>NC_047053.1:36131687-36750727 GCF_011762595.2 Tursiops truncatus
GGGGGTGGGCTGTGCATTCCCCAGCTCTATTCATCACTTCCCCCCTACAGCTCAGGACTTGGAGTCACTTGGAGTTAGAGGGAGGAATTTGAGGTGAAGATGTCAGGGCTGGTTGGCTTCACGAGTTAACACAGGCCAGAAGGCCTATGAGGGCCCAGTCAGCTGGGTCGGGGCCAATAATTGCCCGATAAACCCTGGCCACTGTGCCCTCCCCATCCCTTCACCTTTGTTAGTCGTCCGGGGGGAAACAACTCACTAGGTGGCTTCATGAATTGGGTCGAAGGTGTCATCTTCTAAGATGCCACTGCATTTCATTATTTCCTCATCCCCATCATGGCAGGTAGAGGGAATCTGCTCTTCCAAGGGAAGGAAAACCAAGTCCACTGACAAACCACTCATCTGTCAGCCTCCTTTCCCATGCAGTTCAGTGTTAGTTACCCTCTATTTGTCAAGCACTGTTTGCCAAGGTGCTGGGGACCTTAACATGAAGACATGGTCCCAGCCCTCAAAGAAAGTGATGGTATGATGTGTGAAGGGCTCACCACATTCTAAATCCTGTGACAGCACACCCGGAGCCTAGCCCTGTGTTCATATATAGTAAGAGCTTAAAAAATCCATACAAACAAAATAAGAGGAATGCTCAGAGTGCTAAGGGAACAGAAAGGGGGAGTATCCAACTCAATTGCGGGGTAAAGGCATGGGATGGGGATGGAAAACTATCAGAGCAGGCTCCTGGGAGAAGTAACACTTGCGCTGAGTCTGGTAGGATGGGAATGAATTGTGGTAGAAGGGAGAGGACAGAGGAGAGGTGTATAAGTGATGGGCATCATTCTAGGAAGGAGGAGTAAATAACATGGGTAAAGCACATAGGTAAGAGAGAGCATGACTCTTCCAGAACTTTATTGTGGGAACATGGGATGTTTATGGAGAGAGAAATTAGGTTGAAGAGATTGGCAAGGTGAGAGCATGAAGAATACTCAGGTCCATGACAAAGGGTTGAAATTTAATCCTGTAGATCAGGGTTCCCAACCGATAGGCAGCAGATCCCTGGAAAGCTATAGAATTGTGCAAAGAGTCCAGGAATCCATAAATGCAGTTGTATTATTTTAGTGCATGCTAGAAGGACAACAATCATATGGGGAAGGGGAGAAGCTTTTCTATGTTGAGAAAGGATGCTTTCAGAGAACAGGATACCCAAATGACCAATACATGTATGAAAAGCTGCTCAATCTTACTAGTAACTAGGTGTATAGTTAGCTAGGGCTGCTGTAACAAATTACCACTACCTAGGTGCTTTAAAATAACAGAAATGTATTCTCTCACAGTTCTGGAAGCCGGAAGTCTGCTCTCAAGGTGTCAGCAAGGTTGATTCCTTCCAAAGGCTCTGAGGGACAGTCTGTTCTGGCCTCTCACCCAGCTTCCGGTGGTTGCAGACAACCCTTGCCGTTCCTTGACCTGCAGCTGCATCCCTTCAATCTCTGCTTCTGTCGTCACATGGCATTCCCCCTGCGTGTTTCTGTCTCTCTCCTCCTGTAAGGACACTAGTCCTTGGGTTTAAGGCCCGCCCTAATCTAGTTTGTCCTCAGCTTATCTAATTGCGTCTGCAAAGACCCTATTTCCAAATAAGGTCACACTCTGGGGTTCTAGGTGGACATGAGTTTGGGGGACACTATTCAATCCAGTGCACTAGGGAAATGAAAATATATAAGACACAAAAATTGCTACTTCACTTCCATCATACTGGCAAATATTATAACGTCTGTGACCCAGTTTGTGTTCTCCAGAAGTAGTTGAAGTTTGGGGGGCAAGATGCTTACTAGGCATCACTCCCTGTGAGAGGAACCAGACAGAAGTAGGATTGAGCAGTGGAAGAAATCCAACCGTAATGCTGGCCTGACAAAGCTTCAGTCAATTTGGTGGAGAGCTCTGGAGTGACTATTGCCCGTCCGAGTGCCCTTCGTGGGGCTGAAATGGCTGGTCCTTATATCCCCAGATGCAGGCTGCCCCAGAAGGGCAGGCTCTTGGGAGAGGTGCTCTCTGCAGCTGCAGCAGGCCCTGAAAGAGCTGACAGCTGGAGGCCAACCGCCAAGGAAGGCAGCAAGTCCTTCCTCACGGGGTGGGGGGAGTCTGGTTGGCACATTCACTGTCTACCACAGTCTGACAATACAGAGGTGGTCAAAATGAAGAGTGAGGCAGGCCAACAAATGCTCCCCGCCGACCCGCAAGATGCCCACATCAAACCCCTGGAACCTGTGAATGTGACTTTATTTGGAAAAAAAAAGACTTTATTTCTTTGCAGATGTGATTAAGTAAGGATCATCCTGGATTATCTGGGTGGACCCTAAATATTCTCCCAAGTGTTCTTGTAAAAGAGAGGCAGAGAGGGCTTCCCTGGTGGCACAGTGGTTGAGAGTCCGCCTGCCGATGCAGGGGACACGGGTTCAAGCCCCGGTCCGGGAAGATCCCACATGCTGCAGAGCGGCTAGGCCCGTGAGCCATGGCCGCTGAGCCTGCACGTCTGGAGCCTGTGCTCCGCAGCGGGAGAGGCCACAGCAGTGAGGGGCCCGCGTACCGCAAAAAAAAAAAAAAAAAGAGAGGCAGAGAGAGATTGGACACATGGAAGAGGAGAAGGTGATGTGAGGATGGAGGAAGCGACGGGAATGATGCGGCCACAAGCCAAGGAATGCCTACCGCCACCAGAAACGGGAGGAGGAACATCTTGGTCTTGGCCAGTGAAGCTGATTTTGGAATTCTGACCTCCAGAACTGGTGAGAGAATACATTTCTGTTGTTTAAATCCATCAAGTTTGTGGTAATTTGTTACATTAGCCGCAGGGAACCAACAAAGAGTAATGGGAAAATTGCTGGTGGGTATGCGAGTTGGTGAACCCACTCAGAGGCTCTACCTTGGGGTGGCAGTGAGGATCCCGAGTTCTCACACGTAGAGCATTTGGGGCAGTCCCTGGGACACTGGCTGTTCGTATTCCCAGTCCCCACTGAGGTGTCCCTGAAGGGGAGCAACGGCAGCCCCTCCAATGGCAACATCGACATCCACCTCAGACCTGCCCCTGCCCACCTCCCAGCTGCACCTGGTGTAGCTTCCAGAGGCCAGTCTTTGGCCTGGCCCCACTTATCCCCTCAGCCAAGCTACCCAACCCCCACCCCCCCAGGATCTCCCATCTTCTGGCCTTCCAGAGGAGGGGGAGTGCTGAGGAGAATGGTAGCCCCTCTCTTCTCCCTGGAGCATATATCTACTCCCTGGGCAGAGGTCAATAAGAGAAGAATGATCTGTTGGGCCAGATTAGAGATCTATAATCCAGTGGGGCCTGGTGGCTGCATGTCCCAACAGGCACCAAGGTCCTTGAGGCTCCCTTAGGTGTATTTTACTTGCTTTACTCAACAAGGACACATTTCTGAAAAAGTGCACATTGCATGTTTGTATTTGGAATATCATACTTGAACCTAGTTTTAGGAAGGTGCATTAAAAGGTGGAAAATTCTAGAAAGCAATAAAGCAGTCTTGTGGGGGTGATCTGTTTAAGGGATATTCATAGTTTATAGCTTTATCTCAAACTCCTCTCCCAACCCTGCTCCTCCCAGAAACAAACCTACCAAAGGTCAGGGGTTGGGCCTGACTTCCCGGGCTGGTCCCTCCCAGGAAGGGGAGCTGGGGCGGGCCTCTACCCCTGCACCTGGTCCTGCTGGCATTCTTCGAAGGGCAGGCTACGTGGGTATCCACTGAATCCCACCCACCAGGGCGCATCCTCCAGACTGGAGCTGAGAGAACAGAATTCTGCCCTCCTGGGTCCCACACATCAGAAAGCCCTGAATTTTGGAGTGGGGGCAGGGAGTGCTTCCAGCACAAGCCCCTCCTCCTACAGATGGAAATGCTGTCCTGGCCCTTGGTTACAGTCCTCCAGGATAGTGTCATCCCATCATCCTTCCAGTATCTTCCCAACACCTGAGTTAAGTTTTTAGCCTCTTCTGGTGTCTTCTGGACTGGACATCCACTCTCAAATAGACTGGGCTTTCAGAGAAAGTGACAGATCTAGAAACCTTCTTGGGACAACTGTGTGTACCTCTCATGAGAGGCAGGAGAACCTTACAAAGTAACATCCTCAATTCACATAGACCCCAGGGGAATTGATAACGTATCAGTAAGCCTGGTGTAGCTGAAACCACAAGAAGTGAAATAAATGTGTTTTCTTTCACATTTACCTGCCCCAGGGAGAGTAGGACAAAGGCAAGTGGTTACATTAAGAATTTCTTAAAGACAATACTTCTGTATCTCATTTGTATTTTTTTAATTAAGTAATTAATTTATTTATTTTTGTCTGCATTGGGTTTTCATTGCTGCGCGGGGGCTTTTTCTAGTTGCGGCAAAAGGGGCTACTCTTTGTTGCGGTCCACGGGCTTCTCATTGCGGTGGCTTCTCTTGTGGAACGTGGGCTCTAGGCGCGCAGGCTTCAGTAGTTGTGGCGTGCAGGCTCAGTAGTTGTGGTGCACGGGCTTATTTGCTCTGCAGCATATGGGATCTTCCCAGACCAGAGATCAAACCGGTGTCCCCTGCATTGGCAGGTGGATTCTTAACCACTGTGCCACGAGGGAAGTCCCTCTTATTTGTATTTCAAAGTTTGCATTAAGTACCTGCTATATATCAGGTCAGTATCAGTGATAGATAACTCTGGGCTCCAAGAGCTAACATTCTATAAGGGAGGCAAATACATGACTAGATCATTACAATACTATACATGTGGACTTCCCTGGTGGAGCAGTGGTTAAGAATCCACCTGCCAATGCAGGGGACACGGGATTGAGCCCTGGTCCGAGAAGATCCCACGTGCCGCGGAGCAACTCAGCCTGTGTGCCACAACTACTGAGCGTGCACTCTAGAACCCGTGAACCACAACTACTGAGCCTGCGTGCTGCAACTACTGAAGCCTGCGCACCTAGAGCCTGTGCTCCACAGCAAGAGAAGCCACCGCAATGAGGGGTCCGTGCACCTCAACGAAGAGTAGCCCCAGCTCGCCCTAACTAGTAAAAGTCCATAAGCAGCAACGAAGACCCAAAGCAGCCCAAAATAAACAAATGAATAAATAAATTAAAAAGTAATACTATATATGTGTGTGTATACATATTTAATCAATCATGGTATATAGCATGTTAAATAGAAGCATGTGAGTAAGCCCTGTAGGAACAAGAAAATTCCTGGTAGATCAGGGGGCATAATAATTAATTTAGGCCTTGAGGGATGGATAGGAGTTTGTCTTGGTTTACTCAGGGTGTGGAGAGGCCATTCCTAATCTCGTCCTGTTAGGCAGCTTCTGCACCCAGGAAGGTAGGCAGAGAAAGACCTCATGTGCACATTCAGGGAGCGTTGGGAGAGGAGGCTGCAGAGGCCCCTTCCTAGGAGGGCCAGGCCAAGTCTGTTCCACTATGGGCCGTGGGGAGCCTTTAAAGGACTGTCCGCCTGAGGCCTAGGGGCACAAGGGGATATTTAGGATGGAGGCAAACACGTACTCAAGAGGCCATGAGAAGCTGAACCAAGTAGATGCAGGGCTGGAGATGGTAGGGCAGGTTTGAGAGTTGGTTAATTAGAATTTAGAATGTAACTTGGAGGGAGAGCCAGGGATAGGGGGAATCGTATGCCTTTTCTCTACCCAGTGCCTCGCTCTGAGCCTGGAACGGGACACGGTGCATGGAGGAAGGTAGGATTTCAAGGTCTTTGAAGCCTACTTCTAAGCGAGGGAGCAGGGGATGAGGATGCTTGAGGCTGTGGTGAACCTGGCCTAAGGAGGGGCTGGTGACGCTCAACCCCACCTCCAGGGAGATCTTGAGGAAGGCCCTTCAGGTCAGGAGGCAGCCACAGCCCCCCACCCAGCACCCGCCTGAGGCTTGGGGTAGGAGCGGACAGCCTGGGAGGAGAGCCTGGGAACCGGTCTGCCAACCAGTTTAACCAGGGACTAGTTTCGACTCCGGAGTTCAAAGGAGCTGGGTGCACCCCGTCCCTCCCAGCCAATGGGAGCAGCGGCCCTTAACCCTTCCCCAACTGTGCCCGGGGCAACGTCCAGGCAGCAGTTCATTCTGGGGAAGGGTCTGGTCTCTTTGGGGCATGAAATGGGTGGGGGTGACCTTGGTTATGGTTGGGGGTTGCCACCAGGCACCTGAGAGTGGGGAAACTGAGGAGAGAGGCTCCCGTGTTCTCCCCACCTCAGACTTCTCTCAGGATTGCCTCCTCCTGGCTGGGCGGTCCCTGGAGGACCCTGGCTTCTGGGTGGGTGCGGGGGGTGCTGAGGTTGGATTTCTGGGGTGATGAATATTCATCAGGCAAGCCAGCCTCTGCTTCTGTTTACTCAGCCGGGAAGGGCTGGGTTTCAGGTTCACCTTGACTCCTGGAGCTGCAGCGCCGCTGAGCAGGTACCCGCTCCTGCACCTGTTTCTCTCTCACCTGCCGCACAGCTGCTCCTACTCAGCTCTCCTGGCCTGAGCCTTGCCTGGCGTGGCACCCCGGAGGCACCCCTACCTCCCTCAGCCTCCCTCGGGGCAGCTCCTCCACTCAGCGCCTTCTCTAGGGAAGCTCTCGCCTTCAGCCCGGAGCGATCGGGATCACAGGTACAGGCAGAGGGTGGGCAGGAGGGGAAACCAAGGCACAGACCTCTGTCAGGGGACCCAGTTCTGCCTCCACAGCTGACAGGCCCAGCTGGAAGGGGGAACCAGGCACGCAGTCTCCCATCTCTCACTAGGTGGGCAGGCAGAACTCCACTCATCCCACTGGCTTCTTGGAGTCAATCCAGGCCTCCAACAGAGCTCCTCCTGGGAAAGTTTAACTCCAGAGCGGGGCTCTGTTAACTCTTGTGAGCTGGAGCCTACCACCTCCTACCCCCCAGCCTGGAGGATGTTTCTGGCTGGCCAGTAGGAACATCTCCCTGTCCTATCCAGGGTACCCCAGTCTCATGCAGAGTGAAGAAATACCACAGGGGCCCTGCAGAGAGATGGGGGATGGGGGTTCTGAGTTCTGTCTTGCAACATGGACGCTGACTTGCTCCCTCAATCCCCCTCCACCCTTCCACCTCCACCCCTGTCAATGGTTAACTTGTCCCAGCTCAGAAGGAGCCTAGCCCAGTCTGGGCAAGGCCCTTAGGAGAGCTCACAGAACCCAGCTGGCATGGTGGGGGCTGTCCTGGGGTGCCTACATGCATGCCAGGGTGCTGACCACCATAGGCGGGGTGGGGGGGGCAGGCTGTCCCGTGAGGCCCTTTGTGGGTTCCCAAGCTGTGCAAACAGCAGAGGTGTAGCTTACATCTTCAGGGCTGATTTCTATCATCCCATGGATGGCAAGGCCCCGGGGCAAGGGCCCTGCCCTCAGCGCGGCCTGCTCAGGGTCCTGCACAAGCAGACGTGTCACCAAACGCCGAGTCTGTTCAAAATCCCAAGTACCTTCCCTTCCCCCAGGCCTCCATAGCCTCCTGTGACTAGGCCTGGACATGTGGCTGTAGGCATCTGGCTCTTTGCAACTTTGGATACCTGGGAAGGTTGGCTATCGTGTCACTTTTTTTCCCCCTAAAGCAAATCAGATTTTACACTACTTTGGGGTAGCTCACTATGTAAAAGAATCTTATAGCCAGGTTATCTTGTAAAACAAAGAATAGTCCACTAATTTATCTGTTCCGCAAGTTCAGATTTCCATAGGTCAGGCTTGCCTAGAGGGCCAAACACCTGCTTACTGGTGCGCACATGTCCTCCTGGACAGGAGGGATAGCAAGGTGTGGCAAAAAGCATCTTGGAGAGACCAGAGTTCTCCAAGGCCAGGAGACAAGGGCACCAATGCCTTGGTGCCGTGGTAGAGGCTCCAGCGCAGGGTCCGAGGGCTATTCCGACCTCTCTCTGTGGTTTTCTGACACAGTTTGGTGGTTACTGTCAGTTCAGGAGCTGGATCCTCCACTCCCCAAGTTCCTTGGCAGTGGGAGGTGGTGGGGCTGTGGACTTTGCCCCGGACCAGGTGGTGACTGGGGCACCCACAGGCCAAGCAAGCGCCCTGTCCCTCCTTCCCAGCCCTCCCCACAGCTCCTTCCAGAAACCCATTCTGGCACACCAAGTTCTGTGCAAGGCTGTGCTCAGCCCAGGTGGGGCAGACTGCCAAAGCAAAGCTCTCAGGCTATCCCCTTGGTGCGCTCACCTCTCCAGGGTGCCCTGAAGGTATTTATCTGACTACTCACCCCTCCTTCACTTTCTTTCTTTCTTTCTTTTTTTTTTTTTTTTTTGCGGTATGCGGGCCTCTCACTGCTGTGGTCTGTCCCGTTGCGGAGCACAGGCTCCGGACGCACAGGCTCAGCGGCCATGGCTCACGGGGCACAAATACATGTCCCCTGCATCGGCAGGCGGACTCTCAACCACTGCGCCACCAGGGAAGCCCCCTCCTTCACTTTCTAAGTGGGAGCTGCACTAGATCTCCCTGGGATTCTCTTGCTACTTGAGCTCAACTCGAGGGACAGAGCTGGCAAAGTGAGATCTGCTTCCTGCACAGAGAGGTGGGAAGCAATCCACTGGGTATCTGCTTTGGGCAAGGGGATGGGTATACGGAGGGCCAGGGGATGACCGCAACAAGGGGGCCATGGAGGCAGGCACTCAATTCATTCCAAGCCTAGGTCAGTATCCCGCTTTCATTTTTTCTGAATTTGATATGCCCCCCCTCTAAAAGAAATCCAGACTCATTATGGAAAATCTGGGAATCAAAAAATGGAGAGGAGGGCTTCCCTGGTGGCGCAGTGGTTGAGAGTCTGCCTGCCGATGCAGGGGACACGAGTTTGTGCCCCAGTCCGGGAAGATCCCACATGCCGCAGAGCCTGCGCGTCTGGAGCCTGTGCTCTGCAACAGGAGAGGCCACAATAGTGAGAGGCCCGCGTACGGCTAAAAATAAATAAATAAAATAAATAAAAATAAATAAATAAATAAATGGAGAGGAGAAAACATCCCCTATTCCTTCTACATAAAGAAAACCAATATTAATCATTTGTCATATTTCTTTCTGGTCTTTTTAGAAAATGTAAATGTAGTTAAGACCACCAGGGTTTTTTTGTTTGTTTGTTTTTTGGGTTTTTTGGCCACGCCGCACGGCTTGCGGGATCTTAGTTCCCCACCAGGGGCTGAACCCAGGCCCTCGGGCCCTCAGCAGTGAAACGGTGGAGTCCTAACCACTGGACCGCCAGGCAATTCCCAAGACCATCAGTTTTTAAAAGGAGGTGACACGTTTGCCTGGGCTTAGGCCGACTGACCATCTAGCTTTCTGTACTGTGTACTGTGCCTATCGCACCCTCCTCCTCAGGACTTTCACAGCCCATGCCACGGAGTCCTGAGAACCAGACCACCAATCCCTCTGGGCCCAGAGATGTCTCCATTTCTCATTGCTCTGCATGCTTTTTCATTGATCTTAATTCCTCCAGTCTATGCTCTCTTCTTCTTGTGGTGTCCAGGCAACTTCACCTGCCCGAACTTCGACTAGCTCAGGCGGCAACTTTGTGGAAATTAGTAAAAGGCTAGGCCACATCTGTGTCACGACAGGGGTGAAGCCTGGATTTCAGCCCCCTTGCCCCACCTCTTGTGGGGTATCCTTATGGAGGGTCCAGCCTGTGATAACCAGATCCCACATGTACCTCTTGGCCGCACCAAACTTCCTTCCAAATGTTCGGGTCCCCTTCAAACCCCTGTCCTTGTGGAAGCTGCATGGGGAAGGGGACCCACCCCTCAATAATTATCACATTAGCATAAATGTTATTGAATACTTTGCAAAGCATGTCTACCTCATGGGCAGGGATTAACGTTACAGCTAAATGTTAGGGCTGAAAGGGATGGGTGAGGACACCGAGGTCCAGAGAAGTAACTTGCCAGAGGTCACGAGGCTGGAACAGTCCTCGGGACTTCCCGCTCCCAGCCTGACATTTCTCGCCCTTAGAAAAACCCCGCTGCTCATTTAGTCGTGGTGGGGACCACCGGGAGGTCCAAATTACTCTGACCATCACAAATCCTATTTAATTTTGTAATGAATTCCAAGTAAAATGCACAGGGTGTTTCTGTCCGTCTGATACCAGCTGACCATCTGTCCACTCCTGGCAGCAGGGCCTGGAGGTATAGCAGGAACAGCATGGGAAGGTGGCAAAGGCCTGGTTGCTGTGTGACCGGGGCGAGCTCTTCCCCTTCCTGCAGCCCCAAGGGGCCTGGAGTGTCAAAGCTGCCTGGCAGTGGTGTTTGGTTGTCCCATTGTCCCCTCCGCCTGGCTCAGATGGCGTCCCCATGGATGTCTTCTTGGCCACCCCTTCCCCAGACCCCTCTCTCTCCTGATATACCCCAAAAGTTTTGCATCACCTACCTGAATCCTGGGTTCATTTGGCCCCAGGCTTCAATTCTTTCAAGCCCAGGCTATGAAAATAGCCCACATTTGGGAGACTAGAAAGGGGCCCCCGCCCCTTCTCCCCACTGACCCCTTTCTCTACATCCCCTGCTCCTGCAGAAAGGCCCACCCTCGGGTGTGAGAGCACCATGACCGAAGTTGGTTGGTGGAAGCTGACTTTCCTCCGGAAAAAGAAATCCACTCCCAAGGTGCTGTATGAGATCCCTGACACCTACACCCAAACTGAGGGCGGCGCAGAGCCCCCAAGGCCTGACGGCGGGGGCCCCAACAGCAACTTTAACACCCGCCTGGAGAAGATTGTGGACAAGAACACGAAGGGCAAGCACGTCAAAGTCTCCAATTCGGGCCGCTTCAAGGAGAAGAAAAAGGTCCGAGCCACGCTGGCAGAGAACCCCAACCTCTTTGATGACAGGGAGGGCAAAGGACAGTGAAGGGGGCCAAGCAGGACGCTAGCACCTCCCCACTCCCTGCCATCAGCCGGATCTGAGACGGGAGCTCGCCACGCTGGCCTCTTTGGCCACAGCTGAAGCCTCGGCGGCAGTCGATGCCTGCTGGCAGGAAACGTCTGGTTTTAGGTTTGTATTTATGTGCTCCAGCTTTCTGGAAGGCCTGAGAGATCCCAGGTCCTCCCGCCCTCCTCCACCACACACAAAGGCACTCCAGTTCAAGGATGAAAAGTCCCACTCAGGAAGGACAGCCCTCCTCGAAGAGGTGGAAGCACCAGAAGGGAGGTGGGCGTGGAAGGAATGGAACAGGGAGCTGGACAGACCTCACCCCCTCCTGGGACACAGGGTCAAGGGTGAGTTTGAATTGCTGCTCCCTCTACTTTCTCTACCTGTGATTATTCTCTGGATCGATTCTGAGAGTGCATTTTCCAGAAGCCACGTGATGCGGGGTGGCTTCCTGGAGCTGAGGCGGAGATGCTGAACTTGAGCTCACCTCCTAACTCAGGTGGGAAACTTCCTGGAACTCTGCCCCCAGGTGCAGGGGGAGGGCAACCCTGGCACTCCCTAGGGGGTGCTGCAGAAGGCCAGATTAGGGACCCCATGGGTTCCTGCACATACCCTCAAAGGAAAGCTACACTGCCCCGCAGGTCCAAACTCAGAAAGGGGGTGGGAGGCTCTGACAGGAGCCCTCCTCCCCCTACTAGTATTTAAGATGGATCAGCCTCAGAGGTGAGTCCTGCAGCCTTGCATTTTGTTTAAAAAAATCCTCGTAGGTTTCTCTCTTTGTAATAAACAATGCTGCAGAAGCAGAGAACCTGTTTATGCTCTTGTCTTGCATTTACTGAGATGCTGTTTTTCATGCCTTTACTCTTTTTTACTTTGTGTTCGAACTATTCCTCTCAAGCACCAGGAAGGGTCCCCAGGTGTAAAAATGTAGCACTTGGGTCACTAACTTCACCACCAAGCCATCTTTAGCATCTGGAGATGAAGAGAGTAAAGGAGGGAGCTAGTTACACCTCAGCAAGAGAGGCTGTCAGGGGCTCCAAGAGAATGGAGTAGACCTTTGCTGACCAATCCCCAAATCTCGGTGGTTTGGTTTGGGATCCAGATTCAAATTCTGGTTCCCCCCTTAGTAGCTGTGTGATGTGGGGGAACATTAAAGAGAAAAAAAAAGCAGCAACAGCAACAATAACAAAAAACACCTCCTCTGAGCCTGTTTCCTCTTCTGTAAAAGGGGCTGTAATAATACCTGTTTCACAGGGGGTGGTCAGTATTAAGTGGCCCATAAGTAGTCCTATAGTAGGTGCCCAGTGAATATCGGTTTCCTTCCCCTTCCTTTATGAAGGAACTCCACTATAGCCCACAGCTACCGTTTAAGGACAAGGAGAGAGCTTACTCCCTATGCTGTTAGGTCCAGACCCAGGAGCTGAGAACTGGAAAAAATTGGCCAAATCTTTGGAGCTCATGGTGGGAGCAGAAAGAGACCAAGGTGACAACTAAACAGTGTGATTCTGTGGCTTCCAGGTCAGCTCCTCGCAGGCTACTGGGCCACCCCAGGGAGGTACTCAGGAAATTTACCAAAACAAACAGACCTGTACAAGGGTGCCTTTGTTAGGTGGCCTCACCCAGGCCAGAGGGAACTCTGAGGATGAGTGTGGGAGACCAGGGGCCGGAGGGAGGGAAGGCGGGCTCAGGTGTGCTGCCTTCCCCAAAGCCTCTTCCCGTATCCCTCCCCACCACATGGAACTTTCTAGGGTCCCATCAATCACTCAGTCCATAAGGCCTCCCATGGAGGAGCTGACTTTCCCAGGGCTGCAGCTCTGCCTAGGGTTAGCAGCTGACACTCACAGAGGGCTTCTGACAGGCCAGGCGCTGTGACAAGTCCTCCACAGGGTCCGCCTTTAACTCATCACGGGTGCTATCATTATCGCTGTTTTCCACTTTTCCAGGTGCATTAGCTGAGGCTTAGAGAGGTCAGGTCACTAGCCCTAGGTCAGGGCTTGCAGTGGCCGAGCTGAGACGGAGGCCAGAGCTGTGCACATGACTGCTGCACCACACAGCCCCTTCCACACTTGATTTTTATCTGCTTAGGGAAGGGAAACTGAGGCTCAGAACAAGGAAAGGAGCACAGTCACCTTCTGCAGAAGGGGAGGTGGGGTTATGCCTGGGCCTCGGGATCCTGGACGGCAAGCACCATCCGATGGGGCTGCCCAGACCCTGGAACCAGTGAGGGAAAGTCAACCAGCTTCAAAGGTGAGTGTCCCCTGTGACCCCAGGCCGTAGGGACCTGCCACTTCAGCCATCCTGAGGTTCCCTGAGGCAAGGGGGGGGGGTGAGGTTGGGCCCTGGGCCACTGACCCGTGGTTCTGTCTCATGCTGGCAACGCATGCACCACCACCCCTCTTAGGTGAGAGAGTCTGCAGGCCCCCCTGCCCCATGCTTGCCACCCCACTCCACGGCCCAAAGTGATGTCCGCGGAATCTTCCAGGGAAACTCCACATATATCCCTAAGCTGAGGGATGGATGAATGGGGGTGGGGGGAGGTACTAAAAGCCGAAGGGAGATCTGGCTGCCCAGGGAGTCAGAGCCAAGGCGGCTGCAAGTTTTCACGAGGCTGGGGCAGGAGGAGGAAGCGAGGGTGCAGGTACGTGTGGGAGCCGGGAGAGGCTGCGGGTTTTCGACCACAGTTTCACTGGGACAAGACCCAGGCGTGGCAAGGGGGAAAGGGGGAGCAGGGAGGGCCGACCAGAACTGGCCTGCGCTGCCCAGGAGGGGCCAACCCTGGGCTTCGGGCTCCCCCTGCTGGACGCCCAACCTCCCAGAGGGGAGAAGCCAGTTGGGAGGAGTTGCTTAATTCCCCAACTCCCCTCAATCCTGGGGGGCGGGGACGAGACTGGGCTGGATTGAACATTAATATCATGCGTGGCTGACGAGCTTTTATTATAGATTCGGCACAGTGATTGTCAGAGGAGAGGAGAGGAACAGCTGAGACCAGGCCCAAAGCAGGGGGGATACACAGCCCCCAACAATGCAAACAGGACACGGTAGGGAAGGGCACCCCAGCACCCTCTCCTGCAGGTGGCCACAGGATTACTGTTGTGCCTTCCTGCACCCAGGCTTAAGGGGGGCCAACACCCAGAGGGCCGCCCTTGGAGGAGGGAGTCAGTAACAGACACGGAAGCACACGCCCATGCAGTGGAATGAAGCAGTTTACAGGGTAGCAAGCTCAGGGCCAACGTGTACAAACAGTCAGTTCTCTGATGCCGGCTTAGTCACAGCAAACATTTGCCCAGCCTGGCTCCCCTCCGAAGCCTGTAGGCCACTCACCCAGGTTGTCCCTGGTCACCAGACTTGGGCTCGAGGAAAGCAAATACTACAGCTCAGCACAGGCCTCGGCCAAGGGTGACTGAAGAATCCAATTGTGAGGGTGGGAGGCCGTTGCTTTAGAAGTTGAGGCTAGTGCATTGGGTCACCTGGGGGCGGGGGTGGTCTTGTTGAAAGCTGAGTGAGATTCAGTGGGTCTGGGCTGGGCTCCCAAGTGATGCTGCTGCTGCTGGCCTGTGGACCACACGGCAAGTACCAAGCATCTACTACTGGGGGGTCTCAACCTCGGCTGCACAGAATTCCCCGAGGACCTTTTAACCTTCCCCCAGTCCGGGCTGCACTCACACTGGTCAGATCATCTCTGAGGGTGGGTCTGGGCACCAGGGTTTTTAAAGCTCCTCGGTAATTCCAGTGAGGATGAAAACCAGTGATCTAGGAGTCATCATCAGTTGGGGGTGGGGGTGGGGGTAAAAGGATGTGTGAGTGTCAGAAAAGTATAATTTCTATTATTTAATTTTAAACCTGGAAAGTAAAATACATATAAATGTATTTACATACGTATTTCACATACATATAGTTTTTATAACCAAATATGGAAAGTAAAGCTTGATGAAAAGCTTCCTGATACGTAGGTACCAGCACAAGTCCCTTCTACAAAACTCCTGCCTGACAGTGACAGAACACTCATTACCTAACCTACACCCTCCTAGGCAGCCCCAATTGTTTGAAATCTCTTCCCATATTGAGATGAAATGTACTTCTGTGCAGCTTCCACCTGTGGGGCCTCTGGAGCGACAGAGAATAAATTCAGTCTCTTTTCCACATTGCTGTGCTAATGGAAGGCAGCTATCAGTTGGGTTAAGTGGTATAAAAAGATCCTATTAGTAAATGAGATAGTTAAGGTACTTTTCGTTGCAAGCAACACAAATAGATAATGGCTAGTTTAAGCAGAAAAAAAAGATTTTTTTTTCTGTAAAGAGATAATGGGTTTTCTGAGGTAGGAGGAGGAACTGCACAGCCCAGACACAGGAAGGAGGGGTCCAGGGACTGCTGAGGGAGTTGCAAGAGCAGCACCCAGAGGCTGTTGCTTCTAGGCGGCCATTATTGACTTGGCTACAGACACTCCTATGCTCTGAGTCCCTCCGTTTCAAATTTCAAATTGGTGACGAGAAAAAACAATTGGCTAGATTGGCTCAGGTGCTTCTGCTGGGACCAACGGGCTTTGGCCGGTACGACTGTCACGTGATAACAGACAAGGCTACGGTGGGCCCAGGCCCTGTCACCAGAAAAGGGAATCACACCAGATGCTACCCCTAGAGGGAGCTATTCCAATAAATCATAGTTAAGGTCAAGAATAATTATGGGATTATTTTACATTTGTGATTGTCCATGCCACTGTTAGACTCCCCTAGACCAGCTGACTACAGAGAACTCTCTGAAGGGCCCTGAATATAAGAGGTGGGAAGGGAAATGCATTGAGTTTAGAAGGGCCTGGCTCCTGATCCCATACCCTCTCTTAGCACAGATCCCAGCTCCAGTCAGCGCCAGCAGATTGGGAGTCAGGGTGCAAGTCTCTCATAGAGCCAGTCTTCCTCCCCTCGGTGGGTCATGGGCCCCAAGGGGGAGTCTCCTGTCGGTAGGCCCCGTCGAAAAGCGATCCGGTCATGCAGGCGGTTGGTTTGGCCTTGCCAGAACTCCATTACTTGGGGGTACAGGGTGTAGCCACCCCTACAAGGAGAAGCAGAGGCTTCGGTGCTCTGTGCGTTTGTCCAGCCAGGCAACCCCACCACCCTCTGCGCCATCCCAGCGCCCGTGAAGGGAGTTGCTGGCGTGCATCAAACAAGGGTTGCCAGGAAGGAGGAGATCTGTAATTCCATGGACAGGGTGGCTTTAAGTAAGCACGAGGGTCCCAGTGTCCCTTTCTAGACGACCACCAGGTATCACTCACCAGTATTTTGGCTTCGGCACCTCTTGCTCCTGGTAGAGTTGCTCCAGTTCCTCATTTTTCTTTCTCAGGTACTGTCCAGGGGAAGGAGATGGAGGAAGGGCCAGACCCAGTCAGTGATTCACTTAATCACCACTTACTGAGCATGTGTTCTTGCGCCAGGTGCTGAGGACACTGGTGCGCAAACCCGGCTGGCCTCTGGCCTCTAGGGGCACAGTCCAACGGGAGGGTCAGACAGATACAGGAGGCCTGTTCCCTGCTCGCCAAATCCACGCCCCCCAGGGAGACCATCCATTTCACTTTGCTGCAGAGAGAGGGCCCTGGCATCCCCTGGGGACAGCCTCTGGGGCTGAGCCAAAGCACTACCACGCAGAGGACTAAGGAGAAGCCCCACTCACCTCCCGATCGGGGATCACGGAACTCTGGTGACTGACCACAGCCCCAATCTGGCTGCTCTTGGGGCGGGAGTGGAAGTAGCACTCGGCCTCCTCCTCGGGCAGCTTCTTCACGGGACCCTCCACTCGCACCTGCACAGGGATGGTCCTGGTTAGACGGCATTCCGTGCCACCTGCCCCCGCAACCAGTAGAGGCCCCAGTCCTCTCTGTTCTTCTCTTTATCCACTGCCCCGTCACGCCTGACTCCAGCTAGCCCAGCTAAGTGAGGGCCGTTTGAAAGGCAGGATGTTTGCCCAGCCTGGGGACCCTCACCAGGTTCATTCATAAACTCAGGCCCTTCCCACCCCTGCCCACCCCAGTCTGTCCCAGGAATGCACACTCACCTGACGGTTTAGGGGCTCCCAGTAGAAGACAAGGGAAGCAAAGGGATTAGAGTCCTGGAAAGGAAACAGAATCCACAGACAGTCACCAGGACAGAAGTGAGGATGCCTCCAGCATGGGGGGAAGGCAGGGAGTCTGCATCGCGCAGGCCCACTGCAGATGCATTTACTGTAACGTCTCATTTTTAAATCCTCAAAGGTAGGCCAACTTTTACAGGTGTGGAGACAGGCTCAGAGAGGTTAAGTAACGTGCCCAGGTTCACACGGTAAATGGGCCAGAGGGACTCCAAAGTGAGGCTTGCCATTTCTCTCACCCATAGATTTGCAAATCCTCAGAAATGTATGTTTGGCTGCACTGGACTCAGGGAAGGGCACTCATTTTGGATTCACGAATTGAATGCATACGAAGTGCCAACTCTGTGCTCAACACCGGGAGAGGTGCTGGGGGTATAACAGAGATACCACAGATGCAGCCTCTGACCCCAAGGAGCTTACGGTTTAGCAGAGGACACAAACATTAATCACATAATCCCATAAATACATACATGGTTAGAAACTAAAAAAATGGCAGCAAGGAAAGTTGCCAGCTATAATGACTGCAAACAGTGCAAGGGGCCGACTCAGCCTGGGAGTCCAGAAGGCTTTCCTGAGGAGGTAATGTGGGGGCTGGACCCAAAGGAACAGGAGCTACTCAGGTAAACATAGGGAGGTAGGGGTGCCTACAGAGAGCACTCATCCACGGCAGAGAGAAGGGCAAGTGCAAAGGCCCGCAGGCGGGATGGTGCCTGAGCACAGCCGGCAAGTGGGCTGGGGCAGCTATGGCATGAGAAGGTGACCAATGAGCCAGGGCTGGACCCTGCAGGCCCAGGAAGGATTTACCGTGAACCCTCACCAGCTCTTGTCCCTTTCGACTCTCAAAGTTAGTGAAGAAGCGGAAGCCATCCTTGCCAAAGCCCTTCAGCAGCACCATGCGGGCAGACGGTTTCCCATCTCTGCGGCAAAGAGCAGAGCACCATGGTCAGAGCCCCTCCCCACAGGATGTCTGAGCACCCCTACACCTATACCCCCTGATTCTGCACTGTCTGTGCACTCAGGCTGCCCATTCCCACTTGCCCATGGGAATTTGTCCTGGAGGTGCAGTATGACACCATTGCCTAGGGCTCTGTAATGGACCGAACTGGGTTCCCCTAAAATTCAGTTTTGAAGCCCTAACCCGCAATGTGACTATATTTGCAGGCAGGGCCTTTAGGGAGATAATTAAGGTTAAATGAGGTCATAAGAGTGGGACTCTAATCTAGCAGGCCTGGTGTCCTTATAAGAAGAAGAGACACCAGCGCCCTCTCTCCCTGCACACACAAAGGGAAGGCCATGTGAGGACACAGCAAAAAAGGTGTCCATCTGTAAGCCAGGAAGAGAGGCCTCACTAGAAAACAACTCTGACAGCACCTTGACCTTGGACTTCTAGCCTCCGGAACTGTGAGAAAATAAATCTCTGTTGTTTAAGCCCCCCCAGTCTGTGGTACTTTGTTATGGTGGCCCAAGCAAACTAGCTCTGGGGGATATCTGGGGGCACAGTACAAGAGCCCTGCCTTCAAGGCCTTGTGCTTTAGTGAGTGGGGGACAAGCAGAGTTGAATAAGAGGCTAATATAAGAGATGTCTCAAGGGGTTTATGATGGATTGTCAAACGAATGACACAAACAAGCACTGCGCTAGATTTCAAGAGAGGAAGAGGGCTTTATGGAGAGGTTCCAGGAGATCTGCCTCTCAAAGAGCAGATGGGAACTGGGGAGACCGGGAGATGCGGGAGACAAAGGTGTGTGTATTGGGGGGTGGGTGCATCGAGGGCAGAGATGAATGAGGCACTACATTTTATCATTGAAATGGAATTGAGTAAAGTCTAATCTTTGGTTTAGAGGTAAGGACACTGAGGTCCAGAGAGGACAAGTTACTTGCCTGAGGCCACACAGCATGTTAATAACACAACTAGAATCATAAAGTTGTCACCCATCAAATTGAGAGCTTCCTAAGTTTCCTACTTCATCTGTACCCACCTTCAGAAGGGCCCACAGCTATGCCTACCTGGTACAGGTAGCAAGACACATGGCATTGGCTTCCCCTATGTCAGGACACTGAACAGCCTCCTCAAACCAGGCAGCAAACTGCTTCATGGGGTTCAGGGAGGTCAGCTGAGTCTCCTCAAACGCCTGGGAAGGGAGAGTTTTATTTCACTTAACAAACACATGTAGTGCATACTGTGTATGTGGCTCTGTTCTAGGCACTTTTCAAATATTAACTCATTTAGTCCTCATAACAACTATCTCATAACAAAAAACACGAAAAGGTGACTAGGTCCCACACCTACTGATGGACAAATCAGGGTTTCATGTCATGGGTGTCAAACCTATCACCTGGGGAGCCTAAAAAATAAGACAGATTCCTGGGCTCCACCCTGTAAATTCTCACTCAGTAGGTCTGAGGTTTAATGAAAACTTGCATGTTTAACATGCATTTCTGGAAATGCTCACATGCAATCAGATTTGGTAACCAGGCCCTGGGCCCAAATTCCAAAATAATTCTCTTGGTTTCTCTCCTGAGGAGGGAAAAGGCAGTAAGAGCCAGGAGCTTTCTCCTCCCCTCCTGCGTAAAACAGCCCTCCTACCCCACGTGTTACTTACTTATCAAACATGTATAAGCTAATTATCACTGTTCTAGGCACTTTTCAAATATCAAAGTCCATAATATCCCCGTGAGGTCAGTACTATCACTTCACAGGTGAGGAAACAGAGGCCCAGGGAGGTGAGTAAACCGCCCAAGGGGTGCGCGGAGCGACCTGCAGGATATCCAGGCAGACCCCCGAGTGCGCGCCCTGAGCCCCTAAGACAAGCTGCCTCTGGAGTCCACCTTCATCCTCGTTTCCCCGGAACACCTTCCCCCTTGATTGTCTTTGAACCCCCTTCTCCCACGGAGGTGACCCCGAGCCCCAAGGGGTGGACCAGAAACCCCAGGTTATCCCTCCCATTCCCCTCCGCTCCGGAGATGACTCGGATCCCCTGTGCCCCCGCCCCTGCGGAGGCCCTGCGGGGCGGCGGCACCTCTCGGTCCCCGCGGTAACTCTTGCGCATCGGTCCCAGGTCCATGACAGCACCGCGACTGCACAGGTGGCGGAGGCAGCGGGGCCACTCGGCGGGTCGCCCGAACGTCACGATGACGCCCCGTAGCCCGAACGTCATGGGGCCGCAGGCCACGTGAGCCGGCGTCGCTCCGCGCTGGGTTCCGTTGGGTTCGGAACCAGTTTCTTAGCCCGGGAATCTACGCCGGCAAGGAAGAACTTGCCAGTTGCCGAGCCAGGCCCACAGGCCCCAAGTCCTCCGAGCCAATGGGAGCCAATAGGAAGCCAGGGTTGGTGGAGGGAGCCGGGCGCGGAGATGCCATTGGTCAGAGTTTTCCAAGAGCGAGGCCAATTAGAGCAAGAACGGAGGAACCCTGCAGCCAATGGACGGCGCCTCCGGGGGCGGGAGCAGAGAGACAAGGAAATGCTGTCACCGCCGTTAACACGCACGTGGAGTTTGTTAAAGGTATAGGAAATGAAGCGGTCCTGGCCGGGGACGGGGAATGAGCCGCTGGGGGCTTGAGGGGAGTAGTCAGTATCAAGGGGCCGGCCCCTAGCAGGTGCCTGAAGGCCAGCTTAGTGCAGAAAGTACCCGTCGGAGGAGGCTGGTGCCAGGAAAGGACAAATGGAAAATGGAATTAGGGGCCAGACTCGGAGGCAAGGTGATGTGGAGACACAGAAAGGGGCGATCTGGTGGGAGGGAGAAATTGGCGTTCAAGAGTGGGACAGGTTGCAAATGACTTGTGGATCTCACGGGATAGGTACTGTATAGTGTGTGAGTATGGGGAGGTACTCTGGGGTCTGGGGAGGAGCAGTCTTACCAAGACTATGGTAAGAAAGCAGATGGCTGAATGAGAAAGGGGAAGAGGGAAATTTGGGATCAAGCCATCCCAGACCAGAACCATCTTCCAGCTCGGAATCCCCTCTCTCCAGCCTCATTGCTATAACCTGTGTCAGAGCATGCTGCTCCCTTTCCTCATGGTTTCCCCTTTTGTGGTTGCAGCAGAGTTCACACTAGCCAGTGTTCTGGTAGATGGAAAGATTGCCCCACCTCTCCCGGGCCACCCCCATCTTTGTCGTTTCCCCTTTTTCACATTTTGCCCTTTCTAGGTAGCTGGAGTGTACCTTCCAGGTCAGTGCCAGCCATAAAGGAGGGCACAGGGGAGCAGGTGGCTATGCAAAAGTCACTTGCAGGCTGTGGACTCAGGGCTGAGAAATAGGACATCTGCCAGTGCCCATTCCAGCTTTGACCTGGCTGGGGCAGCCTTGGGTTAAGGCCTCTGTGTAGTCCTGCTTTCCACCAACATCAGGAAGGGGAGCTGCAGGAGCCACCTAGGCAGGCACCCCAGGACTGTGCCAGGTAAGGGAAACTTCCTGCCCTGCCCAGGTGTCTGCATTACAGCCAAGCTTCATTAAGCCCAACATTAGATACCTATCATCCTTTATTATGTGCACATAGCTTGAGCCAAATAGAATCTGGAAGACAAATTTGCTGCAAAGAAATAATACATGTCTCAGGGCTTAACGATGTTGATCTATGGATCCTCCGCTGGTACAAAGTTTTTGTGTTGCCATCATTTTTCTCTGTCAACACAGTCGAGAGAGAGTTGACTGGGCTTTCTTTCTTGTTGAAGTTGTCTTTCCACATATGAACATTGCTCCCCTCCTCCCAAGGCCCTGCACTTGAACCTGGGTAAGCAGTGATTAGTACCCTTCAGCTCAGATGATTTTGTTCATGCAGCTACACTCTTAGCCCTGCTTGGGCTATGCTACCCTGGACCCAAGATTCTGGGGTACCAAGACTAGGATCATTTGAATGGTTTGCTTAAAACTTAAAAGCCAAGGGCTCGGTATAGTGGGGTAGACATGTGTTAAAGACTTCTTTTGGACCGGGCACTGAGCTAGGTCTGAAAATATGAAGATGAAGATTCATGGTTCCTGCCCACGAGGGGCTTATAGTCTACAGTGGGAGGCAGATCTGTAAGCTAAGGAGTTACAGGAATTTTAACAGATGTTTCTGCAAGGTAAGGGGGAGCAAAAAGGAGGAAGTGGTCTCCAGAGGTCACACAGTCAGTAAAGCCTTCATAAAGGGAGCAGACATTTGATTTGTCTTAATGAGTAAGGGTTCTCCAGATGGACAATGGAACAGGCATGCCAGGAAGAGGGAGCAACTCAAGTGTGATGCTGCTGTAGCTAGGTAGTGAGAAAACAGACCAGGCAAGTAGTCAGGGGCTCGGTGCCTGCTGAAGATCGGGTAGGTAGCAAGGACTAGGCTCTAGACAACTATTCTAAGTTTTTATCCTGTGCTGCTGTCAAACCAGGGTGTCTAATTCCTGGTTTTTTAAGGCCAGGTAGAGAGAAAAACTCTAGATTCTGACAGCCTCTTCCATCCTCGGCTGTTGGTGAGGAAGTTTGCAACGGGTTGCCTTTTTATATTTGCTCCTTCATCTTGAAGATAATAAGTAGGCTTGTATTGTGCTTTTCTGCATAGTGGGATTTGGTGTCTGGATCACAAAGCAGCCCCACAGTGCAAACCAGAGGGGGAAACATGCCCACTAGCTGTGTTGCTACTGCTGCAACCCCAGCAAGGGGTTTGTCTGCTTGGGAGAAATGAATTTTTTATTGGTACTGCTTTGTCTTAAACATTTTGCCCACCCCCCCCGCCCCCACACCCAACTTTGTAAAGTTGCTAATCTTTTATCGAGAGTCTTCAGTGAATAGAAGCTATGTTGCAATACTGCATTGTACAGAGGCACCCCAGTTTCTTAATATGCAACAAAAGGCTGGCTGTGAGTTTGGGGGCTATGCCTTGCCTGTTTTCTTCTGATGCTTTTGCATTTATGTTCTTAAGTCACCTTTTAGTCTAATTGTTTGATTGAATTATACATTTCAGTTACATCTTGGTGATTGGATTTTTTTTTTTTTTTTTTTGCAGTACATGGGCCTCTCACTGCTGTGGCCTCTCCCGTTGCGGAGCACAGGCTCCGGACGCGCAGGCTCAGCGGCCATGGCTCACGGGCCCAGCCGCTCCGCGGCATGTGGGATCCTCCTGGACCGGGGCACAAACCTGTGTCCCCTGCATTGGCAGGCGGACTCTCAACCACTGCACCACCAGGGAAGCCCCTGGTGATTGGATTTTTGTTTTGGGATGTGGGTCTGGTGATGGAGTGGGTGATAGGCGAAGGAGGGCAAGACGCTGCTGTGTTCTCTCTAAGCGTCAGAGCCTGATGCCTGAGTTTGGGGGGTGTGGGGTGGAGAGGAGGGATTTGACTCAGCAGGATGGCTTTAGGCGACATGGGCGGTGCTGTTCATTGAAGTAGGGGAATGTTGGAGGAGAGGCTTAAGGGAGAGATGAAGTCGCCATCAGACCTGTTGAGTGGGAGGATTTATGGGACAGCCACATTCGGTTGGGTTGGAAAATCAATTCTGGAGCTGGGGGAGAGGTCTGGGCTGACGGGATGGTTTAGGTGTCATGAAACTCCAAGGTGGCACTTGAAGCCATGGGGGAGGATGATAGTGTCTGGGAAGGGAAGGAGGCCTGGGAGAGTGGTAAAGATGCTCCTGAAGTATAGCACCCAGCTTTCCAGGGGACCAACAGCAGGCCAGAAGGGGTGTGCTGGGGGCCCAGAACTCAGGAATTCTCCGGCCTAGCTTTGGGTGAACTCAGTGTGGAGCCTCAGGACATACAGACAGGTGGGTACTTGGTGCTCTGCCAGCAGATGCCTGAGCCCTGAGTATGGTTATCAGGTAACCCAGAGGGGGATGCAGGGAAGCTGACCCTTTCCCGACTGTCCTGCTTGCAGTTATGGAGTTAACCCCTCACACAATCCTTTGCATGTGCTCACCGATTGCTCCCTGAATCTGTCCCATTGTTTTCATATGTGTTCCCCCTGAGAAGCTCCTTCGTGGGAGGGACTGCTTAATTTCCCTGGCTCCTTCTCAGAATCCCAGCCAGGAAATGCTAATCTGTAATGTTTATGCATAATCTGCTTTTCTTAAACTTCTCTGAACTTGGTGAGTGGGGCTTTTTTGGGGGGTTTTTTGGCACCTGGTAGGAGCAGGGCCACCAAGAGGGTCTTTGTTGGCTGGAGGGATGTTAAGGTTTCCAGGGTGAGTTGGCTGGGTCATCTCTCTTAGCCCAGGTACTGGCTAATCAGAGAGTGGGCCACAGGCAGGGGGAGGAGGCCTGATGAGTTCTCAGCAGGCCCAAAGGATATGACCTGGCGGTTCCTTAGTTTCATTTAAGAAATCCTGGTCAATCCTCTTGGCCTGACCTGTGGTCGTTTCTAATTTCCTCTTGGCCACGATCCCGATTAGCAGGTATTTGACGCTCTCCTCCAAGCCCTGATTCTCTGCCTCTCCCTCCATGGTTTGCTTTCTTTTCACCCACACCCCTCTTCTTTATTCCATCCTCCCAGGCTCACTTCCTGCTCTTCTACTCCCCGAGGACCTCTTCACTAGGAAACCCAACTGCCACCTGTCCTGAGATTATTGCAGTTCCTTTAGTGGCTTCATCCCAGCCCCAGAGACCTTGGTCAGGTGACAGGAGGTCTCTGTCCCAAGGCAGTGTCTGACCCCCAAGTTAGGTTCCCTGGAATCCACCACCATCTAGACCTCAGCCACGAGCCCCTGATGGGTGCAGGGACCTGAGATGCTGCAGGCAGCTCCCATCATTAAACTCAAGTGTGGGGCCTCAAAGGTCATTGTCAAGATGGACTGAGTAGTTTGAAGGAAGCCTGAGATCTATTTGCTGGTTTAGTTAGACAACAGAAAAGTACTTTGCCCGATGTGCCTTCAGGAGGGGAGGGTCTTCCCCAGCCCCCTTTTATTTCGGGCTCATAATCCTAGTATCTGGATGAGCCGCAGCACTGACCATCACTGAGCAGACAGGAGGGGGTGGTGAGGGGTGGCCTTGGTGCACAGGACCCTGGGGAGGGAACTCGGGCTGTGTGACCCCCACTCTCAAGCTGCTGGGAGTAGCCTGCCCCCAGATTTTCAACCAGGGCCAATCAGGTGTCCTGGGGAGGCCTCTGGCCTGGGGCGAGCTTGGGCCACATCAGTGTCAACAGTCCCCACCCCCTGCAACTCCAGTAAATAAGGGATGGATTAAAGCAGATGAGGGCTAATTTGCCACCAGGTCTCTCCGTTCTCTCCCCAGGCCAACAGCCGTGCTAGGCAGAATACACTTTCCTGCTCCCTTTTTTTTTTTTAATTAATTAATTTATTTGTTTATTTTGGCTGTGTTGGGTCTTCGTTGCTGTGCGCGGGCTTTCTCCAGTTGTGGTGAGCTGAGGGCTACTCTTCATTGCGGTGCCCAGACTTTTCACTGTCGTGGCTTCTCTTGTTGCAGAGCACGGGCTCTAGGCACGCAGGCCGCAGCAGTTGTGGCACATGGGCTCAGTAGCTGTGGCTCGCGGGCTCTAGAGCGCAGGCTCAGTAGTTGTGGTGCACAGGCTCAGCTGCTCCACAGCATGTGGGATCTTCCCGGGCCAGGGCTCGAACCCGTCCCCTGCATTGGCAGGCAGACTATCAACCGCTGCGCCACCAGGGAAGCCCTCCTGCTCCCTTTCTAACTCAGGCATCCCACGGGAGGCAGAGATGGTCAGGCATAACTTTTGAACCCGTGAGTCTCACTGGAGAAGGGAAATCCCGAGTGCCAGCACACTGTTCTGCCCGCTGAGGGCTGACACCTCATTTCCAAAGGATGCCAAGGAGTCAGGTCAGTTTCCACACTTGAAGCATAAAGCACATGACTTGGAATCAGTTCCCAGGAAAGGATAGTTCTTTGTGCCTGAGAGCAAAGCCGGTGGGGAACATGTGGCAGAAAGAGGTCAGTTGTTAACATTCCCCTTCTCCCACCAATCCCGATCAAGAACACAGTAAGGCAGTTTTCTAGTCACACAATCTGCACGTGAGAGTAGATAAATATACCTCATGCCTTCCTCCTCCCGCCAGTGCAGCAATGAGAAGTGGGGCTGCTGGGCTGGTTAGGAGGCTTCCATGTCAGGGTAGAGACAGTGGTTGGTCTGGTATCACCCAAAGGGCTTAAGTATGCTTGGGACGGGACTCCCTGCCTGTTAATAAAGAAGTGATGGGGGCAGAGGACCTGTGATCTGAGATCCATCTCCTTTTTATTTCTTCAGCTGATGTGAGGGTGCACTGGCTCTAAGGACAAGCTGTTTGGTTGCAAAAATGCAGGCGCTGGTGACAAAGGAAACACAGTTAAGGAGACTGATAGCTCTAAACGAGCCTTGCCACTCTTGCACAGAACAGCCACCCTGGCTGTGTCCTTTCGAGGCTGATTAAGAGGCATTGTTGTTACAAGAAAAGCACGTACTGTTCTCTATATGCTTGAGAACAACTTGCCTCTTCCTTCAGCTCAGATGCTCTTCAGGCTCCTGCTAGGTGTAAACACAGGTACTGAGCTGGGTCCCATCGCAGTCTGCCTACCATCCCAACCCCTGATCTCCTAATGAGCCCTGTCCCACCCCTGCCCACCCCCAAAAATCCCCACCAAAATTTCAGATCTGCAGCACTTGCTAAAACCAAAATCAGCCTGCTGCCTTCCCTGCGGTGCTGGGGTGAGGGACAGTAGAAGAACAGAAACTGGGGCCAGGGTTCTCTCTCGGGTAGAGCTGGGTTCTGGCCTGGCCCTCCACCCTGGGAAAGGACCTTGGGGAACTGTGTTTTCTCCAGACTCTTTAGCCTTCTGGAAGTGACTGAGGCAAGGTCCCTTTGGATTTCTCTCCTAAGCTTCTTACTAACGAGCTCTGAGGCCAAAGGCCTGCTCCAGGGGTTGGAGAGTTGAGTGGAGGAATTCACTTGCTGGTAAGGAAGGCACTGCTGTTCATTTGAGTCTCTGGGCAGAGTATGCCTGCTTTGATCTGGGCAAAACTGGCTTAGCGGAGAACACAGCAGGAACGCCTGCACCAGGCCCTGCCCTCTGGAGTAGCCCCCCAGGTGCTCTGGGGGCTTGTGCCAATGCCAGGAGGTCCTTGTGGCTGAAGCCCTTTTCGGGCTGTGGCCTAGATCTGTCAAGGTCAGGAGGACCAGGTCCTGCCCTGGTCCCAGTGCGGACAGCTCCGAGAGACCAGGGCTCCCTCCTCAGGACTCCCCTCTCGGAGCTCTCCGAGGGGAAGGACAAAGGAAGCTGCAGTGCCAAGTTGCAGATTTTGCCTCAGGCAACTAAATTTATTAGCAAGAAAAAATTTTTGTCAGCCCAGCGCTGACCAACAAAGTACATTGTTAATAAAGGATAACAAATCTGTCACTTAATTCAAAAACATACCTCAAGCAGTTACAACTAAAAATAAAGTTGGATTTTTGTTTAATTTAAAAGCCTCAAAAATAACAAGCAATATGTTTTTAAACATGTAGTAGACACAATTGTCTATTATACAATATACACTGTACACAAGTAGGGCTTGGGCTGGTTGGGGTGGGTGAGATGAGGGGGAGGGATGAGGTTCAGGATGGGAAGGTGTTTTACCTGAATCCAGATTCGAGTTGAAATGCTGTGTCGTTTAGAAAAGAGAATTACTAGAGTGAGAAAAAAATTCATATGCTCATCATTGCCCCCCAAAAACCCTAAACTAAAAGCAGGCATGGGGGAGGTGAGTAACAAGAACAGGAAGAAGGGAGCAATTAAATAAAACTTCTTTAAAGCACACACAATACACAGTGTTCATCATCGGAAGTAGAGTATAAGGCAACGTTCCCCATAGAAAAAGAGGGGAATCAGGGAGTCCGTGGGTAGCTTTACTTTTTAAATAGAAAGTTGGAATGTGCTGGAGGAGAGCTGGGGTGGGGCAGGGGAATGTGGAGCGGAGGCGGCCTCTGGAGCCTCTCCGGAGGTGGAGCTGGATGCCAGTGGTGCCCTGCGTGCAGGGCCCCGGGGCACCCGCAGTGGCTGAGGGGGCCAGGGAGGTGCAGGAGAGGGAGGGGCATGGCACGATGCGACTCCGGCAGTGTTTGGGGGAGGGGGGGCTCACTTTGCTCCTCGATGGAGTGAAATTCACGTTTTTCCTTTGGAAATAAGGGTTCCCACTCGTCCTGGTTTAGAACGTCTCATTGGGCACGGCCACTGTCCACGGTCTGGGCAGGCCGGGAGCTTGTGGTGAGAGGGGAGGGCCAGGGAGGAGCCAAGGGGCTTCAGAAGGAGGTGAGTATGGGGGCGGTAGAGTCCCTGCCTGTGGGGACAGTCGCAGAACAGGAGGGACGGGAGAGGGCGGGCCCAGGGCAGCCGTGGGCCTTCTTTCCTCCAGGGGCCCAGGCAGGACACAGGCAGGGGTCTGCAATCTGCGAGGCCTCCCGCCTCAGTTGGCCTTACAAGTTCTTCGTGACCAGGTGGGTCTTGTAATGCTTGGTGAGGTGGTCACTCCTCATGAAGCGCTTCTGACACTGGGCACACTCGAAGCGTTTGTCCCCTGGGAAGAGGAGATGCCCGTCACTCACAGTGCCATGCCCCGGAAAAGGAGGCACACACGTGAGGTGTGAGGGGCACCTGTGAAGCCGTGTCACCGGCCTACCTGCTGCTCACACAGTGCTCCCCGTGATCCCCTGATGGGAACCTTTGTCAGTCCTCATCCCCTCCCCGCCATCACCCTCCAGTCTACTTTGTTTCCATTCCTTGTGCTGTGCCAAACGCTATACTTGTGCACCTGCACCCAGGACGCTTCCCGTGTAGCTTGTCACCTACTTTCTTCTGATCTTCGTCCCTCTGACTAAACCCGGCTCAAAGTCCGCCCCCTCACAGGGAAACCCCACTCCCCTCTGACCTGCCAGACTGAGCCGCACACCCGGGCTGGCTCTGCTGCTGTTCTATTTACTCTGCAGCCTGCAGAGGGTGGGCGTGACCTGCCCCGCCACGCTGGCCAGGAGCCAGAGCTTTGGGCCTTGTGTCCCCAGGCCCAGGACAGGCATCTGCTCACTGGGGGCATCTGCCGGAGCGGCAGTTCTCAAAGCATGTGCTGTGGACCACCGGAGACACCCAGGGCAATCTCGGGTGGCAGATGCATGAACGATTTTCTACTTTATAGTTTTGTATTTGTTTGCCAGTACATTAAAACACTTAGCTATCAACCCAAGCCAGTGATGTGAAAAATAATACTGCACTGGACATAAAAGAGTAAAAATAGTGAAAAAAATAGTAAGTAAAAATAGTGAAGTGATTTAAGGAAAATCATTCGGTAAATAACAGTAGGAAAGGCAATGTGGGATAGTGACTAAGAGCGTGAACTTGGGAGCCAGAGGGCCTGGGTTGAACCAGCTCCACTAGTCACTGGCTGTGTGACCCGGCCCCCGCTCCATGCCTCAGTAAAATGGGCACAATCAAAGTGCCGTCCCCATGGAGTCGTTATGAGGATGACATTAGTTAACGGGTAGAATGTGTAGTACACTGCCTGCACAAGATGCCACTGACCGTTAAACACATGCAGCTTATGGCAGAAGCCATCAAGGCTGTGCCACGCAACTGACCTCACTTTGGGAAACACTGCAATAAAGGAATGGCTTGCGAGACTTTCCGGGTAGTCCTGCACCCCGAGGAGACAGTCTGTAGCCCTCGCTCAGTGCCGCAGTTCCTTGGCCAGGCCAGGAGTCTCCATGTCGCTGAGGACAATGGAGTGGGGGTGGGGAGAGAGGCAGGGAGCTGAAGTGTGGAGTGGGGGGGGCGGGGGGCTGGAGGGCACCGCAGGGGAGGGAGCAGACCTGTGTGGGTGCGGGCGTGCCGCTGGAGCTCGTCACTCCGTGTGAACCTCTTCCCACAGAAGAACCAGTTGCAGACAAAGGGCCGCTCGCCAGTGTGCAAGCGCACGTGAGCCCGCAGCAGGGACGTCTTACGGAAAGTCTTGCCGCAGTCAGGGATGTGGCACACGTGCTTCTTCTTGCCCTGCTCTCCAGACCTGGGAATTGGGTTGAGGGTGGGGTGGAGGGAATGGGAAGCAGAGACAGCGGGGAGGTAGAGAGATGGGGGCGGGACAGGATGGAGAGAGGATGTGGGGTCAGGTCGGAGAGCATGGAGCCCCTGGTCCCCTCTCTGTCTGTGTCCCAGGGAGGGCTTGGGGAACAGGACACACGCCAGGCTGGCCACCTGGCCCGTCTCCTCAAATCACCTCTTGTCCCCATCCTTGCAGTTGGGACACGTGCAGGCCATGCGGCGCCGCTTCTCCCCAGGCTGGGCCTCTCCAGCCAGGGCCTGTTCCATCTGCAGCTGGATCTGGGTGGGGCTCAGCCCACTGATGGTCAGGTTATTCCCAGAAACATTCTGCACTGTCAGCTGCTGCTGCCCTGTGGGGAGGAGTGGAGCAGAGTTCAGGGTGAGGAAGCCCAAAGGGGCAGAAGAGGGAGCCTGACCCCCTTCTTCCTTCCAGCACATAGTAAGGTTGACAGTCATAGCAGCTAGTATTTTTGAGAGCCTGCTATGTGCCAGATACCATTTTAGAGATCTTAAATGTATTAATACACTTAAGTTTCATAACCCCATGAAATAGGTGCTATCATCCCCCTTTTAAAGGTGAAGAAACTGAGGCTCAAGACCACACATGTAGAACTTGTAGAATCTGGATGGGAACCCAGTCAACTTCAGAGTCAATGCCCAGAACCACTATACTACATAGGCCAAATTCACTTCCAGACGTTGCCCACATGGGTCTTGGAGTGTTTTTCCAGAATCTCCTCCAACCTTAGGCCCTTGTGAGACACCAACTCTGCTCCCAGGGAAGTCTCCAGGGATTTTTGTTAACAGAGGGAGAGTCCGTTCTACGGGCTTTGGAACAAGTCAAGCCCTCTAGGACTTGCACAAAGCCATCAAAGCAGGGGGAGTGCCTGTGGGTGGACTTCTCCCAGGCCACTAAACCAAATGCATAAAGTGCTGGAAATTCATTCAAGGAGGAAGGGAGGAGATTCAGAGAGCTCCCACTACCTTGAAAATTGCCCTTCACCCAGCTAAAGAATGCAACGAACCATTTGTGCTAGGTACCTACAATGTTCCTTTGATTATGTGCAAGGCTGCTTTCATACCGTAAATATCACCAAATGTTACCACTGAACTGAGAAGTGCAGCACAAGCCAGTCCAAAGGCTCCCTCCTTTCCTTCCAACCTTAACTCAAGGCTGCCCATGCCTGGGGCCAGGGGCCTTCCCTCACCGCCAGTATTGGTGATGGTGACAGGCACACCCTGGACCTGGACACCGTTGATGTTGATGGTCTGCATGGCCTGGGCTGCCGCTGCCAGCTGGGCTGCGTTCAGGCTGATGATGCTCCCGGCAGGGGCGATCTTTGGCAGGGGACGCTCTTTCCGGAGAATCGCAGCCGAGTGCTTTTTGCTGGTCCCGCTCAGATGAGCAGCACGGGATGGAGGGCTGCTACAAGTGGTGGTGGAGGTGGTCGCAGCTGTTGCTGGGGGGCCATCCTGGACAAGGACCGTCTGTACCTCACCAGAAGGTGTACGGATGTAGACCTGGGAGGGGCCAGAGAGAAAAAGTCAATGCCCCCTGAGAGCCCTGGCTCCTGCCCCCACCCTTTTTTTGCATTAAAGAATGTTTATATCATCCATTCCCTGGTATAACACTCTTGTCGTGTCCCCTGCATTGGCAGGTGGACTCCCACCCACTGCGCCACCAGGGAAGCCCTCCTGCCCCCTTTCAATGCAGCATCATCTCCCTGCCCAAGGGAGAAGCGGGTGCCTTTTTGTCCACCCAAGTCTTCTCCAACTAGCCCAGGCCTACATTCACCCACTGTTGATGTTCAACAAAAAGGGCTGATGGCATCCCTGTACTAAGCTGACAAATGCCGACTGTTGATTTGAAACAAAACATTTAATTTACTTAGCATGGAAAAATATAATGCCAAATCTCCGAATTGAAGAATGAGATGGCAGGTAAATGATGACCCCACAAAAGATGCGCTGTGAATGCTCATCAAAGAAATGAAAACAGCCTTTAGGAGGCACAATTAGTGGAGAGACTACTGTCTTTCTCCAATTTATACTAACAAAGATGGAACAATAAAACATAATGCTCACTGTTGCTGAGACAGTAGGGAAATAGGCACATGTTCTTACGTCAAGGGGTGTGAAGTGGTCTAGGCTTGCTGGAGGGAAATCTGGGAATATGTGTCCAAAGCCTTTAAAAATATGCATATTAGAGCCTGAGAACGAGAATGAACCGTGTGGTACTGGATGGGGATTAGAGGTATTGATGGAAACTCTTAGGTTTCAATATAAATAGAAAAATATAAATATAAGTGTATGTATATATGTGTGTGCATTTCTGTATCTATCTTGGTGTTACAGATATATGTATAGGTATATTTATATATACTTCTTAACTGTGTCCACTGAGAAAGGCTGAAAGCAGCAAAACTCCAGGAGCAATGAGCTCACCTAGCACCCATCTCTTAGCTTCTAAATCCCATGTTCCACTAAAAGAAACCAGGGCTCCTTGAGAAATAGCTGATTCGAGGACTCTGGTCAGCGGAAGTACAAGAAGACCTTGGAACACCTCTTATACCAGAAAGTAAGGAAATGCTCAAAGAATGGTGGTGACATGTGAAAAGAACACAAGAGCCAGCTTGGAGGGGCTCCCACTGGCTAAACATAGGATAATTTGAACATCAAAATAACAATACTAATGGATTATAACTCAGTGAATAAAACAGGAACCTATGAATCCATACTGACATAAATAGACAAATGGAGAAGAAAATGATAGAATTTAAAAAACTGTTATCACATCCTCCAATAAAAGGAACTAGGATTCCTAGGACAAATGGTTGATCCCAGGACTGGGGCTGGGAAAATACAAGGAATGAAGTACTGACACTTGCTACAGCATGGATGAACTCAGAAAACGGTGTACTAAGTGAAAGAAGCTAGCTGCAAAAGATCACCTATGTCAAGATTCCATTTACATGAAATGTCCAGAATAGGCAAATCTATAGAGATAGAAAATGGATTAGGGCTTCCCTAGTGGCGCACTGGTTAAGAATCTGCCTGCTAGTGCAGGAGACACGGGTTCGAGCCCTGGTCCAGGAAGATCCCACATGCCGTGGAGCAACTAAGCCTATGTGCCACCACTGCTGAGCCTGCGCTTTAGAGCGCCACAGCTACGGAGCCCATGTGCCTAGAGCCCATGCTCTGCAACAAGATAGGTCACCATAATGAGAAGCCTGCGCACCGCAATGAAGAGTAGCCCCCGCTCGCTGCAACTAGAGAAAGCCCACGTGCAGCAATGAAGACCCAACACAGCCAAAAATAAAAATAAATAAATAAATTTATTTTAAAAAGAAAAGAAAAGAAAAGAAAATGGATTAGTGGTTGCCAGGGCTTGGGGCAAGGGGGAAATGAGGAGTGACCACTAAAGGGGTCTTTCTGAGGTGATGAAAATGTTCTAAAACTAGATAGTGGTGATGGCTGCATAACTCCATGAGTATACTAAAACCCACCCACTGCGTTGTACACTTTAAAAGGGTAAATTTCACAGTATGCGAATACCTCAATAAAGCTGAAAAGGGGACTTCCCTGGTGACACAGTGGTTAAGAATGCGCCTGCCAAGGCAGGGGACACGGGTTAGACCCCTGGTCCAGGAAGATCCCACAAACCGTGGAGCAACTAAACCTGTGTGCCACAACTACTGAGCCCGCGTGCCACAACTACTGAAGCCCGCACACCTAGAGCCCATGCTCCAAAACAAGAGAAGCCACCGCAATGAGAAGCACGTGCGCTGCAACGAAGAGTAGCCCCTGCTCTCATCAACTAGAGAAAGCCCGTCTGCAGCAACGAAGACCCAATGCAGCCAAAAATAAATAAATAAAATTTAAATAAATTTATTTTTAAAAAAAGCTGATAAGAAAAAAAAAAAGACTGGGAGTATGTCACACAGATGCAAGAGCCAACCAGAAAGAGCTCCAAATGGCCAGAGTTGAAACAATGTGAGCAACAAAATAAATAACGCAGTATTGGATTGTACTCCAAAGTATAAAATAAATATACATGAGTCTCTACTGACATAAATACATGATCGAATAAAAAAATAAATGGTGGGACCTCCCTGGTGGCGCAGTGGTTAAGAATCCGCCTGCCAAGGCAGGGGACACGGGTTCAAGCCCTGGTCTGGGAAGATCCCACGTGCCATGGAGCAACTAAGCCCGTGCGCCACAACTCCTGAGCCTGCGCTCTAGAGCCCACGAGCCACAACTACTGAGCCCACATGCTGCAACTACTAAAGCCCGCATGCCTAGAGCCCGTGCTCTGCAACGAGAAGCCCGCATACCGCAATGAAGAGTAGCCCCTGCTCGCCGCAACCAGAGAAAGCCTGTGCACAGCAACGAAGACCCAACACAGCCAAAAATAAATAAAATAAATTTATATAAATAAATGAATAAATGGAAAAGAGACAAATCTTCCTTATAGAAGAATTCCAAATAATCTTATATAGATACCTTCCCTTCCAGGATGTAGAGCTTAATTCTCACCCCCACTCCCACCCCTGACGATGGGAGACTTAGCAACTTACTTCCAAAGAATTGAGAAAGGGAAAAGTAGCAGCTTTGATGAATGAAGAAACCTGGCAGACACCACCTTAACCAAGTGATAATGGTTAACATCAGGGATGTTACATCATCAGAGATGTTGTATGGACATCATGTACCCCACATATAATGTGATGAAAAGAGGCATTTCACCTCCGTGGTATTCTTTCCAAAAACCTATAATCCAGCCTGGGGGATATTCTATAGGATACCTGACCAATGTGCCTCTAGTCTGTCAAGATCATGGAAAACAAAGACTAAGAAGCTATCCAACCAGAGGGGCCTGGGGAGACATGCCCACAGTGCAATGTGGTATTTGGACGGGATCCTGGAGCAGAAAGAGGACATAACTGATTAATTGATTGGATGGTGACATCCAATCAAGTCTGGAGTTTAGTGAACAGTAACATGCTAATGTCAGTTTCTTAGTTTTGACACGTGTACCCTGGTATGTAAGATGTTTAACAAGGTGGTGGTGGGGGACCAGGTGAGAGGTATAAGACACTCTGTACTACCTTTGCAACCTTTCTGTAAATGTAACTTTTTTGGCCGCACAGCAAGGCATGTTGGATCTTAGTTCACTAACCAGGGATCAAAACCAGGCCCCCTGTGGTGGAAGCGCAGCGTCTTAACCACTGGACCGCCAGGGAGGTCCCATGATAAGAGATTTTTTAAAATTAACTTTTTATTTTAGAATAAGTTACAGGAATTCCCTGGTGGTCCAGTGGTTAAGACTCTGTGCTTCCACTGCAAGGGGCTGGGGTTCGATCCCTGGTCGGGGAACTAAGATCCAACATGCCTTGCAGTCTGGCCAAAAAAAAAAAAATCTCTAACACAGTGAAAGCTACTAAAATAAGCAGGCGAAAGTCTGATAAGGAATGAGATATTTACACAGAAAGTATCTCCTTACAAAATACTAATCCATTACAAAGAGAAAAAAAGTAACTTTAAGGTTCAGAAACCCGCTAAATATCACTTTAATCATCACCAGTACTGAGACAGATCGAAACCATGCACCTCCTTTTGGGATGCAGTGAGAACACAGCATCACTTCTTTGATATTTCTGCAAAAAAAAGTGTACAACTTGCATCTATCCATGAGGGAACATCACACAAACCTAAACTGAGGAACACTCTACAAAGTAACTGTCCTTTTAAAGTGTCATGGTCATGAACATCAAGTAAAGACTGAGGAACTATTCCAGGTCAAAACAGACTAAGACGACATGACAATTAAATGGAATGTGTGATACTGGATGAGATCCTTTTGCCACAAAGGAATCATTGCGGCAAGTGATAAGCAACCTGAATGGGGTCTCTGTATTAGACGTCAGTGTGTTTCCTTGCTAACTGCCTATGTCTGAAGGTTGTGCTGTTGTCCTCCTTGCGTATAAGAATTACACACTTTCTATAAAACATTTGGAAGTAACAGAGGCATGGTGGCAAGTTACACTCAAATGATACAGGGGGAAAAGTCACTTGTTTAAAAAAAAATTCTACTGTGATTTTGATTGGGGTTATTTTTGATCCTTGGGTTATTTAGGACTGTGGTTCTCAGTTAAAAGCAAACAAACAAACCTCATGTTATCTCTTAATAAATACACATCTCATCCTCAATTTTCTGGTATGTGCCCCTTTTGCAAATCATTGCTATTTTCTGCATATCTGAAGTTTCTGTTACTAGAACATTTTCTTTCCCACAATGTAGAGCAGAGGTCAACACACTTTATCTGTAGAGGGCAGAGAGTAAATATTTTAGGCTATGCAGGTCATGAGGTCTCTGCTTTGTGGTGCAAAAGCGGCACAAATGGGCATGCCTGTGTTCCAATTACACTTTATTTACAAAAACAGATAGATGGGCCAGATTTGACCTCAGGGCTGAGGATTGCCAATTTCTCTGATACAGGGTATAATACATTTTTTAAAACGTGCATATCCTTTGACCCACTTTTAGGAATTTATTTAGCGATAAGATTAGAAACAGCCTAAATCTACCGTTGGGTAACAGAAAGCACCTCCAGATACCAGAAAACTATGTCATCATCACAAAGTAATGCAGTAGCTAAATCCTTCTGCATACGTATGCCTTTTTCCTTAGGAAGACCTAGTTTTAAGCCCTGCCTCCATCAGTCTCCAGACACAGGACCTCAGGGAAGGGAGGGGAGGCACTGCAGAGAGGAGTTAGCGGGTATCCCTCAGTTCTTCACCTTTAAGGTAGGTCTGATAAGGGAGCCTCACACGTGTTGTAACAAATTACACGATTCATAGAAAACCCCTGGGCAGTATGCAATATGCCAGAAAGGAGGAGGCACTTGAGGGCAGGCCTCAGATTTCCTGTGCATCCGTTATGTCCGCAGCTCAAACTTAAGGGCACTTCTCCACCTGGGAGACTACACAACTCCCTACTTCCGTCACTCACTCTGACGCCTCGGTTCTCTCTACAGACAGCTGGATTGTAAATTCCTCCATGGCAGGAGCTGGTTTTTATATTTAAAAAAATCCTTGTACAATTTTAAGTGTAGCCCCTGCCATACACAAGAGCCAGGGTGGGCCAGGGTGGAGTAAGGACAAAAGCGTAGGTCAGAAATCTAGTTGAATCCTGGCTCTTTTGTCATTTGGGCTCCATGAGAGCTGGATACTGGGTAACTTCTCTGAGTTCCAGGTTCTCCATCTTCAACATGGGCCTAATCTCTGGCATTTACTAGGCTTACACAAAGCATAAAACCTGCCCTGCACAGCCAAATAAATTTTAGTATTACAGCACCTTAATGAACGCCAAAAATAAGCTCCTGTTCAAGTTAGCATCCCAGAAGAATCTATCCTAAATGTCCCTGCTATGAAGCTAGGGTGCTTCTTCCTAATTTTTTTTTTTTGTCATTAACAATGATCAGCATTTTTCTCATTGGTTTTCTTACTTTACATCAAATTCTATGGTTCTGACTAGAATTTTTTCATTCTTGCTATCATTCGGAGTATGTAATTCTAGAATAAAAAAATAAACTTTATTATTAAAAAGTATGTATCTGCCTGCTACTCATCCCCCTGCCAAAAGACTCTCATAAAGAAAGTTTCCAAAATATAGGTACATAGGCATGTCGCATCTGATTTCTAAAGATAAGCAGTACGTGGCCCTATGAACTGGCAGAAATGGTCACTTATTACCCACCCCAAACAGTACTGACTCCCAACACTCAGGTCAGATCAGGAGATGCATCAGCATCATCTAGGAAAGCAAGCCAATGGGGGTGGAGCATCAGCCGTTTAGAGCTGAGGAGGAGAGGGAGGCGCGTGCAGAGGGTGTGCGTGGTACCTGAGTAGGCGACGGCTCAGCAGCCTGGATCTGAAAGTTCTGGGAGGGCTTCTGGGGGACGGTGGGGAGTGTGGCGGATGCCGCCTGCACCACCCGCAGGGCCTGCTGGGGGATCTGCACTACCTGCTGCTGCTCGGCCTTGGGGGGCACCACCTGGACCTGCTGGACCACAGCGGGCTGGCCCCCACCAGGGCTCTGAACGATGAGCAGGTTGTTTCCTGCCTGGATGATGTTGTCCGCCGTGGTCTCGATCAGCACCGTCTCCACCTGTTCGGTCACGGCCACGGGGGGCTGGGAGGCAGGAAGACTCTTCTTCCTGGCTTTCTTGTTAGTCTTAGACAACGGGGCCGGGGGGCTCTCCGTGAGGAGCTGAGCGGGGGCCCCGGTGTCGCTGGTGTTCACGAGGTTGTTGACAGGCAGAGTAAGTGTCACATTGCCCCCTCCACCTGTCAGCTTCACCACATTGGCCGCGCTCTGCACCGGAGTGGTGGTCGTACTCAACTTCTGGACAGGGGCCGGCTTGATGGGGACAGGCTTGTGACTGGATGGTGAGGGGGTGATGATGGCTTGGTTGGTGCCAGGGATGATCTGGATCTGGTTGGTGAGATTGGGCTGTACCTGGATGGTCTGAGAATTGCTTGCCTGAATCTGAGGGACCGTCTGGTACTGGATACTGGCATTCGATCGGGTCCCTTTGTTGATCATGGTTGGGTTCTGGATAGCGAACACCAGCTGCCCACCAGGATAGGACGCGCTCAGCTGTGACCCCTGAATCTGAAGTATGTTTCCTTTGGAGGACAAGATTCCAAAGCTATTCTTGCCGGGACTGAGAGGGAGAGGGGCAGGTTTGATAGGGACGAGTTTCCGAGGTGCGGGTTGCGGGGGAGCAGGAGGCGTCACTGCAGCTTCAACAGCTGGAGGGCCAATTTTGCTACATGTTGCAGCAAGCAGGGCTAAGGGAGATGGCTGCGAGTCCTGCAAGACACCACGTGGAGAAAAGGAGTGAGACAGGAGGCCTGCTGCCCAGCCGCCCCACCCTTTAAGATCCTCTCCTCTTCGCAGGCTCCCCCCCACCGGCGGGCAGGGAGCCAGCATCCTCTCCGGACAGTGGCCCATCTCCCCTTCCCCACTGGTTTCTCCATTGAGAAATTAAGGGAGAAAGGGTGAGAAATGGCTTTCTCAGGAAGGAACTCCCCAGAAGCACCCCTTGACAGGGTGAACTAACAGCATGGGCTGACTGCTTACTCCCTACTGGTCTATTAGTCTCTAATGAGGACACGGAATCACCCTCAGCTTATAGATGGAGCTCCGTTAGCGCACCTTACTGAGTCATCAAGTGAGGAAGGACTGAGGAAGGGAGGGAGGGAAAAAGAAAGGGAGGGGGACAGGAGGAATAAACCCTTTGGAAGAGTGTTTTCCAGTGCTTGGGACATGACTTTTTTGATCAAGGAGGGCTGTTCTTTTGAAGCTACAAGGAAAGAGCCTCCAGGGTGCGGGGACACAGTCTCTGTTTTCCTTTTATGGCCAGTGGGGTCTGGAGGAAAGGACTTGAGTTTCATCCTGCTTTTCCCCCTGACTCAACTGTGGCACCTTAGATGAGTGGCCCTAGTTTCTTAGTTCAGAAAAAGTGGAAAACTGAACCCTCTCTGGTCTCATTGCCTCGGGGAGTTATAGTTAGCCAGGGCAGAGCTCAGATGCGGTCTCATGTCAGCTTCAGTGAGTCCTTCCAGGCTGATGCAGCCCCCAACCCTCAGAGCCCACTGCTCACTCGCCTGGGTGGTGGAGGCGGCAGGCTGCAGGTAGTCACTGGGACTGACAGCGGCAGTGGCAGCCATGCTGGTCTGTGGATCTGTTGGAAGAAAAGAGATAGAGTAATACCCGTGATGCCCGAAAAGAACCCAAGTCCCCTTGCCTCAGATTTTCTTTTTGCCTCTATTTGGGCTGCCTCCCCATGAGAGGTTAATGACCCTTCCCCACACTTCCCCACTCAAGGTTAGCAGCCCTACAACTCTTTCAGTAGATGACCTTCTCCCTTTCTCAGACTCAACCATCTGAGGCTGTGAGGATAGCGGGTCCTGCCTCTATCGGACCGTCTCCTCCAACCATCATAAAGTCTAGGATAACGTGAAGATACCGAGATTATAATAACACTGGCTTCAGTAACTACGCTGTGCCACCTAATGGAGCCCTCTCTGCCGGGTACTGCTGACTCTCCCCAGCTAGACTGGAACCCCTATACGGTGAGCAGGGGAAGCCCCCAGCTAATCCTGTGGCTCTGACCCAGGCTTCCTGCTCACTCCTCCCGTAGCCAGATGCCAAGCCAGCCTGGGAAAGAAGCATCTCCGGGCCAGGATGCCTGTCGAGGAGGACACACCCACTCCATGCAAAAGTGTTGAGCGCTTTGTGCTCAGCTTTCGCCACACAAGCACAATGGCCCAGGTATAGATTATAGATAGCACACAGGGAATTACTTTAAATGAATTTACAGTTTTACATAGGACAACAGGCATGGCCCCATAGGTATCACCGAGATTAGGAGAGCTAATAAATGAATATAATGAGAATGAAAATATAATAAATCCTGTTTTTCCTTAAATGTGTATATATTTCTACATATGTATATAGCAGGAAAAAGTCTTTAGACAAAAAGGGGCTAAAATGTTAAAAGCCATTATCTCCTGGTGGTAGGTTTTTTCTTCACTTAAAGAATTTTTCCCTCTGTTTTTCTGTATTTTCTCATTTTCCCCACAACGAATACACTCTACTATACTTGTTTTAAATAAAGGAAAATAAAGAACGTTGAGGAAGTAATGAAAGGAATCTCTACTCTGAACTTAAGTCTGATCTAAGAGAAATACAAATAAAATGGAAATCAGGAGAATTTGGGGGGAAAGGATCTAAGCCATCTTATAATTTATAAATCACTAAGGAAAAGAACACCAGGCAGACAGCCGGACTTGTATCTTAGACCTTTGGAAAGTAGGTTTCAGGAGGTACCGAAACAAGAAGGGTATTACTCAGAGACTGGAAGAGGCAGAACGACTCAGGCATAGAGCCCCTGCTGGGCATCTGGCAGGAAGAAGACAGAGGTCAGGAAGAAGGCGGAACCACTCACGTTTCAGCTGCCTCTGGCTTCTCTCTTTGGGGGAGTGACTCTTAAATGGGAAAGGTAAAGAAAAGGTAAAGCGGGAACTGCAGCCCAGGACAGGTAAGTACAGTTGGCTCATCAAAGCCTTAAATGGTTTCCAGGCCCTAAGGCCACATGAACTGCACTCCAGAGTAGGGAGACACTTTGCAGGCACACCTGCAAGCTGTTTGAGGAGCCAGAGGAGAGCTCTGGGCAAAATCGTACATGTGGATCCTGAAATATTACAGACACTGATCCTTAGCAAAATCCTAGAACAAATGACTGAACAGCAACTACAATTACTGAGGTAAGGAAGCAGTGATCACAAAGAATAAGCTGGGGTTGCCAAAAACAAGTCATGCTGAACAAACCTGTTTCTTTTTTGGGGGTTTTGGTTGGCTACATCAAGAGAATGGTATACACTGTGTACTTTATAACAACAAGGCATCTGACTGAAATGTTCATAGTATTCTTAGGAACGAGAAGGAAAAGAACTGCAGGCAGGATGATAGTCTGGTTTGGGGGCTAAGCTGAACGTGCCTCCACCTAAGTGCTGAGACCCAGGCCATCCTGAGCAGTTTGCTGCTATGGTGTCAACCAGGGTCTCAAACTACGGGTGCACGCCAGGACCAGGATATGCAGGCTTCTCCTCGGAGGTTCGTGCTTTCTCTAACAGAATGTTTTATTCTTGTGTTTTCACCGTGATGATCATCTTTTAAAAATGAACATGTACTACAGATCGCTGGGTGACTGCTGCTTAACCAAGATTTGCACATTTCTGGGCCTGTGTGTGTGTTTACAACTGTACTGGTACCAAGTGGCACCACTCTAACTACATGGGCTAATTAAGACAACTCAATTCTGCACATGTAATTCATGATACATCTGTGCAAAGTGAGGAATGACAGCTCTTCAGAAGCCTGGAAAGACCATGCTGCTGGGCACTAGACACTGCAGGGTGGGCATGCGGAACTCAAGGAGCCCGGATGTCAAGTCTGTGCTGCGCTTACGCTGACAGCAGCAATTTGGGCTCAGTCAACTGTTTTCCTCCCAAAATGATGTTGTTGATTTGAGTTTTATTGGCTTTTCTGTAGTTATTTAATTAAATTTTACAGGAACTAGATCTATGAGTTGATAAACAGATTTATGTGCATACATAATTAAGGCTGCAGCCTTATAATGAAAACAATCTAAGTTGACTGAAAAACATTTTCCCTTTAGAGCAGTGTTCAAACTATTTAGACCATGAACCACAGTCATAAAAACAATTTACATCAAGACCCAGTGTACGCATATGCACCCCCACACACACGTCCCTGTCCTGTGCTGATGTAATAAGAATTTCCTGAAACAAAATTTGCCCTTGCTACATGTCATGGGCTTTGGTATTTTTCTACTCTATTTCATTTTTTAAAATGCCAGTTGTGACTCACTAAATTGGTTTTGTGCCCTACAGGCTGGAAAACATGGCTTCAAAGCAGTCTCTCCACCACCCAAGTTTGGGAAACCATGCAAAAGACCTAGAAGGCAAATTAACTTTATGGATGTCACAAAACTGAGGACTGTGAACACAATGGGTGTCTGTATTAGGGTTCAAAGAGATCTTAAAAAACTGGTATGTGCAGTGCTTAACAGCATGAGGCTCCAGACCGAAATGAGAATGCAGACTGTGGGATCGCTGGGGCATTCCTCTCCCAGCCTCAGTGCACCGTCTGTAAAACAGAGGTAATGTCACCCTTACAGGATTCTAGGAGGCGTCAGTAATATGAAAAACACTGAGCACACAGGGGGTTATCAATAAATGGTGGTTTAAACTTTGAAGCTGAGTAAACACTGCACTTGGGTTAAGCAAAAAAAAAGAAAAAAAATCATGCATATAGGAGAGGAAGATAGAGCTTAATAGTGGTTCTCATGAGAAAAAGTCCCAGTGGTTTTGACTCAAAGTTAAATGGGAAGCAGTTAGAATCTAGATGTGGTGGCCGAAAAAGCTCCTGCAATCTTGGACTGAATTTCCAAAAATTCAATCATAGAAGAAAATAATAGTCCTCATCTGCTCTGCACTCGGGCCCCATCTGGAGTGTCAGGTTCCGTCCTGAGGGACATTTTGAAAGGGGGATTTTCAAATGGAGCTCGTTCAGAGGAGGGCAGCCATGGTGGTGACCAGGACACCAGAGGAGCGATACCCACCAGGGTGTTTATTCCATACATACATTCAATGGGTAGACTTTGGGGTGGAAATTTCGGTGTATTAGAGGGGACAACTTTCAAAAGATGGAATCAGTTGCCTCCTGAGGTAATGTTCTCCCTTCTCTGAAATCATTTAGCCAGAGACAGGATGTGTGTCTCTGTCAGAGATGGGATGTCTAGATGGGGTGGGAACTTGGACTAAATGATCTTGTTTGATAATTTAAACTTGTTTATAATCCTCCAACCGTGTTGCCGATAAAAACACAAGATGAGTTAGCTGCCGGCTGGGAAGGGAAGGCAGGGCCTCTCCCAAGAGGTTCCCCTGGGCTTAGGTTCACTTAGCTAAAAATGGTGAATGACTCTCCCTCAGACATCCCCTGTTATGAAACTGAAGGACACTAGAACAGGACAGAGCGCAAACAAAATGAAAACTGGCCCAGTGCTTATTCACCTCCCTTTCCCATCTCCCTCTCTCGCCCTGCAGTCATTATCACCCTGGACTCAAACTGTCTGGAGACTGGGCTGGGCTAAGAGGCTCTTCAGTTAGTAAGTTACAGCAGGTACTTCCCTGGTGGCACAGTGGTTAAGAATCCACCTGCCAATGCAGGGGACACGGGTTCGAGCCCTGGCCTGGGAAGATCCCACATGCCTCGGAGCAACTAAGCCCGTGCACCACAACTACTGAGCCTGTGCTCTAGAGCCTGCGAGCCACAACTACTGAGCCCACGTGCTGGAACTACTGAAGCCCGCGTGCCGAGAGCCCGTGCTCCGCAACAAGAGAAGCCACGACAATGAGAAGTCTGCACACCGCAACGAGGAATAGCCCCCACTCACCGCAACTAGAGAAAGCCCATGCAAAGCAATGAAGACCCAACGCAGCCAAAAATCAATCAATCAATAAATAAAATTAAAAAAATAAATAAACTTTGTAAAAAAAAAAAAAGTTACAGCAGAGTCTTGATGCCCTTGCAGACTGTGGGCACTCCACCCACACCATCTTGGTTGGTTTCATTTGCCTTCCCCGCTGGCCCCTGAAATACTCCAGATCTCAAACCAGTGGTTTTAAGTATCTCTCCTAGAGTCACTCAGAGTTTTGTGGCCCCTGGGCTGTGGACCTGGGCGACTAATCTCCCTGCCACTGCAGAATTATATCCTGGGATTACCCATGAAAGGGAAAAGCAGCATTTCCAATTGGTGTTTGGAAATGAACAGTGGTTAAGAAGTAGCATAGATGCCTAACTGCAGGACTATATTCAAAGGTACTTTAGAACCTCGTTAATTTGGAGCCTTATATTTAAAATGTATAATTTGGACATAAATTGGGCTTAGCTTTTCCTTCATACTATTCAAAGCGAGGCTAAATAGTGTATGAAGCCTTCAAAGGGACTCTAAGGCATAGTTAGGGAACTGTTTTATACCACTGCCACTGTTTCAATGGTACCATTTGCTTTTAACAGCAGTTTATATCTGCTCACTGAAACCTACATTTAGCAAGGTTGGTGAGTGGGGTTATTGCATATTCTTGGAAGAAAAGGCTGCATTTCCTTCAGAGTGCTATCATTCAGACTTTCATTAATTTGGGTTGGCTAAAACCTTCTCAACAGTCCTCTGGCTCGTGAAGTTTTACGGTGATTTACTACACAAGCAATAGTTAGCTCTCTTAGGCTGCAAGGAAAATTTCCAAGGCTATCAAACACGGCTTCCAGACAGGGGTTGGGGGGTGTCCAGTGCCTGACAGGACCACACCTGACTTTCCTTTTCCCCATGCTGGAAGCCAATTTAATTCCAAAACCAGGGGAAAAGCATCCCCTGAGTGTCCCGGCTTTTGAGGTACATACAGATCGTTCATCTCCACCTCCGTCCCTCCAGCTACAGCTTCCTCCCTTCTCGGCCAAACTTAGTGGAAAAGCTGCCAGCACTTTGCTACCCCCTCCTCTCTCACGTGGACTTTCACCCCAGCTCTCTACTGACACTGCACTTGCCCAGGTCACGAGGGACCTCCTCATTGTTAAATCCAGCTGACCCCCTTCAGCAGTTTCTGACCCGTTGACGATTCCCTCCTCTTTGAAATCCTCATGGACTTTCTCCTACCTCTCTGGCCAACTCTTCCCTTTGTGGGCTCCTCTTCCTTTTGCCACCCCTGCAATATGGATGTTCCTCAACATCATCTTTCTCACCCAACACCCATTCCATGAGTGACTGCCCACTCACATGGCTTCAGGTACCTTCCACAGGCTGATGACTCCCAGGTCTATGAACTGCCTACATCTGCCCTCTGAGTGGCGGACCAGTACATCCAGCCCTCTGTGGGCCTTCCACTTGGGCTGGCCACAGAACTTCCAACACTGAGCTGTCACCTTTGCCCATTCTCTCCCCAGCTTTCTCACCCCCAGCCACCACGGGCCTCCTTCCAGATCCTTGAAGAGCCTCCATCTCTGCCGCTGCCCTTTCCTTGCTTAGAGCTCTCTTCTCTCTTCACTAGCTAATACCCACCTACTCACCCTTCAGGTCTCAGGCAGGTTTTTTTTTCCCCCCAAGAGCCCACTATGTAATGTAACAGGTATGTCATTTCCTCAGAGAGGCCTTCCAGGACCCCTGAGATGAGGTTAACTCCTCTGGTAACTCACCACCCGTTAAATAATCATGGGCTTAATGTCTCTCTTCCACACTCATGGAAGGGTGGCCCAGGTCTGTCTTCACCGCTGAACTGCTACATCAAACCTAACACAGCACAGCGACACTTCAGTGCCTGCAGGCTGAACGAATGATGAATATTTTTGGTTAAACCAGCCTCTCAATCACAAGGAAACCTGAACGCCATCCTCATCACCGTTCAGTCTTCAAGTCCTCCTGGGTCTACCTCCTAAATACAAACCTCTCTCCATCTGCATTATGCTGGCGTTAACCACCTTCGGCCCAAAGTCTTCAAAATGGCCTCCCAGCCTCTGGCCTAGCCACCTCTAATCCAGCCTCCACCAACTGGTCTGAAGACTCTTTTAAAATGTAAATCCCACACAGTTACTCCCCAGATTAAATCCTTCAATAGCTTCCAAAGGATTTTAAGATAACCTTATAAAGGCCCAAACAAGCCACCCCCTCCCTCCCTGCACCTCCCCCTCTCCCACTTTATCTCTTGCCCTTCCAACCCTCCGGACAAACACTTCAGTTTTCTCCATTTCTGGAACTACAACGTGTCCTCTCACTCGGAGCCTAAGCACACTTGCTCCCATTTGTCTGGCCACCTCCGGTCCCTCTTCAGAGCTCATTTATAACTCTCCTGACATCTTCCCTCCTGCTCCCCAAGTCTGGGGCAAGTGCCCCTGCTCTGTGCCAGTGTATATGCCCCACGGCACCCCTCACAGAACTCCCCCCACCCCCCATGACGGAGCAGGGAGTGCAGCTCTGTTCTAGGGCTCTCTCCATAGGCTGACTCAGGGAGCAAGCACCACGTAACAGGAAGAGGCCTCACGTGGGACCCCGGAGCCCTGGCCATCAGACTAGGGGCTGTTCCACTGGTCTTTCACTTGAGAATACTACTCTTGAGACAGGGGCTGAGAGAGAAGGGATCCAAAGAAATACCACAACAGCAGGCTCTGGGAAAGAACTTGGCTCAAACTCCACAGCCAGGCCTGGGGGTACTAGGTTTTTATTGCCTCGTGGGGTCCCACGACCCTGGCTATGGCCATCTTGGCTGTCTGCTATGGTATTTCCCCTGGAGGAATTTCACTCTGTGTAGACAGTTCTCCTGTTGGCTATTTTGGTCAGCTCAGTTGGGCCTGAAGCCAACAAAACCGTTCCTAAGCCCAGTCTTTTCCAGTTGCCTAGCCTGGAAGAATTCAGAGCTGGTGAGGGAAAAGCAAGCCACAGCTGGTTTTAGAGAACAAAGTTGGACCTCAAAGGGAGCTGAGAAATGGGCTTAGAGAATCAGCTTAGCTGGAGAAAGGATCAAGAAAGACTCCAAATTGCTCTAAGCATTTCTGAGAAGCAAATCTCCAACAACTATACTAACCATATAAAGAGCTCCTAACAGTAAAAGGAATTTCATGGACTTTTCATGAAATGAGAACAGTTCTGGGTGTGGCTAATGCCACAGGCTAAAGAATGGAGATCTTGTCTCCACCCAGTTATTGAGCCATCCTGTCTTCCCTGTTCCCAACTTTGACCCCCAGCCTCAGCCCTGATGTGAGTCCACAATTTCATCAAGAAGTTAAAATTCCCTTTATAAGCCAAGATCCATTATTTCTCTCCTTTTCAAGCAAAACTCCTTGCAAGGGTCACCCATACTTGCTGTCCCTCATTTCTCTCCTGCTAGTCTTTCTTGAACCTGTTCCAGCTAGCTTGCCCCCTCCCATCCACACGACAAACACTGCTCCCACGACCAGTGACCTCCACATTGCCAAGTCCAATGGTTAATTCTTAGACCTCAGCTGGTGTTGATCTGACAGCTGGCCCCTCTTATCTTGAAACACTTTCTTCACTTGGCTTGTAGGGTGGCCTCCTATCTCTCCAGCTGCTTCTTCTAAGACTCCTTTGCTGGGTCCTTGTCTCAAACTCTAAATGGTCGGGCTGCTCCAGGGCTCCGTCTTGGGGCCTATTTTTCTTCTGTCTACACCTGTTTGCTGGGGGATTTCATCTAGTCTCAGAGCTTTAGAAACCAATAATATATACAGGTTCTATATAATGACGATTCCCAAACTTATATCTTCAGACTTGTATATCTTACTGCCTACTGACATCTCCACTTGGAGGTACTAATAAGCAACTCAAATCTACCTAGCCCGAAACAGAGCTCCTGTTATCTCCCTAATTCTGTGCCTTCTTCTGACTTCCCCACGGCAGTGAATAGAACTCCATCCTTTCAGCTGTTTAGCCCTAAAACCTTGGGAGTCATCCTCGACCCTTCTTTTTTCCACTCTACACTTGTCAGTAAACACTTTCGGCTCTACCTTCAAAATATGTTCACAATCTGATTGCTTTCACAACCACTTCTTGTTAACAACCAGGTTCACGTCCCCATCACCTCTCACTTGGATAAGTGCGAAAGCCTCCTAGCTGGGCTTCTGACCCTGTCCCTGCTGGTTTATTCTCAACACGCATCCAGAGATCCATCAGACTTAAATGAAATCATGTTACTCCTCTGCTCAGAGCCCCCAGTACACTCTGTCTCCCAGTCAAAGTCCACACCATGACACATAAGGGGCCCATGTGACCTCTCTGACTTCTCCCCGTCACTCTCCCTCATTCACCGCTTCAGCCACGCTGGTCTCCCTGCTGTTCCTGAACATGCCAGGTATGGCCCCTCTTCAGGGACTTTGTACTTGCTGTTCTCTCTGCTTGAGTTCTCACCACCCTCTCCCCAGACTGAGCCTGGCTCAATCCCTCCTTTCCTTCAGGGTTTTACTCAGACTACCCTCCCGGACCACCCTATGTAAACCGCTCCTCTCACTTCTCCCGTCCTCTATTTGGTTTTTCCCCTTAGCACTTCTCATTGTCTAGTATCTACTAGTTAGCCTTACTGTCTCCCACTAAGATGTAAGCTTCCTAAAGGCAGGGACTTCTCTCTGCCTTACTTAGTGATGCACCCCCCACCCACCCACCCCACAACCTGGCACACAGCAAGTGCCCGATATATGCTTGTTGAGTGCATAAATGAATGAATCCTGGAGGCTGCAGAGCGGGAGAGCCTGAGTAGAATTTAAGAACCAAAGGAGAAAACCTGCAGACTTGCATATCCTGGCACTAGGCTGGGATCCACTCACCAGGTCAACTCTGCCGATCCAGTCCCAGAAGGAACTCAACCTTGCTAGTCACCTCACACGGGGACAAGAGCCTATGCGTGGACCAGCACGGTCCCGTCTTTCTCCTGGACAGAACTCTCAAAGCACATACCTCATCACCACACACCGGGCACCACATCTCAATGCTTCTTTCAATTAACAAGTACTGGGAAGAAGTTCTTTTCCGAGTTAAGACAACGTGCGTACCTGCTGTCTGAATACCTCTTATGTGTCTCCACCCTGAATCTCTCTCCTGAAAACGTGACCATGTCGTTGCTAGTTTGCATCCTATCAGACTGGAAGGGACCCTGGAGAAGTGAGTGGGGACACGGGGCAGCCAGCAGGGGATGGTGAGAACTCATCACTGACAGAAGCAGTCCCAGGAAATGGTACAAAAATACTGGGCCTCAGAACTCTGTCGAAAACAGGAGAAAAAAAAACCAAGACATACTTTTCCCCCCTAAACAATATCATTAGGTACAAACACGTGCTCTCTGCTTTATTTGTGAGTCACTTCACACATTCACCCGGGGCTACGATCGGTTCTGAAATGAGTAGTGACTTCATTTCCCCTGGGACGAGAGGGCTGGCTCACCATTTACTTTTTTGATGGCTGGGAAATGTTTTGGTCTGTTCTGAGGCTAGTCTGAGAAGACTCCCAGTTACACACTGGCCAGGGGCAGAAATATTCCACATCCAATCACGTGGCCCTGCCTGCTGTCTCTTACTGCCTATTTACACCCTCTGAAAGGCAGCTTTGTGATTCCACCAAGTCCCCTAGGAGAGGTAACAAACACCCCAAAGAGGAAGCTCTGGAGAGAGGACATTTGGGAGTGTGGAGGCCAGTGCCTGCTGGTTCCTGTGCCATTTTCACTGCATGGCTGAGACAAAGAGACCACCTAACAGCCTAAATCACGGCACGGGGACAAACACTTCTCAGTGTGGTGGCGCTTCTGGCTAGGGACAGCATGCAGTTCTGATGTTGAAACAAACTATAGCTCGGGGAAATGGCCAAAGGAAGGATTCAAACAGCTGGGTCTGCAAGCACATTCTTCCTGTGACACAAACAGCCCTGACATCTCAACACTGCTCGGAGCTGCTCACAGAGGGTAAACTGAGAAGCAGCAAAACAGGGCACTTAGCTCTTTATACTCCTCTGCTCCTGAGTGGAGCTCATCTCCCAAGAGCATGCCAGCTTGAAGCCCATCCTGATGAGAAGCAATCCCCTATGCTAGTGGCGGCCTCAGAGCATCGGCAAAGAGCGCGACCTAGACGTGCAGTGAAGTGGTAGCGTCCCTCAGGCTGCCAGTGCTGACTCTGCTTGCTCCTGGGCTCTCTTCTCAGCCTCGAGTGAGGCAGTAGAAAAATCAGTTTTCCATTCTGGAATCCTGTCAACTGGAACAAATCAACCAGTACTACCTGGGAACATCTCCACAAGGGCAGTCTCTAACCTCCTTCCTACTCAAGCGGACAGTGCCCTTGAGTTAGGAATGCCCCACGTTTTTACCCACTTCATTCATCTTTCCACCCAGCTCCAACAGATAACTGACAGCAAAGTGATACCTCCCCACCCTGAGGTCTCCTAAGAGAATGCTGCTAGCCAAAAACAGATCTGATAACCGAGGAAGTAGTTCTTCAGAGAGAAAGAGACTTTCAACTATGTTCAGAAATATAAAGATCTAAGTGCTGGGCGCTATGAAGGAAGAAATAAAGAGAAAGCTTCTTTCCCTTCCTTCAGCAGAAGGAATTCACAAGAGGAGTTGCACGTGGATCCAAACAAAAGCAAAGCAAAAGCATCAACAAGTGTATCCACAACGGTGTCCACTTCTCAGCCCATCTTGGCTTCCAGCCCACCATGAAGCCAAGTGTCCTGGCTTAGAGCTTGCTGGGAAGACGTTCACAAACCCAGTTAAGCTGCTCACAGGGACACTCCAGATGTATCACCCAATACACTCACAAGAAAATACTGGAGTTTCTCCAAATAGATTTTGCTCTAAGTCTGCAGCCCACGAGGTTTCAGACCGGACAATGTAATCATTTAAACTCAGAAGTGTTCACATCTCTACATTTTCTGATACTCTACACACCCAGTGTTTCTCTGCATCTTTCATTCTGTGGCTGTTGTTCCATCTCCTCCAAAATAATTCCTAAGTTTTTCAATCTTTGGAAGTAAGGCTTCCAATTTGCGTGTCTACAGAGAAGGGGTAAAGGTAAGTCTTAGAAGAACATGCTACATTTCCATCATATAGATGGGAGTGGGCAAGGTCTAGAAGACTGCTAAACCCAAGCCAATACCAGGGTCTACTGGTTAGCTGCAACAAGCTTAAATGTTTTCAAAAAGGCCCTGGTTGGGCAATACTTGCGTAAAGCAAGCTTGGGAATGATCACATACCTATAGCAAAGAACTGTTTAGGGTACAAGAGACTATGCAACTTCTCTGAAAGGCTGCTATTCATCAACAGAAGAACTAGAAATTTCAAGGCCAAAGATATCAAAATGAACTGTCCTCTCTGCTGTTATGCCATGAGGTTCCTTCCCCCAGGCATTTGCCACAATCTTCTTAAAGCTTCTTCTCTCCTCTGACAAGCCTCCAGAGGCCCAAACTTAATAGAATCTGAGAGAAAAGAGCCTGCCGGTCTATGTGCTGTCAACAGTGAGGCCAAACTCTTCCTCCTTCCTCCTGGAGTCAGTTCTCCCTGCTGAGCAGTCAGGTGACGTTCCAATTATGAACTAACTCTACTTGGGTCTCCTTGGCAAAGAGGCTGTGTCTTTAGCAGCCTAGCTCAGGGGGCTCGTAATTATGTCAGACCAGCTTATTTTTTTTCTTCTCTTTTTTTTTTTTGTTGTCATTGCTTTTTTTTTTTTTTTTTTTTTTTTTAGTACGCGGGCCTCTCACTGTTGTGGCCTCTCCCATTGCGGAGCACAGGCTCCGGACGCACAGGCTTAGCAGCCATGGCTCACAGGCCCAGCCGCTCCGCGGTATGTGGGATCTTCCCAGACCGGGGCACGAACCCGTGTCCCCTGCATCGGCAGGCAGACTCTCAACCACTGCGCCACCAGGGAAGCCCTGTTGTTGCTGCTTTTAAACAAAGAGGTTACGCCTCTGTACAACCAAGTGGAAGAACCAGAATTAGAAAACTTACCAATCGCCCCAGCCAATGAGAATCCATTTCCAACAGGTATTAATGCCTGTTAGAAGCCACTGGAACAATGACATCATCAGCCCAATTGATAGGTTGTCTGACAGATTCGCCCCCTTCATCGCACACAAGAATTTAAAACAAAACAAGACACTGCAGTTATATTCATTATTGCAGACACCAGGTTTGTGTTATCAAATCAAAATTACTCCTGTGGTGTGGACTCCACCACCATTCCCTGCAAAGCCTAACTGTGAGCTGGCCAACACCCTAAACTTTCTAGCCCAAAAACTCTTATCCAAAATACCAACTCAACATTTAGCCCTCCACTGTGATACTTAGTGCCTTCTCTGGTACAGCATGCAAGTTTTAGACAGTGCATGCCAGTGTACCTTGCAACAATCATCACCCTTCTATCTGCAACGAAACCCATGTCATGGGGGACCATGGGCCAATTGTTTAAAGCAGAACTCCCTCCCTCCCTTTTTCTAAGAAAACAAATAAGTGAGCAAGAAGTAGCCTCAGAAGAAACAAACTGCGGGAGAATGTGCACTGAGAAAAGCCGGACTGAGTCCCTCTGGATCAAGTTAATTAAGAAACAATTAGACATGACAGTATATTGGAATCAAAACCAAGGAATGAAGTGAGGACGAGTTTCTCAATTGCCCAGAGGAGAAGACGCAGTTCCTTTTCATCTAAAATTAGAAAGCCACCAGGAACATAAGCCAAGAAGCATGGGTAGGAGGCTGAGAACCGTAATGGGGACGAAGGTGGGGTGGAGGAAGAAAGTAAGTATCCATTTTGTTTTATTTCTTCTATCATTCCTTAGGTTTGCTCCTGGCCTTTGGGATTCAGCAGTCCCCTCCCTCCCCCGCCTGGGATGTCTGGTAACAGGCTGGGAACTCTGTCAACAAGTTCTTAAACGTTTCACAATTCTGCAAAGAGCTGGCAGATAATCTAGTTGGAGGTTCAAGGATGCAAGTGAAAATATTAAAAGGAGGTTTCTGCCCACTCCGCAGTCTCAGGCGAGAGGTCATCTGCCTAGGGAGTGCCCTCGTGTCCTGACACCATCTCTCGACTGGGATACATCGCTAACTAGGTTGGCTTCCACACCCAGCAGTGCCCATGTGGTTGGTGCCGTCGGAATTTCAAGCATTCCCCCGCCCCTCTCTGCACACGGGAGAACCTTGAATTGCGGATGGACACCTAGAGTTAGAGTGCAAGAGGGTCCCCGAACACAGAACAAGCGCACAGGACGTCGACCGCCTCCTCAGAGCAGACCGAGGCAACGTCCCCGGGCCTGGTAGCGCTGACGCGTGTCGGCCACCGGGCAGAGGGGGTGCCAGGCCCGCCCCGGGTGCCCGATCCTCTCGCCAGCCCCCGGAAGCGCCGCCCTCCAGCCCAGCGGGCTCGGAGGGGGCGGGGAGTCGAACGCCCCCTTCCGGGTGCCTCCGCCTGGCTGGCCAGCCCCGCTCCTCCTCCGGGCGGGAATCCTCCCTCCCCGCCCCTCCCGGAGCCGGGCCCCGGCGCCAGGCCCGGCCCCAGGGGGGAACCCCCAGCCCCGGCTCCTCCTCCCTGCGGCTTCTGCCCGTCTTCCCGACTCTTGAGAGCCGGGAAGACCCCGCCGGCAGCGGCCAGGACCCACCGCTCATTACGACATCTTCCTCCCTGGCCTCCGCCGCCTCCGCCGCCACCGAGAGCCTGACACCGCCCGCTTAGCACCCGCCAATCCCGGAGCCCGCCACCGCCCGAGCGACGGCAGCGTTCACCAATAAGAGTTCGGTACATTGGGGACCGACAGCACCACCAACCAATCAAAGAGAGGCACCTAGAGCGACGTTGGTTTGGCCAATAGAACTGTGAAATGTCACTGATGGACGGTAGAGCGCGCCAACCGGAAGCCTACTGAAGAGTGAACGACATGTTCGCCAGCCAACTGGCGGGAGGCAAAGTCCCGCCTACAAGGTAGTTGATGGACAGCAACAGGAAGCTGGATGGGGCGGGGCTTAGCTGAGGAGTGGTTTTATATTGGTCGTGGTTGACCTTCCACCCACCTCTAACCCAGAAGATGAGTGATAGATCTGCCCTAAAGCCAATCAGAAGTCATCAGGGTGAGGCCGAAAAATGCCCCATAAATAGCATCTACTTTGCGCTTCAATCCAGTGTAGCCCTGGTGTGGCAGGGGCCTTTCGGTCTTCGGTCACTGAGCCCAGTGCCTGTTGAGTGGAAAGCCACCAGTCTTTAATTTAGTCTCTCGCCCTTCATCGCTTCTGGAGAGGGAGGTGAACCTCCGGGCGACTTTGTACAGCGAGGCATTGGAGTCAGACACAATAGCGGGAGTTGGGGCTAAGTGACACCTCTCAGAGGGGAGTATTTTCGCCGTCTCAGTTCAAACCCCTCTTAATCCTCACCTGGTTATTGCATCTCCCCGCTAACGTGGGCACCAAAATCACCTGAGGCTCTCTAAAAGTAGATTCCCGGGACCGCCTCCCGTGTGTGGGGCACGCCTGGAATATGCATTCTAACCAGCGCCTCGGGTGGACAGAATTGGCCTCTGTCCCACTTACCTCCTTGAACGAGGTGCTGTGAGTTCAGCACTTGGCCAAGGCGCTACCCGGGTAGGTTTATCTTCCCTATGGCTGTGTAACTTTGGAAGGCGTTAGTGAGAAGGAATCCATTCTGGTTTCAGACCAGCCTGGGCTCGAAACTCGCACAGCCTACTTACAGAGAGGCAGGGTACCGAAACTCCGTGCGCCTTATGTCCTCATCTGTAAAATGAGGCTAATCACACCTACATCTTAGAGCAGTGGCTTTCCTTTTTTTTAAAAAAATCATAACCCCACAGTGAGAAATATATTTGCATCCTGACCCAGTACACTTACACTCCTGTGAGTGTATGATAAAACTTTCCAAAAACAATACTTACCCTTCCTACGCGTGATGGACTGATGTTTTCTATCCTGTCCTATCTTATTCTTTCTTCCCTCCCGCCCTCTTTCCTCCTTTCCTTCCTTCCTTTCTTTTTTTTTTCAATTGAAGTCTAGCTGATTTACAATATCGAGTTAGTTTCAGGTGTACAGCACAGTGATCCAGATAGATAGATAGATAGATAGATAGATGGATATTCCTTTTCAGATTTTTTCCCTTATAGGTTATTACAAAATATTGAGTATATTTCCCCTTGCTATACAGTAGGTCCTTGTTGGTTATCTATTTTATATATAGTAGTGTGTATATGTTAATCCCAACCTCCTAATTTATCCCTCCCACCACTTCCTTTTCTTGATCATGACTGGCAGTTTGAAGAACACTATCATAAAGGGTTGGTGTGATAAAATACAGAGCAGAATGCCCAGTATATTGTAATTGTTGAATAAATGTTACTAGTCTCTTCCAGTCTACCCCTCTCAGATTTAGCCTTTGAAAGAACAAGACTTCAAAAGATATCACTCCTCTAGTTAAATCCTTCATTGGCTCCCTGCACCCTTCTGGATAAAAAGTCCATACTCCTTTCTAGGCAAACAATGTCCTTCACACTCTTTGTGTACCTTTCATGCTTTACCTCCCTCTGCCACCCTATTGTCCTTCCACAAACCCTACCTTTTTGCCTCAAGAAAAGATTCCACAGTTCCTAAACACTTACGCATGTCTCTATTTCCCTTCCTACTTTTTCCTTCCTTTTTCCTGGTAAACTCCTACGCATCCTTCACGAACCTGCTCAAAGTCTGAACTCCTGCTGAGCCAGAGCTTTTTACTTCTCTGGGCTGCTCTTGGCACATGCAAAGGGCTTCACTCACTCACACTGCATTGCACACTTTTATTCTTACTTCTTACTTCCCTACTAGACTGTGAGCTGCAGTGGAAGGTTAGAGGCCCATACTAGAGGACCAACAGGAAATGTATGCCGAGTTAAAGAATGAATATTTGCATACAATTACCTCTACATAGGACTTGTTTATATAGACCGTGCATTCTGTTCCCAGGCCATTGTTCAAGTTAAGATTGCTTCACTGTCAAGCCAAGGACTACACCCGGGTTCTGGGACTCAGCTATTTAAGGGTGCAGGGATTTGGGGGCCAGGGAGGTGGGGTTGAATATCCTGCCGGGCAGCTGCCAAACCTCTTATGGGATGAAAGCTGGGGCAGCTGTGCTTCTCCTACCCCAGAGGCCCCATCAGGAAGACAGCAGAAGTTGGGGGGAAAGAAAAAGTTTGCGTGTGTGTGGGTGGGGACGCAGGGTGCAAAAACGTAGAAGAATTTGCCAGCAGTTCTGAGTAATTTAAATTGCTCTTCCCTGCCATCTTTCTTGTTCTTACCAGAGGCACAGCTGAGGAAGGGAGCATCTTCTAAGGAGAGGACCCCGTTATACTTTTGTCAGGACCTTTGGTGTCTTTGAGCCTCAGTTACAACACCCTAAAACCACCACACAGTTTTGCTTCCCACAGATTGCTTCCCACAGATGCCCCCATACTCTACAGAGAGGAAAGAGGCTGGGCAGCCGGCCCCTAATGTCTGCTTTGTCCTAGCTGCGCTTTAGACTCACTTGTGAGCGTTTAATAAATTTTAAAGCCTGGGTCCCATCCCAGGCCAAGGAAATCAGAATCTCTGGAAGTGTAACCCTGGTGATGGTATTAAGAAATTCCTCAGGTGATTCCAACAGGCAGCCAAATTAGAGAACCACTCGTCAGCCCAAAGTTATCTTCCGACGGTGGTGCTCAAGTAAACCGCTGTGAAGCCTCGCATCTGTACCCTCCGCCTCTACCCACTCCTGTCCCTCCCCGTCCTGAATTTCTCCCCTGCCCATCCTACCTGCTTCGATCTCCGTGGCCCCAGAGCCAACAGGTGGTTCCAGCTGTGGGTCTCAGCACCAACCAGGAGAAACGTCTCTTCCCTGGGTGCATCTGGAGACAGTTTCTCCCTCGGTGATATTTCCCTTGTTTCCAATGCTTTCAGCCTCTTCCTGTTCTAAGTTGTCACTTTCTCCCCATTTCTAATTTATAAAGCTATCCATTCGCCACTCCTAAAATCCCCGTGTTTGTCTTGTCCACCATAGCACCTTCCACTCCCAGCACATTGCTTGATATATAGTAGGTGCACAGTAAATGTTTGCTGACTGACTGAATGACTGCATCTTTTTAACCTTTTTCCTGTACTTATTCCCTTCTCTTCCAAGCCCAGCTTCCTCCACCTCCACTTCACTTCTCCTTCCCTGTCTGCCTCTTAACCCCTTCCCTCTTCATTTTCCCATGCTTTTCCTGCTTCCTGACATTTTCCTTGTCCTTCTTTTCTGCATGTGGCTGCCCCCATCTGATTCATCAGTACCAGAGAGTGAACATCTATCCCTGAGGATGCCTAGGGCACCAGAAGGAGGGAGGGATGGCTGCAGAACCACAGTCTGCCCTTAAGAAGCTCCACATTCCTTCTGGGGCCTCCTATGAAAGGAACCACATGGTGCAGCTGGTGTTGGATGTCCAGAAACTAGAAGAATATCAATGTCCCAGCCCTTGACTATCTGTTAATCCTCACTCACCCCTACAACCCAAGCTTTATTGTTATTTTTGAAGAAGCCAACTCAGTCTTCTAAAGGCTGCACGTTCTGCCTTAAGAATTTTCCCAGTAGCCTCTGCTTCTCCCCTTTTCTTCCTTTGGTTTTCTACATTCTCATTTCTCCTCTTTCCACCTAGTTTAAATGAACCATTTTTTTTTTCTCTCCCAGGTCCATCTTTGATTTCAATTATCCAGGTTTCCTTAGTCTTTTTCTGAGCATGAAAAATTAACAGAGGCTGTAAAATGTATCTCCCTATTATACTGTGGCAGCTACCCCACTCCACACCGCAGGTGCACACACACAACCACCCCTCCTTCTCCACTGCTCAGGGATGCCAGTCCTACACTGACTCATCAACTCCCTTTGCACCCTGGTTCCCCTGCCCAGACGGTTGGCTGTCCTCTACCAACTGCCATGGAATCTTCCAGCAAGGACGTTCCACTCATCCTTCCCCCACAGGGTTCTTCCTTTTTCCCTGGTTCTTCCTGCTCCCAGTCCCCTTGGGATGAGGTCTGTGGAGACTCAGGAGGAAAGGGCAGCCCCCCCAGGAACCAGTTAGGATGGAAGGCACTGGTGCCCCCTCAGCCTTTGTGTGTCGCCACCAGGGGGCGTCCAAGGCATTTCCAAAAGCGAATGCCGGGTTTTTTAATCTTACTGGAGTAGGAAGGCAAGCACGGAAATTCAGTTTAACAAGCATTCATTGAGTGCCCACTGTCTGCCAGGCTTGTGCCCTGATTCACCTGGAAACAGAGTATGTTCTAGCCTCTACAAAGACTCCTTGAAAAGAACCATTTGCCTCTCCAAGGAATCATTTCCTACCAACCAGCTCCTCTTACTGCCTGGGTAACAGCATCCTCTCTCCACCTTGGCCTCTCCCCTGCACTCAGCCCCTCTCCACCCTTCCTGACCTCGAGACCGCAGCTCCTTGTCTGCTTCTCTGAGCCCAGGCTTCCCACAGCAGACTGGAAACAGCCCTAGGGACACAGAGGGCTTGTGAGTTTCCCTGGGTGGGTACTTTCTCTTCTGGGTCCCCGACCCCCTTCTGTCAAGGCCTCATCTCAGTCACCATCACTGGCTTCCTGAGAGTCCCCCAGGCACCCTGAGTGTGGAGGGTGGGGATTCAGTGAGGTCATTATCTGGGATGCTGGGCTCAGGAGCATGACCTTCACCTGGAAGCTCCAGCCCAGCTAGCAGAGACTCGGGAAGCGGTGACAATAACAATAATAATATTAATAAAACGTTGGGGCCACGGAAATGGCTGTGAAATGCTCTCTAATGATCGCTTATATTTATAGCTCTCCTTCTCCTCCTAGACACTTCAGAGCCATTGCCCAGTGAATCCTGCTAGCTTCCCTAGGAGGGACAGTTAACCCCATATTTTATGGCCAGAGAAACCGAAGCCCTGAAAAGGTGAGGGAGTTGGCCACAGTTACACAGTGCATTCATGGTGGCAGAATTTGTAAAGTAGCACTTTATTTTTCCTTTCCTCTAATATCCAGACCCACCTAAGTGTGTGTGCCCAGGTACACACACACACACACACACACACACACACACACACACGCACACACATTCTCACTGTCCATCCCAATCAGCCTTGCCAGGGACCTCCACATCTGGGAGAAGCTGGACCCGGGGCAACGAGGAGTGCCACCCCAGTCATGATTGAGGAGGACTTCTCAGGGCCAGCCAGGGCTCTGGGGAAATCTTTCACTGTTCTGTTGGACGAGCCTCGCATCTGGCAATGTGCCAGTCAGGACCAAGCCCCTCCTGACTTCAGGACTCATGAGGAAAGAAGTGTGGGATGTCTGGGGGCCCCACCCAACATGTCCCCCGCTGATAGTGCCAGGGACGTGTTCACCCTGAAAACCAGTATGGATGAAGGATCCCATTGACCCCGTCCAGCCACAAATTAGGGATGGCGATGTGATTCCAGTGAGGAGATGTGGTAGTCCCAGGGAGGAAGGAGAAGGTCTCCCGAACAAGAGTGACAATTATTTGGCCTACACAGGAAGACAGTGTGGACAGGAGCAAGGGGAGGAGGGGAAAGATGCTGCTGGCACACGCGACTGAATCTCAGCTTCACCAGGAAACTATATAAAAAAATAAGGAGGTGCTTTTGCTTTTTTCTAGTCTGAACTCGGAATGGAAAGGGGGAATGTGCTTTGTTTTTGCAGGAGGGAGTAAGTTTATCTAATCTAAGAGCTTCCTGGTTTACAAAGTAATGCCCTGGAGCAGGTGACGAGGATGAGGGCAGTGAGGTCAAAGTGGGATGACCTGTGGCCAATGTGAACAGGGGTTCCAATTGGCTTGGACGCTGGAAGAGTTATACGTGGGTGGGTCCCTACTTGGAAAGAAGAGCAGTGGAAACCAAGGTGACCACAGCCTGGCCTGGATCCTTCAGGTCACAGACCCTTCTTGACTGGTCCCCACCCACCAGCTCCACTCCAGACTCTCGGGTCTCACCCCTGAGCCCGCAGGCAGGGCCTGGGACCATGCCCCTCCCCCCAGCTCCTGGTTTCCCGACTGAACTCCAAGGCTCCACATTGCTGAGATTTTACTAGAGCTCCCAGCTGGCTCCCACCTTTGATCTGCCTTCAAAAAATAAAGAGCAGTACCAGGAGAGTAATTTTGCCGACCTCCTGGGAAGGAAGGCAGGCTGGAGGCAGGTCCTGACCAGCCCGGCCCCACTCCTCCTTGAGCCTGCAGTCTGAAGGGGGTTGGGGGCCAAGGGAGCAGAGCCATCTTTCCTCTTTGACTCCCCCTCTCCCTGCTGGAGCGCTGACCCAGAGTTAGTCTTCCTTCCCTGCCCTGCAGCCAGCCAGCAACAGAAAGGACAAGCGGGCAGTACAGCTGCATCCCCACCTTCTGCCCAGTACGGGGCTCCCCACCCCAACATCTTCCCTGTCGGGTTGGGCTCAAGCAGTGCCCTGCTTGGACGGGCAGTGCCTCTGTCTCCTCCCCACCATGCCCCTGGCCTGGGGAGTGCTGACCGACCACTCAGGGTGGGGCCTGCCAGTGGGCGAGTCTCTGTCCAGCTGGCGGGGCACCCGAGACATTACTCAGTAGACTGTCTCGGTGCCAGCTCTGGTCTTGGGAGGCTGGACTACGGGGTGGGGAGGGGAAGCCTAGGCTGGACGGAGGGTGGGATCGGCCTTTTATGGCGCTTCCTCCCCATCCCTCTCCCTCTGGCGCTGCAAGCCTGGCCCAGGATTTCCATCTTCTGGCAGCAGCCCCGCCCCCTCCCAGTTCAAAGGCTCTGGCCCCTTACCTGTCCCGGGATGCCTACCTGGCCCTTTCAAGTGGTTAGCGGTGTACCCCTCCCCCACCCAGCTGAGGTTTAGGGCTTCTCCGTGCAGGTGAAGGGGACGTGGGGGACCAGGGTGATGGGGTGCAGAGTCCAGAGTCAGGGAGAGGCAGAAACGCACCCTCGAAACAACTGAGCTGTCCCCAGTGAGGTAGAGCCTAGATGCACATAATCCTTCCACGGGTGAGGAAGAAGCCAGAGGTCTGGCCCAAGGGAAAACTGGCAGCTGAGTTTGGTGGGCAAGAACTGAGGGTGTAGGGCTGGGGTCAGGTACCTTCCACTCCTGAGTCCCAGCTCAGCCTTTGGGCTCATTGGATGAAATGAGAGGCAGCCCCTGAGCACAGGGGCTTTCTGTGTTTCTGTGTCCTTATTGGCCACCTGTGTCTCCCTTCAGGTAAGACTCCTACCCCATATACACGCTCTGAAAGTACTCCCTAAATGTTGAGACTCTTCCAGAACTGGCCAGAATCCACCCACCCTCCTGCTCCCACTTCCAGGCCACTGTTGCCCTTTCCTCGTCTGGGAAAAGGGACCTAGGAGCACGAGCTCCCCTGTCCCCAGAGGGAGGCCCTCCTGGACATTGTCCCCCTGCCCTCCCCCACATTGCTCCAGGCATCTCCCCCCGACCTGGGGGCAGAGAAGAGTTCAGGGTGGGGGAGGAAGTTGGGAGTCACCTAGACTCAGGTGGGGCAGGTTCCCCGCAGTGCTAACCATCTTTCTGGCAGCTCCAACCTGTTCTCTTGGTGAGTAATTTTTTTCCTAGAGGAGAAAGGTGAAGGCCTTGGTGGGGAGTTATTCTGGCTCTGAAGTGTCCTTGCAACTTCCCCAGGCTCCCTCCAGGCCTTGTGCAAGAGCTGTAAATCTCTCACCACCCACAGGCCTGTAGGGGGGGGACCTGCTGCTGAGACTTTCATGTTGGGAGGTTTTATGCATGCGCTCCTCCCGCCTGGGGCCTCTCCCCAGCCCGTAAAAATCCAGTCCCATAAATCTCAGTTGCCCCCCTAGGGGCTGAGCGGCGTTCCTCCCACTCCACCCCGTACCCGTAAGCATCCCCCCAACCAAGAGACAGCAGACACGGAGCAGTGGCAGGGAAAGGGTGGGGGGTTTTCTGGGGCCTCCCTCTCCCTTGCTGCTCTGGGATCAGCTGCTGCCTAGCTGGGTTCTGACCCTGTCACTGGATGATCTCTTGTGGCAGCTTCCAGCACTGGAGGGGCTTCTGGGGGGGTCCTTGGTGGGGAGGTCCTTGGCCTCCACTGCCTGCCAGCATCCACCTGAACCTCCTGAGAAAGGTGGCTGTCTGTCTGCCAAGCCCCCAGGGGCAGTCAGAGGTGGCAGGCAGCCCAGTGACTATGCCACTTTCCTGGATCAAAAATGAGGAGGCTGGGACTTCCCTGGTGGCGCAGTGGTTAAGAATCCACCTGCCAAGGCAGGGGACACGGGTTCAAGCCCTGGTCCGGGAAGATCCCACAGGCCATGAAGCAACTAAGCCCGTGCACCACAACTACTGAGCCTGTGCTCTAGAGCCCACGAGCCACAACTACTGAAGCCCGCACGCCTAGGGCCCGTGCTCCGCAACAAGAGAAACCACTGCAATGAGTAGCCCCCGCTCGCTGCAACTAGAGAAAGCCCCGCGCAGCAACGAAGACCCAACGCAGACAAAAATAAATAAATAAATTTATTTTAAAAAAAAATGGGGGAGCCTGAAGAATGGGAAAAGGGGTAATCGTGGATGAGACCTGGAGGGGTCATGGATGACCTGCATGGTCCAGTGGGTTCAGTAGTAAAACACAATTTGCACCTTCCCAGTCTGATGGGGGAGGCTGGACACTCATCCAGGACTGAGACAGAGAGAAGGAGGGTCACGTTGCCGGCCTTGGGGTGAGTCTCAGGGCAGGGGCAGGCAGGGAAGGGATGGGCACAGGAGGGGCTCAGGAAGGACAAGGTGAGAGCTGCAGAGGGAGCAGGGTGTTTCCTAGTGGAGGAAACAGCCTGTTTGAAGACTCGCAGGGGGAGAGGATGCAGCCTGGGCGGGGGACTTGAGCAGGTTTGCGAGAAATGTAAGGAGCCTGTGCTTGGCTCTGGGCTTCCTGGAATCAGAGGCAGGAAGAGAACAGCCTTCCTGCTGGAGGTCGGGAGAGGCAAGGTGGGTGGTGGGAGAAAGGGCACCGGGAGAGTCGGACGCAGCCTCTAGGGCAAAGAATTTCCCACTCTGGGGTCTCACTCACCCTCCTGGCTTTCGGGGCTCTCCAGCAGCCCAAGCTTAGAAGGGTTGCCCCCAAAATGGGAGGGGAAGAAGACTGCTGGCCTGGTGGCTCTGTGCCATCTCTGGCTGAGACCCAAGTAGACAGGTCTAGTCCATTATCTCCAGAAGGAAACAAGGAGAGCTGTGTTCAGCATGGCAACCTCAGAGAAGACCTTGGGAAACCCAGGTTCTCTGCCCCAGAGGGCATCTCACCCACCCCTCCCCCATCCCACCATGTCCAAATTCAGCCTGACTTACATCCCATCTCCTCACTCCCACTGTCGAGCTATGACAGTGCTAATGGCTACAATTATTCAACACTTACTACAGGCCAGGCACTGCTCCAAGCACTTTACATACACTTAGCCCCACTTTACAGATGAGAAAGATGAGGCATAGTGAGCTAAATAACCACCCAGGGCGCCCAGGATCACCCCGCTGGGTAACGGCACAGTCAGGCGCAGCCCAGCTCCGGAGCCCGTGCTCTCCTCTGCTCTCTACCGCAGAAGTAAGGGGTGCGATCACCGAGGCCAAAGCAGAGGGTATCCCCTGCCTTCCTCCCGACTCCCACCGAGGCCAGCAGGGGTGGTGTCCTCTTTCCTCAGATTAGGAACAGAATGGCCTAATGTTCTGGTCCTCTCTGGGGGCCCTCTGCCTCCCAGGGGATGCCCACCTCAGAAGCAGCATCAGGCACCAGCTGCTGACTCCCACTGGGTGCCCTGCTTCCGCGAGTGCCCAGCCACCATGGGAAAGCTGTAATCACAAAAGTGAAACTGACTCAGCTGGTTTCCTACCCCCACGAGGGGAACGGGAAGCAGCCTTGTCTGGACAACAACCAATTAGGCACTTTTTATTGCCCACACTGAGGATTGTCATAATCCTCAGAGTCTGGCCAGGATGAAGAAGCAGAAATGGGATTGGATGGAAGTCCAAGATGCCCTCAGAGTTCATTCCAACCATCCCCCTGCTTCCGGGTGGGAAAAGCTTCCTTCAGGGGAGGCCTGCCCCATGGAAGTCAGAAGGTCTTTGTGTCTCACAAGAGTCCTTCAGCATCAGAAAGGGGTTTTCACTTGTCCTCAGGGAAGAGAAATCCCAGGTCTGTTTATTCCTAGGACAAGGTCGACAGGGAACCAGGTTCATACCTGGGACCCAGACACAGTAGTGGAAGCCTCTGACTGGTGCCACCTTGGATGTTGGCATCAAGGGTCAGGAGATCACTGGTTTTTCAAGTACAGTCTGACTCCTCTCTCAGACCATCCATCCCCTCCACTAGACTGAACACTGCTCAAGAAGGTGTCTTCCCAAGAGAGGACCAGGCCTCGTTTGTTCTCTGCCCCTTCCCTCAAGTGGGCCTCCGCTGCTGTCCATCAAACAATGGTTCAGTCTTTGGCCCAAAGGGGGGGCTGCATGCTGGCTAGGAAGGGCAACCACAACCTGTCAGAGCCTTCACTTCCTCATCTGTAAAATGGGGTAATAGTAAGACCCACCTCAGGGGTTGTTGTGAAGAGTCAACAAGAAACTCTGTGATTGGCCCACGATAAAGGCTCAGTAAATGCAAGCTCTTATGAGCTCTTTGGGCAGCTGGCAAAAGGGAAGAGACTCCTTCCTGAGCAGCAGCAGAAACCAGATGGGAGGGACTTCCTTGGTGGTCCAGTGGTTAAGAATCTGCCTTCCAATGCAGGGGATGCGGATTCGATACGGGGAACTAAGATCCCACGTGCCACAGGGCAACTAAGCCCACGCGCTGCAATGAAGATCCCTCGTGCCTCAACTAAGATCTGACACAGCCAAAAATAAATAAATAAATGTTAAAAAAAAAAAGATAGAAACCAGATGGGACCCCAGCCTCCTAGGTGTAGAGGGGTAGCCCTCGAAGTGGGAGTGGCTCTGTGTGGGTCTCTGCATTTCATTGCTTCAGAAGACTGGGGAGGGGTATGGTGATGTCTTTCTTTTTAAATTATTATTATTATTTGGCCGAGCCACATAGCTTGCAGGATCTGAGTTCCCCAACCAGGGATTGAACCCAGGCCACGGCAGTGAAAACATCAAGTCCTAACCACTGGACTGCCGGGGAATTCCCGGGGGTATGGTGGTTTCTTTGCTAGGGTGGTAGTAGTCTCAAACCCAACAGAGATGCTCACCCAGCATGGTAGAGGGTTGGGCGTGGGCAGGGGAGTGGACACAATGACCTCTCCCAGACCATGGATTCTAAACTCACCTGAAGGAGGGAGGAGGGGAGAGAAGGAGGTGGAAATGCACCCGAGCTGAGCACACACACATCCACCTACTCTGTCATGGATAGAGAAATGCCCCTGAGTTCAGAGCAGTCCACAAGCTGCTTCACACATGGATACTGCCTCTCATCACACGGAAGGGGGCCTTCACGTTGACAGATGTTGGGAGGAAAAGGAGGCACTGCCTCTGCAGCTGGTTCTGCCCTGAATAAGGGTGCTGGGTGAGCCTGAGTGGGTTGACACTTGGCTTGGAGCCAGGGCCCTCAGGCGGGCAGGACAGGCTAGTGGGAGGAGGAGGGAGCACCATGACATTACAAAAGAGATGGGACAGACCCTCTGCCCTCTGTCTTGGGCTTCCGAGGAAGAAGCAAGTGGGAAGGGGAAGGCAGGGTGGGAGGAGGTGCTCTGAAGCTCTTGGGGGAAAATGCCCTCTCTTCTTTCTTCTTTTTAGTTTCAAATTAAAAGTCACCCCCACTGGAAAAGAAGCCTTTCTTATAAGTTCCCATTGCTCCCTGGGCTTACCTTTGGGGTGATCTGTTTACAGGAGTAGAGAAATGAATGTGCCTGTCTTCCTCCACCCTCCTCCCTCCCCAGGGCTGTTGGCTACGCCTGCCAGTGGGCAGGGTTCTGTGCTCGGTGCTGGGAGTAGGTCCAGAAGGAGATCGTTTCAGGGAGCTCTTGGTTAGACAGGGGAGACATGGCTCTAGACTACAAAGATTTCCCAGTCTGAAGGGAAAGACAGAACACATCCCTGATTCATCATCAGAGTCCAGAAACAAGGGCAGACAGCAAATGAATGGAATTCTTGAGGTGGTGCTGGAAGAATAGGAAGAAAATCTAGGGAGGGGGCTTCCCGGAAGAGAAAGTGAAGTAGATTTAGGGGGAGAAGCCAGTGAATGCCATTTAACCTTAAGCTATACCCATTTATCCGAAGAAGAAACTGCCTGAGACTTCATGGTAAATCTAGGCTAGGACTCCAAATCGCCCCTTTTTCCCAGGCTAGGGGGAGGGAACAAAGATAGGTGTGGAGGAAGGGAAGAGGCAGGGGGGCACAGCAGGGCACTCCCAGGGAGCGGGAGGGGGAGCATGTCATTTGGTGAATTTCCTCCCTGGCCCATGGATGAGCCAAAGTCACTGAAATGAAAAAGAGAGCAACTTCCCTGGTGGCACAGTGGTTAAGAATCTGCCTGCCAACGCAGGGGACATGGGTTCAAGCCCTGGTCCGAGAAGATCCCACATGCTGTGTAGCGACTGAGCCTATGCGCCACAACTACTGAGCCTGCGCTCTAGAGCCCACGAGCCACAACTACTGAGCCCGTGTACCACAACTACTGAAGCCCGAGCGCCTAGAGCCCCTGCTCTGCAACAAGAGACGCCACCGCAATGAGAAGCCGGCAAACCGCAATGAAGAGTAGCCCCCCCTTGCTGCAACTAGAGAGAAAGCCCGCGCGCAGCAACGAAGACCCAACATAGCCAAAAATAAATAAATTAAAAAAAAAAAAAGAGAGAGAGAGAAAGAGAGGCAAGTTGAACAGGTCCCCGTCTGGTGAGTCAGGCAGCCGGCTGGCCGTCTGATCCTCTGAGCCAAATCCCCAAATCTCTGGAGCTTTAAAGGCTCCCTGTGTCCAGCTCTGACCACCAGGTAGGGATCTGCCCCCTCCCTGACCCCCTCTTCTTCCTGCCCTTTTGCTGCACTCTGACCTCCAGAATGGGCCTGAGGGACCCATTCTGGAAGGCTGAGTTACTCCTCCCCCTACCCAGATTTGGGGTACACCTGGATAAAAATGGCAGGATGAAGAGGCTGTGCAGATGGGCACAGGGCAGGGGTGCCAGAGAAATCCATGTTGTTCAGTCTGGCCACGGCTGGGTCCCACTCCAGTACCGCAGTGGAATTTAACCCTATGTAAGAGGGTGCCAAGAGCAGGAATATGTTGTGTGGGAGAGAAGGAAGAATTCACATGGGTCCCCAGACCCCCTTTATGTGGGTGCTAACTGCCATTAGAGGGAGTTCATTAGAAGGAAACACTGCAGGGAATTCCCTGGTGGTCCAGTGGCGGTTAGGACTCCACGCTTCTACTGCAGGGGACCTGGGTTCGATCTCTGGTTGGGAAACTAAGATCCCACAAGCCACGCGGTGTGTCACAAAAAAAGAAAAAAAAAAAAAAAGAAGAAGGAAACCCTGCAGGGAACTGGATCCTGTGGCTCTGGGTCTGACCCTTTAGGGACATCAGAGAATCCCTTATCAGCCCCTGCTTTAGGGAGGCCCAAGCAGGGCCAGCCCAGGGGGTCTCCTGAGACACTTCCTAATCAAGACACTTGAACTGTCTGGCCTCTCAGGGGGAAGGACCCCCTGAGGTGGCACCTGGGTCATCCTCCTGTCCCCAGGCACATTCACAGGAGTGGGTCTCCTTGGCAGAGTCAAAGGCTCTCTATGTCCCACTCACAACAGGGTGGGACATGGGGGAGAGGGGCAAGAAGTGGGATGTGTGCTCCCCACTTCGTTGGAGGAAAGGAAGGGAGAGGGTATCCCCTGAGCCCCTGGACCCTCTCCCCCAGCCCACAGGAGCTAGCACCACAGACCTGCGCCTGAGTGGCGGGGGGCAGGCTCGGAGCCTGGCTGAGCCCCAGTCTTAGGAGGGAGGGAAGACGGTGCGAGGGGGTGGGATGTCTCTTCCGCCTGGTAGATTAGTGACTCTGAGACAGGAGAGGGCCTGTCACCGGGCCCATAAATAAAGCAGCTGAGTCTCTCCCTCCATCTGTGTTTATCTGTCTGGCCTCGGAGTTTCCGGGACAGGAGATGTCTCAGCACCCCCAGCATCAAAAGCCAGGCGTGGAGGGGAGGGGGGCAGCCTCCTGCCTCTGCTCTCTACCTCTGTTTCTGCTTCCTCAGTCCCTTCCTCTCAGCCCCTCTCTCTTTAGCCTGGTCACTGACTGAGACCAGGGGGAAGGAGCAGGTAGGGTGGGGAGAATGGGCTGGGTCTCTGCCAGACGGCTCTGCCATCCATCCCCACTGGCGCTGACCCTTCATGGACTCCAGAGAAGGTGCCCTGAGGCCCTGAGGGAGGTGAAGGGCAAGACTCAACAGGCTGCTGAGAGACATGAATGTGCAAGGTCCTCCCCAGGAGAGGGAGGCAGGCCTGCTCCTTAGGATGGCGAGGGACCGGGAGGGGACCAGCAAGCAGAGAGCGGCCCTGAGGAGAAGACCCTGCATCTCCCCTCCAGCTCCAGCTGACTCTTCCTCTCAACACCCTCCTCCCCTCTTTCTGCCTCCCTGGGGCCTCGAAACTTCAGGCTGTTCTTAGAATCCAAAACATACCACCAGGGCTTTTAAAATTGTAGTCCCCAGACCACTTGCATGAACATCACTGGGAAAGGGAGGGAGAGACGCTTGTCTAAACGCACAGTCCTGGGACCTCATAGACTTACTAAATCCAGAGGGGCGTGGGACCTTTTGTTTTAATGAGCATCCCAGGTGATGCTGGTGTAATTCAAGCTTGAGAACACCCGCTTGTGCTATATGAGGGCAGGTTCTCTTGTCCACCACACCCTCAGGGCCCAGCTCAGTGCCTGGGACATAGTAAGTGTTCAATAAACACCCGTTGAGTGAATGCATGTCTAGACAGTGACTACTCTTTCTTTCACTCCAGTTTTCTTCCCTGGCCTCTCCAACAATCCCAAATCCACAGGGAGGGGGAGTTCCAAGTTCCTGCTTTCTGCTGAGGTGGTAACACATCAGCCAGACCCTGCCCCCACCCCACCCCAGTGTCACAGGTCTTTAAATAGAATACGTCTGCGTTCACCACTGACATCCACAGGAACACTCTAATGGCAGGGATTTTAGGCTCATGGGCAGGTTGGTGGGGAGCACCCACTGGGGCAGGTGAGACCCCTCAGAGTCTGCATGGGGAACCACCTCTGTCACCCAACGACAGGGAGTGATGGTGGGGTTTGGGGCTCCTGTGCCGAGGGCAAGGAGTGGCAGGAGGCAGAGAAGGGGAAACTCACAGCGATGGAAAAGTACAGAAACTGTGTGAAAGAAGAGCCACAGCTGGATGAGGTCTAAGGAAGAGGAGAGCACACCTGTTGCACAACTCAGGTCAGTGGCCCCTGGAATTTTCCAAAGGCCCAGATATCCCAGCCAGAAACACATGAGTAAGTGACTTCTCTCTAAGGCTCAGTTTCTCTGAATTGCAAATTACCATCTCTGGAAAGAAAGGAGAAGCTCTTTCAGATGTGGAGTCCTCTCCTTGGCCATCCAGTGTTGCTGCCTCTTTGTATTTTGTTTACATTGTGTTTGCATTAATTTCATTGGGCTGGACCAATATATGCAGTACACAAATTAATATCAAGTGGCGGGGTTCCAACGTAAGGAGTCTCTCTGAGGTGAAGACAGAGAAGATGTGGATGAGAGACGCTCAGGAAGATGCCTGCAGCTCCAGTGGCAACCCCCAGGCTTACTCTGACAGCCTTTCCAGCTCTGGAGTAGAGAGAGCGGTCTAGGACTTTAGGAGCCCTGGCACTGCAGGCCCCAGGAAGCCTAGGAGGGGAGTGAGCAAGGGATCCAAGCATTCTGGGGGTGGCGAGGGCAGCTCTGATGAGCAGGGTTCTCAGGCCCCCCAGGGCAGCCGAGAGCCTGGGAGCCAGCCCTAGGAATGTACTAACATGGCAGATGGCAAATACTTGCCCTGAGGCCCTAGAGAGGGATGAGGGAGACAGGAGGCTGGAAGAGGGGGAGGAGGCAGGTGCCAGGCCAGAGTTTCTTGAGGAAGGAAGAGGCAGAATGACTCCCGGGCAGGAGAGGCAGCTGGCAAAATCAGCCACCCTGGCCATGGCAGAGGGTTGAAGGAGAAGTTGAGAAATCAGCCAGTGAAGACCTGGGAGAGGCAGGCTGTCTGGGTCCCTCCTCCCCTGAGAATGGCTCCTCCTGAAACAGGCTTGGGGCAAGTCGGGGAGGCAGAATCCTCAACCCCAGGGAAAAGTCCTAATCTGATGGTAGAGACACAGTTCCACCCTGATGGGGGCCTCTGTCCCCAGGACACAGCCCAGGTCCTTGGGAAGGCCCTAGTCCAGTGGAAGAGACACAGTCCTTGCCTGCAGCCTGCGGTGGAGGGTGGAGGCACAAGGGGATATTACACACATCCTCAAAATTACCTAAGAGTTCTTTCAGCAACAATAACAACAAAGCCAAACTTAGGGGACAAGCAGAGCCTTTCACAGTTGGTGGGAACCCCAACATAAGGGAGCAATCAGCTCAGCAGGGTTAATCACAGCAGGCTCCCTGAAGTGGATTTTGAGTGAGATTTTGACGATAGAGAAAGACAGGGGTTAGGGGTTCACTCTCCGTTGACCTGGAGCAGGGAAGGGTGAGAGCTGGTGGGGATGAAGAGGGGGACAGTGGTCTCAAAGGCCCCTGAGCAGCAGCATTGGATGGCCCTGGTACCAGAAGAGGACTCCACGTCTGGAAGAGCATTTTGCCAGAGCTGGTCATTGGACATTCAGGGGAACCGAGCCTTAAGGAGGAGAAGTGACTTGAACAAGATGACCCAGCCAGTTAGGGGCAGAGCCGAGACCAGAGACCAGATCTTAGGGCTCCTAGTCCGCACTCTTTCCCCTCCCCCAGTAAGCACGCTGATAACCTAGGGCTATTGTCAGAAGGTTCCAGGAGCCCTGCCATCCTCCAGGTGGGCTGTTAGTACAGGGGAGAGGACCCGAATCTCTTAAGGCCTCTTTTTCCCCATCTGTACTTTGGGCCCTTTCATCTAGAGAGGGGAAAGTCCTTTGCAGGAAGGCCCTAAATGAATCCAAGGTAGTAACAGGATTTCTAACAGTTTTCCTGTAGCTAACATGGGTGGATGGAAAGAGAGAGGGAGGCCAGCAGACGCCGGGGCACCCCCTCACCCCCCACCCCCACCCCCACCCCCGCTGATCAGGCATACCGCACTTCTTCCAAAAGGGCCTGATCCAAGATTTTTGAGGGGAAAAAAAAGAAGACAAATTTGCATTTGATTTGCATATCGATTGTGTGAATTCCAGGCCTGGCCACGTGCTCTGGAATCTCCCTGGCTCCTGCTCCCTCCTCTGTGGTTTTCCCCACCTGCCTGAGAGCCTCCCGGTTGCCAGTTGTGTGGCCACAGCTGGAGAACAGGGGTGGAGGGTGGGGTTCAGGTGGTGGCCACTGGCTTCCTCAGGACCGACGAAGAGCTTCCCATGCCCCAGCCCTGCCCCGGCCCTCCTGCCTTGCTCCCTGGGTGCCCAGGAGGCCTCCTGGAGGCCTTGTGGGAGGCTCTGGGCTGGCTGATCGATGGCTGTAATCATGCTGAGGGCCTCCTACAGCTCTGCCTTTCCGAACAGGGACCCCCACTGAGGGTAACCCAGCGGGAGTCCCTGGGGCCCCCCTGCCCGCGGGGGCCGGCGAGAGCAGAGTCTGCACCCTTAGCCTCCACGCCCTCGGCGAGGCCCGGTGCTCAGCAGCAGTGGGCCGGCGAAGGGCTGTCCCCTCCCACTGGAGCCAAATAATTGCGTCCTGCTTTGTTGTGTGGTGTCTGGGGCCCGGGGCCTCTCATTTGTGGGGACGTGCTGTGGCGAGAGCCTCCCAGCGTAATTACCCTCCTCCCCATCGCCGCCGCCGCCGCCACTGAGCCTCCTGCGTCCGCTGGGCCTTACTCACCCCCGCTGGCCTGCAGCTCCCCCCGCGGCCCAGACGCGGGGAACTCCCCTCCCCGGTCCCCAACTGTCCTTTCCCGGCAAACAACCTCTCGGCCTCCCCGCTTCCTCACCCCCCGCCGCCCCCAAGCCGGGTGGGGAGAAGTCCCGGCCGGTCGCGGTCTGTCTCCAGGACAGGGACCTGAAAGGATATTTCTGGTCTGAACAAATCCTCCACCACTGTCCCTGCCCGGGAACCTGACCCAGACCCGGGCCCTGGGCACGCGCCTCCCCTTGCGCAACATCTGGACAGGAGTTGCACCTGTCCAGACTCGCTCCCAGTTAGGGTTGCAGCTACCTGCGACCCTGATACCTGGGAGAAAACACTCCACTCTAGCTTCTTCTTCTTTCCCCCACTCCACCCTTTTTCCATTTCTCAACCACCTGTTTACCTACTTGCTGTAAGGAAAAGGAAGAAAACAGAGAGAGAGATGGAGGGAGAGAGGGCCTGAGACACACCCACAGACAAAGAAAGAAACAGATTCCAGCAAAGAAACAGAGACACAGAGGGGCCACAGAGAAGGATACACAGAGAGCCAGAGGCACACAGAGACAAAAGGATGGAGAAGTGGAGAGGCCTTCACTTAAATGGTGACAAAAGAAGAAATAGAAAGAACAAATATAATTAGAAAAGGCAAGCCTCTTGTTTCTTGTATTTTTTTTAACATCTTTATCGGAGTATAATTGCTTTACAATGGTGGGTTAGTTTCTGCTTTATAACAAAGTGAATCAGTTATACATATACATATGTTCCCATATCTCTTCCCTCTTGCATCTCCCTCCCTCCCACCCTCTCTTGTTGTATTTTATTAAATCTTGGGTAACTCTTGGAGAATAGACCATTGAAGTTGAATGAAGGCTGGACGTGGAGGATGGAGGGAGGTAGTGAGAGACACTGGGATGGGCCAAGACTCTTTTTTTTTTTAATTGAAGTATTTTGACTTACAACATCATATTAGTTTCAGGTGTACAACATAGCAACTCAACATTTTTATAGATTATACTCCAATTAAAGTCACCAGAAAATAATGTGTATACTTCCCCATGCTGTACAAAGACTCTTAAATTATGAAGAGACAGTCGCATATCACAAAGGTTTGCACACAGGAGGTGTGCCATGAATCATAACTGATGGCAGATGACCCCTCTCTTCTGAGGCCCAGACAACTGAAAATTTAGATGGCAGCAATAGGGATGTAGGATGGACTTCTGGAAGAGGGACTTTCCAAGCATAAGAACCATTCGTCATCCAACAAATATTTATAGAGCTCCTACTATGTGCCAGGCACTGTTCTGGGTGTTTCTGATACAATTGGTGAATAAAATGAAGATCCTTGGGAAGACTTGAGAAGGTCATGGACTCTGCCTGCTGGATGGAAGTTCAGAAAGTACAAATCCCTCTTCTCAGTGTGTTTTAGGGGAGCTACTTAGAGAGGATGAGTTCAGGGAGTGCTGGGATTTGCCAGAAAACTAGGGAAGGTGAGCTTGAGGCTCCAGGTTATGGAGACCATCGAACCAGTGTAGACCAGGTCTCCCCACTGAGTTCGGAGGCAGGAAAGAGTGGGTTCCTCCTGAGGTCACACAGCGCAGGCAGAGTTTCACTATCTGGTATGGCTGTGGGTTCTGGGGTACCAGCTGAGAAACCAAAAACATTTATTCCAACCAGATAGGCAGTATCAGGAGGAAGAACCGTCACTGTGTTCACGCATTTCCCTCCTGGTCCCTCCAAGCACTTCTTACCACCTCAGTTATCAGGAAGTTGTCTGGAAGGTCCAACTCAAACCCCTCTCCCTCAGTGGCAGTGGAAGAAAGCAAAGCCTCCTACCCTTTTCCAGGGGGAGGAAGGACAAAGAAGCAAGGATGTCATTTGATGAGGTAGAGACCAAAGGCTCCTTCACAAACACCCCTCCACCTCTCCCCAGCTACTTCTTTTAGGCCCTGAAGCAGAGGAAGAAGATGAAAGGGACAGAGCTGACTTGGGGTGGTAGGCAGAAGGTGGGAGCTGACTGGGAATGGATTTCAGGAGCAGATAGAGGGAGTGGGGCAGAGGAGAGTAGAGATTCCGGCAATCTCATTGGTTCCTTGGGCATCAAAGCATCCATTGGCTTTCAGCAAAGTAGAACTGGTTAGTGTGTTAGTGTGAGTATTGGTGGTGGCGGTGGCAGGAAAGGGGTGCAGGAAAGGGGTGCAGGATCCTCCACCAACGTGCTCAGTCTGTAGCGCTTCATATCCATCCCCCTTCTTATCCACACACACAAATACAGTCAAGAAATTCTCCAGGAATCTGGCCCCACTGGGTCTTCATTCTGGAGTGACCCCTGTGATCTTCCAGCTGAGGAAAGAGACAGATATGAGAGCCCCTTCAAGGAATCACAAAGCAAAGTTTTGGCTTGACATGTAAAAATATTTTAATGTAAACATTTATTGAACTATGAGATGCATATAGAAAGGGGCCGTAAGTATATGACATAAGTAAATCACAAATTAAAAAATGAAGTGAAAGTTCACCAAGTGAACACACTTGGGTAACCAGCACGCAGGTCAAGGAACAGAACATGACCACCACCCCAAAGCCCTCGCTGTGTCCCCTCCAGTTACTACCCCACCCAAGAGTAACAGAATGTTCTGACCTCAAAGAGCATATACCGTTTTTCTGCCGATTTTCCACCTTCATATAAATGCAGTTGTGTACTGTGCACTCTTTTGTATATGGCCTGTTTCACCCCACATGTTTGTGAGATTCATCCTTTGCTTGAGTTTGAACCTGTCTGTGAGGGGTGGGATGGGATGTATCAGAGATTATCCCCTTTAGGTCTCAAACTCAGGCTCCCCTGAGATCCCTTTCAGCACCTCCAGGTCCCAAACAGGATGAACACTCTGGGAGACCTTGTCCTCTCAGGGCTTCTATCCAGGATGGGATCTGGGAACTGCTGGTCCCCCACCACACCCCTCCAAAGGGACTCAGAAGAAGTCCCTGACCTGGGTGGGGTTAATTAGACAGCACTTTGAGTTCTCAGGATGAAAGGACTGCTTAGAGCCATTGTCCTTGGCCTGCTGTCCAGCTTGGTGGGGCAGGGGAAGAAGTACTCTATCCCCTCAGGCCCCAGGGATGGGGCATCAGCCTATTGGGATTGGCATTGCCAGGTTCTGGAGGATTCTTGGTTCTGAGAAGCTCCTGCCCAAAGAGGCAGGGAGCCCAGGGCCGAGAGACTGGGGAGTGGGGAGTCAAGGGCCCACACCCCTGGGGTCTGCCTCCCTGCCTCCTGGGTAGCGCCCAGACAGCCCGACTCTGGTGCCGTGTGTGGTTTCAGGATAAGCTGCCGATGCCACCCAGAGCGCCCTGCTGACAGACAAGGATCTCGCCCGCTTTCAAAGACGCCCTTTCATCTGCCAGGGCTAATTACACCTGCAGAGTGGAGAGGGCAGTGGAGCCAGCCCCCTCCCTCCTCCCCCGTGCCAGCGCCCAAGCCCCCTGCCTCAGGAACCCTTCTCCTCCCTCCCTTCTGCCTGCTCTAAAGCTCCAGCAGCAGCTCCAGCACCTGCCTATTATGGCTCCTCTAGTGACAAGTGGCCCTGTCTCCTGGGAGGGAAGACCCGTGAGAGCAGCAGGCTGGAGGGTGGGCCTGTGTGTGTACGCGAAGATTGGGGCTTGAGGGGTCTGGGTGGCATTAGGCGGGTTGCTGAATGGCTCTAGAGAGTAGGTGAGGGCCTGAGAGCATGAAAGTTCAAGTTCCCGATGGAGGCAGTTTAATGGTGACCATGAGCACCTAGGCTCTGAGTCAAGCAGCTCCGGGTTAGAGTCTGTGTGCCATTACTTTACCAGCTGCATGACTGTGCTCTGACTTATTTGAGCCTCAGTTTTCTCTCCTGTAAAATGGGGCTATTAATACCTACCTCATGATGGTTGTGAAGCCCTGAGCCTTTAGCAGGGGTGCATCTGAGCATGGGCAAGATGTCACTTTATGTGGGAAGGCTCTTTGGACTCCCAAGACTGGGTAAAAGTCCCCATAGTACTTGGCGCTTACTCCCCTGCCGCCCTTAACACACTGCTTTGCAACAATCTGTTTATTGGTCCGAGTCTCCTATCACCTTGTGAACAAATTCCTCGGGGCGCCATATTGGATCTGCCTCCAGCCAGTGCCCAGAACAGAGCAGGTGCTCACTATAGAATCTGCCAGTGTGGGATGGAGGTACATGAATGCAGGGCTCCTCTGGAGTGAGGGTCGCTGTGTCAGCAAGAGAGTGTATCTGACTGCTGCAGGTAACAGTCACATAGTGAGGGGGGTCCGTGTGTGGGCTCGTGCACGAGTGGTCGCTGTGGGCAGACGGGGAGTGGAGTGACTCCACAGCATCTTTCTGCATTTGAGTCTGAATGAGCCTCTCAGTGGTGGATGAGTGAAGGGGTGTGTGCATGTGTGTGTATGTGTGTCATGGCAGAGGATCTATGTGATTGCATGTGAAAGTGTGCAGGAGGAGATGTATCCATCTATGTCTGGGCGCGTGGGGATGGCAGGGGTCACGTGCAAGTCTGGCTGCACCTGAGAGTCTGTGAGGGCTTCCAGTGGTGGGGAGGTCTTTAGAGAAGCAGATAAGGTCCCCAACTAGGGGGGCTTCTGGGTAAGAGCCCACTCCTTCCCCAGAGTGGGGTAAATGGGAGGCTGCCACTACCCTAACACCACAGTCCTCCCATCCTGGGCCATGGGAACTGGTGAGGTGCTAGAGGTGGGTTTCCTTGGGAGGCCCAGGGAGCTAAGGTAGGTCCAGAGGAGCTGGGGGCAGGAGGGTCAGAGTCCCCTCCTGACTGGCTGTGGAGCCAAGCAGCAATCTGCCCTTGCACAGGAGACCTGATTCCACACTTTCAATATTGGCTGTGGGGTTCTGCATTCAGACCCTTAATGGTCCTACTAACCAAAAGCAAGGAAGTTTTGGTGTCTAACCCAAATCTCCTGTATCCCAGGCCAACCTGGGCCCTGCCCTGTCCTTGTCAGAGTGCTTACATAGACATGAATCATTGATCGTGGGTACGCTGGATCCTCAATCAGAGGGCGCCGATATCACAGTTTCCCCACTTTCCTTCTAAGCCTCATCATTTCTCTTCACCTTCCCACATCCCCTCCTCTGATTCTATCCATCTCTGGAAAGTCAATTCCCCAAGCTCATCCTGATAGCAGGTCCTTCCAGGAGTCTAACTGACTTCATGTTCTCAGGCCCTGTTTGGGGGCTGGGTGCAGGGGGACCCCACTGGAACAGCGTGATGAGACGGGGTCTGACGGCCGGCTGAGGTCACCGGCCGCTGAAGTACGTCAGCAGAGGGTGTGTATGTCCCAGCCGGCCACACAACCTCCCTTTCATCCTTTGTTCTGCCTGCCCGGCCCATTCCCACCGTGGATTCTCAGATCCCCAGCGTGGCATGTCCGATGAGCCAGAGTCTTTGCCCAGACACGATCCTTTCCCAGCCCTGGCCTCCGCTCACCTCCTCCTTCCTGTCTCCCTCCCAGCCACGGGGAAGCCACTTTTGGGGTGTGGGAGTGTAGGGGGTGGGGTGAGGTGGGGGCAGTGGCTTGCAGTCTCCCTCCCGCCCCTCTCCTTGCCAAGCCCCCACTGGCCACCAAGGGAATTGCGGTCGGACACAAGGAAGAACTTTTAGGGGTATCATCCGGTGGGGAACTTGGGCAGGTGGCAGGCCCCACTTCTCCTGGGAGCAGAGGAGTGCCGGTCAGGAGCATGTGCCTGGGCAGAGAGTGGACAGGGGGACTTCTCCTGTCTCCCTTCTGTCCTTAATGCTGTCCCCAACCCTTCGTTCCCCACAGATGTCTGGCTGCTAATATTGGACCCTCCCAGCTGCCCGGTGACCCCATGTCCTGCCTCCTAGCCCCTTCCCAGGCATCATGATACCTCCCCAACCCGGGCCCATCTTCCTCCTCGTCTTCAAGAATTCTGTGGCTTGGATTTTCTACTCCAGACATCTCCTCACATATTCCTTCCCCTCCTTCTCCAGGGAGTCGGTCTTCACCTGGCCATGCGTCCTCCTTTCTGCCTTGCCCTGTCTCCCTAGTCCTGGTGTCCCCTGTTTTTTCAGCCAGAGTCTGCCAGCGTCTCTCCTGGTGTGTGCGTTGGGTCTTACATAAGTAAGCCAGGAGTTCCCTGAGGACGGGGCCTGGATCTCCCCCAACCCCTATTAGAAACACCCCAGAGATAGGAACCTTGATATTTTCCCAATTCCCAGAAAAGTCCATGAGAGCAAGGCTAGAAGATGTGAGGGAGGGCAATTATCAGGGAGGTGATGGGAAAAAACTGACAGGAGCTAAAGCCTAGGTAAGGCTGGTGTGTCCCTGAGCTCTGGCCCAGGGAGCAGGGCAGAGAAGAGGAAGGAAGAGTTACGAAAGTTCAGTGGGGAGCGGCGGGGCGGAAAGAAAGTCCTGATGGCTTCTCTGGTGAGTCTGACAGGAGGTTCCCTAGAAGAGTTTCTCAAAGCAAAGGCTGAGAGAGGTGAGGTTTCCTTCCTACCCAGGCATGGGGGAGGCCAGCTTTGGGGGTCAGTTGTTGAGATGGAGGGAATCTGCTCTACTGGTCTCTCTTTCTTGAGCCCTACTTGCCTGGCAGTAGTATTGGGGTGCCATGGGCTCACTGGAGCCATTCCAAGTCATAAAGTGCTAACAAAAGTCCCCAGGCATCCTCCAATCTTGGCCTGGAAGAGAACCCACTGGGTTCTAATCCCGGATCTGCCATTAATTAATTTGCTGAGTGATCTCTGGCAAGTTCCTCAACTTCTCTGGGCCTCCCTTTCCTGTTCCCACCCCTCCATCCCATGAACAGGTGCCTGAGGGAGGAAGTGGAGCTTCTCCAGCCTGGCTCTGAGGCAGGAGGAGGTGTGAGATGACCTCCCCAGAGTCCCTTTTGATGCCGGTGGTCAGAGCCTTTCCCTGGTCAGCGGAGGAGCTTGACAAGGAGGACAGAGTGCTGTTTCAGTCCTGGTGGGGACATTAATCTCTCCACACGTCCTTCCCTGCCCCTCCTCAGGTGCCTCCTGTTCCCTGGGCCCCCTCCCCTGACACTCCCATCTTCCTGCCCACCTGGGGCCCTGCATGGGAGCAGGAGAAAACCCTCGGGAGGGAGAGAGACTAGCCCAGCACTTCTGATGAGCAATAATTTGTTTTATGACAGAAAAGGAAATTGTCTTCAGTTTCACAAGAGCGAAACGAATTCGTTTGAAGTAGTTTGCCCTGCGGCAGGCAAGAGAAGGTTTCTCCTGAGCTTGCCTTCGCACTCCTTCTCTCCCCCTCTCTCCCTCTTCCCTTCTAATTACTGCAGCTTCCAAGCCGTTGGCATGAGTCAATGCCAGACTGTCAGATGTGAACTGCCCCAGGATCCTACCTCTTGGGTGTGGATGGGGGATGTAGCCACGGGAACAAGGTGGGGTGGCTCTCAGTTCAGCTTCTGCCATGCCCCAAGCCTTACCTGGTACCACCACGGAGGGAGCAGGGGAGCCTGGGCAGAGGGCGGCTCGCCAGGGCCCTGGAGGGCCAACAGCTCCGGGCTTGGGAGACCACTAGCACCTTGATGCCCAGGGAGGGGACTGTCGTGGCCTGGTGGGCTTTACCCCATGGACCACCGATGTTTCCTGATCAGCCCTCCTTCCTCATCCTCTCTGATTGCAGCCTAGAAGTTGAATTCCCAGGTGGCATCTGGGCAAGAGAATGGACAATGGCCACCTACTGGCGTCAAGACTCAAAGATTCATTTGGGGGCTTCCCTGGTGGCGCAGTGGTTGAGAGTCCGCCTGCCGATGCAGGGGATGCGGGTTCGTGCCCCGGTCCGGGAAGATCCCACATGCCACGGAGCGGCTGGGCCCGTAAGCCATGGCCACTGAGCCTGCGCGTCTGGAGCCTGTGCTCCGCAACGGGAGAGGCCACAACAGTGAGAGGCCCGCGTACAGCAAAAATAAATAAATAAAAAGATTCATTTGGGGCAGCCAGGATGGGGAGGAGAACACCTGTGGATCACCGGTGCCCCTACTAAGAAGTCCAGTAGACTGAAAAATCATGGACCCTCCTAGACTCATTCTAAGGGCCCCCTCCTTCTTTCCTTCCACCTCTCCATCCTTCCGTTAGTCCATTCAGCAAACTCATAAAGCCTTCATAGAGTGCCAGGCACCTACCTTTGCAGGCACTGGGAGTGTGGAGCGATGAACAAAACCCCCTGCCTCCAGCAAGGAGTATGTTAGCTACAGGGGGAAGGGGCTGTGCTCAGCACGTTCTAGGACAAAGCAGGCGCTTACAAACATCTGCCGAATGCCCAATATGAATCAGAGGTAACACTGCAAAAAGTCAGCCGGTGAAGGAAAAAAGAACCCCTTGTTTAACCCCTTCCCTGCCATGCCCCATCTCCCCACTCCCTTCCTCTCCAGGGAGTCCTCCTGCCGAGGTCCTGAGCGAGGGTGGGAAGGGGCAGCTGCTGCCTGGAGAGCAGGCAGACGCCAGGGTCCCGGCTGCCAACCTGGCACCGCTGCTTGGCGCTGGGCGCCCTCTAAAACAACAAACTTCATGTCTCTAATTCAGCACTTCCTGTTTGTCTTGATATTGTCTTCTGTCCTTGAAGCCCACAGGCCCAGTCAGGGATGGGGCAAAGGGCCAGAGCTTTGGGGAACTCAGAGAGAGGGAGAGGCCAGGGTGCCCTCCCCTGTAGGTTTCTAGGCTGTGTTCAGGGACACTGGGCAGAGGTCAGAGGTGTCATATTCCAGGGTGCTCAGTGAGGAGCCTGAGCCCCCTGCGCCCACACCATAGAGTTTCTAGATTCTGGGTTCTGGTCGTCACAGGTTCTCAGATCAATGATATTCCTTCCCCTCTATGACTCTTGGTTTTCTGAATGCTGCAGAACAGGGGGAATTCAGGGTGGGAATCACCACGCTTCACTGCCCTCTGTTTCTCATTCTCAACATGGCTGGGAAGTTCTTCTTGATGTCTAACTTGAGTACCTTTCACTAGCCTTTGGGGAAGGACTCCGACTTTGGGTGCTTTAGCACCCACGTCTTATGTGTCTCAGGTTCCCGAATCAATATTGTAGGGACTTTACAGATGAAGCTTATTCTAGACTTTAAAGTCCCCCTGGGACCAGCTGTCTCCCATAAAAGCAGCCCATGCCCCCGCTGTGCGAGCATGTCCACTATGATAGGCGTCAAGATGGCTGCCCTGTGGGTGGTAGGATCAGGGCAAATTCCAGACAGGCCCCCACCCTGGCCAGAGGGGCAGCCCTCTGCCACCCCCAGAGCTCCAGGTAATAACCTAGGGGCCATGCCAGGCTCGCCAGCACCTGAGCCACCGGCAGCAGATAATGACTGGGGAGCTGGGCAGGCAGAGCCAACCCCTCAATCAGGAAGCAAATTAAAAAGGGGAGGACTCTCTCAGACAGACCACAACAATGAGACTGGCCCCCTTTCCAGGGCACTGCCTGCCTTCCCCCTTCCCTGTCAGATTTCGCCTGCCAGCTCCTGAATCCCAGCCCTCCCCTCTAATTCCCCTCTCGTGGGATCCAGCTGGAGGTTGTCTGGGTGACCCTGGCTGCAGGTTGGTGGCAGTGCCCGGCTGGCCACGACACAGGATGCTGGACCTCTCAGTGAGCCTCGTCCACCAGCCTGATCTTGGATTCCTGACAGGGCCCTGGGCACAGTGAGGGGTGAAAGACAAAGGGTCAAGGCATGCTTTTGTGCTTTTTGTGCCACATCTTGATGCCCATGAGGCAAACTCTGCATGGCTGCGACAATAGGATTTTTAGAGAACCCACCAACCCCCGGCCTGGCAGCCCATTCTCTGCAAAGGGTGCAATTCAATTCAGTGCAACACATATTTATTGCACACTCAGCACTAGTCATTGTACGAGATGCTGGGGGGATACAAAGATGAACAGAGAAAACTCCAGTCTCTCGAAGGGCTCGTGAGCTGACACACACACACACAACTAATCGTATCACCCATCAGGCAGTGTTAAGGCCTCTATATGATAGAACTCTAGGAACACAGAAAAGGGTAACTTGGAGAACTGGGAAGTCTTCATAGATGAGGGGGACATATAAGTTGGGCTTCGAAGGATCAATAGGAGTTCACAGGCAGAGAAATGGGGAAGAACATTTCAGACAAAGAAGACTATAGGGTGTAACACTGTATGAACAATAGGATGGAGTAGAAGCCCCCTGTGGCTGGAGCCTAGGGAGTGAGAGGGTTGAGGCTGGAAAGGTAGGCTGAGACCAGATGGGGAAATGGGGCTTAAATTCCAGGACCAATGGTACAGACTTTCTCTTGCAAGGAATGGGGAGCTATTGAACGATTTTGAGCTGAGGCATGACATGATCAGGATCCTGCCACCCTGGTAAGAAGAATTTTAACTGCCCACAGAGGGACAAAGAGGATTCTGCTTTTTCTGCCTCTTCTTTTCTCCATGGCTGCTGTCTAGCCAGCCCTTTCTCCCAGCTCCCACTCATTATCCTTGCTCCTTTTGTCCCAAACCTCCAACTCTTTGTTCCAAGCAGGCTGACAGGGCAGAGCGCTTCACTCTCTCCCAGCTCTCACCCCAACCCTTCATGTCTCAGACACCTTGCTAGGTCCTTCAACCTCCATCACACAAGTGGGGGAGGGGCTAGGTGATGGGACAGCTGGTGGGGAAGCTGGGCTCGGTTCCTTCATGAATTTTTGGGTGTCAAGCCTTCTGTTTTGTCTTCCCTCCCTACCCAGGTTTCTGCCTTCACCATTACCCTCCCCGACTAAGGAGCTTCTGGAAGCTTTGATTCCAGGGAAGCACTTTTCCATTCACTCATCTGTGCCCTATCTGCCCTTTCTCAAAGAAAGGTGCTGAGCTAAGGACTGTGTGGCATGAAAAGGATATGGTTCCTGCCCTTCAGGAGCCTACCGACCGTAGGGAAGATAAGACAACTCTGTGGAAACGGGGCACGTGACAATCAGTGCCAGGGAAGTTCACAGGAGCAAGCCAGTGACGTGCTGGTGAGAGAAGACTTCATAGAGAAAGCATGAGGCTGGAGCTTGGAGGATGAGAAGCTTTCTTGAGGGCAGGTGGGGTGACAGGGGTGGAAATAGTTGGAGCAAACTAGGAAGGCTAGACATGTTTAGTGAAGATTAAGTCCAGTGGGCTGGGCTGGAGGCTCTGTACAAAGACCATTGCAAGTGCAGACTGGGAAGGTGATGGAGGCCCAGTAGGAGGGTCTTAAATGTCATGGCTAGCACTGGGGAGCCACTGGACGTGTTTTGTTTGTTTTTTTTTTGCGGTACGCGGGCCTTTCACTGTTGTGGCCTCTCCCGTTGCGGAGCACAGGCTCCGGACGCGCAGGCTCAGCGGCCATGGCTCACGGGCCCAGCCGCTCCGCGGCATGTGGGATCTTCCCGGACCGGGGCACGAACCCGTGTCCCCTGCATCGGCAGGCGGACTCTCAACCACTGCGCCACCAGGGAAGAGCCCCAATTGGACGTGTTTGAGATGAAGTGTGCCAAGGTGGAGGGACATTTCAAGATGATTAATCTGGTATTGGTCTGCGGGACACCTTGGGTAGGTGGGCAGAGAAGTGGGAGAAAACCCATAGGAGACCTAAAAAATAATCCAAATGAGAAGCAATTCCTGGCAGCTACTCACCCAGGTGGGCCCGCTGTCCCCCTCAGAGCGAACTACCTACCACTTAATAAATCCTTGCTGTGCTCTGTCAGAAAAAAAAAAAAAAGTAATTCCTGTCACCAAGTTGGCACCTGTCTAGAATTTTCACAGATCAGTGCTCATTTCCAACTCATTCTATTCGCTCATTCATTCAACAAATATTTAAGCCACACTTACCAAGTACCAAAAACCATTTTAGGCTATTTCTTCATTCTTTTCTTCTCTCTCTCTCTCTCTCTCTCAGGTAAACTCTCACCTGCGCACATCTGGGGGCCTTAGCCCAGCCTCCTCCTTCCCCCCACCCCCAAGCTAATCTAGTAACTTCTGCCTTTGGAGCAGGTATATGGAAAAAAATTAGAGAACTACACACAGTAAGGATTTGGGGGATGGCACGAGTTAGGAAAATCTGAGGGCAGGAGGGTAAGCAGCTTGGGCAGCAGAAAGCTCTTGATGGGAGGGAAAAAGCAAAGTTGACAGCTGAGTGTTGGGGCAACCCGGGATCTCTGGGGGAGGGAGGATGGGGGAGGAGGAGAGAGGTGGAGAGAAGAGTGGGAGACAGGCCTCTGGGTGAGAATGGGGGCCAGGAGGGAGGGAGGGACAAATTAGAGAGCTGGAGAAGGAAGTAGAGTCTTAGCAGCTAGAGGTGGGTGAGGGAGGAGGTGGGGCTGGGAGGCGAGGGCAGAGGAAATGGGCCCAGGCACTGGAGACAAATGTCTGGGCTTCTGAGCCTCTGAGGAGCCGCCTGGAAGGTGCAGGCAGCGGCAACATCAAACTTGGGATTGGAAGGTTGGCTCTGGGAGTGAGCTGGAGCTGGGTGGGGGTGGCTGCAGGGGGAGCTGAGAGCAAGAGAGGGGCTTGAATCTACCCCGAACCCTGCTGGCTCTTTCCTCTGAACGCCTGGGCTCCAGAGTCCCACCCCTGACATGCAGGTTGAGGCCCCATTGGGCACCGCCCCCCCACCCCAATTGCCTACCTCATGACTGGTGGTGGGAGAGCACTTTGTTCCAAGGTGCAAATAGAGAGGAGGTAAGGGGGTCTCCTGCCAGACAGGGTCCAGGTGAACCAGGATCCGGGAAAGCCCCTCCCCGCCAACCAGGCAGGGTCTCCACGCACTCTTTACTGATCAGAGAGCTGGGGAGGGGTGTGGGCCAGCAGGTCCAGGCCAAGGGCTTCATCCTTTTCCTCTGCCCAACCCCCCACCCCACAAGATTCTCCCATTTTGGACTGGACCTGCTACCTAAGCATATGGAACCGATTGAAAGAATTTGTATGCTCACCTTATAATTTATGCAAATCAACTCTGTAATTAACTATAATTTGGAGGCATCCTTTGGTATTTGAGACATTTATCCATGAGGAAATGCCCTAGTGATAATGTTCCGTATTAACATTATTTACTCCACCTGTGTGGTCTCCTCGCCTTGCTTCCCCCCTCACTCTGATTTTCTGGGCTGGAAGGTGGGGAGGGCCAGGGAAGCCCCTCCCTGGAGCCTGCCTCCGTCCTGACGCCTGGGCTCCCCCAGGGAGTTGTACTCGCGCCCTGTCCTCTTAATTTTCCCTGGGATTAAAGGAAAGGGTGCAGCTCTGCCTCCTAAGCCCCCGACCACTCTATTCTCTCCTGCCTGATGAGTGGCTTTCTGCTGAGCTTTTTCACGCTCCTAAGGGCCTCAATGTTCTCACCTCTGAAATGGGTAGAGGAAGGACCTGTTGGGGACTTTACAGGATAATTACTGCAAAGCTAAAGAGAGGACTGGGAATCTTCAGTCTAGAGATTTCTAGGGGTGTAGGGGGAGGAGCAGGACAAGAGTTCAGGGCGAAGATGCCCTGACTGAATGGGATGTGGTCACGAGAAAAGTCTCCAGGCCACTCTCCTATGTGGGTCACAATTCCTAGTTTCAGAGTACTTTGGGAAACCAGTCTTATCCTGTTTCATCTGCTTTCCCCTTCCTGGTCTTCTGTCCCTCTCTGCTCCAGGACATGCTCCTATTAGCCTAAAATTCAGTTCATGTAACTCGTTAGGGACGATGGGGGTCCACCTAAATTCACCTCCAGGCCCCTTCTCCCTTTCCAGGCCATGTTCCCAGCCTCTTCACTCTCTTGGAGTTCTGGGATTCCTGAATTATCCATGAAAGTTCTTGGCTGGGCTCTGCCTCTGGTTCTAGGTGAACTCTTGTCCATTCCAAGCTGCCCCATGCTACCCTAAGTCAGGGAGAGGGTCTTCCCTCCCTATTTGACAATGAGAGATCCCAGATCCAAAATGTGAATTCTATTGGACCCTCCTGGTGGTTCCAAGTTGAGAAGTAACTGAAAAGGAGACAAAGGAAAGGGAGGAGGGACAGGGCTCCAGCAGAGGAGGAGAGACCCGCTTCAGCTGCCAGAGTAGCCAGGAAGACTGCTGGGGAGCTCTGCAGGAGGGACCATGTGAAGGGGAGAGTGTGTGTGTGTGTGTGTGTGTGTGTGTGTGTGTGTGTGTGTGTGTGTCAGGTCTTAAAAGTGGTACTTCTTTCTCTCCCACCATGTCCATGGAGGAAACAAAAGGAGGGGGTTGGAATTTGGAGAGTTCCAGCCATCCCAGCTCTCTCCCCTGGCGATGCTCTCATTTCCTCCATCCTGAAAGAACCACTTTTGTCCCTCTCCCACCACCTGGCCAACCTCTGGGGAGGGAAGGATGTCCTGCTCCTCCCCACCCCGATCCCCACCCCCACCCTCAGCTGCCTCTTCCAGCTGAAATCCTCCTTTCCTGGCAGACCTCAGAGACTCAGATCTCAGCCCCACCACTCCCCCAGGAGAGCCGGGGGCCACTGTTTCCTGGATTATCCTAGAAGCTTCCGAGGCCGTGAGGACTTGGCAGCATCCCTGCCCGAGTCTCTCACCTCCCACTCTGGCTCTGACTGTTGCCTCCTTTATAAAGCTTGGCTCTTCCATCACCCCCACTTGCCCCTCACTGCCGCTGCCAACTCTGGGCTCCATGGACTGGTAAGAGGGGCTGTTCCCTGTCCAGTTCAGGGGACAAGAGGATCAGGTCTTCACTCTAAAGTGGGGATCATTGAGAAGGGGTTAAAAGGCTTGATTCTCTCTGTACTGGGGAGGGGGACGTAAGAGGGAGATAGTGGATGCATGGAGAACGAAAGAGGGTTCCTTGAGGTCTCTGGACTGGGCTGAGATCTGAGGGAGAAGTAGAGTGGTGATTCACCACTTTCACCGGTTATAGATGACTGGGGACTTCATTCTGAGGAAAAAGATGGGCTAATATAACAGACATACAGGGCACACACTCACCACATGGAAGTTCATGCATGAGAGCATATCTGCAGAAGTCATAAGGGAGAAACCGCTGTGCATGGCCTGTGGGTAACACCCTTTATGATGGAGGAGAGAGGACAGACACCCCACATTCAAGCCCCAAAGGTACACACTGGTGGGTAGGTACACACTGGTGTGGTGGTTACACACAGGCATGGTGGGTACACACACATCTGTAGATACACACACACACACATACACACACACACACACACACACACACACACACACACACACACACAAATGCACTAGCCTCAGCTGGGCTCATCTTTCAGACCAAGAGTGGTTGCGATGCTATAGGGACGTTTGGGTTTATAATAGAATTGGTACTCAGGGTAGTGCTTGGCCCTGGGTAGACCCTCAGTAAGTGTTAGTTCAGTGAATAAAGGATGAACGAAAGAAAACCATTTGGCTCCAGCTCTGGACCTTGTCCAGTTTCCCAGGAGACTTGAAGAGTGTGGGGGAGAGGAGGGGATATGAGGAAGGTGTTAGTGTCCGTGATCACCAGCTCGCAGCTGGCTGAGTGCAGCCTGGAAGCGGGGGATGGGAGAAGAGAAGCGTGAGCCACTAGGAGACCAGGAATCAGGAGACTGGGGTTCTGCTCCCTGCTCTGCTTCTAACTTGTGTGACTTTGAGCTACTTGCCTCCTTGTTCTGGGGTTTAATTTCCCCTACTAGCAAAATGAGGGTTTGCACTGGACAATTTTTATGGGCAGAACAGTTGATAGTGTTCTGCACTATAAGAATGCAGATATCTATATTCTTATAGTCCAATCTCCATGGAGGGACAGTTGAGGTTTGGAAGAGACCACAGCAATCCAATCCAACATGGGACCAGTTTGTCCTATCTTAGTAACAGGATCTTGATGGCTTTGATCTGGGGAATAGTTTAAAAATGTCGTCCTCTCCACCTTCAGGATATAGGGGAGCCGGACTGCCAGGGCCATCACTGCTGCCATAGTGAGGCCGGATGGGACAGCAGGCAGAACGTGTGCTTTAGAGCCTGACAGATCTGGACTCAGTCTCCTTCTGTCTCTTAACAGCTCTGTAATCTTGGGCAGGTCATTTAACTTCTTTAATCCTCGGCTTCCTCATCTGTACAATGGGGGCACAATAACAACTACTTTGCTCCATGCTCACAAAAATTAGAGATATTTGTGTGAAGCACCTGGAACGTAGTAGGTGCCCAATAAATAAATGCTGGTTACTATAAGCATGGAGACCAATAAGGCTGCTCCAGGTACAAAGTGGATTGCTGACTAAAATGAGGCATGAGAAGCAGAGGGGCAGCAAGAATGGGAGACAGACACTTGTGGCAAAATCTGTCCGTTTACCCCTTTAGTGGAATGAGGGAAAGGAGTAGAAATGGCCCAAGTCCCGGGCAGATCTCAGTGGGCTGCATGGTTCAACTTTGAGGTGAGATGAGAACATGGCAGTGGGCAGTGGTGATCTTGGCAGTCACGTCAACAGATCATGAGCACCATTAAGTAAGGAAACATCTAGAAAGTGGGAAATGGAAAGGGCTGGAATCAAAGGAACAAAAGCAGAGGGGTATCTGGAAGAAAAGAAAGTGCCCTGAGTCAGAGGCAGAAACCCAGGCAGTGCAGGACGTCAGAGCAGCTGAGTTTTCTGAGACAACTGCGTTGCGGTTGAATTTCATGCTGATGAGTGCCAGGCAGATGGAGGGTCTTTGCTTCTGGGAAACCCGGGTGGCTGCGGGTCAGGACCAGGTGGGGTGAAAGGGGGGTGGCATGTCTACTGTCCAGGGGCTGGATCCCTTTCCATCTTCTTTCCAGGAAAAGATGGAAGGAGCTAGGAAGACAAAACAATCTGGTGCCTATAAATAAATGGGAGAGGGGGCTCAGGTTTCCCATTGAGAGTCAGATCCTTGCTCAGGTGTTAGCACCTTAAGAGCTGCAGCTTTGGGGAACAGCCAGAGGCCAGCGGGCTGCAGGGAGGAGGAGGAGGAAGAGAATGCTTAGGGGTCGAATCAGACTTAACCCAGGAATTCGAGTAGCAGGCTCTGCAATGTGAGCCCGTAACTCTGTTCCGGACACGGCTGGGAACTGAGGTGCAAAACCAACTAAGTCAAGATTTGCAGGCTGAGTGCACGGAGATAAAACCGTATGGACAGAGAGGGCTGTGGATTTAGCCGTGGCCACAAAGTCCCAGAGCGCTTCTTGAGAATCTACATCTCAGGGGCCCAAGAGTCGGGAATGAAATCTGACTGATCTGAAAGTACAATCCCTGACATCTGGGAGGCACCTCGCGTCTTCCCAAGTGCCTGTCCTCTACCCCGCAGGGCGGCTGCTCTAACCGCATTTCACCCACGAGGAAACTGAGGCTCAGAGCAACCTCATCTGCCAGGTCAGCTTAGCAAATGCAGGGCTGGAGCTAGAATGTTGGTCTGTCAACTTCTAGCCCAAAGATCTTTGTGACTATACATTTATCCAACAAACATTTGCTGGGAACCGACTTATTTAATAATTATAACGCTACCAACGATATCTTCCCTTTACTCTGAGCTTACCAGGGGCCCCACAGGCTAAGTGTTTTAAGAACATCAATTCCTTTAAGCCCCAGGAAACCCTCCCAACTTGTACTCAGGTTGTCCAGATGAGGAAACTGAGTCTTACAAAAGAGGGATTTGCACAGATGAATCAGACCCTGATTCTGGATACGAGAATGTGTATGTTTGGTGGGGGGAACCATACACAAAAAGATCGATTTTCAAGTGGCTTGTGGATGAGTTTAGCCGTTTAATAGTCGCACTTCGTATTCAGGACAGGTAAACCAACGGTGGTGGAATCGGGGCTGTACCCGCGGAAACGAATCAGCCTAAGTTCTGCTCGGGCTGTACGAAATAGACTGTAAAGACAAAAACGAAATTAAAAAAGCAGATGGCAGAGTCCGTAGGGAAAGCCAACCGAGGCAGCGAAAAAAATTAGGAAGTTTATCAGAGTGCCCCCTGCAACAAGAGTCACTTCAGGAGGTCAAAGCGGCCGGTTCGGGGAGGCATCCACCGGGAAGGGAGTTTCGTACCCGGTCGCACAGGCCATTCCTGGCGGGGAAGGAGAGGGGAACACCCCTACCCACCGCGCTGGATATCTCAACCAACTCTGATCTTGAGAGAAGTTTTTAGGTGGGCGTCGCAAACGCCCTGAAATTCCGCACTGTGTTGCAGACGGTTGCACTGTGTATGTGCATTTGCTTTTCTCAAAGGAATCCAAGACCCTTCCCCAAAATTATGAACCTTGGGTTTAGACATTCAGATGAGAATAGGGAAGGAATGGTGGCAAGAGGTCGCGCAAATGTTTGCAGAAGTGTCCTTTCCCAGGGCTATCCCGGCTCCTGCCCCATCTTTCAGAGCCGGGGGCGAGGGTGGCTGGGCGCAGGCTGAGCACCTCTGGGACCGAAGGGAGCTCGGGTGTATTGGAGAGGCGGACCTGGGAGGCGCTGGGGTTGCTGCCCAAGGGTAGATGGAGAGTGAGGGCTGAGGCGCAGATAGAGACGGGCCAGATGGATGGGGAGAGGAGGAGGTTACTCTAAAAAAGGTGAGTGGCCAGAGAAAGAGAGCCGGGCAGCAAGAGAGAGAGAAAGGACCGGGGAAGGTGCTGGTGGTGCAAAGAAGCGGCGGGAGGAATGGTGAAGGAGGGCAGCGGCCAAGACCAGCTTCTCACGGCCCAGGTCTGGGTGTAGACCGGACACATCCTTGGCGCTCAATCCTGTTTCCTTCTATCCTCTCAGTTCTGGGGCAGCGCTGCCCGACTGGGGCGGGTGGGTGGAGGGCCGTGGAGGCAAACGGCGCCCTAGGTTGACTCGGTATCACCCCCAGGACCCGCCCCCTCCTCCATTCCCGCAGGGTCAGAGTCCTGGGTGCCCGCCAAACCGAGACAGCTCGAGGGCAGTTTTCCACTCGATGGGGCGGGCCCCAGAACCTGGGAAACACTCCGCCCAGGCCCCTCGCCCCAGCAGTGCAGGGGCCAGGGAGGAGGGAGGGAGGGGGCAGGGTGCCACCTAGATAGCGATTCCCTCCGCCCGCCCCCTCCCCGCTGGCCCGGCCCGGCTCGGCCTCTGGTCCGGCAGAGCCCGCAAGGGTTAAAGGCGGCCACAGGTGAGGTGGGCGGGGCCGCGAATTCGGGAAAAAGGAGCGCAGGGCCGAGGATGAAGGCAGAGAGAGCGGTGAGTCACGGGCGGAGCTGTCCTCGCTCGCTCGCTCGCTCGCCGGCTCCCGCCCGCCCTCCGCCCTCCCGCCGCCTCTCTCCGCCCCTCCTCCGTCGCCAGCCGCCGGGTCTTGTCGTGGCCCCCTCTTGCCCTCGGCTCCTGCCCCTCGCCTCTGGAGAGCCCAACGGCGCGCGAGGCCCAGGAGCGCCCGTCGGGAGGGCGCCAGCCTGCCGTGCCAGGCGCCCGAGCGCAGCCTCGAGGTAGGAACCCGGGTCAGGGCGGCGAGGGGTGCGCGCATCGGGGATCGTCTCGGAAAGACGCGCCCGGAACGCGCCACAGCCTCCTCTGGCCTCGGGGGAGGTGGTCTTAAAGAATCCGAGGGGTTTAGAGCCCCGGCGGAGTGAAAACGGGGCGGACGGGCGAGGCTAGAGACTGGGGAAACTGGAGCGACTGGGACAACTGGAGGATTGGAACCTTGAGGACCGGGAGTACGGAAGTCCTGACCACCTGAGCACCGGTGATGGGAGAGGCAGCCGGCGGAAGGGGGAAGGAGGGTGTCTCTACCAGCCTTCCCGCCTTGGGGAGAGGCAAGCAGGGGTACGCGCTCGGCTGTCTCCCTTCCCGAGGTCTCGGTAGCAGCCTAGTGCATCCCAGGATTGGGCTCCCTGGCCCTGTGGCGGGAGAGGCCACTCTGGAGCCTGGATCGTTAGCCTCCCCCCCCCCACCCCCGCCCCCAACCCCTGGGGCCGTTCCCAGGCGCCAAAAGCTATTAGGGTCCCAGGCCTCACTGCTCCCGCCCAGCCCCTGCTGGGCTGCCCCGCCTGGGCCTGAGGCTCCATTCCTGCCTCTTCACCCTGTTCCTTTCTTGTGGTGAGGCAGCAGGAGCCTGAGTAGGCGCCCCAATCCCCTTCTCCCTCCCTCTCCCAGACCACCAGGGCGACCTCCCTGGTCCCAGAAGCAGAAGGTGGTAGGGTCATCTGAATCCTGATTTAGGAAGGAAAAGTCCCTGCCCTAAACCACTGCGTCTCCTCCCTCATCATCAGAGAAGGCTCAGGCACCCAAACCCACATACTCCAGGCATCACAGCAGGGCTCGCAGACCTTAGGGAGAGGTGGTGAGACGAGGGGGAACTTCAAGCGACAGGTATGTGGTCCAGAGAGGGGTGGGGGGTTCTTTAGGTTCCCAGTGGTTTAGGGAAAGAGAAACAGACCAGGAATATACCGTATATACCTCTGGTTCACAGAGGTATATACAGTACATATTTACTGACTGAATGAATACATTTTTTTTCAAGTGACTTCTCCAAATATGGCCTCAGTTTTCTCTTCTCTAAAATAAGAGGACTGGCCTGGAGCAGTAGTTCTCAACACTTGGCTTCATGTTAGAATCATCTGGAGAGCTCCTAAAAATGATCCAGGCCTAGAATGCACGCCCTATATAATCTCTTCGGGTAAATTCTTCCTCTTAATTTCTGTGTGATTCCGGCTTTTCCTGTTGCTCCCCCCACTCTGTCCCCGAATCCCTTAAGGGGTGGCAATTTTATCTTCCCGAGCGTGCTGGTAAGCTCTTCTCTGGCCGACCCCTCCGAGCTTCACATCTGGTCTACCCTAGATTGGAGGAGGGCAGGGGTAGCAGCCAGGAAGCTGGCTGGGCACTGGTGTAGGTCAGGACAGGGAGGGGGGCTTAGTTTCTCTGGCGGGGAGAAGTCTTCTGGAAACTGACACTGCAGTTGCACCCCAGGGAGGTGAAGTCCCTGCCAGAGGGAAAGGGGCATGGGAGTGGGTTTGGTGGGGCTGAGGCAACCCAGCCAGGCAGGGAGCTGGGGTGAGTGGTGTAGAGCAGTGACATGCTTTTCTTCACTGAGCAGGCCTCAGGGATGGAAGGAGAGCTCTTTTTCCAAAACCTCAGAACCTGCTTTGGGCTTCGGGAAGTCAGGTCACTTTAGGCTTTGGGTTAGACCACCTCCCTCTCCCCAACTGCGTCCTGAGTTAAACTGGGGAAGCTGAGATGGGCCTAGATTCTCCATTTGGGCTGGCAGCAGATCTGTGGGTGGGCGGGCATGGGGGCAGGGGTTATGGGGCAATGCCACTGCCCCTCCCACTGGGCTGGGCAGCTACAGTGGTTCCAGCACTGTACTCTAGTTGTATCTGACTGACCTACTTGCCTGGGACCAGCCCAACTTCCAGGATGAGCTGGGTCCTATAGGAGGGATCACCTAGCGGAAGGTAGACTTCTGTCATCCTCTGCACCTCACACCCTCAACCCTTCCTAGCACCCCCAAGTTCTCTTAACCGATCTTTAGTCCCCACCCAGACAGGCCTTCCTCTTTTTCACCTGGGGATGGGAAAGAAGCATTTGACAGGGAAGGGAACTGGGCTAGGACGGGAAATGAGACGGTTACTTTCCTCACTTTACCTCATCTTTTCCTCCTTTAGGTCCCACCTGAGGTGCCCTTGACCATCCCTGTCCCCCACCCCACCCCGGATCCCGGCAATGCTAACCGCCGTCTGTGGCTCTCTGGGCAGCCAGCACTCGGACGCGCCTCCCGCCTCCCCGCCGCGCCTCGACCTGCAGCCTCTCCAAACATACCAGGGCCACACGAGCCCGGAGGCCGGGGACTACCCCTCCCCGCTGCAGCCTGGAGAGCTGCAGAGCCTCCCGCTGGGCCCAGAGGTGGACTTCTCACAGGGCTATGAGCTGCCGGGGGCCTCCTCTCGGGTAACCTGCGAGGACCTGGAAAGCGACAGTCCCTTGGCCCCGGGACCCTTTTCCAAGCTCCTGCAGCCGGACATGTCACACCATTATGAATCGTGGTTCCGGCCGACACACCCAGGCACCGAGGATGGCTCGTGGTGGGACCTTCATCCGGGTACCAGCTGGATGGACCTCCCCCACACTCAGGGCGCGCTGACCTCACCTGGCCACCCCGGGGCGCTTCAGGCTGGCTTGGGGGGCTACGTCGGAGACCACCAGCTTTGTGCCCAGCCGCCCCACCCACACCCGCACCATCTCCTCCCAGCCGCCGGAGGGCAGCACCTCCTCGGGCCTCCCGACGGGGCGAAGGCCTTGGAAGCAGCCGCCCCGGAATCCCAGGGGCTGGATACCAGTCTGGATGGGGCGGCCCGGCCCAAAGGCTCCCGGCGGTCAGTACCCCGCAGCTCAGGCCAGACCGTGTGCCGCTGCCCCAACTGCCTGGAGGCGGAGCGACTGGGGGCTCCGTGCGGGCCCGATGGGGGCAAGAAGAAGCATTTGCACAATTGCCACATCCCGGGCTGTGGGAAAGCCTACGCCAAGACATCGCACCTGAAGGCACACCTGCGCTGGCACAGCGGCGACCGCCCCTTCGTGTGCAACTGGCTCTTCTGCGGCAAGCGCTTCACGCGCTCCGACGAGCTGCAGCGCCACCTCCAGACCCACACCGGCACCAAGAAGTTCCCCTGTGCAGTCTGCAGCCGAGTCTTCATGCGCAGCGACCACCTGGCCAAACACATGAAAACCCACGAGGGCGCCAAAGAGGAGGCTGCCGGGGCGGCGGCGGGAGAGGGCAAGGCCGGCGGAGCGGAGCCCTCCGGGGGCAAAGGCAAGCGCGAGGCCGAGGGCAGTGCGGCTCCCTCCAACTGAGCTCCTCGTCGCGCCTCCCCGTCCCGCCTCCCCGTTGGTCTCCCCTGGGGCCATCAGAAGAGAGCCCTCTGGCCTGATGCCCTTGTGGGGGTGGCTTGAGTAAGAGAAGGTGGTTATTTATTGAGAGGGAGGGAAAGTGGTGCGGGGGTCAGGGAGCCGGGTCGCTAGGGATTTCATAGTCTCTGGGTTTGGACAGGACGGACGCGTTTGACTGGGCAGGGAGGAGCTGCGCATGCCCATCGGTTCTCCCCTTCCTCGCTCTTTCACTCACGCCCCTGGGCTGGGGGGTTGGGGCGGACTACCCCTACGGTGGCTGGAGGGCCGAGGGGATAGGTTGGAGGATACGGCGCGTCCCCGGAGCAGAGAGGAGTGGGGCCGCCCCGGGCGCTCCGGGTAGCTGTCTGGACACGTCGTTAGCGCCTGGGAACCCGGACATAAAAGGGCCACTGGAGCCGCGCTGCAGCCCGGGTCCCTTTCATCCCCCTTAGAGTGCTTTACCCTGGGGTTTCCGGAGGGAGAGCTGAGATGGGGTAGCAGAGGCTGGGGGTCCCCCTAAGGGAGGAGTTTCTATCTGGCTGGGAGGATTGTCATCGCAGAAATAATGTCTCTGATGTGCCTCCTTATTAAGCCTTCCAGACCCGGGCTGATGGAGCCACGAGGGAAGAAGGGAAGAGGGCCAGAATGGGCGACAGCTTCCATCCAGAACTGTGGGGTGGAGGAGGGAGCTAGATGTGGAGGTTGAGCAAGGAAGTCTCCTCTAAAATGAGAGAAAGGGATTTGGTCAGGGAGTGGAACTAAGCCCTTCCCTCTCTAACTCTGATTCAGTCCTTAACTCTTGGTCTTTATAAAAGTAAAGTTCAGTAGTCCACTCTCATCTGTCACCCCAGGCAGGCCTTCAAGACTGCCAAGAGCCCTTGCTTCAGAATTGACGTAGTTCCTCACCCTTGGTGCCTGGCATTTGCCCTCCCCTTAGGGTTGGAAGGAAGAGGGTTACCTCGGTTGGGTGAGGGTAGGTGGGGGTGTCCCAGCAGAGGGACCTCCAGCGGTTCCTGCTCAGAGCGGAGGACTCTGTCCCTGCCTGGCCATCTGCTTGCAGAGAAGCTAAGCCCCACTCTTTCTTTAGCTCGACGCTCCCCTTTCGTGCTGCCTAAAAGCCTTGCCCCTCCTGTAGAGTGTGTTAGGAGGCTCCTCCCCATCTCATCTCTTGTGGGGCTCCCCTTCCATAGGAGGAAGTTGTCCTGTCACTGGAAGGGGCCTGCCTTCTGAGGTGATGTCCAGGAAGCTGTCCCTGTTCCCTTCTTTAGATGCTAGAAATACATCCTGTTGGTAATCCTGGAGTGGGGAACGTGGGGAGGGGGGAAGCCAGAAGAGGCTGAGCCAGGCAAAAGGAAAAAAGCTGATGGGGGCAGGGACTGACAGGCCACAGGAGCCTGGAACTAGTGGGCTTTCCCAGGCTCCAAGTAGAGGCCTTAAGATTCCCCCCGACCTCCCGTTTCCCTGCCTTTCTTTCTCCACCCAGAGCCCTGTGCAAGGATTAGTTGTGTATTGATTTTTTAAGTTATAAGCAAAGGGTATTTTATTTAATATTAGGACATGTGTGTTCATGTTTTGTGTACCTGTGTATGTGTGTGTTTCTGTGTGTGTGTGTGTTTCTCTACTGAGCCTGGGGTCTCCAGCCAGGGAGACCCCATCTTGTTCACCCCAGCCGAGGTCCTGGAGCCTAGGCCCACAGCATCTCTTCCTTCCTTGGGGATATCAGTCCAAGGATTGGGTGCTATTGGGAAGTGGGGCTGGGATCTGGGTGGGAATATGTTTGTGTAGAAGAGAGCCCTTCTTAAGAGGGATGGGGTGACTCTCCCTGAAGGACGCATGGGCCTGGGGTAGGTGAAGAAGTAATGTCCTTTCTTTATGCTCCCTCTTCCCCTACCTCCTGCTAATCCGACCAGAGGTCCCTTTCCTTGCTGAGAGGGCTGGGGGCAGAAGAGAGTTGGCAGTGCCTGCAAGTTGCCTAGCCAGGTGGATGAGGGGGAGAGAGGGAGGGCACTGTGGGTGTGAGATGCCGTTTTCCTCCAGCTGAGGAACCAGCCACCTCTCCCTTTGCTACTAGGACAGCCTTTCCCAGTGACCATCCTCAGGGGAACTCCCAAATGTGCGTTGGGGAGAGGACAGCACGGATATTCCCCCCATGGAGGCCCCGAGCTCTAAGGTGTGCTGGTGAGGGCTTTGGATAGGTTTTCTTCTGCTCCCCTCTTTTATAGATCTAGGTTGCTTGGCTGTCTGCCCCCTTCTAGGCAGCCCCCTAGAGGAGAAATGTAGGATTTTTTTTTTTCTTTAAGTGCTGTGAACCCATTTTGGGGGGGAGGAGGAGGAAGAAACAGCCTGTGTTTTTTATGCCGCAATAAAGTCATCAAACACATCACTGCTTCATTTGTCTTCCAGCTCTGGTTTCCTTTTTGACTCATGGTGTCTCAGCAGCAAGGACCAGGCTGGCTGCAGGGTGGGGTGGACACTTCTCTTTGATCCTGCAGCCCTGGGCAGCCTCACCTCCCTTTGTTTGGGGGCAGAGCTGAGCTGATTGAAGGGTCTGATCCTGCCCGGAGGTTGTTGATGCAGAAGGAGGGTGGCGCTCCCTCGGGGTTGGTAGCTGGGCTGACTGTCCCTCCCTGGTCTTCTCCTGTGGAGATGAAAAGGTTCTAGATATTTCCTTCCTCTTCCACATGGAAGCCCCCTCTTTCGCCTCCCCTGCCAAGAAGGCCAGTTCCCTGCCTTCCCACAGATGGCCAGCCCCTTGGCCCCCTCACCCCACCCCCGTGGGTGTGTGCCTGTCCATCAGGCCTTCTGGCTCTGAGAGAGGCGGGGGTGACTGACAGCGATTTCTTCACCCAGGATGATCCCTATCAGGGACAAGGTGATGAAAGGCAGCCAAGATATCTGATGGGCTCCCACCCAGCTGAAAAGCATGAGGGAAAGGTTCCTAGCGCAACTCCCAGCTAGAGACCTGCCACAGTTATGCAACCACGGTGTGCACAGAATTTCCTCACTGGACCCATCGGGAACCCCCGGATATGCACACTTTCCCAGGCTGCTCAAACGCCTGGTGCGCAGTTGGTGCCTAACACACGTCAGATGAGTAAACGCCTCATGGCTCCAGAGCCCCGAACCTAGGAAAGTTGACAGGGTCAGTTTTTGGCGCCAAGGGGGCAGAGTAGGGTATTACGTTCCTTCACCTTTCCATCCTACATCTTGGCCAAAATTATCATCTACCCCAGTGGGATTCCTGTTTCCCCCCACTCTAACCCTAACCCAATTTCTCAGAGCCAAATATGGTACCCAGGCTGGCCCATTCCACCACTTGTTTGGGAGAGTGTGGGGTCACAAAGTTTCTTAAATGGGGGCATCAGAATGGTTTAGGGGTTACAGAGGAAAGCAGACCACTTGAGGGGGCCAAATGTTTGTTTCTGTCTGCCTGGGTGGAGGAGGGACAGGCGTGTTACGGGGACCTCAGGCCCACCCCACTCCCTGGGGCTCCGCTTTTGTCTTCCTGGTTCTGGGGGACTTAGACCCCAGGAGCCTGGCGAGTCCTCTCCTGCTCTCCCCCATTGCTGCCCCCAGGGACAGGAGGGCAGCTGTGGGGCCGGCTGGGCCTGTCTGGGCAGGGCTGGGACTGCCCCTCCTCCCCTCGCAGATCCTTCTGCCTCTCACTGCTGTGGCCTCTCCCGTTGCGGAGCACAGGCTCCGGACGCGCAGGCTCAGCGGCCATGGCTCACGGGTCCAGCCACTCCGCGGCATGTGGGATCTTCCCGGATCGGGGCACGAACCCGCGTCCTCTGCATCGGCAGGCGGACTCTCAACCACTGCGCCACCAGGGAAGCCCTGACCTGCGTTCTTATCGGGGGCCTTTGGTGGGGCCCTGACGCTCACTTGCTCGCTCTGACGGCAATGCTGCCTGGCTGCAGCCACAACCGCCCCCCCTGCCCCGAGGCCAGCTCCGACCCCTCAGTTCTGGCACCCCTGGCAGGACAGTCCTGGAGGGGCTGAGAGGGAGTTTGGGAAGTCAAAACACCTGGGCTGGCCCTCTGGGCAACGTCTCTGAGTCACCCTCTCCTCTCCTGGGAAGTGGGAATAGAATCCCTCTAGGGTGGGTGAGTGAAGTCAGGAATGGGAAAGTGACGGAGGAACCTGCAGCCAGGGGACTGCAGCCTGGGACTGTGCTGTCCTGCCCGGTCCTGCCCCCCAGCGGGCAGCTGGGGAAGTTCAGGATGTGAACCGGCTTTCAGGTCAGCCACCTCGGGGATTCACGTTTATCACCACACAGTCTTGATGTTTGCTTCTGGAATGACGTCCAATGGCAACCTCCCGACCCCCACCCCATACATCACACCAGAAGCAGCCTTCACCTCCCATTAATCCTTGCGAGTCTGGCTGCTCAGCACCTGAGCAGTGTAGGTTTGAAATGAATCTCAGGCGCCAAATAGTCCAGTTGCTCCCACCCGGTAGAGGGCATATCAGAGTCACCCATGGAGTTTTTCCAGATGTTCCACTTCACTCCCCAACATCCCACCGAATTATGTCCCTTGGGGGTGCAGTAGAGCAGCGCTTCTCAAACTTTACACCTGGCGGTCTTGTTAACATGCAGATTCCTATTCAGTAGGTTTGAGGTGGGGCCTGAGATTCTGCATTTTTAACAAGCTCCCAGATAACGCAGATGCTGGCAATCCGAGGACACTTGGAGAAGCAAAGTATTATCTTGTGTTGTGCAATGGGAGTTGCGTCGTTGAAAACTAATCCCTCCTCATCCCAACCACGGCTGAGAACCACTGATCTAGTCCAATGCCTTCACTTGCTACTGGAGGAACTGAGGCCCTGGCGGGTAAAGTGACCTGCCCGAAGAGACCCGCGGAGCTATATCATAGCAGGAGCAGGATGCGACGCCAGTCTGCACAGTTCCGGGTAGTGCTCTTCTCTGCCTCCAGCCCAGCTTCTAGGTCAACCTTCTGTGCAAGTGGCAGTCCCCTTTCTGAAAGTGAAGTCCATCTCCCTGGAGACAGCACCCTCTTGGGAATCATTCTTGTTTATCTAGAGGCAATCAGAAAATACCTCAGATTTCAGATGTCCCAACAGCCTTATCTGGGAGGTCTTCCCCGGCCATCACCCAGCACACCTGCCCGCAGCCTGCCTCCTGGGGAAACCTCGACCTCAGCCTTCATTCCCATCCCAGGAGTGACCACAGGCTGGGATGCTGTGGCCAGGGCTCCAATCAGCAGCCCTGATTGGTTGGCAGGGTGGATGTGGGAGAAGTATATAATCTGCCGTGTCTCCCCTCCCCCCTTTCCTGGACAGCTCCGTAGAGCAAGAGGGTGTGAGACGCATTCGCTTAAATGCTGGTTATGGAGATGGTTTACAGAGGAAAATGACCTGGGAAGCAGAACATTTGGGCTCGGAGTCTACCTCCACATGGATATGTGCCCCCTTGGCCAGGATTTCTCCTTTGCTGTTTCAGTTCCAAATCTTTGGGCTAGAAATTTCCAAATTTCCTTTCAAAGCTAACCTCCAGTGAGTTTGCGCACTGCGGGGCAGAATCGGCCTTTTGGAGGTCGGATGGATTTTGTGCCTATGTGCCTTAAAAAATGCATTAAATTATTCCTACACCTCCTGACCTGTGACCATTCTTTTTTTTTTTTTAGCATCTGTATTGGAGTATAATTGCTTTACAATGTGTTAGGTGCTGCTGTACAACAAAGTGAATCAGCTATATGTATACATATATCCCCATATCTCCTTTGTGTCTCCCTCCCACCCTCCCTATCCCACCCCTCTAGGTGGTCACAAAGCACCGAGCTGATCTCCCTGTGCTATGCGGCTGCTTCCCACTAGCTATCTATTGTACGTTTGGTAGGGTATATATGTCCATGCCACTCTCTCACTTCGTTCCAGCTTACCCTTCTCCCTCCTCGTGTCCTCAAGTCCATTCTCTACGTCTGCGTCTTTATTCCTGTGTGACCACTCTTATAGATCTATTTCCGAGGGGTTGGGGAGTGGGAGGTGGGAGATGGGGAGGAGTAGGAGGGACAGGACAGAGAGAGGATGCGGGGGAGGGGGCACCAGCCTGGCGTTGTACCTTTGTAATTCAAACCAAGTCACAAGTAGCTGAGGTTCTTCCGTCATCTCCGGATGCCCTAGCATTCCCCGTTCTCTAACAAATCAGCCAAGTTTTTCTTTCCTCCCCTTTCACGTGGGCTCCTTTCCACCCCCCAGCTCCCTCTCCCGACAGTGGCCCCATTGGAGGAGCTAGCGGATTCGTCGCAGCCTTTATCCGGCCTGAAAGCTGCGCCCGGGGTAGGGCAGGCAGCCAGCAGGACTCCGAAGGCCGCCTCGCTCCAAGAAGTGGTGCTGGCGCGCGCCCTGGTGGAAAATCAAGGAACTGCAGGTGCTCGATTCCGACTCCGCCCCCAGGCCCAAAGCCTTCCAGGTCATCTAGGAGCCTCCGCCCCTTGAGACCGACCTTACCCGAAGCGGAGCCAGTGGCGCTCGGGACGAGGCTGCGGATCCTGGAGGGAGAGAGGGTGAGGGGCATACAGTATTGGGGAAGCGAGAAACTGGCAGAAGAAGAGTGGCGTGCGATTCTTGGAGAGGGGTTGGGCAGCGAGGGAGACGCTCCCGCGACTGCCCTGAAGGGTCAGGACTTCTGGGAGAGCACGGCCCTCGGAGCATGCGGTCTGCGCCCGTCTGCTGGCTCCCAAGTCTGGAGCCTGGAGAGAGAGTGGGCGTCTCCGTCGCGCACGCCGGGCATCGAGTGTGCGTGCGGTGCTGAGCGTCCAACACCCGACGGCAGTGTCTTCCCTGAGTGTCTCACGTGTTGGGAGAAGGGCTCCCTAGGACTGCGCCCCGCTCAGGATAATGGAGAGGTGGCACGAGAGGGACACACTCATCTCCACCTCTCCGCAGATGGCATCGTGGAGCCCTGACACCCCATGTTCCTGCGACTGCTTTGTCTCGGTGCCCCCGGCCTCGGCCATCCCAGCTGTGATCTTTGCCAAGAACTCTGACCGGCCCCGGGAAGAGGTGCAGGAGGTGGTGTTTGTACCGGCAGGCACTCATGTCCCTGGGAGCCGGCTCCAGGTGGGTTAGACCTTATAGGGTGCTGGGAGTTGTGGCAGAACTAGGCGTTCTTCTAAGACCTTCCTCCTCTGCTCCCCAACCTGGGAAGCTGCCAGATGTGGTGAAATGAGCATGAGCGTTGAGTCTACCGACTGGAACCTAACCTATTATTTAGCCTCTGTCGACCTCAGTTCCCTCATCTGTAAAATGGGAATAATAAGACCTTCCGTGAAGGACTGTGTAAGGTGACGGGCATAAGTGCCACCACTTTATAGGTACCTCCTTTCTGAGTGGACTCTCCCTTTCTCCTCCCTTATCTCCAGTGCACCTACATTGAGGTGGAACAGGTGTCAAAGACCCATGCTGTGATCCTGAGCCGCCCTTCTTGGCTGTGGGGGGCTGAGATGGGTGCCAATGATCATGGTGTCTGCATTGGCAACGAGGCGGTGTGGACCAAGGAGCCAGTTGGGACAGGGGAAGCCCTGCTGGGCATGGATTTACTCAGGTGTGGACCCTGCCTCCCTCATCCCGTCAATATACCAGAAATCTGGGGCTGAGTACTGACCCAGGCCATCCTCCTTGCCCTGCCCCGAAGCCTGGTTCACAAGCGCCTCCCCCTTTCTGCCCACTTTGTCATCATCTCCAGGGAGGCTGTCCCTGCCCCGCCCCTCTCTTGGCCCCATCTCCACAGTCTGGTAAGGAGCTCCCAAGTGTGGCCATCTCTGGGCTTCTGCTGACCCAGAAATAGGACAGTGGTTTAAAATTTTTTTCAATAGAAGTAAAATTTTTTTCAAATGAAATCTCAGGGAGAATTTTGATTTGTAAAACCACTAAACATGGAGCAGCTCTGATTGAAGAGGTTGGAGGGCTCAGGGCACTTCTTTCTCCAAGAATATGTTTCAGTCCTTTTTATGAACCCCTTAGAGCACAGCTTGAAAACCACTGGCCTATATGTGCTTAATACAACCAATGTTGGCCGATTTTCTCTGTGACTTGGGCCTGTCACCAAACCTCTCTGGGCCTCTTCTGTCCACTGAAGCTCTGCCACCAGCCACTGATACCCCATCGCCCTCTGTCCCCTGGACTCTCTTTGTGTCAGGCTGGCTTTAGAACGTGGCAGCTCAGCCCAGGAGGCCTTGCACGTGATCACAGGCTTGCTGGAGCGCTACGGGCAGGGGGGCAGCTGCCGGGAGGACCCCATGCCATTCTGCTACCACAACACCTTCCTGCTGGCCGACCGGACTGAGGCATGGGTGCTGGAGACGGCGGGGAGGCTGTGGGCTGCGCAGAGGATCCAGGGTGAGGGGCCTGGCGCTGGGGCCTGCCTCCCAGAGGTGTTCCCCTTTTGGGGTGGGAACAGTGCTGGGGGCAGGGAAGGCCCGATCCAGGAGCAAATGTCTCGGGTGGTGGGGGCATCCAGGGAGATGGGAAATGAGTTCACTCAGGAACTTATCCTCCCCCCTCACTTGGTTGAGTCCTCTTGTGCTCCACCCTGCCGCTTCCTCTGGGGAGCCTTCCTGGACTTCCTGGTGGCCAGGTTTCTCCCTTAAACGCAAGCAGGTTCCTCTTCTTGATGCTCACCACAGCTGCAAGCTCACAGTTATTTCTGTGATCGGTTTGTCTGTCTCCCCTTCCACGAGGGTTGTCTGTTCCCTTCACCACTGTGTTCTCAGCACCTAGCTGAAACCCTGGCACAGGACAGGGGCTTAACGATAAACGAGCGACTCCCCATCTCCTCCGCAGAGGGGGCCCGCAACATCTCCAACCAGCTGAGCATCGGCACGGACATCTCAGCAGAACACCCTGAGCTCCGGCCCCACGCCCGGGCCCAGGGCTGGTGGGATGGGCAGGGTGCCTTTGACTTTGCCCAGACCTTCTCCCTGACCCAGCAGCCTGTGCGCATGGAGGCTGCCAAGGCCCGCTTCTGGGCCGGGCAGGAGCTGCTGCAGCAAAGGCAAGGTCAGTGAGTGGATGGGGTGGGGGCCGGCCTCCCTCCCCTCCCACAGCTTCAGGGGGCTTAGTCTGAGGCCGGAGGGCCCCTTTCTGCCCTGGCAGGGGGCATCACGGCAGAGGCGATGATGGGCATCCTCAGGAGCAAGGAGAGTGGCATCTGTATGGACTCCGGAGGCTTCCGCACCACGGCCAGCATGGTGTCCGTGCTGCCCCAGGACCCCACACAGCCCTGTGTCCACTTCCTCACTGCCACGCCAGACCCGTCCCGGTGAGAGTGTGGGGAAGGCTGGGGAGACGGAAGGGTGCGATAGCCCTCAATCCTTCCATCCCTGTCCCATCAGGTCGGTGTTCAAACCTTTCATCTTCGGTGTGGGAGCGGCCCAGGTCCCCCAAGTGCTGTCCCCCACTTTTGGAGCACAGGACCCTGTTCGGAGCCTGCCTCGATTCCAGACTCAGGTGGATCGCCGGCACGCCCTCTACCGCGGACACCAGGTGGCCCTGGGGCTGATGGAGAGTGAGCAGGTAACCCCCAGGGAATCTCCCACTCCCAGCTGGGACTCTGGAAACGTGAGGGGACCTGGGAGTGGAGGAAAGACTGCAGAGCTGGGGAGAGGAGTCTCTCCCTTCAAAGCCAGCTGTCCAGGAGAATGTTGGGTGCTCTGTCCTTTCTCCTGCTTCTGTGAGACGGCAGCCACGCCCCCCTTCCGGAGGGAAGCCGGTCCCAGGGACTCAGCGCTACCTTTCCCGGGCAGGATCGTGGGCAGCAGCTCCGGCAGAAGCAGCGGGACCTGGAGCAGGAAGGCCTGGAGGCTGTGCGGGGGCTGCTGGCCAGGGAGTGGGCCCCACCGCCCCAGGAGCTGGGCGGCCTCTTCCAGGCCTTTGTGGAGAAGGAGAGCCGGGCATATGCCTGAGCCCGGCTCCTCCCGGCTTGGCCTGGGGTGCAGCGGGCTGCAGTGGGCACAGGACCCCTGGGGTAGAGGGACAGAGCAACCCCTTCACCGCCTCCGCCTTGTTCTGAGTGGCCGGGTCAGCCTTTGCCTTAATAAATGTGTTCTATTTCCTCGTTCAGTGTCCAGGGCCAGTGGGCGTGGGAGAGCCAAGAGAGGGCAAAGGGCAGCCCTGAGATGGCTGCAGGGCCTCTGGGTGCCTTGCTGGGCGGTGCATTCTTCTGACTTGGTGAAGGTCTTGGGGGGCCCTGTGGGGAGAGGAGGTGGCCGCTACGTGGGGAGGATTAGAACCGGCTTTTTGGTCCTTGACCTGAACCTCCGAAGGGCACTCCCTGGGGGGGCGGTGAGATGTGTGCCCCGCGAGATGGCCTGAGGCGGGGTGCCCGTCCCCTGGGTAGTTCCTGCAAGATCCTATTCTTTGGAATCAGGCTCTGTGTTCCTGCCACTGTTTCTGGGTGCTGTTACTGACAGCTTCCCCTGAGATTCCCCCAAGTGACACGGAAGACACATGCAGGGCCTGGGGATACTTTACTGGGGACAGGCTCCTGTCACAGGCGAGGGCTCTGAGGGGGAGGGAGACCCACTCCACTCTTCGCTCGTCCGTGTTCCTGGGGCTTTGCTGGTAGCGATGGGCTGCGCTTCACTTCTTGATTTTTTCGGTCACAGTTTTGGTCGTGCTGGGGGCCCCAGCCGGCGAGGCCTTGGCGGCTGCGGCCGCTCTGGCCCCCTTCCCTGCCTGAACAGTGCTTTGCTGGCTCCTGGAAGCCGGAAGGCATGGTTTCTTGGTGGCAGAGGAGGCTTGTGGCAAGGAGACGGGCTCCGGGGATGTCTCCTTCCCTTGCCTGGGAGTGACGGAAGGGCTGCTGTTCCCGGCCATGGGCGCCCCTGGCAGCAGTGGGAGGTCGGTGAGGGTGGGCCGCATCTCCACCCTCAGTAGGTGCTCCAGCAGGGCTGTCTGCTGCCTGTGCTCCCGGTGCCTGCTCGTCTCCTGCTCCAGCTCCTTGAGGAAGCCTGTGAGGGGCCAGGACGGTGGGTGGTGGATGGAGCCCCGGGCTTAGCAGGAACAGACTCTCCCCTACCATCCCTAATGAGGAGGAGCCTAAGATGGGGTGGGGAAGATGAGTCACCTGCATGCCCAGACTGGTCTGGCCCTGGGACCACGTCCCCAGACACCACCGCTGTCTTAGCTTCTCCCAGATCCCACAGGGCAGGCAGGGGTGTGCTCTGGGGAGGCTGCAAGCCTTGGAAAGCAGGGTCACCTCGCTCTGAGCAGAACGGGCCTCTCAGCTCTGGGAACTCCTCGTCCTCATTGCTTGAGGCTTGATCCTCCTCGTCCGAGGTCCAGCGCTCTGCCACAGGCTGCCCGTCTAGGTCCAGGAGCAGTGGCAGGGCTTCTGTCACCAGCCTCCTGCAGGGCAGAAAGAACAGAGGCTACCACCCAGGAGGGCATGCCTGCGCGTGGAGCCTGGGAGGATGCACAGACACAAGCCACAGCAGCCACGCCAGGAGGGGAGGTGTTCTCGAGCTGGAAGATAGGCCTGTGGTCAGGCCAGCCAGCTGAGGGCAGGCCCCAAGTGGAGTTATGGGGGGTGGGAAGGCCAAAGGGGCCCAACTCGAGCTGGAGTGAGGGTGGAGAAGGTGCCAGGGATGCCCCCCTCCAGGTTTGCAGGCCGTCACCCCTCTCTTCCCACCTTCACTTCCTCCTCACCTGTAGCTCTCCTGGTTGGTGCAGCTGTTTCCAGTCAGGTTGAGGATGAGAAGGCTCTCGGGGAATTCATCTGCACACAGCAAAGAGAGGAATAATGAGGTTCTCACACCCACCTTCCTGTCTAAAGCCACTGCCTCTTTGCACAGCCCCCCAGAGCCCCGGAGGATGTGCCGATAATGCAGGCACGGGGAGGGAGAGCAGAGAGGAGGGAGGGCACCACCGGGACTTATTCCATGAGCCAGGGCAAGGACGTTCCTACCCAGCTTCAGTATTTCTATCAGGTTCTCAGAAAGGTCCAGAAACTGGAGGTGTGGGAGGTCGCGGAGGTTTTCCACCTGCCTGATTCGGTTTCCTGCCAGAGACAGGAAGCTGTAGGGGAGGCAGGGGGAGAGACAGCTGAATCACAGAACAGCTGAAGCGGGGGACGGGGGCACCAGGCGTCCGGGGCCCCGTGGCTAGGCAGCCGGATGATAAGTGGGGACGCATGGCCTTCTGGGGTGAGGGAAGCAGAGCTAGGCTTGCAGGGTCCTTGGCTGACCAGCAGCTGGGCTTGGGGAGATCTGAGCCAGTTCTTCGGGGTATTACCAGGTTCCTCCCCTTCATCCTCCCTCTTCTTCCCTCCCCCCACCCTGCCTGAGACCTGGCACCACGTACCGTAAGGAGGGGACGCAGGCCAGGTTCTCAATTCGCTCGATCTTATTCTGCAGGAAGAAACCGAGTTGGGGAAACCAAGCTGAGGTCAGCTGAATGGGGGGCCTTTTAAAGGGACAAAGCCCCAAGACCAAGTCTACTCTTGAGGCTGGAGATGTGGCGCTTTGGGAATGATCATCCCACTTCTTGAACTGGTTGTCACTACCTTGGGATGATTTGTTTTCTCCAGGTGGATGGTTGAGGGCATAAACTTGGGGCTGGGCTAAATTTGATTTAAGTACCCTGATCACCCCACAACCAAAGAGTGACCTGGACATCAGAGAAGGAAACCAAGGGGAAACGGGGAAAGGGAAAAGGCTTTGGTGGTGGATTACACACATGGAGGGGACAGTGTACCTATACTACTTTGGTCTGTCAAGTTTCTGTGGGGGAAGGTTAAGGGATCTGGGTATATTCAACCTGAGGGAGGCTGGAGATCAACCACCCACCCACCCCCACTAAAAAGCCTTCAAGGTTCTGAAGGATGCTGAGGAATCTCGTGGTTCCTTCTTCCTTTTTTTCAAAACAGGAAATGGACTTGAGCTATATAATGTGAGAGATTCAGGGCAGACATCAAGAAGGACTTCTAGAACAAGAGAATTGTCTGACAAAAAAACAGTGACTCAAGAGCATGGTCAGCATGTCTTTTGGGTGGATTGGTCTTTCAATTCAAGATAATTCCTGATTCATCTGGAAACAGTTTCTATGAAGGTCTGCCTGCCTGAACACCAGTAAATGGGCAAGATGACCTGGTTGGCTCCTTTCAGATTAGACAGACATGGCCCACAGGGGATGCAGTCCTGTCCACAGGGAGGAGTAAGGGCAGGAGGCAGGAAGTTACCCCTTGCAGATAGAGGCTGTGAAGATTCTGGAAGCCCTCTAGGTTCCTGATAGTGGTAATTCCCTCCCGGTCCAGGCGGACAGTCTGCAGTTCAGCAAGCGTGTGGAACCTGGGCAAACGGTCAGCAGGGTTGGCTAACAAGGCCACTTCTGTGGTCTCTTAGGAGGAAGACGGAGGGGAGGGTGTTTCAAGGAGGGGGTGGATGGCTCAGTGATTGCTCAGATGTCAGGGACACCTGCTTGACTCATGAGGCGGGGTCTAGATCGGGGAACCTGGGTTGACTTGGAGACCTGGGTATCTGCCAGTAGCACTGGGAGGGATAAGAGTGAGAGGTGAGTAAGGGTCCTTGGACTGGGAAACTGGGTGATGGCAGCTTACGGTTCCTGCAGAGGCAGGGGAAGACTTCCTCCAGCCAGCTTGGGCTGGGACAGAGAGGGGACAATCTCTGCAGGAAGATCCTTCCTCACCTCCCTTCTGAGTGGTCCACGGAGGGAAGATCACTTGTTCCACCCACCCATTCATTAATCCCCAAACATTTAGTAAGTGCCTATCAGAGACAAATGAAAGAGTCCCTGCCCATCACTACTAGGGAAGCTGGCCAAACATCTATGACAAGTGGATGACAGAGGCATGTGCAAGGGACTAAGGGAGACCATGGATTATACACTGCATTCAGACTGGGGTGTTCAGGGAATGCTTCCTGGAGGAGGTGACATATGAGTAGGCGTTAGCCAGGAAGGTGAGGGGGGATGAGGAGAAGGCATTTCAAGCAGAAGGTATAGTATGTGCGAATCCAGACTTCCTTGAACTTTAATGTGCCCATGAATCCCTTAGGGGGTCTTGTTAAAGTTCAGATTCTGATTCAGTAGGTGGGCCTGAGACTCTTCATTTCTAACAAGCTCCTAGGTGATGCAGATGCTTCCCACTCGTCCCAGCACCACTCTGAGTAGTAAGGTGCTAAGATGTGAGAACACGGGGTCTTAGAGAAATCACACACTTATGGAGAGTGGCAAGAAATAAGGCTGAAAAGGCAGCAGAGGTCAACTCAGGCTAAGGTGTTTGGATTTTATTCTGGAGGTACCAGGGAGTCAGGTTCTATCAGATTTGTCATTTAAAAGGATCACTTTGGCAACAGTATAAGGTGCCTGGACTGGGGGTAGAGAGACTAATTAGGAGTTTGTTGAGAGGTGATGACTTATTTAAGACCCTGACTTAAAGCAATTGAGTGGGCATGGTGAAAAAGAAATAGAATGATTTTTAAGGAGGGAGAATAAGTTGGACATTGCCACTGACTGAATGTGTGGAGTTAAGTAAAGAGGGGGACAAAGAAAGGTAAGTTGACAGATCAGTAGAGCTCAGGGGACTGGTCATCCTGTGTGTTTCAATATTCCAGCACCCCTTTCCTCTCCCATGCACTCACATCTTCTCTGACAGGTCCTCATCCTCAGGGAAGGCCAAGTTCCGCTTCGTGATAAGGGCTTCAGTAATGCACACACCGCCTTCCTCTGGACTCTGGGCAGGCTTATCTGTGAAAAGAAGAGTCCAATTGTTACATTTCCTGATTCTTGGAGGCCTGACTCTACTGTTAGTCAATTGTTCTACCCAACATCCCACCTCCCTACTCACCTCCAGGCATGATCTAAAAGCTGCTGGCTTGGGGAGGGATTTGAACGAAGAGGAGCAGAGCAGCTTGGACAGCCCCTGGGAATGGAGGAATGGAGCCCCAGGATGGTATGAGGATAGAGAAGCTCAGAGAATTGGGGGACAAAGGAAAGGCGTTGATTCAGAGCAAATTGTTGGGGTGGCATAGAAGACGAAAGTAAATCGAAGTGGAGGGTCTGGAGTTTGAGGGGTGTATAGGGGCTTTACTGGCCGCCTACAGGGGGCTTGTAGGTAGATGGTGGCGCGTGCGGATGGCAAGAGCGGTTGGAGGAGTCTAGCGTCGTTGCTAGGAGACTGGACGCCAGATGGGTCATCCGGGAGGGCGGGCTCGCCGGTGCCGGGCTCGGCGCATTCGTGTTGCTGCTCCAGCCGGCAGCTCCGCCCTCCGCTTCCGGCCCTGGGACTACCCACAATCCTTAGCTCCTTCCGTCTCGCTAGGCTCCGGGCCATTCTTCCGGTGGCGATGGCTGCGGCCGTGGCTGGGATGCTGCGAGGGGGTCTCCTGCCCCAGGCGGGTAAGGAGCGGCCCACGTCTTCTCGGCGCGTTCCGGCCGATGCTCTCTACTCGTCTCCCTCCTCTACTACTAATCCCGTCCCGAAATCTCTGATCCCAGACACCTCCTGATGACCCCTGACCCCAGCTAGATCGCCGGCCTCCTTCCCCCATCTAATTTCCTGTGAGTCCAGACTCTAGTAATAACGACAACACAGCAAAAACGTCAGCGACAACCATAGTATTTATTCTCGACGCCCCAGTCCCCCTGCCTTGTTTGGGGTTTCTCTAGCCCACCACCCAGCTCTTTCTGCCTCCAGAGATTCCTTAAGGTCTCAGCCTAAATGTCATCTCAGGCCTTCCCTCGCCACCCTCCGCAAAGGTTTCCCCTGTTAAATCTGTATCTCTCACCCTGTTTACTGACCCCTTCGCCTTATCACAATCTAATTTAGCATTTCTTTATTTGTTGTTTTCTCTATTAGACTATAAACTCCATAATGTCAGAACCCATGTTCATTCAGCATAGCCAGCATGTGGCATGGTGCCTGACAGTAATAGGCAGGCTATAGATATTTGTTTAATGAATGATTTTGAGTACGTAATATAGGTCAGGCACAGTGATAAATACTTTACATGTATTATTTCATTTAAACCTTAAAGCGTCCTTTGAAGAAAGCGTTATCTTCCCCTCTTTACAGATTAAGAAACTCAAGTTTAGACCAATTGAGTGACTGGTCAAGGTCACAGCTAGTAAGTGGCAGGAGAGAGATTAAAATCTGGTTCCATGTGTGTCAATTATATCTCAATAAAACTGCAAAAATTTTTGAAAAATCTTGTTCCATCTGATCTAACTTAACAGTTAGGTTTTGTGGCCACTGGCAAGAAAACCTCTCACTTAAGCAAATCTCCATGCTCTCTGACCGTTAGAGCCACCTTCTGGCTGCATCTTTCTCTGAGATCCCATTCCGGCCTTGGGAAGGGCTGAAAGTGGGAAGCTCTAGCTTGGGTCCTTTTGTTGAGCGTGAAGCGGTTACCTTGGCTTAGGGCTTTCGAGTGGCTCCCTTGTCTTCTGAGGGGTGCTCTCCAGCAATGCCTGTAAACAAGAAGCATAGAGAGGAGGGAGACTTGTTTGGGGGAGCTGCGAGGACAGTATAACTTTTCCCTCTTGCTTCAAATCATGGGGGAAGGAGCAATGCGTAGGGCAGTGGTTCTCAAACTGTAGCCAGCATCAGCGTCACCTGCAGGGCTTGTTAACACTGTTTTCTGGGCTCCGCTCCAGAACTACTGACTCAGTAGATCTAGGACGGGGCCCGAGAACTTGATTTTCTAACAAGTTCCTGGGTGATGCTGACGTTGGGTTGGGGAGGGGTGGTGGTGGTGCACACTTTGAGAACCACTGGCTTGTAGCAGGGGTTGGCAAAGTATGGCAGGGCTAGTCACCATCTTTCCTACATAGTTGTATTGGAACACAGCTACATCTGTTTGTTTACATATTGTCTATGGTTACTTCCATCATACAGTGGCAGAGCTGAGTAGTAGCGATAGGCCATATGGCTCTCAAACTTAAAATTTTTATTTGGTCATTTAAGAAAACATTTGCCCAGCTCTCTCCTCCTTTTTAAAATGTATTCAAAATACTTTCTCCTTTGTTCTCATTTTTTCCTTATCTCTGCATAAAGAGCTGGAGAAATGGGCACCTCCAAGGATCAAGCACCTGAGCTAAGGTCACCAATTAAAGAGAAGAGAAGGTTCGGGGATTCAGGCTTTCTAGCAGAGTTCCTTGTCCCACTCAGTGCTGAGGCTAGCTCTGTGAACTCTGGTTGTCTGTGCCTAGGGGGTGGGTTTTGTCCATCTGGTGCAGACTAAGAGGCTGCTTCTCACCATATGGCCGTTTCTTCTCCCAGGCCAGCTGCCCATCCGCCAGCTTGTCCGCTATGGCTCCAAGGCTGTTACCCGTCACCGTCGTGTGATGCACTTTGAACGGCAGAAGCTGATGGCTGTGACTGAGTATATCCCCCCCAAACCTGCTGTCAACCCCAGATGCCTGCCGCCCCCTCCCAGGCCCCCCCAGGAGGTAAGAAACAGGCTGGGCATGTCGCCTGGTGGTGGGATGGTGGATTAAAGTGATCTTGTTTCTGTGGCCATAATGAAGTAGCACTCCAGGACATGGTCATCCACATCATTACTTCCCCACTTTGACCCTGTAGTCCAGATACTTTCAAATGAAATCTGCACTTGATTCTGCATCGGCCTTTTGGGCTCTGTGGTTTGGACAGGGTTCCTGGATTTCCTTCATTCTTGTCTCCAAAAATGTGTGTGTGAAAGCTATCCACACAGGCGGAGGTAGGAGAGAACATCGCTCCCGTCTTGAAGCTTCCATGTTTTCTTAGAGGAACAACACGAGGTTTTTTGTCCTTGAAAAAGACCAGTGGAGAACTGGTAACTTCATGGTGGTTCTCAGCTCCACAAGTTCTCAACTTTGAGAAACACTGTCTTGAGAAAACGAAGTCTTGTCCTGTAAAAATACCTCAATTTTGAATTAACATTGCAAAAGAGTGATCTTGTATTTATAATTGGTAAAATAGTTCAGCATGAGTACAGTGTCAGGGATAATTAAATGATTTTGACAGTATTATTATCAAAATAATGTTTGCTGGATCAGACTGCTGTCCAGTTCAAGGGGACTGAGCATTCTCAGGTTTTAAAAACACTACTCTAGGGAATTTCCTGGCAGTCCAGTGGTTAAGACTCCGTGTTTTCACTGCCCAAGGCCCGGGTTCAATCCCTGGTTAGGAAACTAAGATCCCACAAGCCACACGATGCAGCCAAAAGAATAATAACAAAAACTTAAAAATATATATTTATTTACTTATTTAGGCTGCACCTTGTCTTTGTTGTGGCACATGGGATCTTCCTTGCAGCCTGTGGGCTTCTTTAGTTGTGGCATGTGGACCTTTTAGTTGCAGCATGCATGCCGGATCTGGTTCCCTGACCAGGGATCAAACCCAGGCCCCCGGCATTGGGAGCACAGAGTCTTACCCACTGGACCACCAGGGAAGTCCCAATAATAAAATTTTTTTAAATTAAAAAAACAAAAACACTGCTGTAAAGCCTGTGGTTATCAAATGGAAATGAAAGGATGGAGTGGGAGATAGAACATGTCTCAGAGTCAGGGGCCCAGCTCTCCTGCCTGTACCCTGATCTTCATTAGGGCATCACTGGAAGCTCCAGCACCTGTCCCTGAGGGAGTAAGGGTTGTAAGGAGACGGGGCATTTTACATCCCCTTGGTCCTCCTTTTCTGACTGCAGGAGACAGGCCTTGTCCGGCTCCTCCGTCGGGAGATAGCAGCAGTTTTCCGAGACAACCGAATGATAGCTGTCTGCCAGAACGTGGCTCTGAGTGCGGAGGACAAGCTTCTCATGCGGCACCGGCTGCGGAGGCACAAGATCCTGATGAAGGTCTTCCCCAACCAGGTAGAGAACGGCTCCCTGGCGTGGGTTGCCGTATTCCCCTCCCTCACCCCCATCTCAAACCCCAGCATCTCTCCCAAGATGTGGCACTCCTGACTCCTCCCTGCCACGGCAGCCCTCTAGTCCGGGGCCTAATCTGTGATTAGGGTTTGAGGAGACCCTCGGCTTGAGCCCTCAGCCTGGTGTGGCCTGTGACCAAGGTGGGTGACTCCTTCTCCTACTTGACCCCAGTAAGCCCTTCTTTCTTGCTGTTCCAGATCCTAAAGTCCTTCCTGGAAGATTCCAAGTACCCAAATTTGCTGCCCCTTTTTGTGGGGCACAACCTGCTGCTGGTCAGTGAAGAGCCCAAGGTCAAGGAGATGGTGCGAATCTTGAAGAGTGTGCCTTTCCTGCCGCTGTTGGGTGAGCAAGCTCCCCTGCCAGTTGGGGGTGAGGGTGAAGGGGAGTGGGTGCTAGAGCAGCCTGCTGCCATCTGCAAGGCTTGTGTGGGTAAAACTGCGGACATGCTTGGAGGAGACACCCTCTCGCGATGGCGCCTGCGTCGGTAGCACCATTTGATGAGGGCTGCTTGTGTGTGTCACTCCGCGGAGGGGACGTTCAGACACCTTGAGTCTAGCAAGGGGGTAGTGGGTATTGAAACCCACAAAGACAAAGATACTTAAAACAAATAGCCCAAGTGAAGGGTGCTGAGGGGTAGTGAGCAATGTTTCCTAGACTCCTCTGGCGCCGAGAGTCCCTGGAGGTGCTTCTTTCAGAGAGTACTGATTTCACAGGTCTGTGTTGGGGGGCAGGAATCTGTGTTTATTATACAGACTCTCCCCACCCCGCCCCCCCGCCCCAAACACACACTCCATGGTTCTTCAAGGAAGTTTAGGAAACTGACTTAGTGGGGGTTGGACCAGGTAGATGTATTATGTAAGGGATTCTAGGGAAGAGTTAGGAAGGAAGGGAGAGGATTGATCTGAAACAGTGGGAGTGGGGCGGGGCACAAGTGGGAACCAGATATTGGGGAAGGCTGGGAGGTAGAAAAGGGCAATGGAGAGCAAATTCCTAGGGTTGGACCATTATTTTTGGAGAAGAAAAGCAGTTGTGGGAGCCTCGCTGATCCTGTGTTCTTCCAGGTGGCTGCGTTGATGACATCATCCTCAGCAGGCAGGGCTTCATCAACTACTCCAAGCTCCCCAGCCTGGCCCTGGTGCAGGGGGAGCTGGTAGGAGGACTTACCCTCCTCACGGCCCAGACCCACTCCCTGCTTCAGCACCAGCCCCTCCGGCTGACTGCCCTGCTGGATCAGTACGTCAGACAGCAACACGAGGAGGACCCTGTCGTGCCAGCCAGTGGGCAGCCGGATCCTCCCGACGCTGTTCCGGACTCGTAGCCAGCCTCTTGTACCCAGCCCGCCCATAAATACACTCTGCCCCGTTGGCTATCAGAGAGATGGGGAACTTGGGGTGAGGAGTGGCGTTTGTTACCTGGCTTTCACTGACAAAGATCTCTTCCAGTACATGGCAACCCAGAGATGCAGAGGGATCCCATTTCAGAACGGAGGTGGCTCGTAATCACTGTCTTTGTCCCTAGTTTTCCCAACTTGGGACCTGATTGCAGCGGTCTCTTTCCATTCTCCAGGTCCAAGGCGGAGAAGCCTTTGGTTTCTGTGTTCACTGCCCTTGCTGCACGTGCCTCCCAGCCTATCCCCTCGTGGCTCCAATGTGCCAGAATAGCGCAACTGAGTAATTGATTGTGCTGAGAGTGGCATCTGTTGAGAGCCTACTATGCCAGGCTCCCTTTCCATGTGCTAGATCCTGTATTCCTCACATGTCATCCCCATTTCACAGAGAGGAAGACTAAGGGGAGGAGAAGTTAAATAGCCCGCCCACGGTCATGCAGTTGGCAAGAGTCAGCACAGGGACTGAGCCAGGCTCTTCCTACTCTGAAGATGCTGCCCTGGTTTTCTACACTAAAGCTTTTTCATTAGGGTCCCAAGTGTGCTTGGGTGTTAATTCTGCACCCTCAGGGTGTGCCATGTCGTGGAAAAGTTGGGAGCACTGCTTTATGATAAAGTGAAATGCATTTTACTTACTGTGTTTTGCTGTTGACAAGCTTATCCTCCCTGTAGACTTATTCCCAAGGTCATCTCTGACTCACTTCTCTTCCTAGAAAATCCTTCCTCTTCCCATGTCCAAGCCTGTTACCTCCCTGTACTTGCTCCCACAAATGGCATTGCTTAAGTGCTTGTCCTTTTGAAGGCAGCTGCCCACTTTGTCCAGTATCTGTCCAGTAATCAGGTGGTTCAAAACAAAAGAGCTGGGACTTCCCTGGTGGCGCAGTGGTTAAGAATCCGCCTGCCAATGCAGGGGACACGGGTTTGAGCCCTGGTCCGGGAAGATCCCACATGCTGTGGAGCGACTAAGCCCGTGCACCACAACTACTGAGCGTGCACTCTAGAGCCTGTGCCACAACTACTGAGCCCACGTGCTGCAACTACTGAAGCCCGCGCACCTAGAGCCCGTGCTCCGCAACAAAAGGAGCCACCGCAATGAGAAGGCCGTGCACCGCAATGAAGAGTAGCCCCCGCTCGCGGAAACTAGAGAAAGCCCGCGTACAGCAACGAAGATCCAACGCAGCCAAAAATAAAATAAATTTATTTTAAAAAAAAAAAAGGAGCTGAGGGAAAGCCAGGATTCTGTTTTAATAAGGGGGTCTGGGGGCTCTTGAGTAGGAGGCCTCATCCAAGTCTCAGGGAACTGGAGGTTTTTAATGGAGAGGGGGTGTATGACAAGAAGCCTGCCCTTGTCCTTGGTTGGAGCGCATTCCGGGTGGACGCGGGCGATGCGGGGAGTTAGTTGGTCATTGCTCTAGGAGCAGTGCCACAGCTTCCTTAGTCCTGGGCAGACACTGCTCGGGCAGTGATGGTCTGCAGCAGCTTTTCCTTCCCTGGTTCCGGACCAGCTCTCCACAGTGCCCAGCTCTGTGCCTTTCGCCCAGGGATGCTCAATCAATAGGAACTGAATTAAAAGGCCCCTGAGGCTCCTGCATGCCAGAGCTGGTCTGGCCAGTGGTGCCCAGTGCTCTCCCTGACTCCCAGAACCCTGCCAGGTGCTAACAACGCCCTCCTGGGGTGGCAGGGACTGCTGAGGTTCTGAATGGAACAGAGAGCAGGCATCTCCTGAGAGATGTGTAAGCCAGGGCCCATGGGACGGCTGGTTGGGGAAGTGGCCTATGTCATATTGGGAATCAAAGAAGAACCTCGAATTGCATCCTTCGCCTGCTGGCGTTGCCTGAAACCACAGCATTAAACCCACTTCTTTCCAGAAAGTGGCTGCACTGCACTTAAAGCTGTCAGTCCAGTTCATATTCATTTGAATGAATTCTAGACCTTTCTCAAGAGGTAATTTTTAATTAGAATTGAGCAACTGCACACAGTACTCCGGCAGAAGGGCAAAGGTATTCAGAAAGGGAGGCCAAGGGTACTAGAGTTGGCTCCAGCTAGCTTTTTAACAGCCAGGTAGTTACCGCCCCAGACCTGCCCACCATCCAAAGACTCGGTAGGCTGGGGGGTGGGGGGTGTCTTACTACATAGGTGCTTCCGGCCCCCATGGGTCCTGACCTGGTGGGGCATCACCCCCAGTGACAGCCTCACTGTGGCCCTCTTGAACTATGCCCTGCTGACTGCCTTTGGCACTGTCAGCTGTGGTTCCATGGGTCACCCCTCCCTTTCTGTCAACCTGAAAGCTTTGCTGGCTCCAAATTCCACAATCTATTTTCAGATGTAAAACTGAGAGGCAGGGGTTAATAAGGAAATGGCCTTGGGTACTAATTGGGGTCAAGGCCATGCTAGTGTGAGCAAATTCTTTACCAGCACTAGCTTGGGGCCAGCAGCTCCCTAGTCCTCTGTGATCTATCTGGAACTGTGCCCACTGGGGACTCTGCTCTCACTCCCAAGCTTTCTGGGTGCTGGGGAGTCGGCTCAGCCCTGAGTCCTCCGGGGAGCAGGGGGGCAGAGCTGAGCGGCTGCCCAGAGTTTGGCTGGAGGAGGGGCCGGGGGAGGGGGAGGTGAGGAGATCCGGCTAGAGGGGAGGCTCCGACGTCTCCTTCCTTCCTGGTTCCTGCTGCAGCTGCCGCCACTGCTCAGCTCCGTAAGCAGGGAGCTGGCGGCTCGGAGACGGTGACAGAGGCGGAGCGGTGCGCGGGCCAAGGAGCACTGGTGTCCATGGACCCTGGGGTAAGGGGGCCGCGCTGGCATCAGCTGACATTCCCCAAGAAGGGGACATTCACCTGAAGCTGGTGGGTCTGCTCTTCCAGAGATGAGGGCGGGAATGGAGGTGGAAAGGGGGCACCCACCTGGCTCACCTCGACCTGCACCCTCTACTAACAGAGCCTCCCCTCCACCCGCAAGCAGTGAGGGGCCAGGATCCCACGGAGCCAGGAAAAGGGCACAGAGACACCCAAAACACTGGAGAGTTTGTTAACTTTCAATGGCTGAACGTAGGAGTTTTCCCCCCAGGTCAGCCTCTGGTAGCATGGGCCCCTCTGCCCTGACCTCCTGGCCACCCACACCCCACCACGTCCCTGTCCCCTCCTGGCCTCAGCTCCACCGGAAGATCTGGGCTGCTTCCCCAGCTTCAGGCCAACCTTGCCCCTCCAGTCCCCTCCCCCATCTCACACACACCGAGCCTCATGCATTATGGATCTCCCCGTGGAGCCAGGATGGCCAGGGCTGGTGCCAAGGGCGCCTGTGGGCACTGCTGCGGGGCCTGTGCGGTCCTTGGCATGTGTCTCCAGTGGCTCGTCCCCCGCTCTCTCCAGGTGGATGGTACTTCTTAGGAGCCCCAGGGATGGGGATGAAAGAAATGAGGCTTGGGGGACGGGGGGACAGAGGGTCCGAAGTGGGCATCCTAGGGGGGCGATTGATGGGAGGCACAGGGAAAAATGTGGGCTGTCTCAGGCCTCAGTTTCCTCAGGCAGAAAAATGGGAGCCCAGGAACTAGAGGATATGGAGGCCAATTGGTGGGGAGCTGGGGTCAAGAGGTTGGGGGGCTCTGTAAAGGGATGATGGCAGAGGAGTCTCCGTGCCGTGGTGCTGGGCTCAGGGATCCTGGCGGAAGAGGAGCTGGGTTGAGATCTCACATGTCTAGTCTCTGGATTCCTCTGTCCTATTTTGGGGCCTCTTCCTTCACTCCCCTGCCTCACCTCTGATTACCCCCAGGGAATCCTCCAGAGAAAGCATGGGGTGTTTCCTGGAGCCGGGGAACGTGTGAGTGCCTAAGGTGGGGCAGGGCTGACTTTTCGAGGTTTTCTTTTGGCACCGGCCTGCCTGCTGCGCGCTCCACCTCTCTGGGCAGCGGGCGCTGAGACCTGCCCAGAGTGGGGTGGGGACAGGCTTGGGAGAGGTGTGGCAGGTGAGCGGAAGATGTGCTCGGGGGCTCTCATCCCAGAGGGTGCAAGAGGGGCTGGAGGTGGGGAAGGTGATAGCCGAGTCTGTGCTAACAGGGTCTCTCTCTGCTTCAAGGGCCCCCTCAGGACAAGGTGACATCTTTCCCCTTCCACTCTTCTCTACGTCCTCAGCAGGGAGTGGCCACTCCCTTCCCCATGGACTTCCAAGAGCGGGACCCTCCCTCCCTGGCTGAGAGCACAGAGTCCGCCAAGCCCAGCACTGCCCAGCAGGTCTGAGGGTGGGGAGTAGGCAGTGGGCGCGCCAAGCTTGGCCCACAGGGGAAAAAGGCAGAGGTGGTCGCTTCACCGGCCGCTCCCCAACTCTGTCCTGGACTGCAGGCCTCCGAGCTGTGGGAGGTAGTGGAGGAGCCTCGGGGCCGGCTGGGGGCAGAGGGTATCATGCCCGAGAGGCAGGAAGGCCACCTGCTCAAGAAGAGGAAGTGGCCTCTGAAGGGCTGGCACAAGGTAAGGAGGCAGGGCAAGGGGAGGGGCCGGATGGGGACGCCGGACGGGGGATGTGTGGGGTTGCCGGGGGGTACAGTCTGTTTGTGTGTCAGAAGAAACTTCTGTATGGTTGCTCTCTCCCCACATCCTTTCCTCTCTGCCCCCCGGGCCCTGTCCCTTCTGGGCAACGTCACAGAGATACTTTGTGCTTGAGGATGGGATCCTTCACTACGCAACGACTCGGCAAGATGTGAGTTAGGGCCTCGGCTGGGGGATGAGGGAGGACTTTGGCCCCAGAGTGCCCTGCGCGGGCAGGGGGCTTCTGGAATCCCCCAGAGCAGGGTCTGAATCCCAGGGACACCAATTATTGGGTGTGGGGTCTTGGGCAGGTTACTTCCCTGGGCCTCAGCTCCTCACTTCTACGGTGGAGAGAGTGCAGCCACCCATTTATAGAGTCTTTGTCTTGGTGAGGGCTCTCAGGACAGTGCCGGGCATAAAATAAGTACCCAAGACATGGGAGCTTTATCATCGTCGTCCTTGTCCTCTGCTCTTGCAGGAACAAGGAACTAAAGGCCTGGACACCCAGGCTCTCTCCAAGAAGGTGCTCCTTTCTCAGCCTTGCAGATTCCTGAGGGTGGGAAAAGTTTTCCTCACTCTGTGACTGCCTAGAGCTCAGATTGTGACTTGACATAGCGGGGTGTCCTGTGCGCAGGAGGACGACTGACAAGTCCTGCTGATACTGTGACTTGGGCATGAGGGTGAACCTGCTGCCTGGCCCTTGAGCCTAGCGTGACCTCAGTGATGGTGGCCCTGGTGGCCTAAAACCAGTCCCCCTTTCCCCCTCCGATCTCTCCACCCCAGATCACCAAGGGGAAGCTCCATGGCTCCATTGATGTCCGACTGTCGGTCATGTCCATCAACAAAAAGGCCCAGCGCATTGACCTTGACACTGAAGACAACATCTACCACCTCAAGGTGACATCCCTGGGAGCCAGGTGGTGGCTTGGTCCCCAGCCTGTCAGAGGCACTGGGGCACGCAGGAGAGAGGGACAGGGGCCGAGGGTCTGTCTGAGTTTGACCAGAAGGCAGTTCCTACCATGTACAATAGCCAATGGCAAACTGGCCCTGTTGGCTGTTGTGTGAACAGGAACAGAGCTGAAGGCTTGGAGACCTGCAGACGCTGTTTCTGCCTCCCCGCAAGGGACCTTTGCACAAGCTGTGTGCTATAGGGAGAGACCCTGCCTGCCTGCGGACCCGAGCCCCAACTTCTTGCCTCTAGAAAGCAATCCTTCCTTTCATGCATCCCTCCCCTTCTCCATCACCTCTGCAGATCAAATCACAGGACCTGTTCCAGAGCTGGGTGGCTCAGCTGCGTGCCCACCGCCTGGCCCAGCACCTGGATGTGCCCCGAAGCCTGCTGCCCAGCACCACTCACCGGAAGGTAAGATGGGCCCTGGGGCAGCGACAGATGATGTGGGGATTCAGGGTGAGACTCAGGGAGGCAGGCACCTTGCTGACCCTTGACTCACCCCACAGGTTCCTGGTGCCCAGCTTCCGGCAGCGGGTAGTGCCTCGGCTCTGCCAGGGGTTGGACCTCGGGAGAAGGTGTCTTCCTGGCTGAGGGACAGTGATGGGTTAGACCGCTGTTCTCATGGTGAGGGGCCCCTGGCACTGCGCCTCCGTGGGAAGGGCCCATGCTATTGCATCTAGGTGGCATCAGCAGTCACAAGGAGGAGAAAATGTTACCTCCATCCCTGCCTCTGGGAGACCCAGTCTGATGGGGGAGACAGCCTCCGTCTCTAGGCTGATCAGGTCTCCTAGGGCCCTGCCCTGGGGAGCCTCAGGCTTACAGAGAATGATGGGGCTCATGCTCTAGGCATATAGACAGACCCGGACACAGGGCCAGGACTCATGAAAAAGAAGATCCAGAATGCCAACGCAGGGAGGGGTCCTGAGGAGTAGTGCCAGGGAAGGGGTGTGCACTAGAACCGGATTCCTGGAGTTGCAGGCTGCGATGCTGGCCTGGGAGAGGGAAATGCAAACCAAGGGGGGAGAGCGAGAGTGGGAGCCCCCTGGCCTGTGTGGAGGTGGCCGAGGTAAGGTGTGGTCTGGAAACAGAGTGCAGATTGGGGTGTGGGCGCTTCCGTGAGACCAGACCAAAGGGTGGGAGCTGGGAACTGCTTTGGGCTCGTGAGTGGGGGAGGGCAGCCAGTGTCGGCATTTCCGTGGCTGCCGGTGAAGTCTTTGGAGGAGGAAGGGAAGCTAATGGACAGACTCTGGGGGGCCTGGCCAGTGTTGGGAGAGGGACTTCCTCATTCATCCTTCCCGCAGAGCTCTCTGAGTGTCAGGGGAAGCTCCAGGAACTCCACAGACTCCTCCAGAGCCTGGAGTCCCTGCCCCGGATCCCCTCAGCCCCTGTTATCCCCACACACCAGGTAAGGTCCAGGGGAGGAGGCAGGGGCCCGCCCAGGGCTATCTCCGCTCTTGCTGTCTTCATCTCCATCACTTCCCCGGACAGGTCCCCAGTCCCCCTTATATGCTGCGGTTTCCTGGAGAGCCACCATCTCCCCGTTGCCCCTCCCCACCGTGTCCAGACCGCCTCAGGGTTGTCTTTCTGCCCCTTTGGAGCGACCCCTTCCTCCTGTGCCCAGGCGGCTGCCAGGCTGTCGGTCTTCTGCCTCCGGGATGCTGGTGTCTCTGCGTCCTCCTTCATGACCGTCTACCTCTCTCCCGGCTTTGGTGGTCTTCCCCACCCTGAGACTGAAACTCCCTCACCTCGACTTGCCAGGCCTCGGTGACGACCGAGAGACCCAAGAAGGGGAAGCGGACCAGCCGCATATGGTGCACACAGAGCTTTGCCAAGGATGACACCATCGGGCGGGTGAGGTGGGGTGTGGACCCCGAGATGCTGGGTGGGAGGCTCTGAAGGAGGCTGCACCCTTCAACCCCTCCCCTTCGCCTACAGGTGGGTCGTCTCCACGGCTCTGTTCCCAACCTATCTCGCTACCTGGAGTCCCGGGACCCCTCGGGCCCCCGCGGGCTGCCACCCCCAGACTATGCCCACGTGCAGCGCAGTTTCTGGGCCCTAGCTCAGAAGGGTGAGTGCGTGCCCTGGGGGTGGCTGGGGGCAGGCGGGGAGAGGGAGAGGGAGAGGAAGGGAGTCTGATGGCCAGCTTGCCCCCACAGTGCACAGCTCGCTCAGCAGTGTCCTGGCCGCCCTCACCACTGAACGGGACCGACTGAGGGACCTGCACCAGGGTTCGGATCCGTCCAGGCTGGGGGTGAGGCTGGGGGCAGGGTGGTCAGTGGGAGGAGTGGGCCCGAGCCCCGAGGACTGCAGGCCTGGGGGTGGTCCCGGACCTGGGCCGGGAAGGGAGGTTGGAGGAGGCAGGCTGTGCCCGGCAGGCTGGGGAGGGCTTCACCCGCCCCGTCCCGGCACCTGTGCCCTCACCCTCTCCCTGCAGGTCTCTGAGGCCGCAGCCGGCCCGAGGCGCCTCCACTCGCTGTCCGTGTCCTCCGACACCACTGCAGACTCCTTCAGCTCCCTCAACCCCGAGGAGGTGGGAGCCGGGGTGGGCTGTGGGGACCATTCCTCTGGGCCTTCTTTCTCAGCAGAAGTGAAGGCGTGGTTGGCGTTCAGACCTGAAACTCCAGCCCCTTTCACGGAACACGGGCAGCAGCCACATCTGGGTCATTTCTTAACAGCGTGCAGAGTGCTTTTGTTTTTAAGTCAGAGTCCCGTGAGGCAGTGATTCTTACCCTCAAGTTCACAGATGAGGAAACTGAGACTCAGAGGATCTAGTTGATGGGCCCAGGCTCCCGTACTACATGGGTTTGAATCTGGCTCCACTGTATGCTGGCTTCATGACCCAGAGCCTCAGTGTCCTAATCTGCAAAGTGGGGGTAATAATTGCACCTCCCTGGTAGGGTGAGTGTTGGGATTGATGGAGTTGATACACGCAAAGGGCTTGGAGCCAGGCTCAGAGTCAGTGCCCAGGCAGTTATCATGCAACCCGTGTCTCCTCACTTCCAGGCCGGGATCTTTCCACCAGGCCTTCGTACCCCACTACACTCGCTCCCCTCCGCATCTTCTCCTGCTCAGCAGGTCTCAGACTCAGATAGTAAAAGTCCCCAGTCACACTTCCCTCACAAGGGAGCTGTCAGGCCAGGGGAGCCCTGCCTGACTCTCCCGGCTGGGCCTTGGGCCTGACACCTGTCCCGCTCCCACAGCAAGAAGCTCTGTACATGAAGGGGCGAGAGCTGACCCCTCAGCTGTCCCAGAGCAGCGTCCTTTCCCTCGCTGATTCCCACACAGAGTTCTTTGATGCCTGTGAGGTTCTCCTCTCTGCCAGCTCTTCTGAGAATGAGGTGAGGGAGCGGGGAAGCTGGTAGTGAGAGAGGAGGGACCCTGGGAATAGAGGGGTGCGGTCCCGGGAGACTGGAATCTGTGGATTCCCAAGTCCTTTCTAACCATCTCGGCCACTTCTCTGGGAACACGTCCAGATCTGCTGGGTTTGTGCGGCCCTGCTTAGAAATCTCTGCTGGAGACCCTTCTTCCAGTTTGATGTGCTCCATCCCCATGGGTTCTACTGAAACTGCTGTCTCAGCTGCACCCCGTCATCTTTCTGTGACCTCGTTTCAGCCTTAGCACTCCCTTGACGCTCACCCTCCTGACCCTGAATCCCAGTAATCCCCAGCTTCCCTTCCCTCAGTGTCCCGCCAAGCTCCTGAGCTGTCTCCCTGCTAGTTGTAAGGCCAGGCCCTCTCCCTCCCAAGGTGGCAGGGCACGCCGTGATTCCAGGCCTCCCAGGGCAGTGTCTTAGGGCTCAGACCCTCCCAAATATATTCTCTTCCCCTTCCCACCAAAGGGCTAGCTGGGCAGATTCTTGCCAGGCCCTGGGCACTGTCCAGCTGCCTGGGGGAGGCCTAGTCTGCCCAGCCTGTCATCTGTCCCTGGCCCAGGGCTCAGAGGAGGAGGAGTCGTGCACCAGTGAAGTCACCACCAGCCTGTCCGAGGAGGTGCTCGACCTCAGGGGAGCTGAGCGCTGTCAGAAAGGTGCCAGCCAGACGGGCAGGAGGGAGGGCAGGAGGTGGGCACAGCAACGGGGTTCGTCCAGGCCCAGGCCCCTTGGGAAGTAGTGCCTTGTAGTACTGGTGGGCTAATGGCTTCGGGTGCTGACTCCAGGGGTGACCCTGGGGGTGAGTAAGGCTAAGCTGTGACTGTGCTCCAGGGGTGGCCCTGGGGGCGGGGCAGGCTCAGCCTGGGGCTAGTCTCCAATCTGGGCTTCTGCGAAGGCTCGCGTGGGCCTGATAGGCAGAAGGGCCCGCTTTTTAGCAGTGTGGCTTTGTACGTGTTGTCTTCCTTCTTGGAGCCTGTTTCCTCATCTATAAAATGGGCTGAATAATTTTATTTGCTTTATTTTATTTTTTATTTTTTTTGCGGTACGCGGGCCTCTCACTGTTGTGGCCTCTCCCTTTGCGGAGCACAGGCTCCGGACGCGCAGGCTCAGCGGCCATGGCCCACGGGCCCAGCCGCTCCGCGGCATGTGGGATCTTCCCGGACCGGGGCACGAACCCGCATCCCCTGCATCGGCAGGCAGACTCTCAACCACTGCGCCACCAGGGAAGCCCTGGGCTGAATAATTTTGACATTGGTTTCTGTGCTCATGAAACGGAGCAGAAGCCAAGGGTGAGAGTCAGGAAGGGCTTCTGGGGTGCAGGGTTTCTGTTTCCAACAGTGGGAACTGTCCTCTGGTTCTTAACTCTGCTGCTCACCTAAATCCCCAGGAGCTCATCAAGAATGAACCACTCCCCACCACCCCCCAAAAAAAAGAATTAGCCCCCAGCCGCCTGCCCCATAGTGAGTCGAGCCTGGGGCCTGGGAGCGAGCAGACCTGGGAGCACCTCAGGAGCTCGGGAGGCCGTGGGCCTGCATGCGAGGTGCCCAAGGCAGAGTGACAGGTAGGTTGGCCCCCGGATTGTGTTCCAGGAGGAGCCGTGGGACCACCCCGCCGCCGATGCCTACCTGCGGCCAGTGGGCCCGGGGCCGATGTGAGCCTGTGGAACATCCTGTGGAACAACATCGGCAAGGACCTGTCCAAGGTGTCGATGCCCGTGCAGCTCAACGAGCCACTCAGCACCCTGCAGCGGCTCTGCGAGGAGCTGGAGTACAGCAGCCTTCTGGACCAGGCCAGCCAAACCACCGACCCCTGCGAGCGCATGGTGGGTCCGCCCAGCCCCCGCCCAGGCTGCCGCCACCTCCCAGGATCCGGTCTGCCGGGCCCACCCCGGGCCCCCGTCCTGGCTCATGGTAGGGTGGTGGTGGGGCGGCATCTCCTCTGATCCCCCGGCGCCCCGCCCCCTGCAGGTGTACATCGCAGCCTTCGCAGTGTCAGCCTACTCTTCCACATACCACCGGGCGGGCTGCAAGCCCTTCAACCCTGTCCTGGGGGAGACCTACGAGTGCGAGCGGCCCGACCGAGGTTTCCGCTTCATCAGTGAGCAGGTGAGGCCCTGGAAGAAGTGGGCTGGTTGGGGCAGCCATGTGGCCAAGGCCGGGGAACACCCGGGCTTCAAGGGGCCAGGGCGTGGGCGAGAACACCCGACAGTCGGGCCGTCAAGGGAGGAGCTCCCCACTCCTTGGGGAGAGGGACTTCAAACAAGGAGTTACTGTACCATGTTCTAGAGCTGGGATTCTGGAAGCTCATAGGAGCTTATTCAGCTCTATCGGTTGCTTGGTTTTTAAATCCTGAAGGCCACGGGTAGTCACGGGAGAGTTTTAAGCAGTAGAGTGACATGCTTAGAATTGCAATTTGTAGGGAACACTCAGGCAGTGGTGGGCGCCAGGGGATGGGGAGAGGCAAGGAGGGCAGGCTGTGGGATCCCTGAGTTCAAGGTTCCAGATGGGGAGCTGTTCTCATGAGGGCAAGGCCGAGTTTTTCCAAGGGTGTGTTGTGGAGATTGCAGGGTGATAATCGGCTTTGGGGGAGAAGATGATTAGGGAAGAGGGTCCTCGTGGGAGGGCTGGCTTTCAGGCAGGCCATGGGTGGAGGCCCCACCTGTCACTGCTAGAGGACTTGGGCAGGATCTCTGGAGGGCACCATGCACAGGGTCGGCAAGGAGGGCCCTAGAGGGGAGGGAGGGAGAAGGGAGAACATAGGGGCCTCGTGGGAAAGGAGAGGGAGATGGAATTTGGGTGGTGGCCAAGGACACCTAGACAAGAGACCTGGAACTAACTGGTCTTCTGGTTCCCAGGGGAACTGGGGATGGGGGTGAGGGATGTTGGGGGCCTGGGGTCAGGAGCAGACCCCAGGGTCCTCAGGAGCAGCCTCTAGAAGACTTCCTTGCTCATCAAGGTCTCCCACCACCCCCCCATCTCGGCGTGCCATGCGGAGTCTGAGAACTTCATATTCTGGCAAGGTAAAGGGTGGGGCTGGGGGTGAAGCGCAGATGGGGGAGGGGCTGGAACACTCTCTGGTCTTATCTCTGCAGTCGTTCTCCTTCCCCCACCCAACTCCAGACATGAAGTGGAAGAACAAGTTCTGGGGCAAATCCCTGGAGATTGTGCCTGTGGGGATGGTCAATGTGAGCCTGCCCAGGTGAGTGTAGGCACAGGCCCAGCCTACAGGCCATCCTCCCCGGGCTGGGATGGGGACGTGGGAGGGACAGGAGAGAGAGGCCTGGTCTGAAGCGGCTCAGGGTGGGGCAGTGTCTGTACATTTATACCTGGGTTAACAGCAGTTGTCAGTAAAGAAAGGTGAACAGTCTTAGAGATGGAAGGGCTCGTCAGGGTCACCTGATCAAGTGGCTTTTGCACTTTTTGACCATGACTCACAGTAAGGAATGCATTTGAGACGTCAAGTCAGTGCACAGTAACCCATTCACACACACACACACACACACACACACACACACACACACACGCACACAAGCCTAAAGTGATTCTAAAGTGATTTCAGGACTGCTCACAAACCACATTTGAAGCACCCTCATCTAGCCATGTTACAGGTGGGGAACTGCAACCAGAGGCCAGTGCAGGGGTGGGGAAGACCCTGGACTTCAGGGTCAGAAGTCCTGGGCGGGAGTCTTGGTTCTGCTGCTTAATTAGACAAGCGGCAGAAAGACTTGACGCCCCAGAGCCTTGAGTCTGCTCGTCTATAAAATAAGAGTAATAAGTAATATTCGACAGAAGTGGGGAGTAAACAGGCTGATATATGTGAACAGACATATATCCCAAGGACATAGACCCGTCTATGTTTTTACCCCTGTGACTTAGGCCCTTTGGAGCTTTCTCAACAGCTGGAGATGTGTTAGTTGAATACTTGCTGTGAAGGCTGCTTTCCTTTATAAATATGTCGTCCTTCAGGGAAGGACCATGAGCTGGAACCAGGACCCCAGGGTTCCTTTCCCAGACCCGCATGACCTGCTCTGATGAGACAGGCATTCCCCGGCTCAGGGTGGCACTTGTTCCCCAGGGCCGGCCAGCTGCCCCCCGCCATGCTCTGTCTCTCTCAGGTTTGGGGACCACTTTGAGTGGAACAAGGTGACGTCCTGCATTCACAACATCCTGAGTGGCCAGCGCTGGATTGAGCACTACGGGGAGGTGCTCATCCGGAACACGCAGGACAGCTCCTGCCACTGCAAGATCACCTTCTGCAAGGTGGGTGGCCTCCCTGCCCCACCTGTCCGTCCCAGCAGCTCGCCCCGGGGAAGAGGAGGGGACACCTCCCTAAGCCCTCTGTCCCACCCCCACCCCAGGCCAAGTACTGGAGCTCCAACGTCCATGAGGTGCAGGGTGCCGTGTTTAGCCGAAGCGGCCGCGTCCTCCACCGACTCTTCGGGAAGTGGCCCGAGGGCCTGTACCGGGGACCCCCGCCGGGCGGTCAGTGCATCTGGAAACCCAGTAAGTGGGGCGCTTGGGGCGGGCTGGGCAGAGGTGAGGGCAGCTGTGCACAGCCCACCTGCCCCAGCCCCCTGCCTTCCCCCTAGACTCAATGCCCCCAAACTATGAGCGCAACTTCGGCTTCACTCAGTTTGCTTTGGAGCTGAATGAGCTGACGGCAGAGCTGAAGCGGTCCCTGCCTTCCACAGACACGCGGCTCCGGCCAGACCAGAGGTCAGTGCCAGGCGGGTGCCGCTCCAGAAGCTCCGGGCTCCTCCCTCCCCACATGGGTTTCCACGCAGACCTGGGACTATGTCCTTCCTTCCTTGAGTTGCCTCGGGGAGATGGGACCCGTTTGGGGGCAGAACTGGGCAGGCACAGCGGCCTTGGATTTGGGGGCCTCTGAGAGTGGGCAGTTCCGCTGACTGCCGTCTGGTTGCTCAGGTACCTGGAGGAGGGGAACATACAGGCCGCCGAGGCCCAGAAGAGAAGGATCGAGCAGCTTCAGCGAGACAGGCGCAAAGTCATGGAGGAGAACAACATTGTCCACCAGGCTCGCTTCTTCAGGTGCCTCTGCCCCCCTCTCCAGGTCTCTCTGCAGCCCAGGCCCCCTCCTCCTCCCCACTAGCCCCTTCCTGCTTTGAGCGGCGCCGGCAGCGTAAGGCAGCGTCTCGGGACCCCGGCCTCAGTGCTGGGTGTTCACCCCTCTTCTTCCACGGCCCCCTTCCCCCCAGGCGGCAGACAGACAGCAGCGGGAAGGAGTGGTGGGTGACTAACAACACATACTGGCGGCTGCGGGCCGAGCCGGGCTACGGGAACCTGGACGGGGCCGTGCTCTGGTAGCCCAGGCCCCAGGGGCAGGAGGCCCCGGTCCCCCCTCCTGCCCCCACCCCGCCACGGACACATGGGCGAGGCCAGGCTCTCCCACTCACTGCCCTGGAGACCAAAGGGGAAGCCCTGGCTCTGGCCCTCTCCCCTCTGCCGGCCAGAGGGGCTGCATCTCAGCCCATCACCCACCCCTTGTTTGGGGTGGGAAGCAGTATTCGTGCTTCCCCAGTCTTGTTGCCCCAGACAACCAGCATGTAAGACCCTCCTTGCTCTGTCAACCCCTTCCTTACCCCCTGGGGTACTTGGGGGAGACTCCAGGCCCTCCAGGATCTGTTCCCCATTTCAGTGCCTTCCTAGGACACAGGGGACCCCTCGACGTTCCCCAGGATTCCCATGCCCAGGACTCGGGCCCCAGCTGTGAGGTTGGAGTGAGTGAAGGAGAGGGGATGGCCTTTTCTCCCACCCCCGTCCCTCCCATGCCCCAACTCCAGCATCTTCTCCCCCTGCCCTGGCCCAGAGGGGCTCCCTTTGCTTGGCCCTGGCAATTCCTCCTATCCTCCTGGATCCCCTTCTCCCAAACTGCAAAACGCCTGCAGCTCCTTCGTCCCTGGTCCTCAAGTGGTTTCCTTCAGTCTCAGCTCAGTGGATCCCCCAGAGCAGACAGGGCAGGAAGGGCGCCTGGCCTCTGACCCACCCGGAGTGAGCGAGCACTCATGAGAGTGTTGGTTTGTGTAGAAGAGTGTGTGCGTGTGCCTGTGTACTGCTTGCGGGCGAGCAGGATTCCTCGTGTAGGCCGGATGTCCCCTGCGGGGGGTCCGCCACCATTGCTGCTCATTTTACCAGTCTGCCTCTGATTAAGGTGAATTGCTATGACATTCCAAACTCCAGTAAAGACTGTCCCAAACTTTGGCCTGTGACCATTCATTGAAAAACACGTGCGCTCAAGCCCAGTGAAGGCCCATAGCTCCCCACTCACCTGGGCTAAAGACCCAATGTCATCTCGCTCCCTGAATCCTCACCTCCCGTCAATTCTGCCTCAGTGTCTCTCTGACCCCTTCTCGTGATTGCACCTAGCTTAGGCTGGGCTCTTATCAACTTTCACCTGGACTATTGCAGTATCCTTGGAGCCTCCAGTCACTTCCATTCTAATGCTGGCTTTCAGGGTGATATTTTATTTTATTTTATTTTTTGGTACGCGGGCCTCTCACTGTTGTGGCCTCTCCTGTTGCGGAGCACAGGCTCCGGACATGCAGGCTCAGCGGCCATGGCTCACGGGCCCAGCCGCTCCGCAGCATGTGGGATCTTCCCGGACCGGGGCACGAACCCGCGTCCCCCGCATCGGCAGGCGGACTCTCAACCACTGCGCCCCCAGGGAAGCCCCCATGGTGATATTTTAAAAGAGAAATATGGTACCTCGTACCTGCTTCAGATACATCCATTGCTTCTGAGCGCCTCAGGGGAAAACCCAAACTCCTTAAGCAGGCAGAAAACTGTGTGGTCCCTGTCCCCCTCTGGCACAGAAGCTGCCCCCACCCCCAGCATCCTCGGTCAGGTCTGTGCTCACCCTCTCACCCCCTCAGTGACTTTTCAAGGGAAGGTGGGAGGGGGGAGGGACTAGAAGGGATGGGAGAACAGGGCGAGCTGCATTTCTCCCCCTCCCGCACCGCCTCGGCTGAGTTCAGGTCCCAGCTCTGTTATTCCAAAGCTCTTCTGATCTTGGTCAAGTGCCTTGCCTTTCTGTTCAGGGACTCCGTGGTCCTTCATTTGGCTTCTTTTGTGTCTTAGAGGAGAATGTATGTCCAGGCTCCTGATTTCATTAGTTGTCTCCTAGCCCCTCAGCCCACTGCACTGCACACACAGGCCCTGCTCTAAGAAAAGGAAGTCAGGGCCCGGTGTCAGGTGTTGGCTAGAACAAGCAGTGAATTCTGCTGGCAGTGTGGAGTTTTCTCAGGCAGGCATCTGAGGGGACTGGGCTCATCCTAGGGACACAGGCTGCTGGAAGCTGTGCTAGAGTTTGGTCGTCTAGTGCAGGGGTTTGGGCGGAGTCATTATGTGCTGACTTGCAGCTCTCAGGGGACACCTCACTTCCTCTCCTGGAGGACAGGGTCCGGATCTGATCCCCTGAAGCTGGAGGCACCCACCTCCCTGCTCCCCAACGGCATGCGGCCCAGGTGGCTGTGAGTGGGCTTTTCCCGTTGGCTCTGCTACAGGGAGAAGCAGGGATGTCCCAAGAGCTGGTCATGCTTTCTCAGGGGGCAGCAAGAACAGAGGGGACCCGTGAGCTACAGCAGCCCTCCCAATCCTAGTCCTTTTCTTCTTCCCTCTCCTCCAGCCCACCCCCACCCCTGCCCCTGGGGTGGGTGGGTGGGGTCCACATTTCCACAGTTTATTTACAGAAGGTGCTAAAAGGAACACACTTGTCCTGACACCATGCACCAGAAATGACCTCAACCCATTCCAGAAAAAAGCCAAAGCCTGCACACATTCAGGGTCTTTTTTAAAACAAGGTACACTGTCTTCCTCCCCCACCCTTTCTACCCAGAGCCACACACAGCCTGACTGACCAGCCTGTGTTCAACTTCCACATATTTTAAGAACTAGAGTTTCAAATAGACCAAATTCCAAAGTTATTTTTGTAGTGGAGACAGGAGACTAGCAACTCCTCTGCCCACAGGAGCCAAGCCGTCTGTGGCTATCGCCGTCGAGACCAGTATCCTCTCCCCTCAGCGGTGAAGGTGGTCAGATTGGTTTTGCTCTTGCTGGGGCATTCCCTGCTGGAGGACTGTTGTCTCTCAGAAGCCCTCCCCATCCAGCCAGGCTTTGGTGGATCGTTGCCGACAGGGCGCTAAGGCCAGGCTGAGGGGAGCCTGGATTTCTGACTGCAGGCTGTGTTCTGTGGACAGAGTGTGAAGGGGCAAAAGCCGCTGTGGGTACAGAGGGTGGTGGCCACCTCCTGGGCACCAGGAAGACAGTTGGGGGTGTAGCTCAAGTCTGGTCTCAGAAAGAAATGCTGGCCTCCTTCTCAAGCCCCTCTCAGTCTAGTCTGAGGGCTCACAGCAGGATGGCTCACCGTGGGGCCTCAGGGCAGCCCAGCCCAGGCACAGACCCCTGGCTTTGTTGGGAGGATGTGGTGGGCCTGGGCCGAGGGCAGGATATGGGCTCAACGGTCCACATCTTGACTCGGCTTGGGAAAGAGGCAAGGTGGGACACACCGGTTTGTAAAGCTGGGCACCTGCTTTCCCAGATGAACAAAGGTCAGAGCTTGAACAGCAGGGGAAAACCTGGACCCGAGGGTGGTGGCAGAGGGTGAGGGGGGCAGGTGAGAGCTGACAGTCCTGACCTTACCTGCCGTGGACCCTCCAACCCCAAATCGCTCCACCTAGAGACAGATTAGAATCGTCTTTTAAAACTTAGTTACTCTCAGCCATAAAAAGGAATGAAATTGGGTCATTTGTAGAGACGTGGATGGATCTAGAGACTGTCATACAGAGTGAAGTAAGTCAGAAAGAGAAAAACAAATATCGTATATTAACGCATAAATGTGGAACCTAGAAAAATGGTACAGATGAACCGATTTGCAGGGCAGAAATATAGACACAGATGTAGAAAGCAAACATATGGACACCAAGGGGGGAATGCGGCGGGGGACAGGGTGATGAATTGAGAGATTGGGATTGACATATATACACTAATATGTATAAAATGGATAACTAATAAGAACCTGTTGTAAAAAAATAAAATAAAATTCAAAAATTCATAAAGAAAAATCAAAAAAACCCTAAAACTTAGTTACTGAGGGAATTCCCTGGCGGTCCAGTGGTTAGGACTCGGTGCTTTCACTGATGGGGCCCAGGTTTGATCCCTGGTGGGGTAAATAAGATCCCGCAAGCCACGTGGCATGGCCCCAAAAAAACAAAATTAGCTACTGAATTGCTGATGGAGATGCCTGGGTAGCAAGGGGCAGAAAAGGCCAGAAAAAAAGACCAGAACACTTATAACCTGCACCCTCCCAAATTCCCTGGATCTTCTGAATAAAGGGTGGTTTGGGGTGCGTGCTTGTGTGTTTGTAGTGAATCGCAGAGAGGAGGGAGTGCTGAACCAGGCCAGGAGACAGTGTCAAAGGTAAACATAGTCGGACATTAGCTGAAGTGGTGAAAACAGATTTTATTCGGTGACTACTGACAGGAGGGGAAAGAGCTGAGCTCCGTTCTGATCTGTGCAGAGGAGACTGGGCAGTTAAGGGGAAAATGAAGGAGTGGGGAAGGACAGCAGGGCCTCAAGCAGCTCAGAGAAGAGAAAATTACAAAGGGTCGGCAGTGTCAGTGCGATGAGGCCAGGGTGCCCGCGAGCAGCGATCATCCTAGGATCCTGTCCTCTGAGAGAGACTGGGAGACAGGACCTCTGTCCTTCCTGATGGCTGCATTTCAAGTAGTGGTTTTCAGGTCCTTGAGAAAAACACTCTTGTTGTAGAAGGAGGAGGGACGGAGGAAGGAGTCACAATTACAAGCCCTTTTTAGTAAATGCTCTAAAAAAAGGAAGCCAGGGCCCGGTGTCAGGTGTTGGCTAGAACAAGCAGTGAATTCTGCTGGCAGTGTGGAGTTTTCTCAGGCAGGCATCTGAGGGGACTGGGCTCATCCTAGGGACACAGGCTGCTGGAAGCTGTGCTAGAGTTTGGTCGTCTAGTGCAGGGGTTTGGGCGGAGTCATTATGTGCTGACTTGCAGCTCTCAGGGGACACCTCACTTCCTCTCCTGGAGGACAGGGTCCGGATCTGATCCCCTGAAGCTGGAGGCACCCACCTCCCTGCTCCCCAACGGCATGCGGCCCAGGTGGCTGTGAGTGGGCTTTTCCCGCTGGCTCTGCTACAGGGAGAAGGAAAGCAGCATCGGGGCAGTGGTGGGGATATCCTCAGGGTCTGACCAGCGCCCGCTCAGGATGCAAAGGTGTTGATGCCTGACTTCGAGTCCGCTGGTTTCGGTCCGCTGGTTTCGGCCTGTCCCACAAAGGCCCTACTATTCCCCTTCTTCACAGGCACCTTAAAGATCCCTGGTCACATTGCCTGGGATCCTCTTTAGGGAAAGCTCAGGGGGCCCCTTGTGGCTGGCCATTAGCTTAACGATGCCCTCTTCCTGGAAAGGGCCCACTGCACAAGTGACTTCCCCCTTCAGAGACCCTCTGGTTCCCGCATGGGCAGAAAAGGAGGTGGGGCTTAGTGCTCTCCCCCTGGGACCTGTCTCTGTGCCCCTTGGGTGGTCAGGGAGGGCAGCAGAGACTTCAGAGGGACCCTCACAGGCTGCTCTGGGCTAAGTCTTGCTCACCTATTCCTGGTACAGACTTTCTTTTTTAGAATTTTCCCGAATATGGACTCCGAATAGATTGCAGGCAGGATCAGATTATGTATTTATTTATTTATTTTTGGCTGCGTTGGGTCTTTGTTGCTGTGCGCGGGCTTTCTCTAGTTGCGGCGAGTGGGAGCTACTCTTCGTTGCGGGGCGCGGGCTTCTCACTGCGGTGGCTTCTCTTGTTGCGGAGCACGGGCTCTAGGCACGTGGGCTCAGCAGTTGTGGCTCGTGGGCTCTAGAGCGCAGGCTCAGTAGTTGTGGCACACGGGGCTTACTTGCTCCGCGGCAATCTTCCCGGGCCAGGGCTTGAACCCACGTCCCCTGCATTGGCAGGCGGATTCTTAACCACTGTGCCACCAGGGAAGTCCCCGGTACAGACTCTTAACCCGGCCACCTGGCCTGAAGAGTTCAGGGACTGATCCACCCTGATTCTTGCCTCATCCTCTCCTCAACTGCCCCCACGCAGAGAGGGGTCACTGAGAGCTCTTGAGATCCCCAACACACCAGAGTCAGCTCAGCATGGGGCTCTGGGGCAGGGTGAGCTTGGCCCTAGGAGTTGGGGTTAATGAGACTACCCATGTCTCATTAACATATGTCATCACACAGTACAAAACCCTCAGGTTGCTGGAAGATGCTTCCAGGCCCTAAAGTATTTGGAGGGGTACTTTCCTATGGGTAAGTCCGAAGTGTTTTTACTGTGCCCCAGGATGCCAGGGCACTGGGGATGCTGGGCCTTGCTGGTTCCTAACATGAGAGGCCTCTCAGAATGATGGGTGGGCTGGACTATGGGGAGGCCGTAGGTGGAAGAAGAAATTGGAAGGGTCTGGACAGGAGCCAGAAGGAGAGAGAATGGGGAGGAGAGTTGGCTTTAGAGTCCCTGTATGCAGGATGGAGGTAGTGAGATTCATCAAGTAGCCTCAAGAGGGCACCTGGGTCTCCTGAAAGGACCCATTCAAGCACACCCTGAGCCCACCTGGTGAGTGGCTGGCTGCATCCACTGTTCGCTGAGTATCAGGCCCCCGAGAATCTTCAGTGGCTGGCTCCCAGCTCAGCAGCGAGAAATGAGCACAGACACCATTTATCAGCAGGGTATCCAACCACTGTTCACCTGTACTCTTCAGAGAACACTCGCTGGGCCAGGAAACCCCCTTTTCTGGGAGACCCAGGTGTCCCAACCACTCCCAGAAATGACCCAGGCGGTCTGGGGGAGGCACTCTGCTGGTGCCTCCTCACTGCCAGGTAACAGTGCCCCCAGGGGCTGTTTCAAGACCCCTCCACCACACAGAGCCCCTATGAGAGAACTTTCTGCTAAGTTTCCACTAAGCTTCTACTAACACCTCTCCTGCTTCTGTGGCCCCCAGACCCATCACACACTGGGTCAGGAAACTCTGAATTAGTCTTCTACTCTAACTTTGAACTTCCAAAGAGAAAGGCAGGTAGAATGTAGAGTAGGAAGAGGGCCATCCTTAAGTCCAGACAAGAGGTGCCCCTGACAGCGCCCCTCCCACAGGGCTGCAGGTCTGTGGGGTGGACGGAATTCCTGACCAACTGGCTTCTAGGCCACAGAGCAGGTATCTTTTCCAGGCACACCCTGTCAAGGGTTAAATGCCCACCAGTGTGAGCAGTCCCACCCATGACAGAAATGAGGATCTGCTGTTGGCCTAGTGCCAGGTCTCCCTACACTGGCGAGGAGCTTGGAGGAGTCTGGAAATTCTAAATTCGAACCTGACCTTTCAGGTCATAATGAAGTTATATTTTGTCAAGTTTGGATAATAGAACATGTTGGTTAGCTTGGTTTATAATCTTTAAGTATTTAACACATGATACACAGGCCTGCATTTGTACTCCTGTTCTGGGCCTGTGTTGTGTTTTTCAAGGGTGTATGCATGTGTGGGAGGGTGTGAGGGGCATCCGTGTGCTCTCCTGGGAAGGATGAGATTGGGGATGCGAAGGGAGCTAGGTCAGTGCCAGTTTAGCAGAGAAGTCTTGGCTGCTGTGGGAAGCCATCTCACCTAGGACCCCTGGAGAGAGCTAGAGAGTGGGAGATAGGGAGGGCTGGTCCCATTAGCTCCCTTCTATATCACCTAGCAAGATACTCCAGGCCTAGGGCAGCTTCTCTCCTCCAAGCTAGTCCATCAGAGGCTGGCACACTCCCCTTCCACCACCTGCGAGGCAAGGTGGGCAGGGGAGAGCACTGGACTAAGAACCAGGAGGTCTGAGCTCTGGGTCTGGCTCTGCCATTTATTCCCTTCCTCCGTTTTTCCCTCTGTAGGGTGGGTATAATGATAATGGCCCAGTTTCTCTCCTTTGTCAAAGGAGATTGTGAGACATAGCAGTGGGGCACCAGACAAGGGTGGCTTCAGATGACCTGGACCAGAGTCACCACCGGCTCTGCTGCCCCAACACATGGGGCCTCCCAGTGCAGCTCTAGTCCTCCCTGAGAGAGAAAGTTGCAGAGTTCAAGGGTGGGCATGCAGACACCAGTCAGTGCCCTAAGTTTCCCAATACTTTTTCCAAGAAAAGGAAGATACAAAGCACCTTCCCCAAAAGGTGGGTGGTTCAGGCACTGGTCAAGGGGAATGGCCACCACCCCTCACCTCTGTGGGCCCCTCACCATCAGTGCCTGAGACGGAACACGGCATCCCTGTGTCTGTTAGCTGACTGATCCTTCCTCCCCAGTTAAGGAGCCTCGGACTCTGAGAAACTCCTGTCCCACCTGAGTCAGACACTCCAAGCTAAAAGGGGCCAGAAAGTCCCGGAAGGGCAGCAAGTCCCAGGCTGATGAAGATGAAGGTTAAGGGACAGAAGTGGGCACCTGCCCCAGGCACTTTCGCCTTCACCTGTGGCACCGACACGGGGTGGCCGGGGTGGCAGGTGGCCAGGGCGCGTGTGGACACCCAGCTTCGCAGGAGACCCGGGGGTAGAGCCGAGCCTCCCAACCCGGCCGCTCGGGTGCAGCTGGCCCGGTGACCGCGGGGCGGAGCCAGAGGACCGGAGACGCCCGAGCGCGGGGCCCGGGCCGGGCGGGAGGGAGCGGCGCGCCGCGTCCTCGGTCGCCTCTGCGCTTCCCCCGGGGCTGCGGGGCTCGGGGCGCCGGGGAGGCGCGGGGTCCGCGGGGGCGGCTGGAGTCTCCGTGCCCTCCCTCCGCGCGCACGAACGCCGGTCACCTCGCCCAACACGCGCACCTGGCTCTGTGGGACCGGGGACCCCGTCCCCGCCTGCGGCGCTCCCCCAGCAGAGAGGGCAGGCCCGGGAGCCCAGTCCCGGACGGCCTCCCCCAACAGCCTCACCACTCATCCTCCCCACCTCAACGAGTATGAGGTGTGTCCCGGGGATGACCACCTGGAAAAGGAAGTCCTGACCGAGGGGAGGACAGAGAAGGGGCAGCGGGGGCTGGAAGAGCCGCAAGGGGTGAGGACAGGAGGCGTGGAGGCAGAGATGTCTGAAGACAGAATTATCTAGAGCCCCTGTCATGGAGAGGAGGTAGAGACCAAGTTCCCTTTCTAGGTTGTCGGGTTTTCCTTTTATTTCTTTAAAACGACAACAATATAGCGCGTGGATTTTTTCGTCTTTTTTGTGTGTTTGTTTTGTTTTTTGGTGTTTTGTTTGTTTGTTTGTTTTTACCCCCTCTCCACCCCTGTTAAAAATAATGCATGTTCATTGTTGGGTAGTTAGAAAATACAAAAAGAATAAAGATCTGTCTCCTAAAGCAAAGGAAACAAAAAGCAGAAATAAACAAATGTGACCTAATGTAAAAGCTTTTGCACAGCAAAGGAAACCATCCACAAAACGAAAAGAGGACCTACTGAATGGGAGAAAATATTTGTAAATGATATGACTGATAAGGGGTTAATATCCAAAATAGGTAAACGGCTCATACAACTCAATTCAAAAACAAACAAGTGGATTTAAAAATGGGCAGAAGACCTGAATAGACATTTTTCCGAAGAAGACACACAGATGGCCAACAGAAACATGACAGATGCTCAGCAACACTGATCATCAGGGAAAATGCAAATCAAAACCACAATGAGAGATCACCTCACACCTGTCAGAATGGCTGTCACCAAAAAGACCACAAATAAATGTTGGCGAGGATGTGGAGAAAAGGGAACCCTATAGGGTTGGTAAGAATGTAAATTGGTGCAGCCACTGTGGAAAACAGTATGCAGGTTACTCAAAAAGCTAAAAATAGAACTACCATATGATCCAGCAATTCCACTCCTGAGTATATCCAAAGAAAACAAAAACAATTCTAAAGGGTACATGCTCCCCAATGTTCATAGCAGCACAATTTACAATAACCAAGACATAGAAGCAACCTAAACGTCTATCAACAGACGAATGGATAAAGAAGATGTGGTATATTTATATACACAATCGAATACTCTTCAGCCATAAAAAAGAATGAAATTCTGCCATTTGCAACAACATGGATGGACCTAGAGGGTATTATGCTTAGTGCAATGAGTCAGATAGAGAAAGACAAATACTGTATATTATCATTTATATGTAGAATCTAAAAAATAAAACAAATGAATGAATATAACAAAACAGAAATAGACTCACAGATAGAGGGAAACAACTAATGGTTACCAGTGGGGAGAGGGAATTGGAGACGGGCAAGATAGGGGTAGGGAACTAAGAGGTACAAACTACTATGTATAAAGTAAATAAGCTACGAGGATATACTGTGAAGCACAGGGAATACAGTGAATATTTTTTTTTCATTTTCTTCTAGAAGCTTTATAGTTTTAGTATGTATATTTAAGTATATTATCCATCTTATATTAACATTTGAGTATTACATAAAATAGGAGTTGATTTTTTATGTATGGACAGCCAATTATTTTAGCAATATGTGTGGAAAAGACTTGAAATGAAAATCAATTGCCTATGGACGTGTTGATTTATTTCTGGACTTTCTATTCAGTCCATTTATCCATTTATCTATCTTTATTCCTGCCAAATTGCCTTTATTTTATTTTATTTTTTTACTGGAGTATAGTTGCTTTAGAAGGAATATTTTATAATAACTATAAATGGAGTATAATCTTTAAAAATTGACTCACTATGTTGTACACCTGAAACTTATATCATATTGTAAATCAACTACACCTCAATTTTTTAAAGTCCTAAAAAAATTGTTAAAAAATATAGCCCATAATCCCATATCCCAGGGACTGTCTTCCACTCATTAGCATTTTCTTCCCTAATGTTGCATGATCACACCGTATACATTGATGGTTTTTTATCCTACATCAGGACTACATTCCCATGTCATAGTCTTCAAAAATATGATTTTAAAAGTATATACGTAATATTCCATTGAAGAATAGAAGGTTTAGATTTATAACCTTTAAAACATATAATAACACAGAAATGAAAATTCTTGAAGCTTTATCCACATCTGATTTTTTAGGCTAAATTACTAAACATGGAATTATTAAATCTAACGCAGCAGGTTTCAAGTCTGGTCGCACATTCTGCTGCTCTGAGAAGTTTTACGAAAGACCAGAGCCAGAGCGGTCCAGGTGGGGTCTGAGCCTCACTATTTTCAAAATGCTTCACATGCAGCCCAGGTTGACAACCGCTGATTTAAGGGTAGGAATATTTTATCTCAGTTTAGTTTTGTTCTGAAAGTAACATATACTCTAGAAAAATATTCAAACGAAAGGAAGGTATAAAAATTATAAGGCACAATAAGCATCCTGCCCCCACATTCCCTCCCACTGCCAGGGGCTCCTCTATTAGCTGTTTGGTGCTAGTGGCCCTGCCTTTTTCAGTGTGTGTGTATGTATATAAATGCATGTATATGTTCAAACACGGAGATATGTTTATGACGGGCAGTGGCATATCGGGCAAATAATAGCAAGATAATACATACTCATTACAAAAACAAATCAAGAAATACAGGAGTATATACTCCCAAAGAAGGAGATTCTGGACGGCTGACAACTTGAGCCCGTATCATTGAAGCTGAACCACAATTCCAACCACTATTGGAACTGCCTTTCAAATACTGTGGGTTTTATGAGAAGAATGAAATGGCGAGGAGCCACAAATGTTCTGGCAAGAGCAGCAAAGAGCAAACTGCACTAGTTCAGGCAAAAGATAACACTCACTTGGCTAGTGCTATAGACTGAATGTATCCTCCCAAAATTCATATGTTGAAACCTAAGCCCTAATGTGACAGTATTAGGGGGTGGAGCCTTTGGGAGGTGATTAGGTCATGAGGGTGGAGCCCTCATCAGTGGCATTCGTACCCTTATAAAAGAGACCCCAGAGAGTTCCCTCACCCCTTCCGCCATGTGAGGACTCAGAATACAGCCATTTATGAATGGGCCGTCACCGGACACCGAATCTGCCAGCGCTTTGAACTTGGACTTCCCAGCCTCTAGAACTGTGAGAAATGAATTTCTGTTCATAAGCCACCCAGTCTGTGGCATTCTGCTATGGCAGCCCAAACAGTCTGAGACAGTTAGGCTGCTGGTGCTGGTGCTGGAGAGCTCTCTAGTCCACCAGCCTCATCCACATCTTGCTTCTCTCACCACCCCTGGACCCCATGGTCACTGACTGAACCAGCCTTGCTATAGAACCTACCTGCTTGTATCTCTCTTCCTTCCTGCTGGCCTCTAACCTTGGATCCTCCCACAGTCTGTTCCCACACAGGCGGCCGGCTTCTGGGGCATATTGCCCAGCTATGGATGGACAAAGACGGTCAGAGATACATGGCCTTTAATATGAGATCACGTCAAAGTTCTTGGGGGAATTCCCTGGCGGTCCAGTGGTTAGGACTCTGTTTTCTCACTGCCAAGGGCCCAGGTTCAATCCCTGGTCAGGGAACTAAGATCCCACAGGCTGTGCAGTGCAGCCAAAAAATAATAATAATAATAATAATAAAAAGCAAAGTTCTCAGCAATAGTTCAGAGTCTATTTGCATTCGAGCAACTGCCTCACCTGCTCTCTGACTTCCAGACACTCCTAACCGAAACACACTCGCCCAAATATCTAACTTCTGACAAACTTGATAATAATTTTTATTTCTTCAATATTAATCAAATAATAATGGTTTTTCTTTCTCGCTAGTGGATTTTGGTCATTTGTATTCTGAGAAAATTGCTCATTTAATCCACATTTCCAAATATATTAGTATGTAGTTGTATGTGTTATTTTCATTAACCCAGTAACTGTTATCATATCCCCTTCTTTTTTAAAAAAACATTTATTTAGTTATTTATTCATTTGGCTGTGTCGGGTCTTATTTGTGGCACACAGGATCTTCTGCTGCAGCGCACAGGCTTCTCTCTCTAGTTGCGGTGCATGGACTCTAGCGCACCCAGGCTTAGTTGCCCCACGGCATGTGGGATTTTAGTTCCCGGACCAGGGATCCAACCCACTTCCTCTACATTGGAAGGCAGATTCTTAACCACTGGACCACCAGGTAAGTCCCTCACATCCCCTTCTTAATTCTCAAATTTATTTCTGTCTGAAGGCTAAGATTTAAAAGACTGATAATACAAAGTACTGGAAAGGAAATAGAACAGTAGACCTCTCTTACTTTGCTGGTGGGAATGTAAATTGGTACAACCACTAGGGAAACTGTCAATATTAACTAAAGCTAAAAATGCATATATATACTCTAGGACCAACAATTCCACTCCTAGCCATAGTCCCAACAGAAATGAATGCATGTGTTCCCTAAAAGACATGTATAAGAATGTTCCTAACATTAATTATTCATTATTACCAAAATGGTGGATAAATTCCAGATGTCCATCAAGAGGGAAATGGATAAATAAATTGTGGTATGCCTATACAGTGGAAAACAAAGCAATAGAGCAAAGAAAAAAGAATATATCACTACTTACAATAACATGAATGAATATCACAGACATAATATTGAGCAAAGGAAGCCATAGTATGTACTGAATGACATCATTTATGGAAAGTTCTATGGTGTTAAAAACCAATTGGTGATGACCTTTACAGAGAGAGGATTGGCTGAGAGGGATTCCAATGAAAATGTTCTAAGTTCACCAAGCTATACATTTAAAATCTGTGCACTTGACTGTGTGTATAACTGTACCTCAATACAAAGTAAAAAAGAAAAAGGAAAGAGTACTTCTGTTTTGCAATATTTTCCCCAAATGTGAATTTCCTCTTCCGGGAACTGTTCATTTCCTTCTTGTTTCACATTTTATTAATGGATACCATTTGCTTATTTTTAAAAGTTTATTATTTCTAGGGACTTCCCTGGTGGTCCAGTGATTAAGAGTCCACCTTCCAGGGGCTTTCCTGGTGGTACAGTGGTTAAGAATATGCCTGCCAGTGCAGGGAACACGGGTTCGAGCCCTGGTCCGGAAGATCTCACATGCCATGGAGCAATTAAGCCCGTGAGCCACAACTACTGAGCCCAAGTGCCACAACTACTGAAGCCCATACGCCTGGAGCCCGTGCTCCAAAAGAGAAGCCACTACAATGAGAAGCCTGCGCACCGCAATGAAGAGTAGCCCCTGCTCACCGCAACTAGAGAAAGCCCACGCACAGTGACGAAGACCCAACGTAGCCAAAAATAAATAAATAAATTTATTTTTTAAAAAAAAATCTGCATTCCAATGCAGGGGACGCGGGGTCGACCCCTGGTCGGGGAACTAAGATCCCACATGCCGCGGGGCAACTAAGCCTGCATGCTCTAGAGCCTGCGTGCCACAACTGGAGAGAAGCCCGTGTGCTGCAATGAAGAGCCTGCGTGACCCAATGCAGCCAAATAAATAAATATTTTTTTAAAATAAAAAATAAAATGTTAATATTTCTAGAGTGAGCATAATTGAATAACACACATGCTATATGCCCAGGATTGTCATGGCTGGATTTTCCTAAGGTTTTATAAATCATTACTTGAGGATTGCTGTGAACCTCCCCTCTAAATTTTAAAAATGCAAGTAGTAATTCTATTATATTAATTTTAATTGTGGTAAAATGCACATAACATAAAATTTACCATCTTACCGTTTTTAAGTGTACAGCTCAGTGGCACTAAGTACATTCACATTGTTGTGCAACCATCACTACCATCCATTCTGAGAACCTTTTTCATCTTCCCAAACTAAAACTCTATACTCATTGATTAATAACTCCCCATTCTCCCCTTGCCTCAGCCCTTGACGATCACCATTCTACTTTCTGTCTCTATGAATCTGACAGTTCTAAGTACCTTACATAAGTGGAATCATACACTATTTGTCCTTTTTGACTGGCCCATTTCACTTAGCATAATGTCCTCAAAGTTTATCCATGTTGTAGCATGTGTCAGAAGTTCTTTCCTTTTTAGGGCTGAATAATATTCCATTTTGTGTATACATCGCGTTTTGTTTATCCATTCATCCATGAGTGGATGTTTAATTTGCTCCCACCTTTTTGGCTATTGTGAATAATGCTGCTCTGAACAAGTGTGTACAAATGTCTCTCTGCAATCTTTTTTTTTTTAAATTTATTTATTTTTGGCTGCGTTGGGTCTTCGTTGTTGCATGCGGGCTTTCTCTAGTTGCAGCGAGCAGGGGCTACTCTTTGTTGGGGTATGTGGGCTTCTCATTGTGCTGACTTCTCTTGTTGTGGAGCACGGGCTCTAGTCGTGCGGGCTTCAGTAGTTGTGGCACGTGGGCTCAGTAGTTGTGGCTCACGGGCTTAGTTGCTCCGTGGCATGTGGGATCTTCCCAGACCTGGGCTCGAACCCATGTCCCCTGCGTTGGCAGGTGGATTCTTAACCACTGCGCCACCAGAGAAGTTCCTCTCTGAGATCTTGCTTTCACCTCTTTTGAGTATATATCCAGAAGTGGAATTGCTGGATCATATGGCAATTCTATTTTTAATTTTTGAGGAACTGCCATACTGGTTTCCCATAGTGGCTGCACCATTTTATATTCCCACCAATATTTCACAAGAGTTCCACTTTCTCCACATCCTCCCCAGCACTTGCTATTTTTTGTTTTATTCTGTTTTGGTTATAACCATTTTAACGGGTGTGAGGTCAGCAAACAGTAATATTTTTGAATCGGGTTAAATTTTTGCACATTGTGATTTGACAGGAATTTGAAGGGGTCAGTTGCTGCCTGAAATATGATGTGAATGTTACACGGGGAAAAGTATGTTTTCAGGCACTAGAGAATCATATTGTCAACACTAAAAGAAAAGAAAAATATTTTCTTACATAGTTTTATATATAAGAAAAATATCAGGTGGAAGAGATGGAAGCCTTAATCATCTTAACTCCAAGCCTGGACCCAGCACAAATTCTTTGGCTCCTGCCTTGGGCAAAATCCAGAACCAGAAGAGTCAACAGATTCAGAGCTGACAACACTGATGACTTAGGATAGCATCGCAAAACCCCAAGGGGTGAGAAGAGAAGTTATTTTTGTCTCAGGAGAAGGGAAGGCAGCAGAACACTTGAGATGACCCTGATCTGTCCAGGGTGCTGACAACTCAAAAGCCATCCTGCCAAACACGTTGGAAAGATTTGATGCTAATTATGAAATTAACTCCAGTGGCTTTATGGCTTCCAGTCTCAAGGAGGGTCCAGAATCCTCCCTCCCCCCCAGCCCTGGAGAAAATTAAGTCAGAGACATCGTGTCCTGAACCAAATAGACTAGAATCCCAAGGAGCCTTGAAAAGAGTTACAAAGCTCAAAAAGAAGTACAACTAAATAATACCTTGTTTAAGAATATATGAACATTGGATCATAATTTTTAAACAAAAGAGTAATAAACTTGCAACTCAGGATAATGGTAAACTCCGGGGGAGACTAAGGCAGCTGGGTAGGGAAGGAGGACACAGATAGAGGCAAAGTTATTGGTATTGTTTTCGTTCTTAATTTGAGTGTTTGATTCATAGGCACTTATTTTAATATTACACTTTAAGTCCTAGGTATAGGCCACATGGATTTTTTTACATGAACCAAAAATGCAATATAAAAGATAATGAAGATTAAGAATATTCCTTAAAAGAATCTTGAAAAAAAATTAAGCCTAGGGATGTGTTTATCAGGTGCTGAAAGAACTGGGCCACCCAAAGAAATGAAAGCTTTTGTTTTTTTCATTTCTGACGTTGTTTGTTACTACTGAAAATATTTAAATTGTTAATTTTACACTTTTATATTGAAAATGTCATTATATAAAATTATGCAATATATTATAGACTAGTTTAGAAATATTGCTTTGTCACTCTCCCATTTTATGAAACTTTTGGATCCAAATTGCTCCTTTGATATCATTATACTTGTTTTCACTACTGGGACTGTTTGAGCACTTCCATCCAAGCTACTTGAGGATAAGCAATTTTTGCATCACGTATGATGGTGTCCCTGGAAATGTTATCCCAAGATACCCATTCACTATTCGTGATCTTCACAACAGAACCACCTATTATATACATTTTAACTTTCTATTATGAAAGCATTACAAAACACAATGACCCCCATATTCTCATCCTCCAGGATTAGCAATTATCAAACTTTTCCCACACTTGCCTAATCTATTCTTTCTGTTATTATTGTTTTAAACTCTGGACCTCACATAATTTTCAATCCTATAAACTTCAGTATACATCTCTGATATATGGATATTTTCTTCAAAACTCCATCCATTATCATGTCTTTAAAAAATAATCATTTTTTTGGTGTCATGTAACATCTAGTCCATTTTCAAATTTTCCAAGTGTTCCAAGAATGTTTTTTTATAGCTGGTTTGAATCTGGATTCAGTCAAGGTCCACACACTGAGCTTCATGATGTCTCTTAAATCTCTTATTTTTTTAAAGTTAATTAATTAATTTATTTTTGGCTGCACTGGGTCTTCGGTGCTGTGCACAGGCTTTCTCTAGTGTCCCCTGCACTGGCAAATGGATTCTTAACCACTGTGCCACCAGGGAAGTCCCTTAAATCTCTTTTCATCTAGAGTGTCCACCCTCTTCTCACCCTTCTTCTACTACGATGTTGTTGAAGAAACCAGGCCAGTTTCCTTGTAGAATATCCCATATTCCAGATTTCTCTGCGTATTTGGGATGGCATTTAACTTGTTCCTTTATCCTCTGCATTTCCTGTGAACACGAAGTTAGTTCTAAGGGCTTGATTCGATTCAGGTTTAACTTTTCTCTTGGATAAGAACATTTCAGAGGTGATGCTAAGTCCTTCACGTCACATGTCCCCAGAAAGCACATAATGTCAGGGTGTCCCATTCTTAGTGATGCCAATATTGATCAGTAGGTAACAACTTGAAGCCTCCACTGTAAAGTTGTTCATCAACCTTTCATTTATTCCATGATTTTAAAAATAACGCCAACCTCTTAACATATAGAAAAATGCAAACATACAGAGAGGAGAAAATAATCACTCATGTTCCTACCTCCAAAGGCAATGATAAATTCTGCTTTTTAGATCATTTCCTTCCATGTAATGCATTCATTTTTCCTCGCTGTGGTCATATTAGTGTACATTTTTATAATGTATTTTTATAATACCACTAAAGTACTTACAGGTGTTATTAAAACTTTATGACCATCAGTTTAGTTGCAGCAATGCACTAATTGTTGGTTGTTACTAAAACTTCTGAGCCAGTGTAGGGTAGGGCTGGCAAGCAATGGGAAAGAAGCTTGATTTCTTCCAAGGTGAGTGGGGCTGGTGGTGACATGCAGAACTCTGCTGTGTCGGGGAGCAGATTCTCTGCCCCAGGTCCCTCAGGCTTAAAAGCTTTACTCCCTGCTTTCACGCACTCATAGAGAGAAGTGCCCTTTGATTTTGACATCCTAATCTTAAAGTCGTATTCCATATAATAAAAGCACAAACAAGGAGCAGATATTTATTGCAGCATTGGTTTTGATAGCAAAAACCTTACCATCCCACATGGGAACAAATGAATTAAAACCCAACAAAATAGAAATTAAAAAGCTACTTTTCAGATGCATATGAAATGGTTTTTGGGTAAAGACTACAGATTGGACACATATACATAATTTTTCTCTCTGCCAGATCACCCAGTAAATGTATAAACTAGGTAACTAATAAAATCAAATAACATCATTTTAGCGATATTTAATTTCAGTGTAATCATACAGTAAAAGTCACCCTTTTTAAAGTTCCATTTTTAAAATTTTCTATGCATTTTAATTTTTCTATGCATTTTAACAAATGCATATCCCCCCAAATTTCTCTTGTGCCTTCGTGTTGTCAACTCCTTCCCACACCCCACCCCCTACAACCACTGATCTGTTTTCTGTCCCTGTAGTTTTGCCTATTCCACATGTCATATAAACGGCATAATAGAATATATAGCATTTTGAATCCAGCTTCTTTCACTTACCATAAGACATTTGAGATTCACATAGTTGGGTGTATCAACAGTTTATTTCTTTGTATTGCTGACTCGTTTTCCATCGTATGGATGTATCATAGTTTATTCATTCACCAGTTGAAGGACATTTGTACTATTTCCAGTTCTTGGCAATTATGAATAAAGCCACTATAAACATCCATGTACAGATTTTTGTGTGAACTTAAGTGTTCTTTTCACTTGGATAGATATAGAGGGGTGGAATCACTGAGTCTTATGTTCAGTGTATGTTTAACTTTATAAAAAATTGTTAAGCGTATCTTTAACTTTATGAGAGACTGCAAACTGTTTCCCAAAGTGGCTGTACCATTTTGCATTCCCGCTGGGAATGGATGAAATCTTTATTGGCTCCACATTCTCAACACCACTTGTATTATTAGGGATTTTTAAATTTGTTTTTTTGTTGTTGTTTTGAGCTATTTTATTTTATCTTATTTATGTTTGGCTGCCACACGGTTTGCGGGATCTTAGTTCCCCATCTAGGGCCACAGCAGTGAAAGCGCCAAGTCCTAACCACTGGACCGCCAGGGAATTCCCTGTTTTGAGCTATTTTAATAGATGTGTAGAGTTATCTCATTGTGGTTTTAATTTGCATTTCTCTAAAGAGTAATGATCTTAGCATCTTTTCATGTGCTTGTCATTAATATATCTCCTTTGCTGAAGCATCTGTTTGAATCTTTTGCCCCTTTATCATTGAATTGTTTTCCTGTTATTGTATTTTTAGAATTCTTTATATATTCTATGTCCAAGTCCTTAATCAGATAAGTATTTTGCAAATATTTTCTCCCAGCCTGTGGCTTGTCTTTTTATTGTCTTAACAGTATCATTTGAAGAGCATAAGTTCTTAATTTTGATGAAGTCCAATTTTATCAATTTTTCTCTGTTTTTGGTATAGTATTTAGCAGATTTTTGCCTAACCTAATGTAAAAAATATTTTCTTCTCTATTTTCTAGAAGTTTTATAGTTTTACATTGAGGTCTGTGATCTATTTTGAGCTATTTTTTTTTTTAAGTAAATTCTCTTTTAGAGTGATTAAAAATAAGAAAAAATAACCTTATTGTTACTTTAATTTTTACCATTTTTACCACTCTTCATTTCTTTAGTGGAGTCTGCTTATCACATTCATGGGTTTTTTAAAAAGATATTTATAGACATTAAAAGAAAAACATAGCAATTGAGGTAGGAGACAGTATCCACAAAATTTTGGAAACTGGAAACAAATGGTCAGTGATAATACCATGCAGCTAGCAGTGGGAAAAACCCAGTAACGACCCTGATTTCTATGTAATTCCCTAAAGGCTCTTGGTATAGAAGTTACCAGGTACTTCTGGAAGTGGGGGAGAAGGTAAGTTTGGAAAAAGAAAAAGGAGGATTGTTTAAAAGCCTGTTTAAGAAACATGTACGTCCTCTAATTTTCTCCATACTCAACACAGATGAACAACTTCCCCTTCCAATTCCCCAAAGAAGAATGGAGGTTTATTATGTGGAGAGATTAAAATAGTCTCTGTGCTGTGAGGTGCCAGATGTAGCTGAGGGTGGGACTACTATTCAGAAAACAGGAGGATAGGGCTTCCCTGGTGGCGCAGTGGCTAAGAATCCGCCTGTCAATGCAGGGGACGCGGGTTCGAGCCCTGGTCCGGGAAGATCCCACATGCCGTGGAGCAACTAAGACCGTGCGCCACAGCTACTGAGCCTGCGCTCTAGAGCCCGCGAGCCACAACTCCTGAAGCCCGCGCGCCTAGAGCCAGTGCTCTGCAACTAGAGAAGCCACCGCGATGAGAAGCCCTTGCACCGCAACGAAGAGCAGCCCCCGCTCGCCACAACTAGAGAAAGCCCGCGCGCAGCAATGAAGACCCAACGCAGCCAAAAATAAATAAATAAAATTAAAAAAAAAAAAAGAAAACAGGAGGATAAGTGATGTTTACATGTTAAATTTTGAGACTCCCTTCCCGAACCTCTCCTTCCATTCAGCACCCAGACACTGGCCACGAGGTTTAAACTCCATAGGCAAGGGGTCCAAGCGGCCTCAAAGAATCCTACCAGCTCATGAGGAAAGATGCAAAAGGGGTCCCCTAAAAAGATCCAGACAGATCACTGCATGAGCCTTCTGTAGATAAAGCTCAGCTACTCCATTAACTCAGCTCCTCCAATAAGTGCTTAGTGTCCCATTCTCAAACATAAACAGACAAAAGGGTCACTTGCTCTCTGAGAGCCTGGTGACAAGGCTTTCCCAGGTGATAGCCCATCACCTAAGTGTGGGTTGTGAGCAGAAGCTTTCAGAAGAGGTTTCTTTTCTGGGGGGTGGGAATCGAACCCGGGTCCATGGGAGTGAAAGCAGAGTCCTAACCACTGGACTGCCAGGGAATTCCCAGAAGAGATTTCTTCATAGAAGAAAAAACTGACAAATCTAAAATAGATTCACTTCAAAGCACACTATCTCAAAACTTCCAAATACCAGGGACTCAGAAAAGATCCTACAAGTTTCCTGAGAAAGAAAAAAAAGTATCATATGAAAAATAACCAGAAAGGCTTTGAACCCCAAGAGTAACACTGGAAGTTAGAAGACAATGAACCACTACTTCTCTGAGGGAAAGTTAATTCTTAGAATTTTGAACCCACAAAAACTACCAATTTAATGTGAATTGAAACAAGAAATTCAAGATGTACAAATTCTGAAAATATGTGCCATGTACCCCTTCTCAGGAAGCTACTAAAGGATATACTCTACCAAAATGAGGATGGAAACCAAGAAAGAAAAGACTTGGAACACAGGCATCAGGAATGCAACCCAAGAGAGAAGCAAAAGGATGACGATGGAGAGTGGTCAGCCCAGACTGGGGCAGGAGGGAAGATTCTGCTTGGGAAAGATTCTTCCATAAGATGAAAGGATCAAATACTTGATGTGACTGAAAATATTGAGAAGCGATTTGGACAATTGGTAAAAGGTTTGGGGTTGGAGTAGTGATATATTCATAGAAAAATAGGCAAACAATTACTAAGTTTGGAGGGGGAAAAGTTGTTCAGAAAAGGAAAAGAACTTATAGTGCTCTGTAAGTTTCAGTTATGAATAGAGTTTTACATGGTCCCAGTGATGTGAACATGGATCTAGCCAATCAGGTTTCAGCCATATTTATGATATAATTATGCTGAGAATATGTGGGGAAGTGAGCATATATGAGACAGGGGTTGGAGATGAGGAAGATAATCCTTATTTTCCATCCTGGGAAGTAAATAGATAATGTGTCAAAATTGAAAAACAACTAAGTAGCTATATAAACATTTTGAGCTAAAAGAGTTGAAGGGAGTTGCCTCCAAGGAACGAAGAATGGGAGATGTGAGACGCTAAACCTTTTCATAACAAGGCTTCCAGAACAATTTAGTTCTTAAACTACTGTATGATAAAAAGATAGAAAGAAAGCTAAATTATAAAATTAAAAAATTAGTAGGGTGTATATTTATTGACCAGGAAGGATTTCTATTACTTACTCTTGAATAAGAAAAGCAAATTTCAGAGTAATGTGAATAATACCATCCAATGTTCTTTTTTCAATGAAAAGAAAAAAATAATCAATGTGTGTGTGTACATATTTATATAAGCATAAAGAATGGGGTGGGACTTCCCTGATCCCCATGCCACGGAGCAACTAAGCCCATTAGCTACAACTACTGAGCCCATGTGCCACAACGACTGAAGCCTGCGTGCCTAGAGACTGTGCTCCACAACAAGAGAAGCCACCGCAATGAGAAGCCTGCACACTGCAAAGAAGAGTAGCCCCCACTCGCCGCAACTAGAGAAAGCCCACGAGCAGCAATGAAGACCCAAAGCAGTCATAAATAAATAAATAAAAAGAATGGTGTGTAGGGATACACACTAACATCTAAACAGTAGTTGTGTCAGAGGGATGGAATAGGGTGGGGAGAGAGAGAAATTTTTATCATGGTCTTTATGTGTTCTGCATTGTTTGAATTATGAGTATAAATTACTTCCGTAATAAAACAATTAAGAGTGGCCTTTTCTTTGCTCCTTGACAATGGGATTCTTTTTTTAAAAAAATAATCAGTTTATTTTTGGCTGCATTGGCTCTTCATTGCTGCACGTGGGCTTTTCTCTAGTTGCAGAGAACAGGGGTTACTCTTTGTTGCGCTGAGCGGGCTTCTCATTGCGGTGGCTTCTCTTGTTGCAGAGCACGGGCTCTACGTGCCTGGGCTTCAGTAGTTGTGGCTCACGGGGTCTAGAGCGCAGGCTCAATAGTTATGGCGCACGGGCTTAGTTGCTCCACGTGCCACAACTTCCCGGACCAGGGCTCAAACCCGTGTCCACTGCATTGGCAGTTGGATTCTTAACCACTGCGCCATCAGGGAAGTCCAACAATGTGATTCTAAATGCTACTGGTTCTCTAGATTCCTGAAAGAATAAACATGAGACCATTTAAGAAAAAAAAATTGAAAAATAGATGTTAAAATTAAGTAATTTTCATCAGCTATTAAAATACTTTCTAAATTAATTAGGTTAAATGTGTTACTTACGAATCATCAAACGGATTATGAAAAATAACACAGAGCAGAGGAGACTGGAGCACATGTAAGAATTTAGCCTGTGCCAAAGGCAGCATCATAAATCAATGGGAAAGAAAGAAAAAAAGAGTTTGACAAATAGTACTATGACAGTTGATAAACCATTTGGTCAAAAATAAAGTCAGGGGCTTCCCTGGTGGCGCAGTGGTTGAGAGTCCGCCTGCCGATGCAGGGGACACGGGTTCGTGCCCCGGTCCGGGAAGATCCCACATGCCGTGGAGCGGCTGGGCCCGTGAGCCATGGCCGCTGAGCCTGCGCGTCCGGAGCCTGTGCTCCGCAACGGGAGAGGCCACAGCAGTGAGAGGCCCGCATACCGCAAAAAATAAAAAAATAAAAAAAAATAAAGTCAGATTTTTACCAAACACCATACACTAAAATAAACTGCAAATATGTTGTTAATATAAAAATAAAATTAAAGTATTTATGTTTATATATCTGTTCTTAAAGAGGTTTAGACAAAGATTTGCTTCCTTTTGTTACAGGAGTGATGCATTCTTAATGCAGAATAAATTTTAAAAGTACAAGCATGTAAAATAAAAGGTAAAAGTGACTCCTCCTCCTATCCCCACCTCCCAAACTCCACTTTCCAAGGTCATCAGTCTTGTCACTTTGTGGTAAATGTGTTCAGGTGGGGTTTTGTTTTGAAATTTTTGTTGAGATAATTGTAGGTTCACTTTACAGTTAGAAGAAATAATAGAGATATCACAGACATTTTGTCCAGTTTCCCCCATTGGTAACATTTTGCAAAACTATAATGTAATATTTCAACCAAGATATTAATATTGATACCATCCATACAATTTATTCAGAATTCCTTAGTTTTACTTGTTCTCATTTGTGTGTGTGTATGTTTAGTTCTATACCATTTTATCACCTAGGTAGGATTGTGTATCCACCAATACAGTCAAGATGCTGAACAGTTCCAAAATCGCAACAATCCTCTCCTGTTGCCCTTCTATAATCACACCTCCTTCCCTTCCATACGTTCTCCCCACCATTCCTAACCCCTGGCAACCACCAATCTGACTGCCATTTCCAAATTTTTGTCAGTTTTTAAAATGTTATGTAAGTGTCACAATACAGTATACAACCTTTTGAGAAATGCTCTCTTTTGCTCAGCATAATTCCCTGGAGATTCATCCAAGTCGTTGTCTGTGGCAATAGTTCATTCATTTATATTGCTGAGTATTTTTCTATGGTATGTATGTACCACAATTGGTTTAACCATTCATCTGTTGAAGGACCTCTGAGCCGATTCCAGTATTTGGCTTATACTCCAGTTATTTGTGTTATAAACAAAGTTGCTATGAACATCCACATGTTTGTGTGAACACGTATTTTCACTTCTCTGCGATAAATGCCCAGGAGTACAATCGTTGAGTCCTATGTCAGCTGCATCCTCCAGGTGTTTTTGCACGTGCAAACTACACAGGTATATGTTTTAACAGATGCATAGTCATTAATCACCACAGCAGTGTAAGCTTCATCATTTCAAAAAATCCCCGTGCTGCCCCTCTGAGGCCAACTCTCCTTTCACTCCTGCCAACCCTTGCCAATCCCTGGTCCGTTCTCCATCACCTAGTCCAGTATGCTGGGTATCTGTTTAGCTTTCCCCACTCTCTTGGTTTTAGAGTATTCTCAATATCACTGGACTCTGAAATGTCAACACAACATATATGTGGGTTGATCATTTTAATTCTTCCTGCACTACACTCAGTGGGCTCTCTCAAACTGAAGATGCATAAGAAATGCTATCATATTTCTTTATTGCTCCCCCCACACCCTTCTCTCTATTCTCTTCTTAGAGAACTTCTATTAGATGGATGTGGAAACTCTACATATAACTTAAGCTTTTCACTCACACTTTCCATCACTTTCATTCTTTGCACTGTATTGTGGGAGATTCTTCAGCTCGGTATTCCAGTTAACTAATCAGCTGTATCCATACTGTTATTCAACCATTTTCTGAAGTTTTTTCCCCCTGACAATCAAACATTTAATTTCCAGAGCTTCTGGCTGTGTGTGTGTGTATGTTATCTTGCCTCCTGTTTTCAGTCATTCACTGTAGTACAACAAACTACCCCAGAACTAAGTGTCTTGAAACAGCTGTTTGCTCATGATTCTGTCCTCTTGGCAGGGCTCGACAGGCGATTCTTCTATTGGTCTTGCAGGTGGTCCATACAGCTGCATTCAGTCGGGATGGCCAGGCCTCTCTTTCTCTATGCAGTCTAACTGCCTTTTGTTCAGTCTCTTGACTTCATCTCTCCAGCAGGGTAGCTGGACTTCTTAAACGGTGGCTCAGGGCTGCCAAGAGCACAAACGGGGAACATGCCAGGACTTCTTAAGGTTTAAACCCAGAGCTGGCACACTTCTGCCATAGTACACTGATTAAAGCAGGTCCCAGGCCAGCCCAGAGCCAACGTGAGTGGGGACTATCAAGGACACGCACAGCAGGAGGCGTGGTTCTCTGGGGACTGTGCATGTGACAGACTGCCAGCCATCCCTCTGGAGATCCTAATTGTACCTCTTCACACGTCTCATTTTTCTCAATTAACTCTTAGGATGTTAGACACAGTGTGCCACCAGGAGGGATGAGCTGGGTGTTTGTCTTCTGGGTGTGAGGACGTCTTGATCCTGCCTTTCCAGTCACAGGGCCCACACTTGTTTTTACCATCTCTGCAAGCATCACTCATGCCTGCTGCCCAGCTAGAGTGACTAAAGGGAGGTTAGGCGCTGCCCACTGCTCCAGAGGCAGCATCTAACCACTTCGATTCTGGTTCCAGGGCCGTCCTCCACCTAACGCATGTGTGATTTTCTTCCTTAGGAAGGCTGATCTGGACTGATCTCTCTACTGAAGAAATTCTTCAGCATTTCCAGTTTGCTCACACTATTTCCCCCTCCCATCTTTTCTGTCCTTTTGTGGGACTTGGTGTGAAATGGGGTGTAGAGGTGTGCTCTATCTACCATGGCAATGCAAATCCACTGCACGAATTTGCCATAATTCAGGTAACCATGTTCCTCCGCAGAGTCAGGGCACTAGGTAGTCCTGGGATAACCTGTTGCTCAGTCCTGGATATCTGGCGCCTCCTCCCCCTCTCCACCCAGAGCTGACAGACATGTTAAAGAGGATGGTGGTACTGAATACACTATGAACTCTGGGGGCCAAGCAAGTGGTAAGTGCAGCTTTGGGCAACACCAGACTAGAGATCTCATCAGCCTGGGCTGTCTTTGGCTGTGCTGTCCACCACACGTTGGGCTCCAGGTCCAATTCCCTCTGGTGGTCAGGCAGGTGTCCCAAATGCTGGCTCCACCAAGTGTACTCTACTGACAAAATACAATATCATCTGTATGTCTAATAACCTATATCTGATCCCCTTCTCCAATTAAGGAGCCTCGGGCTGTGAGGGGCTCCGGATCCACCCACCTCAGACACAGGAGACACTCCAGGCTAAAAGGGGCCAGAAAGTCCTGGAAGGGCAGCAAATCCCTGGCTGACAAAGATGAGGGTTAAGGGGGCAGAAGTGGGCACCTGCCCCAGGCCTCACCTTCACCTTCACCTTCACCTGTGGCACCGACACGGGGTGGCCGGGGTGGCAGGTGGCCCGGGTGCGTGTGGACACCCAGCTTCGCAGGAGACCCGGGGGTAGAGCCGAGCCGCGCCGCCCAGCCCGGCCGCTCGGATGCAGCTGGCCCGGTGACCGCGGCGCGGAGCCAGAGGACCGGAGACGCCCGAGCGCGGGGCCCGGGCCGGACGGGAGGGAGCGGCGCGCCGCGTCCTCGGTCGCCTCTGCGCTTCCCTGGGGGCTGCGGGGCTCGGGGTGCCGGGGAGGCGCGGGGTCCGCGGGGGCGGCCGGAGTCTCCGTGCCCTCCCTCCGCGCGCACCAACGCCGGTCCCCTCGCCCAACACGCGCACCGGGCGCTGCGGGACCCGGGACCGCGCCCCCGCCTGCGGCGCTCCCCCTGCAGAGAGGGCAGGCCCGGGAGCCCAGTCCTGGCGACCTTCTACCCCTCAGAATTAGTGACCTAGGGGCTGGGGAGGCTGCAGGATGGCAACGAAAAGGCACCTCCTGTCCTGTGAATTAAAGGACTGAGGGTCAAGAGATGGTTGGATTAAGAGAAGGGGAGTTTGAAGGAAAAGGTGTGTGTGGAGTGGGGCGGAACAAGCCAACTCAGACATCGTTTGATGGAGAGGTTGGAGGGTCCATGGACCCTTTCCAGGCTTAAATGCTCTTTCCATTCATTTAATTAAATCACTGTTTGTTTGTTTTTTCTTGCAGATAAAATGATGCGAATCTATTTGAGAAAAATTGAAAATTAATAATAAAATTAAGAAAATTATAAATTGCTAATCTTATCACCAGAGGCAATCATTTATATAACCAAACTGTATTGACATATGTATCCTGCTTTTAAAATTTAACTTTATATCAAGAGCATTATCCCATATCATCAAGTAATTTATAAAAGTGTGATTTTTAAATATTTATTTATTTATTTATTTATGGCTATGTTGGGTCTTCGTTTCTGTGCGAGGGCTTTCTCTAGTTGCGGCGAGCAGGGGCCACTCTTCATTGCGGTGTGCGGGCCTCTCACTGTTGCGTCCTCTCTTGCTGCGGAGCACAAGCTCCAGATGCGCAGGCTCAGTAGTTGTGGCTCACGGGCCCAGTTGCTCCGTGGCATGTGGGATCCTCCCGGACCAGGGCTCGAACCCGCGTCCCCTGCATTGGCAGGCGGACTCCCAACCACTGTGCCACCAGGGAAGCCCTAAAAGTGTGATTTTTGACGTATCATATTTTATTGGAAGAGTAGATGACAACTTATTTAGCCTGTTCTTTACTGATGAAAGATTAGGTTGTTAGTTGCTAAATATTCTCTAAATCATGATGCAGCAAACATCCTTACACATGAATGTGCACCAACATATGCATATTCTTTTAGGATAAGAACTAAGTATCATTGAGTGAAATATTATGAATACTTTTTCTCAAAGTTATTTTAATTCTAAAAGAAGTACTTGTAAAATGTATAAGCAATCCTAAAGGGTACAAAAGAGAACATTGAAGATCTACCCTCACTCTTTGTCTAACTCCCCAGAGGTGACGTTGTTCACATTTTTGTAGTAAACGTTCAAGATTCTCCCACAGGCATTGAAAGATAAACATACCCTAAGGTATATATTTGTATAGATAGGGACACAGCAGATCACACAACCAAAAATCAAAATTTATTTGATTTTTTAAATAAAATAAATCATTGTAAGAAAAATATACATTCATTGTGTAAGCAATAACAATCAAACAAATTAGGGAAAAAAGAACATAATTGTTATGATAATGATGAACCCCCTCAAGTCCCTGATTAAATTCTAATTCCAGGTACATAAGATAGAACAGCTGAGCACTTAATTAAGAGCAGACTGAGCTGAAACGTGCAGTCACTTACCTATTGCCTGCCCTGACTGAGTGGGGCCCTGTCCTAGGGGGGATGTCAACTCTGCCCTTAGATCTCAAGAGCAGGAGGGAGCCTATCTCATGGGACCCACCACTGTCAACATGCAGTGTGAAAAACATCTCTACAAGCACCATCATAGGCATCATCTAACAGTCCCTTTAGTAACAGATGGAAAAACGTTCCAGAAAGGGAAGGGACATGCTGGGGAGGGGCTCAGGTACATGACTTTTTTTTTTGTTTTTCATGACTTTCTGTTTTTAATTCTTGTAACAGCCTACATGGTGAACACTTGCCCCATTTTACGGAAGACAAAAGTAGAAATCAAGACACCTGACTCCCGGGCCAGTGTTCTTCCTGCACCCAGGACTACTTTATCTTTCTGTATTGTTATCTGTCTTGCCTCCTCACCAGAATACAAGCCCTGGGGGACAGGGCCCTGCCATCCCGGAGGCCACAGACCATGCTGTCCCAGCTGTGATTCCAAGTGACAGAAGTCTTATTGAACCTCTACCCTGAGCCAGGCCCAGGCCAGGGCACCTGGAACATGGTGGGTAAGAATCCTCAATTCCTAAAGGACTCCAGGCCTGAAGGGCAGATTAGAGCTGCCACAGGGCATGAGGCCCCAGGGGGCAGTAATGCTGAGACTGTGCTAGGCCAGGCTCTCAACCTTTCAAAGGCCTGTGGAAGGCTGCTCTCCTGAATACAGTGGGGGAGGGAGTGAGGATGGGCATTCCTTACACACACACACACACACACACACACACAGCCACATCCGAAGCATGTCAGAAGCCCAGACTTGCCTGTCCGAAAGGGGACCACCTGAACTGACACCTGAAGCACAGAGGACTGGGTGGCCCTGGCTGACCCGCGGGCATCTGCTCTCATCCCCAGTCCTTGACACAGATCCTGGAGAATGGTTCAGGTTTGGCCAGCCTAGGGGTTCCCTTCACTGGTGACCCACTGGTGCAGCCTTCCCCCAGGCGCTGCTAACATGACCTCTCGCTCGAACTACTGAGTCATCTTGAGTGACCTGTAAGCTTTCTTTTTATCCACACATACCAAGCCCTGTGGTTTCTCTGTTTGCTAGTCGGTTCTCGGAATTTCCTCAGCTCTGAGGGTTAGCGCAGGTAGGAGCCTCTTCCTGCATGAGGAGGGTGAAGGAAGCCTTTGGGCTCTCAGACTCCTAGGACAGGGTGTGAGGAGAGCAGTTCAGCCCAACAGAGCCGCTGGGTTCAGGGGTGACCATATCTGAGCAGGGAAGACCCCTCAGCTTGCTTGACCTGCAAGTCTTTGCTCCAGGTCCCACCAAAGAGGCCAGTCCTTCCCCAGGCCCTTTGGGGCCCCATCTTCCCAGAATCTCAGACAGTAGTGGCACTGGGATGATAGCGTCCACTCAGTCTGCACCAGCCAGCTCTGGGGTCTCCCCTCCAGCACCCCAGCTTCAGGGGTCTGAGGGCCTCTCCTCCAGACCCTCACAGGGAGTCGCCAGGCTTTTATCATGTGACTACGAAGCAGACCTGGGGACAGTGGGAGGCAGGGACAGGCACTCACCTTCCACGACTCTACTTTCTTTCCTAATGTTATTTGATCAGTTGTTGTGGTTTTACAATAAATGTGCACTTTTCTTAAAATGGTTTATTGTATTTTCAAAAGGGGGTGAAAGTCTTGTGTGATCTGCTGGTCCCCCATCGTATACAAATGTACACCTTTAATTCACAGGACCTGAGGTGCCTTTTCGTTGTCATCCTGAAGCCTCCTCAGCCCCTAGGTCACTAATTCTGAGGGGTAGAAGGTCGCCAGGACTGGGTTCCCGGGCCTGCCCTCTCTGCAGGGGGAGCGCCGCAGGCGGGGGCGCGGTCCCGGGTCCCGCAGCGCCCCGTGCGCGTGTTGGGCGAGGGGACCGGCGTTGGTGCGCGCGGAGGGAGGGCACGGAGACTCCGGCCGCCCCCGCGGACCCCGCGCTTCCCCGGCGCCCCGAGCCCCGCAGCCCCCAGGGAAGCGCAGAGGCGACCGAGGACGCTCGGGTGTCTCCGGTCCTCGGGCTCCACCCCGCAGCCACCGGGCCCGCTGCACCCGAGCGGCCGGGCTGGGCGGCTCGGCTCTACCCCCTGATTTCCTGCGAAGCTGGGTGTCCACACGCATCCGGGCCACCTGCCACCCCGGCCACCCCGTGTCGGTGCCACAGGTGAAGGTGAAGGTGAGGCCTGGGGCAGGTGCCCACTTCTGCCCCCTTAACCCTCATCTTTGTCAGCCAGGGATTTGCTGCCCTTCCAGGACTTTCTGGCCCCTTTTAGCCTGGAGTGTCTCCTGTGTCTGAGGTGGGTGGATCCGGAGCCCCTCACAGCCCGAGCCTCCTTAACTGGGGAGGGAGATCAGTCAGCTAACAGACACAGGCATGCCGTGTTCTGTCCCAGGCACTGATGGTGAGGGGCCCACAGAGTTGAGGGACCCTGTCTTTTGAGGGAGATCTCAGGTCGCTATCTGCTGTGTTCCAGCTGCAACTAAGCTGTTAAGTAATTTTAGGAGCTGTTTTTGGCAGTTGGCAGGACCCCCATCCCTCCCAGTCTTCAAGCTCGGATCCCATCTCCTCCAGGAGCCAGTCAGCAGCCCCATTGCCCGAGCTGGGTGGCATCCTTATCCCCACCTTAAGGGTGAGGAAACTGAGACTGAGGGAGGTGACAACAGTCGACAGTGCCAAGCATAGAACCCAGGTCTCCTATAGAGCCCAGTGCTGTTTCCTCTGCCCCTGACTCCCTCTGTTGTGAAGCGGGGAGGGGGGTGGGAGTGATTCTGCCCTGTCTGGGTCCCAGAGCATGGCATCCCCACAGAGCTGGCTGCAGGAAGGTGGCCTGGGCCTGGATTGTGGGGAGGAAGGGAAAGGTGGAGAGGGACAGTCTGTGGGACTTCCCTTCCCTACCCTCCACCTTCTCTACCCTCCAGCTTCTCTAGAGAGACCCAAGAGCAGTGGTGTCCCATGTTGGTCCTTGAGTTCTCTGCTGAATCAGGCGCTGGGTGTAATCTCCCCACTTCAAACGTCAGCATCTCAGTAGGGCCAGGCCAAGGAGAGTCTCCGGTCTCACCACCTCACTCCGCCTCCATTTCCGGCTATCTCTGGAAGACCAGAGATGAGGTCCAGAGCTGGACTCACACGACCCAGCCCAGACTCTGGTCAGGCTCGGGTAGCTGGGGGAGTGGGAGTGGTGGGTGAGGGGTCTCTGATGGCATGAGGGTAAGAACCATTTTGAGAGCCTGATGGGTGAGGTTAGTGGAGGAATCTGACTCCCGGGGGTGCGGTGGGGATGGGGATGACGGAACTAGCAAATCTAGGCATGGAAGCACCTGACACTCCTTTTCCAAGCATCCAGACCTCAGGGTAGCAGGTTCAGGGACAGTGCTGAAGGGTGAGGATATCTGGGTCTCTGAGGAGTAAGAGGTGGTGTGTATTGGGGTGCACACAGCCTGAGTTTGGAGATGATTTTGTATGAGTCATTTATCATCCCTGGACAGCACCTTCATCCAATATGGCCCATGGAGGCAGTAAGTCCCGTAAGGCTCTACATAACGAAGTGGGCTCTTTCGGGAAATTGGGTGCCCTCTTGTGGATACTTGAGGAAATTCACTATATCTTTTCCATTCTCCAAGGAGTTCCATGACCATTTCCACCCCTGCGCTCACAGACAACTGAAGGGCCTCTTTATTAAGGATGAAAAGTGTTCTGGGATCCTATGATTGAATTTCAAAACATGAAACCCTAGTATAGTCCAAACAAGCATCTACATGGCGCTTACTCTGTGCTTTACAAATATCAACTCATGTGTCCCTCACAGCTACTCATGAGGTTAGGATTATTATTCCTATTCTACAGATGAGGCACTTGTGGCACGGAGAAATTAGGTGACTTGCCCAAGGTCACACAGCCACTCTGGATCCCAGACCCTCCACCACACTGCCTCTCAATGGTGTGAGAAGCCTCGTACAGCAACACAGGCACAGCAGGAGGATGTGTGCGCTGCAATGGAGAGAATCTCCCCAGGCCCCTTCCTCACTCCCCCAAAGCTCACCCCACACCTCCCAAAGATAAATCTGCCAAGCGCCCTGCCACATGGACAGAGGGCCAGGAGATTCCCGAGAACCTCCCTTCTCTGACCTTGTTGGTTCTAGGAGGTGGACAGTGAGAGAGGAGGCGGGGCTACTCAAAGCCCTGCAAAACTCAGGGAGAGTCAGAGCTCTCTAAGGCAATATGGTCCCATCACTAACTGAACCAGAAGCCAGAGCAGACACAGGCCAGTCAGACGGCATCCACACTGCCCTCCCACTCTCCACCCTCTTGGCATGGAGGGGGTCCTGGGGAGGGATCACAAGACTCACTTTTCTTCTGAAACCTGAAACCTGGAGGTGTGTGGGGTCAGAACTCCCTTTCTACCATTTAACAGAGAAGGAAATGAAGCCTCTTCCTAAGACCTCCACTCACTCACCACATGTTAGTTGACAGTGTGCTGTGGGTGTTGGGAGATGGGGACACAGAGGTGGATAAATAGCAGCTCTCTGCCCTTACGGAACTCTGTCTAGCAGAGGAAGGACAGATGAGTAGACGACAATTGCAATTCAGTGCGACGGGTGGACAACGGAGGCGACTGCTGCAGAAAAGAGGGCTGGACTCTGCTTGGGGGTGGTGCGGGGAAGGTTTTGAAGGAGGTGCCGCTTGAGACTGGCCTTGGCCGGTGAATTGGGATTCATGGGCAGGGCAGAGCATTCCAGGCTGAGGCTCAGGCAAAGATGCAGCAGTCAGGAACAACAGGGCAAGTGCAGGACTGCTGGCATTTATCTGGCTGGCACAAAGGCTGCCTGGGAGGAGGACGGGAGACTGGCCGGGGAGTTGCGGTCAGATTGCAAAGGGCTCACTTGCCAGGCTGGGGAGTTCAGAATTGACACCATAAGTGCAGACAGGGATGGTATCAACCTCTCCAAAGAGCATAGATTAGGAGGCATCCTGCCAGGCTCAGAGGGAGCACACGGGAGAGAGAGGCACTGTAGCTGGTCCACTTGGTTTATTAATGCTTTCCTTAAACTTTTATGGAGTTCTCTATTAGTCAGAACTCTTTCAGTTCAAGTGGTAGAAACCCACTCAAACCACCTTAAACAAAAAGGGAATTTGTTGGTTCACAGGACTGGGGGTGGTACTGTGAGCGCCTAAAGGAGAGAAGGAAGGGCAACGGGAGCCACTAGAGCTCCACGCCTGTCCACGGCTCGTCTCCATCACTGCTTGGCTCTGCTCTGCAGAGAGACTCCTTCACGTGGAGGGAAGGTGGTCACCTAGAGCCCCATGCCTGTGTCATCTCATCTAGCACTCCCAACATGAAGAGGACCCCCTTCCTGTGTCTGCATATTAATCCCAAGGAACGGTCTCATTGGTCCTGTTCGGTCAGCGATACCCGTTGGTCTAATCATTGTTGCTGAGACTGTGATTAACCCAGGCTGGGTCACGTGTTTGCCTCTTTAGAGGAGGCAGAAGTGAGGGAGTACCCCATCTCACAGCTCCTCAGGACCACGTGGAGTGGAGGGGATTCCCCAAAGAAAAGGGGGTTCAGTTATGAGGAGGTATGTACAAAATGAACTGGACAGCACAGGGGAAAAAAAAAAAAAAGGAAGCTTCCACTTTTCTGTGCCAAGCCCTCTACTAGATGCTGGGGATTCAGAGATAAGATCCCGTCTCTACCATCAAATAGCTCCAGTCCAGATGAGGGGTCAGATGGTTAGAAATTATCGCGATGATGAGGAGATACAGGGACTCTCCAGACACCTTGGGAACCCAAGAGAGGGGCACCCAACCCAGACTGAGGCAGAAAGAAACCAGGAAACACATTCCCCCAAAAGTTGCCCCTCAACTGAGTTATGAAAGATGAATAAGAACTAGCCAAGGGGGGCTTCCCTGGTGGCTCAGTGGTTAAGAATCCGCCTGCCAATGCAGGGGATACGGGTTCGATCCCTGGTCTGGGAAGATCCCACATGCCTCAGAGCCGCTAAGCCCACGTGCCCTAGAGCCTGTACTCTGCAACAAGAGAAGCCACCGCAAAGAGAAGCCCGCGCACCGCAGCCAAAACTAATTTAGAAAAAAAAGAAGTAGCCAAGGGAAGAAAGGAAGAAGGAAGTTCAAGGAGAGGAAGCAACATACAGGGGTGTAGACCACTCCAAAATCACAGGTCCCTGGCATGCACAGAGGGGAAAGTTGCTGGCAGTTCCTCAAAAGAGGGACGCAGAGGAATTGCAAACCGGGGTGAGAGGAACGGAAGAGGTCAGAGTGGCAATGAGGGGTCTGGGGGCCCGTGAGTCTGTCAGGTGGAGAGACCAGTAGATGAGTGCGTTGTTTTGGATCTAGAGATTGAGAAAAAACTTAAGCTGTGGATATAAATTTGGGATTCATCCCAGTGGGTGGCAGCAAAAGCCACAGGAGGATGCTGTCACTCAGGGAGAGTGAGAGGAAAGATGAGAGCACCCACACGTGCTGAGTGGCTGGACAGAGAGGACACGAGAAGGAAGGAGTCTGAGAAAAGGACGAACAGGTCAGCAGCACACGGTGAGAACATGATTTGTGCTCTCAGGTCCCAAGGCCTCTGCAGATGTAATTCTCTCCCATTTGAAACTTTCTCGGAGAAAGATCAGATTACCTGCAAAGGAATGAAAATCAGATTGTCATCAGACATCTCATCGGCAACCCCTGATTCAAGAAGGTAGAGCAAAACCTGCAAAGGGAAGAGGGAGTGGCGAGACTGCTAGTTGTCCCCAGCGTCTGCTCCCTCATTCTTCCTTTGTAGTAGAACCTTTGGTGTTTAGCTGTGCACAGAGCCACCCAGAATCAAGGTTGTATTTCCAGCCTCCCTTGGAGCTGTGTGGCCATGCAAGTTCCAGCTGTCCCTTCCCCTTTGCACCTTCCTCCCTCCATAATGCTGCCTGGAAAGCTAATAAGAGGCCATCATCTTGGACTGTGATAACAAGGACCACATCTTACGTGTGGCAGAAAACAGGGAGGAGCCTAGTCCCCTGTCATCTTTTACATGAAAAAAATAAAAATAAACCGCAACTTGTTTGAGGCACCGCTGTTTTGGGTCTCTTATTTACAGCTAAACCTGATTCATATTGATATTTAGGGGAAATTATACCCAGCCAACATATCAATCAAGTATGAGAATAAAATGAAGTCATTTTTATGTAGGCAGCAGCCCAAAGAGAAGTCAAGAAAGAGACGTTTAAATGGATTATTTAAAGCCCTAAAAGTAAGTAATAGAAGGAGTAAATAAATAGGTGACTGGCAGGGATTAGGGAAAGACAGGAAATGGTGAAAGCAAGCTAAATTCATCACCTTTCATTGCAGGGAGTCAGGAGATACTGTTGAAACTTGATGCATTAGGTACAGAGATATTAGCGTATTCTCTGGCATCATGGAAGTACTATCAGGAAGGTTAGAAGGAGAAATGGTTGAAGATGATTACTTCAGGGGAATGGGCCTCAGAATTGATGGAGGAAGCCTTTAATTTTTCACTTTTACTATGTACACTTTAGATGTACATAGGAAAACCTCTGAAGGATACAGACCTAACTCTTAACAGTGTAAACCTCAGGGAGTAGGAACTCCCAGAGGAGGAGGCTCTGGAGACAGATTAGTGTTTCACTTCATAACCTTCTATATTATTTGGTGTTATAAAAGTGAGCACGGGCTTCCCTGGTGGCGCAGTGGTTGAGAGTCCGCCTGCCGATGCAGGGAACGCGGGTTCGTGCCCCGGTCCGGGAAGATCCCACATTCCGCGGAGCGGCTGGGCCCGTGAGCCATGGCCGCTGAGCCTGCGCGTCGGAGCCTGTGCTCCGCAACGGGAGAGGCCACAGCAGTGACAGGCCCGCTTATCACCAAAAAAAAAAAAAAAAAAAAAGTGAGCACTTATTATTTTCATAAAAAACTTTTACTGTATATATATTTTAAAGAATAAGGGGGAAATAACAGACAGTGGTCTACAGTCTGGAAAATACCACAGGCAGAAGGACGGGATCTGCAATGTCTCACTTCCCTGGCAGTGAAATCAGGTTTCTCTTAGCAAGTCTGATAGCCTCCGATTTTGCCCACTGCCTGGATTTATCTCGTCCACTGTCGTCCATGGCCAGACCTGAGAGGAGTTTAGAGAGCGTTCCCCTCTCGGGAGGTGTCCTGCTCAAATGCGCCACTTCCCGCTGGCATAATTAGAGTTGGAATTATCTCAGGGCTGAACAATCAGAAGCCTCTGTTTGCAAGGCTTGTGATTTCTCTAGTGACACAACTCCCTTAAATCCTAGTTGGCTGTCTGCCATTGCAGTTCCTAGGGATGCCACACGCAAGTAAGCAATGCCAGAAATCTTGCCCAGTCAGGAAACTCGATTCTGAGCCCACTTCTTGCGGTTTGTCTCTTAGCAACAGGCTTGGGGTTCTGACTATCCTTCTAGGCCTTAGGTTAAGATTCTTCCTTGGTAGGTATATGGGCATCTGGGGTTCACAGACCAGCATCCTTTCTGTGACTGAGACCGAATTTCTTTTGGGGAACCAACTTTCATCCTCTCATTCTCAGCCAATAGATTTAATCTGGGGTTGTTTTCTACCCCGAAGTCCAGGGATGTGCCAATCAGTACGTCCCCATCTCCCTCGCCAAAATGATGGTTGAGGGATGGGCACATGATCTATGGCAGCCCAATCAGAATTAATTACAGGACTTTAGCTGAAAATGCTGGGACACGGACTTGTTCTTTCTTGATGATCTTGATCTCGAACAAGGAGCTGCTGTCAGCCATGAAGACTGTTGGGACGATAAGGGGAGTTATCCAACACTGAAGAAGCAGAATAAAAAGATGAAAAAAAGAAAACTAGGTTATGATTACAATGGATTGTTTCCTCTGGCTCCTCTTAACTTTAGCATAGAAAATAAAATTCAGCTTTGCAATTGCAGGTAACTCACAATTGTCTCTCCGTGGTCTTAGATGATTGGTCTTAGATCATTGGTTAGATCTTTATTAACAAAGCTAATTATCCAACCTCCTCTCATGGTCCAGCTTAAAGGAAAGATTTTTGTTATCTCGTAGCACCATATGAAGACCACAAGTAGTACATCACCTTCAATATCTTATAAAAATATGTAATGTTTTTCTATGAAACCTCCAATAATTCCACCAGCATTGGGCACATAGTCTGAGCCCTAAAGTACAACAGGAAATGGTTAGATGAGCTAATCCATTTCCATGAGGATAATAAACTTGGAAAGAATGTCTTTATTACTGCTTTCCATACCACTTGGCCAGGTCCACGTTTTAAATTCTGTGACATACAACGCCCCACTTCTCGTACCAGATCTTCTTGGTCAAGATTCTTTTAGCTGCAAATAAAGCAACCTCACTCAAAGTAATTTAAAGAAGAGGGGGCTTTTTGGCTCACGGGATGGGAAAGGCAGGGGTATATCGAAAATAGGGACAAAATACTGCTTGCGCACTCACTCTCACTTTCTCTCAGTTTTCTTGCTTTCATATTCTGTTTCAGCTTAATTGTCTTCCAAGTTAGGGTGGGTTTCTGTAAGCAAATTAGAGAACATTGGCCACCAGTGGCATCCAGCATTGTACCTGACAACTCCATGACCAGAAAAGAAACAAACCTCCTGCCTGTCAACAACAACCATAAAAAATCCCAGGAAGCGTTTTGATTGGTTTATCTTGGGTCATGTGTACACCTATCATCCAGGAGCTTAAGATGCTGTGATTGACTTGTACTGGATTATATATGTACTCCTGCAACAGTTACCAGAAGAAATGGGGAAGGGGATGCTTAGAAGAGAAAAAAAAGCCACTGAAAAAATTTATGAAAAGACTGAGTAAAATGTCCAGGTACAAGATAAATATATAGAAAACAATGACTCTATATACATTCACAATTACCAGTTATAAAGTGCTAGTTAGTAATATCCCATTTACAATTTAAAAAAACCCTGTAACTGTAAGAATAAATCTAACGAAAAGTGTTCAGGGAAACTATGGATCTTCAATAAAGAGCATAAAATACAGCATGAATGAAAATAAAGAGATTTTGATCTTAGATGGAACAACTTAATATTCTAATACAGGGGATACCCTCTCCTCTATAAATTTAATATAATTCCAGTCAAAATTCTAGTGGGATTTTTAAAAAGGGAATTTGAAGTGCTAATCCTAAAGTTAACCTGGAGGGACTTTCCTAGTGGTCCAGTGGTTAAGAATCCACCTTCCAATGCAGGGGACATGGATTTCATCCCTGGTCAGGGAACTAAGATCCCACATGCTGCAGGGCACCTAAGCCTGCGTGCCAGAATTAGAGAGTCCACGTGCCACAACTAGAGAGCCCACATGCCACAACTAGAGAGACTGTGCGCCTCAACTACTGAGCCTGCATGCCCTGGAACCTGTGTGCCACAACTAGGGAGAAGCCCCCGTGACACAACAAGAGATCCCGCATGCCACAACTAAGAACCAGTGCAGCCAGATAAATAAATAAATAAATAATTTTAAAAAATAAAAATAGGGCTTCCCTGGTGGCACAGTGGTTACGAATCTGCCTGCCAATGCAGGGGACATGGGTTCGAGCCCTGGTCTGGGAAGATCCCACATACCACGGAACAACTAAGCTCATGCGTCACAACTACTGAGCCTGTGCTCTAGAGCCTGCGAGCCACAACTACTGAGCCCACATGCCACAACTACTGAAGCTCAAGTGCCACAAGTACTGAAGCCCATGTGCCGAGAACCCATGCTCCACAACAAGAGAAGGCACCACAATGGGAAGCCCGTGCACCACAACGAAGAGTAGCCCCAACTTGCCACAACTAGAGAAAGCCTGCATGCAGCAACGAAGACCCAACACAGCCAAAAATAAAATAAATAAATAAATATTTTAAAATAAATAAAATAAATAAATAAAAATAAGGTTAACCTGGAAGTGGATGAGTATAACCAAGACAACTTTTTAAAAAGAAAAATAATGAAGGAGGTGTTGCTACCAAATGTCAAAACATAATATAAAACTACAGTAATTAAAAGTGTGTTCTTGGGCTTCCCTGGTGGCGCAGTGGTTAAGAATCCACCTGCCAATGCAGGAGACACGGGTTCGAGCCCTGGTCCAGGAAGATCCCACATGCTGCAGAGCAACTAACCCTGTGCGCCACAGCTACTGAACCTGTGCTCTAGAGCCTGTGAGCCACAACTACTGAGCCCGTGTGCCACAACTACTGAGCTTGCATGCCGCAGCTACTGAAGCCCGTCGCCTAGAGCCTGTGCTTTGCAACAAGAGAAGCCACCGCAGCAAGAAGCACGAGCACTGCAACGAAGAGTAGCCCCCGCTCGCTGCAACTAGAGAAAGCCCACACACAGCAACGAAGACCAAACACAGCCAAAACTAAATAAATTTATATATATATTTTTAAAAAGTGTATTCTTGGGGATGGTTCAGTTTCCAGGTAGATGGAGTAGACATACTTTCCCCTATTCCTATTGCTAAGTACAACTAAAAGCCCTGAATCTTTTACATAAGACAACAAGAAAACTCTGAAAGATGGAGAGAGGGAGGTGGACTGGCATAGGGAACTTGTGACCTGAAAAATGACACAGAGGTGAGTTCTGTGGGTTTTCTTTTTGTCCCATATATCCCAGACTGGGTCTTGGAGAAGCCAGCAATCTGGAAACACCAACAGGCAAACAAACAAACCCTATGAAAGTCTACTCTCTCTAGCTAAAGGATCAGGAAAAGGGCAACTTAGCAATATAGAAAAATTTTGAACAATAGCCACTTTACTACAGCCAAACACTACCAAAAAAAAAATCCCCCAAAAAACAAAACAAAAGAACAACAAAAAAACTGACCTAATCCCCATACATGCCAGCGAAGACCAAGTGGGAGTCAAGATCCATGCTTGCCAGGCTGTAAGGAGGCAACTGACCCTTCCTCCCACAAACCCACTCAAGTGGTGTCAAGGAAAGGCTGAATAAGGAGTCAGGACTTTCATCACCACTGCGGGCAGTCTCCTCTCTGCAGTGTCCATAGAGATGAAGAATCTGGACTTCCACCTCCACTTGGCAGTAAGGAGGGGTGCCAACACTTTCATTGCCTGATCAGTGTCAGATGAAGTCAGCTAAAACAGGAGGTTTAAATAAGATCCAGAGTATTATAACACAATACTCGAAATGTACAGATTTCAGTAAAAAGTCACTTGTCATATCAAGAGCCAGAAGTTCTCAAACTGAATGAAAAAAGAAAATATATGCCAACACACATGACAGGTACGTTAACACTACGTGACAATGATGGCAAGGCAGCCATGATTTTTAAAATGCTTCAATAAAAACGCTTGAAACAAATTTAAAAAAAAAGGAAGCCTCATCAAAGAAATAGAGCTTCAGCAAAGAAACAGAAGACTTATAGAAGAACCAATAGAATGTTAAAATTGAGAAATGTAATAACAGAAATTTAAAAACTCAGTGGATGAGTTCAATTAGCAAAATGGAAGGGATAGAGGGAAAAATCAGTGAACTAGAGGAATGAAAATTAGAAATTACCCAACTGTACAGCAGAGAGAAAACAAAAATGAACAGAGCCTCAGGGACTTCCTTACTGTCTCAGTGGGTAAGACTCTGCGCTCCCAGTGCAGGGGGCCCAGGTTCGATCCCTGGTCAGGGAACTAGATCCCACATGCATGCCACAACTACGCATTCATATGCTGCAACTAAGGAACCCGCTTGCCGCAACTAAGACCCAGCACAACCAAATAAATAAATACATAAATTAATAAATATTAAAAAGTGAACAGAGCCTCAGGGACTAGTAAGACTATAACAAAATATCTCTAACACTCCTGTCATCAGAGTCTCAAAGAAAGGAGAAAGAAGGCAGGGTTAAAAAAGTACTCAAGGAAATGATGACGGGATTTCCCTGGTGGCACAGTGGTTAAGAATCCACCTGACAATGCAGGGGACACGGGTTCGAGCCCTGGTCCAAGAAGATCCCACATGCCACGGAGCAACTAAGCCTATGCGCCACAACTACTGAGCCTGCGCTCTAGAGCCCACGACCCACAACTACTGAGCCTGCATGCCACAACTACTGAAGCTCATGTGCCTAGAGCCCATGCTCTGCAACAAGAGAAGCCACTGCAATGAGAAGCCCGCTCACTGCAATGAAGTGTAGCCCCCACTCACCGCAACTAGAGAAAGCCTGTACACAGCAATGACGACCCAATGCAGCCCAAAATAAAAACAAACAAACAAATAAATAAATATTTTAAAAAAGAGCAATCAGATCCAGAAGGTGAGATACTCCTCTGCAGAGCAGCAGAGCAGCTGATCTGGCTTCTTAGAAAGTCAACAGCATGAAAGAAAAGGTGGGGGACTGTTCCATATTACAATATGTTTAAGAGGAATAACAACCAAATGAAAGCTGTGGCCTTTGGGGGCTGTACAGACAAATCAATAGTGAATACATTTGGGGGACAGTTTTGTAAATGTGAATAAGGACTTAGCATGGGAACATATTAGGAATTGTTGATTTTTGTCAGTGTGATAATGGCGTTGCTGTTATGTAAGAACGTGTCCTTATTTTTTTAAATATTTATTTATTTATTTTGGCTGCACTGGGTCTTCATTGCGGCACGTGGGATCCTAGGCTGCGGCACGCAGACTTCTTGAGTTGAGGCAGGCAAGCGGGATCCCCAATCAGGGATCGAACCCAGGCCCCCTGCATTGGGAGCGCAGAGTCTTACCCACTGGACAACCAGGAAGTCCTGTAAGTGTCCTTATTTTTAAGAGATGCAGACTGAAATATCTGGAGATGAAATACCATAATGTTCATAATTTTAAATACATCTGGAAAGAAAAGATGAAACAATGTGGAAAAATATCAACAGTTGTTAAATCTGAGGCGTTTTTTGTATGTTTGAAATTTTTCATAAAATGTTTCAAACGAAGAAAGCTGTCACTGAATATAGCATCCAAGAACCCCCCCTGGCCCTGGTGATGTTCAAGGGCCACCTTGGAGAATGCCCTCGATCCCTGCCAACCTGCTGTCAGTCCCAAAGGCTTGATTCCCATCTAGATGAATCTCACTGTCTTCTTTCTTTTGAAAAGGCAACCTGCTGTGCCTCTAAAGTCACAGCATCCATCAGAAATGTGTGCCCACTGCTGTTGCACTGACCTGCGCGCTAGGTCTCTCTGGCTAATATTGAACATGAGAAGCAGGCAAGCCTTGGATATGACCCTCCACTTCAGCCTATGCTTGGGGTCCTCACCACCAAGCTAAAAGCTCTCACTCGCCTTTACTTCCATGATCAGGAATCGGCTATGAGCTAAGCTTCACAAGCTTTTGCTGCTCATGTGGAACCCACAGCTCAGTACTTCAGCAAGACCTAGGAAAGGCGGGGGGTCTACCTTCTGAGGGATCAGAAAATAATTTCCACAGAGGTAAAATGAGGCTGTGGTCTCTGTTCCCTCATCCTAACCCACCCCCACACTTCTTCACCTTGTTTCCTAACCCTCTGATATTCCTTTGGGATAAGCTGGACACATATCCTCCCACTATTGGGACAGAATGTGAAACATCTTTTTCAACCTCTTACTCACAATGATACGATTTGCTGATTATGGCCAGGAAGGGATGCCTTAATCAATGTTCTCTTAGTCGTCTCAGACTCCTCCTCCAAACTAAAGGGAAATTGTTGTTAGCACATGGATGTGGCTCAGAGGACAAAGAGATGAATTTCAATAGGACCTTAAGAGGAACTGGAACAAGGAAGTGCTTCTCACTGTCACTCTTGCTCTGGCTATCACTCACTCCCTCCTCTCTCATACTCTATTCCTATATCTCTTTGCACATCTTCTTCTGCTCCGGGATCCGCAAACTGCTTTGTTCGTTTTCATATACTTGGCTGCCTTGTTGAACCACAGTTTGCACAATCTAAACTCAAGCAATACCCCAAAGTAACTAATAGCTCTCAACCCCAATTCCTTCATGCATCAATACGTCTTCCAACCAGCTATGATGGGGTATGAGGCAGGGCAGAGTCACACTACATAAGCGTGGCCTTCAAGGGTCTTACCCCTGGAGGGAAGGGGGTGTCGTTAGAGTTTGCATGAAGGAGGAGTATGGTCCTAAGACACATATCTATTATTTTCACCAAAACTGCTATTGTTCAATTATTCATTTAACTGATTTGTAGCTAATAATCCCAATTTGTAAGCTGCCTCACTCAACTCTCTTGCCATTTCAAGATCCAAAAGAAAATTCCAGGGAACTATTCAGCATGCTCAAGTAAGTAAAAGAAATCTATTAGGAAAGAATAGTTATCCAAGGATAAGTAGGCCAGGATGAAGGAGAGATAGATGGGATAAGACAAAATTAAAAAGGAAGCTAAAATACAATATCAGAATTTAAACTCTCAGTGAAGCTCTAAAGAGCACAATTGAACTGTGGGAAAAATGAATCAGTGGGGCTTCCCTGGTGGCGCAGTGGTTGAGAGTCCGCCTACCGATGCAGGGGACACGGGTTCGTGCCCCGGTCCAGGAAGATCCCACATGCCTCGGAGCAACTCAGCCCGTGTGCCACAACTACTGAGCCTGCGCTCTAGAGCCCACGAGCCACAACTACTGAAACCCACGTGCCACAACTACTGAGGCCCACACGCCTAGAGCCTGTGCTCTGCAACAAGAGAAGCCACTGCAATGAGAGGCCCTCGCACTGCAACGAAGAGTAGCCCCCGCTCGCCACAACTAGAGAAAGCCTGCACGCAGCAACGAAGACCCAACGCAGCCAAAAATAAATATAATAAATAAATAAATTTATTTTAAAAAATTGTTTTTAAAAGTTAGGAAATAAAGTTAGAGAATCACCTTGGACATCTACCACATGATTAAAAGAAGTTGAGAAATAAACAAAAAAGAATGGATAAAAGGAAAACTTTCTAAGACTAAAGAACATAGTCTCTGAATTGGTAGGTCTCATTGAGTGCCCCAGAATAATAAATAGACAAAAAAAAAAAAAGGCTTCCAACCAATGCATATAATCTAGAATGTTCAAAACACTGGGGATAAAGAGAGGATCCAAAAACCTAACACAAAGGATCATGAATCAAAATGGCATCAGACTTCTTAAGAGCAATACTGAAAACTAAAATACAATGGAAAAATACCTTGGAAATTTCAAGAGAAAATTATTCCCAACTGAGGCTTTTATACCCAGTCAAGCCATCAATCAGATGTCCAAGTGAAATAAAGACATTTTCAGACATGTTGAAAACTTAGTTTTACCTTCTGTGCACCATAAAACTCCTTCAGAAAAAAAAAAAAATGTCCTTCAGTAAAATAAGAGAATAAACAAAGAAACAGAAAGATGTGATCCAGGAAACAGGAGATCCAACACAAGAGAGACATGAAAGTAATCCCCAGGCTGATGGTGAAGGAAAGATCCCAGGACAATGGCTAGGAAGCACATGCCACTCTTCCATTCAGAGAGGAAATAATTTCTCCTCCCCTTGTATATGGTTTGGCTTTGACCAATAGAATGTAGTGGGAGTGATGCTGTCCCAGTCCCAGGCCTGGCCGTTAGCCGTCTGGAAGCTTCTGTCTCACTCTTTTGAAGCCCTTAGCCAAGAAATCAAACTTTAGTGCTGGAAAAAAAGTCCAGCCACTACTTGGTGTTCCACATCTTTTGAATCAGAGGCAGCATCTGTGGAAGAAAGTTTCCCCAAGTTAGTCTTATCGGACTTGTATGGGTTAAAAGTCAAACATGGCCTTACAGAGACTATCAAATGTGCAAGAAGGCAAACCCACTATGAGTGAGGACCAGAAGAAACAACATGTTTAATCAATACCCCTACCACCACCCCCACAAAGACAGCAGACGTTGGAAATGTCAAATACAAAATACAGAATGGTTGCATCTAGAATGTTTACAGAAACAAAGAATGCAAGTATAAGGGAAAACATACAATAAGAAATCATCAGGATTGTACAAATTGGAAAAAATAGAACTTATAAAAATGCAAAGCATACCCTTGAAATAAAACTTAATGGAGATATAAAATACTTATGAAAACTGTTTTGTAAACTGTGGAAAAAACCCTCAATGGATGGGCTAATCAATCAGCCTATTTGATACAGTTGAAAGTAGAATTTAACTAAAACATATATCCCAGGAATTTATCCAGAATGCAGCAAAGAAAGGCAAGGGGGAAAATATAATAGAGAGTTGTGAGACATGAATAATAATAGAATAACAATTTCTTACATCCATCTGATTGGAGTCCCAAAGGGTGAAATTAAAGAGAATGGAAAGAAGCAATATTTTTAAAAAGTAATTAACTAATATAATATTATAAATAACTATACTTCAATTAAAAAATTAAAAGATAATTGACTGAGAATTTTCAGAACTGATGAAAACCATGAATACACAGATCCAGGAAGCACAGAATATCCCAAAATGAGCAAGAAAAATCAATTCATACCTTGTCACATCATAGTGAGTCTGTTGGACATCAAATATAAATAGAAGATCTGAAAAGCAGAAAGAAAAAGACAGATGACCTACAAAAGAATGCCAATTAGGGTAGCAGCAGATTTCACAAGCAACAACAGAAGCCAGAAGACAGTGGAATAACTTCTATAAAATGATAAGAAAAAAATTACTAAGCATTTAGAATTGTCTTCTCAGCAAATGTTATTCATTAATGAGGGAAAAAACAATAATATTTATAAGAAATAACACATGTGGAGTTTACAAGGAGATCCTCTCTAAAAGAACATATAAAGGATTTAGTTCAAGAAGTAGGAAAATGAGGACTTCCCTGGTGGTCCAGTGGTTAAGAATCCGCCTTCCAATGCAAGGACGCGGGCTTGATCCCTGATCGGGGAACTAAGATCCCACATGCCACAGGGCAACTAAGCCCGCTCGCTCTAGAGCCCGTGCACTGCAGCTAGAGAGAAGCCAGCGTGCTGCAAAAGATTCCACATGCTGCAACTAAGACCCGATGCAGCCAAATAATAAAATAAAATAAAATACAAAATTTAAAAAAGAAATAGGAAAATGATCCCAGAAAAAAGTAGAAATGCAGAAAGGAAAAGTGAACAAAACGAATAGTAACATAAAAGTAAGCCCAGGGCTTCCCTGGTGGCGCAGTGGTTGAGAGTCCGCCTGCCGATGCAGGGGACACGGGTTCATGCCCTGTCTGGGAAGATCCCACATGCCGCGGAGCGGCTGGGCCCGTGAGCCATGGCCGCTGAGCCTGCACGTCCGGAGCCTGTGCTCCGCAACGGGAGACGCCACAACAGTGAGAGGCCCGTGTACCGCAAAAATCAGGCTCCCAGACTTCAGACTATACTACAAAGCTACAGTTATCAAAACGGTATGGTACTGGCACAAAAACAGAAAGATAGATCAATGGAACAGGGTAGAAAGCCCAGAGATAAACCCACGCACATATGGTCACCTTATCTTTGACAAAGGAGGCAGAAATGTACCGTGGAGAAAGGACAGCCTATTCAATAAGTGGTGCTGGGAAAACTGGACAGCTACATGTAAAAGTATGAAGTTAGATCACTCCCTAACACCATACACAAAAATAAGCTCTAAATGGATTAAAGACCTAAATGTAAGGCCAGAAACTATCAAACTCTTAGAGGAAAACATAGGCAGAACACTCTATGACATAAATCACAGCAAGATTCTTTCTGACCCACCTCCTAGAGTAATGGAAATAAAAACAAGAGTAAACAAATGGGACCTAATGAAACTTAAAAGCTTTTGCGCAGCAAAGGAAACCATAAAGAAGACCAAAAGACAACCCTCAGAATGGGAGAAAATATTTGCAAATGAAGCAACTGACAAAGGATTGATCTCCAAAATTTATAAGCAGCTCATGCAGCTTAATAACAAAAAAACAAACAACCCAATCCAAAAATGGGCAGAAGACCTAAATAGACATTTCTCCAAAGAAGATATACAGACTGCCAACAAACACATGAAAGAATGCTCAACATCACTAATCATGAGAGAAATGCAAATCAAAACTACAATGAGATATCATCTCACACCAGTCAGAATGGCTATCATCAAAAAATCTAGAAACAATAAATGCTGGAGAGGGTGTGGAGAAAAGGGAACCCTCTTACACTGTTGGTGGGAATGTAAATTGATACAGCCACTGTGGAGAACAGTATGGAGGTTCCTTAAAAAGCTACAAATAGAACTACCATATGACCCAGCAATCCCACTACTGGGCATATACCCTGAGAAAACCATAATTCAAAAAGAGTCATGTACCAAAATGTTCATTGCAGCTCTATTTACAATAGCCCAGAGATGGAAACAACCTAAGTGTCCATCATCGGATGAATGGATAAAGAAGATGTGGCACATATATACAATGGAATATTACTCAGCCATAAAAAGAGACGAAATTGAGCTATTTGTAATGAGGTGGATAGACCTAGAGTCTGTCATACAGAGTGAAGTAAGTCAGAAAGAGAGAGACAAATACCGTATGCTAACACATATATATGGAATTTAAAAAAAAAAAAATGTCATGAAAAACCTAGGGGTGAAACAGGAATAAAGACACAGACTTACTAGAGAATGGACTTGAGGCTATGGGGAGGGGGAAGTGTAAACGGTGATAAAGCGATAAAGAGGCATGGACATATATACACTACCAAACGTAAGGTAGATAGCTAGTGGGAAGCAGCCGCATAGCACAGGGAGATCAGCTCGGTGCTTTGTGACCGCCTGGAGGGGTGGGATAGGGAGGGTGGGAGGGAGGGAGACGCAAGCGGGAAGAGATATGGGAATATATGTATATATATAACTGATTCATTTTGTTGTGAAGCTGAAACTAACATACGATTGTAAAGCAATTATACTCCAATAAAGATGTTAGAAAAAAAAAAAAAAGTAAGCCCAAACAAGTTCTGTCTCAGTAAAATAATACAGGAGTCTAATCTGTGGGATTAAAAAACAAAAAACAAAAAAACCAGAGCTGAAACGTTCAAAATCAGTAAGTTGGGGGAAAGCAATAGTGAGTCAGGAGGGGTTAGAGCAGAGCTAAAGTGATCTAAAATTGTTCTACTGACCGGAATGGAGGGCAAAATATCATTCAACATTACAACGTTGTTAGGTCAAATGTGCATATAAACTGTATAGAGATACCACTAAAATAAGAGAAATAGGTTACAGAAATACCAAATCAGCATAAGGGGGAAAGTGGAATAAATGGGGGAAAATCATCCCTCCAAGGGCAAGAAACTAGCACTTGAAGTTCTGGCCCGTACAATACGATAAGAAGAAGAAAGAAGAAATTAGATGGAATCTTAAAAAAGGGTACAAATGAACTTATTTACAAAACAAGTAGAGTCACAGATGTAGAAAACAAACTTTTGGTTACAGGGGATAAGGGTAGGAGAGGGATAAATTGGGAGATTGGGACTGGCATATACATATTACTATATATAAAATCGATAACTAATAAGAACCTACTGCATAGCACAGGGAACTCTACTCAATACTCTGTAATGGCCTATATGGGAAAAGAATCTAAAAAAAGAGTGGATATATGTATATGTGTAACTGATTCACTTTGCTGTACACCTGAAATTAACACAACATTGTAAATCAACTATATTCCAATAAAAATTTAAAAAATAAAAAAGAGGAAATTAGAAGCATAACGATTCAAAAGGAGGAAATAAAACTCTTGTTATTTGAAATAACCTGATTGGCCATAGAGAAAGTAATGAATTTATAGCAAACCACTGAAAAATAATAAGAGAATTTAGCAAGGTGCCTGGATCTTATGATTAGCATACAAAATTAATTGTAATTCTATATACTAGTAACAATTAGGAAATATATATTTTTAAAAGATACCTTTTATAGAGAAAAAAACTTAATACCTGGGCTTCCCTGATGGCGCAGTGGTTGAGGGTCCGCCTGCCGATGCAGGGGACACGGGTTCGAGCCCTGGTCCAGGAAGACCCCACATGCCGTGGAGCAACTAAGCCTGTGCACCACAGCTACTGAGCCTGCACTCTAGAGCCCGCGAGCCACAACTACTGAGCCCGTGTGCCACAGCTACTGAAGCCCGAGTGCCTAGAGCCCGTGCTCCACAACAAGAGAAGCCATGACAATGAGAAGCCTGCACACCGCAACAAAGAGTAGCCCCCGCTCACCGCAACTAGAGAAAGCCCGCGTGCAGCAACAAAGACCCAACGCAGCCAAAAATAAATAAATAAAATAAATTAATTAAAAAAAATTTTTTTAAAGAAGAGTATTGTAATTACTCACAACAGTTCCCAAGAAAGGAAATAGGCTCAGTTTAATATCATTAACTCCAAGGAGTGACAGCCAAGGGGTGGGGCATGGGGAGGATTAATCTACATTCACAGAGTGAAATATGGCTGAACTCCTCTTGTCATTTTAAGAAGATGAGCTTCCAAATCCAGAGGATGGAACCAAATATGTATGTCTCCTTATCTTTTCCTTCTTCTGACTAGATGGTGATGAAAATTACCTCTGGGCAGAGATCAGTAAAAGAGGGAATGTGAACTGTGAGACATTAGTGAAGTTTTCCAGGCTCTAAAAAGAATTGGAAGAACACCTATACAGCCTATAATGATGTTCTCACATTAGAATGGGGTATACTGTGGACTGGGGTGAGGCAAACATAGTAACTCCAACCTCTTAATGTTTCTCATAAGCTCCTTTTTTAACCTTAGAGTGCTCTTTCAGGAAATATCTCTTATCATGAAGGAAGATTTGACTTCGGCAATTGTCCTCATTCACTTGAGATTCTTGGGGGTTTTGATGGTTTGGTGGGTTATTATTATTATTGACTTCTGTTAATGAAAATTCAATAGGTTTTATTAAGAAAAAGAATTTTCAGTATGATTCCAATATTATAAAAATGTTTCTGTCTCTCCAATCCATCTAATGTTAATGATAATTATTGATGGGTGGTAAGATTTAGGATAATTTATTGTTGTCTTTATAGTTTTCTGCATTGCTTCAGTTCTTTAAAAGAAGCATGTATCATTTTACAAATGCAATTCAGTATGTGTATAAGGAGAGAGAAACAGCTAGAGAATAATAATAATGACAATGATGATAGTTTACACTCTGAGTGCTTACTGTTTATCTGGCACTGTTCTAAACCCTTTACATGTACTAGGGTAAAATATATGAAATTGCCAATATTTGGCTGTTTTTGACCTACAAAAACAGCAATTTCATGTAGTCCTATTTACATTTACTCCTTTAATCCTTGAACAACCCTAAGATGAAGATGGAGGATCCAAAGCTGCTAGAAATGCAAAAAGAAATCAAGTGTCATTCTTCTCCTCAGACCCACCCGCCCCGATCCAGCCCCCATCCTCTGGTCTTGCCCTCACACCTTGCTCTACAGGTCAGGGTATCCCAAGACACCTTAAGAAGTGGCATCAGCCATTAACCTGAGCACCAAAGGCAGGACACGCAGCATTGCTCTAACTCAGTTTATCCCCTGAATGAAGTCACCTCTGGTTTCTAGGAGGTACATGGTCTTCGGAACTTCAAGTTCTGTTCTAGAGCAGAGAGAACAGCTTTGGTGCACTTGCAGTTCCCGGTAGAGTCCCCGCCCATGTCCCCCACCCAGGCACTAAAGCACTTGACAGTTTCGTGTTTATTTTCAGAAAGTGATGAAGACAAAAGCAATATATCCGGACACCACTCTCTGTACAATAAATAGCCTCCCCCGTTCCCAAAAAATAAAAAAGAAAAATGCACCCTCACCCCCCCCAAGACCTTGCTTCTTGAGTTGTGCATAATCCCCCCCTTTCCAGCCCCTTCCTTGGGATCCCCACTGCCTCTAAGAGGGTGCGGCCCAAGCCAGCTGCCCAGAGTCATTGGGTCCTCTCCCCTGACTGTGGCTGGCTGGCTGTTATAAAATTCATGTGTCTTTATTTCCAGATCAGGGATTAACACACACACACAAATGTTGAAAGTTACTCTGCAGAGAAAGAGATCTGAGTTTCCAGTCTGGCTGTCCCACCTAATCCTGACCCCCCACTCCCACCCCTACACCCCGCAGAAGGGAGGAAGCTCCTTTGTGTCCCAGACCTTCCATTGTCTGTTTTCTGTTCTCCAGCTGGGAACCCACAACCAGAAGCAGCACCAGGTTAATGAGTGTAGTTGGGACAGAGGAAGGGGCAGAGAACACTCCTCGCAGGTTTCATTATGGGCCAGGAGGCAGCAAGTGAACCCCAGAATCCTTCTTGGACCCCTCTTCCTCAACCAGCTACAGAAGGAGATGGGACAGAGGGAGCTGGGGACGGCTCAGTCCTGGGTCTGTGGGCTACGTTAGTTGGTGTCACCAACCTGATGACACTCTTTCTGCTCCTTTCACCATGTCAACTGCTCAATTGGGAAAATAGTTATAAAACTGGCCTTCGGTTTCTTTATCAAAAGGAGAAGGGGCCCCCGCAGGGGAGGAGCTATCGCCACTAGAAGGATAGGGGGACACACGCCTCCTCTTAGAGTCTCCTTCACCCAGTCCCGAGTCGCTGGACTCTGGCCGGATGGGCGTGATCTCAGTCCACAAGGACGGGGAGCCCTGGTCTTCCGGCCCCCGCCCCTCTGAGGCTCCAGGGCCAGGTTCCATGGGCAGAGTTCGCGTGGAGCGGAACCAGCTGGTTGGGCCCATCTTGGGAGGGTACTGGGGGGTCACAGGCCAGCCAGCTCCAGGCGCCAGGACCTCCTGGCTTCGGTAGTAGGACATAGCGGACCCAGAGGCAGAGGGCAGGAATGAAGGCTTCATGCTGACAGCTCGAAACTCGGCCTCGTAGCTGTGGTCCCGAGGGGCCCCCAGCCAGTAAGGCTGGGGAACCACATCCTTGGCCTGGCTGGGAAGGTTGGGGTAGAAACAGCTGGGAACGGGATACTGGTTGGGGAGCAGAGGAGAGTAGTGGTCTCCCCCAAGCAACTGACAGTTGGGTCCAGGTGGGGAGAGGACACTGGTGTCAACAGATGCATACATGCTAAAAAAAAAACAGGAAGCAAAAGACAGGGGTCACGAACAGAACTGGTCACTTAGGAGCCTGCCTGTCTCACGTCCCTCCCCAGACCCTCTTTCCTGACTTGCCTGCCACCCTCCAGTACCCAGCCCACACTTCCCCACCGCAGAGGCAGAGAGGGGACGTGCTGAGCACTCATCTGGTCTCAGAGGGACAAGAGGAGGCCTCCGCAAACATGAGATGAACCCAGTGGCACTTACGACTCAAAGTTCTCCCGGAATCCTTTGGCAAAAGGGTTATTATCAATTTTCAGCTGAGTAATCTAGAGAGAAGTGAAACAGAGTCACCTGAGTCCTGAGTCTGAGGCCAGGGAACTTCCAAAATCGCTCCCAGGAAGACTGGGGGCTCCACTCTCCCCCTCGTCGTCCCCCCGCCCCGCCACAGGCTCAGTCCACCCTCGCCCAGGGAGCCTTCACCTCGGCGTTCTGGTAGGCGGTCACGGCGATGAACTGGGTTTCTTGGAAAGTAAAGATGTGTGTGTTGGGAGCGTTGCAGGCCGCCTCTGGCTCTCCATCGCTGACCTCGACGATGTGCAGCCGGGGCTGGTACTTATGGAGGGACTGGAGCACGATCATCTGAGAGAGGGTAGGACGGCCATGAGGGTGGGAGGAGGCAGTCCAAAGGAACCCTCTCCCAGCCCCACCTATGGCCAGCCCCACGGCCAAGCTAGAAAGGACCCTGAGGTCCTCGTGCCCATTCCTCTGCCCTGCCACCACATAACTTCTCCCAGGCTTCCAACCCCAGTCCCTTGCCTCTTCAGGGCACTAATTCTATTCTCTTGCCCCTTTACCTATCCCCAGATGTCCACTGTGACCAAGGTATTAGCACAAACAGGGCTTTTCAGGGATAAGGGCACTTTTAATAGAATTGCTCAACTCAAAGAAACTTTGCATCCGTTCCCTGGGACCACCGGTACCAACTCTCTACCCAATATGGTACACGAGTGATGGCAGCCCAGGATTCAGTGAAGAAACCCCCTGGCTGGTTTGGTCCGTGTTGGCCCAAATGTGATGCCTGTCTGCCCTGAGATTCAGCTTCCTCCCAAGGTGGGTGGAAAAGAACCAGAGTCAGAGAGGGAGAAAAGTCGCTCTTCCAGAACAGAAGCAGCCTGCAGGACCCGCTGCGACCTCGGGGACAGGGAGGGGTGCGGGGCTATCCCATGGGGAGGAGTCCCACCTGGGTCACATTGTTGGAGGCCCCTTTGTTGTTCGTGAGCTTTAGTTTCCCGAATGAAACTTCCTGGCGCATCCAGTGGGCTCCAGTGTTGGGAGAATCTGGGTGGACGTACAGGCGGTTCCCTGTGGACAGTTAATCTCTTTGGCATGCAGCCCTTGGGACCAGACCCCTGGTGATGTGGGGCTTCTTTGCCTGTTCTGAGGGGAATGGCAAGAAGGATACAGGGGGAGGACAGACGGGGCAGGACAGGGGGTGCTGTGGGCAGAGGACTGAGCCGAAGACAGGCTAGAGCAAAGTAGAAGAGATGACAAACAGAACGGAGTGAGAAGTGGGAGGCGATGGGGATGGGTGGAGTGGGGTGGGGTGGGATGGGATGGGAGGGATGGAACAGAGAATGAAATCCTAGGAGTCAGGGCCAGGGGCTTGGGGGTTCCTCTTGGATCCACCAGGGGGCGCCCAGTATTAGACAAAAAGCATGCCCCCCAGTTCCCAAGGAGGCGCGTACCTGGCATGTTGCCCCCAGCCTTTCCACACGGCACCCACTTGCCGCTCTGATACCGCCAGTGATGCTGGTCCACCAAGACCACGTCCACAAATATCCGGTAATGGCTGGTGGGCTCCAGCCCAGCCACAGTAAATGAGAGGAATGGGAACATCCGCCTGGGGAGAACAGAGAGACCCATCAATACCCATCAGCCCCCAGCCCCCGGACAGCCGTGCCCTGCGCAAAGGCTGTCCGTCGCTGGTGTGCTGGAGACGGCTCCCAGGCCTCACCAGAGCCAGCTGGAGAAGTCCAGGAAGTCTGCCAGCCAGTTGTTAAACAGCCACGATTAAAAATTAAATCACATAAATTTACAATTAAATATATTACATTACAAGCCAAGGTAATAAATACTCAAAAAAAATCACTTCTCAGTTCTTTTTACTCCAGTTTACTATTATCTCTGCTCTTGAGATCGTTTACATCTATTGTACCTGTCCGGTGGAGATACCAGGTTACGTGCACTACCACACGTGTCTTCCCAACTCCGCATTCAGTGATATCACATGGGCAGCTTACGAGCAGCCATTAGAGGGGTATTTACCACGGAAATCAGCAAACACTATGAATCGGGACTTTTAAAAATGTTTTTCTTTCAGAGGGTCAGTTGCTAGACATTAGCTGCAAGCCTTAGCGTGCTCCCTAGAGGGGGAGCAAAGCCACAGGCCAGCCCCACACAAGCAGTTCCTAGTAGGTCCTCATCTCTCAGTTCCCTGAACCCTGGTCTGGCCTTAGTCTGTCATCCATCCTCTCCATCATGGCTCTCACGGTGCTAACATGCACCTAGCTCCAGAGCACCCATCCACAGGCTCTCCCTGCCCCATCCTCCTGGGCCTGATGTCTGTAGCACAGCCTGCTCCAGGGTCTTCAGAGAAGTAACTGAAGTTCTAGCTGGAGCTTCCCATCCACCTGGAAGAGGGACTCTATTGAGCACAGTCCTCATGTTCAAAGTCCTGGTTCCCAGGAAAAGTGGAGGAAGTTGGATTTGGGATGCTGTGCTATTGTGCTGAGCAATAGATTCAGAGGAAGAAGCACTACCATACCACAATCATCTCCACCACCTCCACCATCACCACCACCACTAAAACCATCATGTCTACTATCACTACCCCCAACACCACATCACTACAATCAACACCTCCACCTTCACCACCATTACTATAACCAACACCACGGCCATTACTGCCATCACTACAACTAACATCTCCACCATCACTACCCCCCCAACCACCACAACCACCACTCTCCCCATCACCACCATCACTACCCCCACCCCCGCCACCACCACTACAACCACCACCAGGCTATCACCACCACCACTACAACCAACACCTCCACCATCACTACCCCCTCACCACCACTACAACCACCACCAGCCCATCACCACCATCACTACAACCAGCACCTCCACCATCACTATCCCCACCACCACCACCACCACTACAACCACCACCAGCCCATCACCACCACCACTACAACCACCACCAGCCCATCACCACCACCACTACAACCAACACCAGCCCATCACCACCATCACTACAACCAACACCAGCCCATCACCACCATCACTATAACCAGCACATCTATGGCTTAGTCTTTCTCTTCTAACCCAAGCAGGAAGAGCAGAGTTTCTAAGCTGGCAGAGTCAAATCCTCATCAGAATTACTTTTCATTCCCACACACTTCTCCCTTCCCCTACAAGAAGCCCTGCAGGTTGGGAAGAAAGGCACTGGTTCATGAGTGAGGAAACCTGGGGGAGGGAGAGTTCTAGGGGCCTAGGAGCACTTTTTTTTTTTTTTCGGTACACGGGCCTCTCACTGTTGTGGCCTCTCCCGTTGCGGAGCACAGGCTCCGGACGCGCAGGCTCAGTGGCCATGGCTCATGGGCCCAGCCGCTCCGCGGCATGTGGGATCTTCCCGGACCGGGGCACGAACCCGTGTCCCCTGCATCAGCAGGCGGACTCTCAACCACTGCACCACCAGGGAAGCCCCCTTAGGAGCACTTTGGGGTGGATTCTAGTCCCCAGAGGGTCCCAGATCAACATCGCTAATAACCTTGGAAAGATCTCCCGGGAGGGTACTGTCACATTCCTGTCTTCCCCAGACTCTCCTGGGCTGAGAAAAAGAGACTTAGTGGCCCTATGGCCTTGGATAAGTTAATTCCCAAGCCAAACCTCACTTTCTTCACCCGTAAATGGAGATAATAACTCCTGTCCATCTTTCCTCTGAGAGCTGTTAAGGAGTTTGAAGGATGTGAAACTCAGCTCACCGTCTCTCCCATCCCACCCCCATCCCACCTTCTCCCAGGCCCAGAACTATCAAAGCCCTCTGGCCTGGCTGAAGAGCCCCAAGCAAGAGTCCAGAGTTCCAGTCTGAGGCCCTCGGTCCCAGGAGCTCGGTATGCCAGTCAACTGGAGGAGTCAAAGGTTAGGGATGAGACTGAGCAATCTAGGGTGGGAGAATACTTTCAACCCGTTTCTACCACCAGCTCATTCTACAACAGTGGTCAGGTCATTCATGTGTCCTATATGGTAACCAGTTCCTATCTAAACATGTAGTAATAGAGAGAAGGGAACATATTAATTCAAGTGCCACTGCATATGCAGCAGCCAGTTCACTGAACCAGTCCTTTGAGATATAAGATGTTATTTCCAATTTATACTTGAAGAAAATGACGCTCAGAGAGGTTTGGCGACGGTTCCACGGCGGGAGAGCAGAAATGGGGTCTCCTGATGGCAGAGCGCATGCTACCGCCTCCATCACCCCATCCTGCTTATCGCTGGTAGAGTGAAAGGCAGGAGACACAGGAAGACTGTGGGGAAGAGGGAGAGGAGAAGGGAGGTCTCAACTTCACCCTAAAAGTCTAGAATCACCACCAGCTGGGATCCCAAAATAGCCTCTGATTTACACGACACTTTGCTGGGAAGGAACCAGGAGTGAAGATGGGTCTGGTGCCAAACTGAGCCCCTAGGAAAGACCGCTCACCACTCACTCAGCCCTCAGAACACAGGGTTCAAGACCCCAAGTTCCTCTGCTGCTTCTAAGGACCATCCAGTCTGAAATGATTCACAAAGTCACCATATCCCGTCCCCATCCTGTACGCCTCTGACAGTGCTCCAACTCACCATCGTTAAGTACAAATTAAAACATGGTTTTCATCAGTCATGTTGGCAAAATGTTTCAAAATTGACAATATCTAATGCTGATGAACCTGTGGGATAATGGGTCCTCTCGGCCACTATTGGTGGGGGTGTAAATCGGTACCACCTTTGAGGAGGGTATTCTGGCAACGCCTTGTACCGATCCAAACACAAAAAGCGCTCAGGCGTCAAGGGGTCGCCTCTTCCCACCAACCCCGGACCCACTGAATAGATAGGCAGCCACCAGCAAACGGCAGAAGAGAGAGCAAAGCCATTTTCACCTGCTCCAGAAGAAATAAAGCCAGTCAGCCCAAATTAAAGCAGGCTTAAAGCTAAAAAAAATAAAATAAAATAAAAATCTAAAAAGTTCTTGGAGTTGGAAGGTAGAGAAGAGAAAACCAAAAGGGCCGAGGCCGGTGATCGAGGATGGTACGGGACTGAAATTGTTTTATCAAGCCCTAACTTCGCACACACATACACAAATACAAACTGAGCTGCTTAACAACAGAGTCATCTTAATTATAATAATCAACTAATTACACCCAGAAAAGTGGGGATTGCCGGCAATTACTGCACACCCACACACCCACACACGAGACAGCCGCCTCTCTCTTCCTCTACTGAGAAAGTCTACCGTCGACTATCATACACCGGCCGACTTGGGCGCAGCACACAGACTGCCTCCCAGAAATGACACGAGGCCGGGCAACATGAGGGGGTCTATCAGGCCATGAACCTCCACAAACACACAAACTTGAACTCTCAGCCTTCCAGCTGGCCAGTCCCTCTTCTTGTCCTCCGTTTCCCCTCCCAGCCCCATCTGAGCTGCCTGGATCAGTCTCTGGGCCCTGGAATCACCCCCTGCTCCCCAACCCATTCTTGCCCATGGAGGAGGGCATCACTGTGTGCACACTGAGGAATGGGTCTAGGGTGGGTGGAAGAGGGAGGATCTGGGAGGGAGTGAGTCAGCCCAAGGCGAAAGGCTACGGGGCTGTGGGTGGGCCTGGGCTGGAAGGATTTTTCAAAAAGGAAGAAAGCCGTGGGTGATGTGGTGGTGACTGGTGGGTCACTGGAAACCATGGAAGGACAGGCCAGCCCACCAAAGCAGGAGGACAGAATGGGAGCTGTTCTCTGAGCCCAAGTCTTCCTTTTCAGAAGCCAGTAGCAGAAGGAAATGGCCGCCGACTTCCCAGATCACTGGAGCCCAAGCTCACAGTCAGGGGTGCTGAATCGGGGGCGGTGTGTCCTCCGTCCTCTCCACCCCGCCATGGGGCCCCCAAGGCCTGATCCAAGAGGAGGCCTCAGAGGAAGTGGTGAGGGGCCACCGCCCGCTTCCAACAGCCCCACGGCCCGCAGTGTCCGAAGCAGTCCATTAGGATGGATTGAAAGTGTGAGGATTGTAAAACATGCGCGTGTGCGCACACACAAAACAATCAGGGAAATCTGACGATATTTACGAGTTTCTTTTCAGGTTTGCTAATGGCATTGTGTTTATTTTTAAAAAGCCATTTTTAGAGGTGCGCGGAGAACTACTTAAGGATAAAGTCATACAGTGTCTAGGATTTACTTACTAATTACTTACACTATCGCTAATATAGTTTCAGACCACAAGTTAAGTGAGCGAGGATAAAGCAGAAACAAGATTGGACCAGTACTGACAGCTATTGAAGCTGGATAATGGGTAGATGGAGACCCGTTACGTGTTTCTCTTCACTTTTGTATATATTGGAATTTTTCATAATAAAGGAAATTAAGTGTGTGGATCTAAAAGAGAGACAACAAAACTTGTCCAGAGAGGATTATTCAGCAGGAAAATAAAGGAAAGAAGGAGGCTGTAGGCGTAAAGGAGGCAACCAGTACAGAAAGACGCATCCGCCTAAGACCCCCAGCTAGCCCTTCACCCCCAGAGCCCTGAGGTTCTGCTGAAGTTCCATCTACCTCATCCCTCAAGACTGGAGGGGCTGGGGCCTGGCTGCAAGGCTGTGGGGAGACCCCCACCAGGCCCCAGGGTGGGAAGGCTTCCTGACCACTCAACAGAGTTCAGGCCTGAGCCTGAGTTCAGGTCTGCTGTGAAACCCAGTGAAAGCCACCAGCTCCCCTGGGCCTCAGTGCCCTCAGCTGTAAATGGGGAGGCCGCTTGGCCTACCTAGCACACAGTGAAATAATGGAAGTGAAAGCACTCTGAATGCATCAAGGCCTTCGGACAGTGTGGGTGGCTGTTTTTACTCCTGGTCGTGGGGCACCAGAGAAAGAAACCCAGGTACATAACTTCTGCATGCTGGTGCCAGTTCTACCAGCGATGAATGTGCTGTGTAACCTCAGAAAAGTCTCTTACTGTCTCTGGGTCCATTTCCCTCTCTGTCCAGGGAGAAGATGGGACGGGATCTTCTGGGTCTCCTCCAATTCAGACACGATAGCCTAGAAGCCTAGGCTATGCCTGGGTGCACCCAGACAGGGACTAGGGCTGGGGGAGCAGAGAGCAATTAACAGAAGGCCTAGAAGATGAAGGCCGTGCCGTGAAAGAAAATGCCAACTCTCTCGGGTTCATCGCCGAGAAAGAGGAACAGTTCAGCAACTTGAAGCCAGTTGTGGTTGGTGGACAGGTCCCTCAATCCCAAGCCACCCCATAGAAATCATCCATCCAGCAATGCCCAGATTGAATGCCAACCCTCGGGCCCAGCATGGCCTCTCCCTTCTCCCTCCCCAAGCCCAACCCTTGGTATCTGCTCTTCAACACCTCCCAGGTCCACTGATGACATAGCCCCTCCACACAGAGGCCCTCGCTGGTCCCCTGCCCATATGGGCCCCCACCGGGAAGGGTGGGTGTACACTCACACACCAGGCACAGGCAGGGCCCACTCAGAATGTTGCTTACTAAACAAATACCACACAAGTTGCAAGTTTCTCTTTCTTTCCCCTTGTAGGAGACTCTCTCCGGAAGCAGCACCCTTGGCCCCAAACCCTACCCCGCATGCACGGAGCTCAGGGGACCCTGAACCATGGAACCATGGGTTCCCAAGGATGGACTGGTGAGTATCTGGATAAAGGTGGGGCAGGCTTTCAGGGACAAGCCTTGAAGAGTACAAGGTGTGGGACTGGCTGCCAGCTGGGACCCATGGGTTAGCTTCACCTGCTCAGGCCCATGGACATCTGTGCCCTCGGGAAGGGGACTGTGTCTGGAAGGAATCTATGCCCCCTCCCACTTTACCACCACCCCCCTCCCAACACATGCGCACACCAGACATATGATCTCAAAGTACTACCGGAAAGGAAACTTGGCGACCACTTCTCCATGTCACCAAATCCCAGTTTTACCACACACACACACCCTCCCCCAGAGTTGACCTGTACACAACAGCAGCAAGGGGGCTGGGAGAGGTGGGCACAAGGGGCCCGGGAGATGAGGGCTGGATTGCTGTCCACCCCACTGTAAGGCTCTGCCCTCCGCTCCGTTTCCCCGCACACAGGGGCTAAGAGGCGCCCTGCTCTGTTAGACCCACAGCACACACTCCCCCTGCGCCCTCCGCGCCTCCCACCAGGCAGGGACCGCACCCCAATGCTGGGTGAAACCATAGGCACCCTCCCCCTAAACCAGGACGACGGCTCACGGCGCCCCTCTCCTCTATCTCCCTTTTGAGTTGTGCCTGTTGGTCCTGAGAGTAAACAACCCCCAGAACTTTACTGTCCGAAACTCAACTCCTCTTTCCTCCCAAAGCCTGAGCCAAAACTGCGAGGGACACAGAGACTCTAGCAACGTCTAGACAGAAAAAAAAAAAAAAAGAAAAGCGCGTCCCTGTCCGGGCCGGCGGGGCCGAGGAGGCTCCCACAGCTCGGCGCTCCCGGCGCGCGCCTCACTTACCGCCCCTGCTTGGTGATGATCATCTCCGTCTGGTGCTGATTAAACTTGGACCACAACAGGTGGTTGTTGAGCGCGACTCTCAGCTTCCCGGATACCTCCAGCCCCGCCGGCAGCGCACAGTCCTCGCGCGGGCCCGGGTAGAGTGTGGCGCGCGGGTCCGGGGCGGTGTAGGCATCCCCCGGCTGGTAGCCCTCGGCGCCCGGCGTCGGCGGGAAGGGCTCGCCCGCCCCGGGGAAGCCGGTGGCCTGGTGTCGGGGCGGGTAGGCGTAGGCTCCGAGGAAGCGGCCCGGCGGGGCAGGCACCAGGGTGCCCCCGGCGTAGGGCGCCCCCAGGCTGGCGCCCACGCGACGGTCGGCCGCGTCCTGCGCGCCCGGCTCCGGGTAGAAGTAGCGGTTCTGCGAGTCGGCGCCTGGCGCCCGGCCCTCGTCGCTCGCCGGCATCGGGTCGGTGCCCGTCAGCATGTCTCGGCAGCTTGGCTCCAAGATGCCCATCCGGGGCGGGCTGGCACCTTCCCGCGGCCGTCGAGGACCGGCCCTTCTCCGCGCGGGGGCGGGCGCGGGGGGTCGGCTGGGCGGAGGCTGGCAGGGGTGGGGCGGGGGCGGGGGCCCCACCGGAGCCCGGGTTCGGACGCCTGGGTCCTGCGCCCGCGTTTGGCGGGCGCGCGGCAGCTCCCGGGCTCCGTCTTCAGCGGGCCGCTGTCACTAGCTTCGCGGCGCCTTTGCTGTGGCTTTATGAAGCTCTCTGGGCCTCCCACCCCCACCCCCACCCCCACACCTCGGCCCCGCCCCGCCTCACCCCGCCCCTCGTGGCTAATACTCGGCAAATTCTACGCGGTTGGTGAGGACTGCAGGGCCCCCAACCGTGTAGACCAGCGAGTCCCCGCGCGCTTTGTAGTTCGCATACTTTGCCTTCTGAGAGAGTCAACCCCTCCACCTGAAATGCAGACTGTTTCTCTTCTCTGGACCCTCTGGAAATTCCACCCATTCTTGAAGGCTCAGCTCAAAGGCCCCCTCCTACGGGAAGCCTCGGTGATGGCCCAGATGGGCTTACTCGCAGGCTCCGAGCCGCTTCGCCCGTGGGCATGTGACGAATGTTCACTGATGCTCACTCTGTGCCCAGGCTCCGTGCTGAGTGGCCTTGTGTGAAGTGTTTGCATTCTTTCTCTTTGCCAGAGACCCAAGTGGACTGTGTCCAATGCATCTTGTTCCTTCAGCCCCAGGGCAGACCTGGGACCTGGTGGGCAGCAAGAAGAGTTCCTTCAAACGAATTGCATCGCAACAGCTGAGGGTTTGCAGGGTCCTGGGCTGGTCCAGGCCCACAAAAGCTCCACCACCGGGGCCTGGCAGCCATGCGCACTGGAAGTAGCACTGGGCTGCCAGTGCTCAGAGTCCCAGCACTGGCTCTTCCCCTCACTCAGGTATATGTGACCTGGGCAAGTCACTTGCCTTGCCTGAAAGTCAGCCTCAAGTGTCTCAAGTCCCCTAGGCTAGAGAAAACAAACTGATGTACTTTTCAGAGGGGCTATGAGCCTTACATGAGAGGGCACACCTGGGCAGCACTTTCCAGTCTATTGTTATACCTGGATGGAAAAGCCAGATTGAACAGATTCAGATTTGAACAGATTCAGAGCCGGCTGACAGGAAGGAAAACCACCACATGTTCTGAAGGGCTGCCTTGGTGATAGGACTACGGGAGCTTTTCTTTCTCTATTTTCCTTTTCTGCTGACTAATGTAGTTATATTCCTTTTATCATGAAAACAATCCTTTTTCCCCCAGGTTGAAAATATCATCATTGGGAGTTTTCCTGTGTATAAAGATAAAACATACTCATGTAGAAAATTTCAGCAGTAGAAAAAAGTAAAAATAGGACTGTATAAATCATGCCAAATTCTACCCCCCAGAGGCAAACAGGATTAAGATTTCGGTGAACACGCTTCCAGACATCACTCCTTGCACACACCCCCTCTGTCTTTTGCACATGCGCACACACACACACCATATATATATGTGTGCGTATATATATATATAATTTTGTATAAACACCACACGTGCTGCTTTGTAATATATTTTTTTCACTCAACAACGTGTCGTGGAATTTTTTGCATGTCCATATATAGAGAAATCTTTACATTTGTAAGAGTGTTTTGAGAAATACTTTAACATTTTCACCATGTTAAAAGTTAACCTCTTCTCTCCCCCCTTTCACCCCAGCCCTCCTCAATTCTCCCCTGGGGGCTGGCCCCATCTCTGCATCCTTGCCCCAGTCCAACAGGGCTTCACCCTTAGGGGCCCATGGGGACTCTCTGCTCCCACCTAGAGCTGAACCGAGAGGCAGGTTGGCAGGTGAAGGCAAAGCTGGGCACCCCAGGAGGCGGGCATGACCCAGGGAGGGAGGAGAGAGAATCAGTGCATCCCCTGAGCACGGAGGCCAGCACACAACAGCACCAGAACCGGGGACTGGCCTCCTCCTGGCCCTTTACCTGCCATTCCCCATTCTTACGGAAGGGGGAAGTTTCTACCTGCTCTTGCAACCGGGCAGCATTGCTTGAAAGAGAGGGTAACCTTGGGACCCTTGGCTACTTTTGGGGAAACGTGAAAGATTTTAGTAAGTCTTCCCTGAATGACTGATTTCCCCAGGAGACATGAGACTGTTGAATGCTGACATCTTTTTTGGGAGACATTTTTGCTAAGTGCTTGGCTCTGGAGGGCCGAGCGGAGCCTTGTTCCTCCCTCTATCTCCCCACTCCTCTTCTCCATGCTAATCCTCACATCAAGGGATCCATCCCCCTACCTCTGAACAGAAGGACCTGAGCTCCTACCCAGCTTTGGGGGCAGGAGGGATTATGAATCTTGGAATCAGGTGGACCTGGGGACTTGTCCCTGGGGGAAGAGTGTGGCTGGGGGCAGTCTTTCGTAACTTGATGGGCTGTTAGAGGGTCTTACAGCCTGGCTCATCAACCCCAGATTCCTCACCCACTCCCTCCAATTCCTTCCACCCAAAAAAGAAAGGACTTGTGAAAAGCGGGGGCTGAGTGGCCCTGGTGTCACCAGTGCCAGCCCTGCCCCTCTGCCAGCTTGGGTGAGAAGAAGAACTCTGGCAGTGACACCTCCTCCTCCTGTTGCCACCTCACCCTCTTCCCAGGCCCCAGGGCTGGAGAGGTGCGGAAGGTGGAGAGGACTCCTGGGATTCCCTCACTTCCCATCGCTGCCCTTCCCCCCTACCTCATGGATCGACCCACTGAGCATCGAGAAAGCTGGCCCTGGTGAAGCAGAAGCAAAGATACGCAAGCTGTGTGTCCAGGATGGGAGAGACACCATCTTCAGCAGACATCAAATATTACGAGACAGGCTGGATGGTAAATATGGGAAGACGAACGACTTACCAAACTCTCACATCCCATTCGTAGCAGAACCAGGGCTGCAAGCCCGGTCTCTTGACTCCTGATCCAGCACTCTTCCCACAACAGTGTTTGCCTTCCCATTTTGAGGGAGAACAATCGTAATAAATGAAAAGTCATATGATCACATCAGAAAAGGTTTGGAAAACAGAAAAGAAAATTGCCGCCCTCCCCCAGCCTGGACAGCGATTTTCTTCACCCTGTTGTCCTCTGCCTGTATCCAAGGCTTCTTCTCAAGCCATTTCTTATCAAGACTCAAATTGAGCTTGGCTCACCTGATGCCACACAGCACCTGCCACACCTGTGGGTCGCAGATGGTGCCAGGAAGCTGTTACAATGTGGATTCCTGGGATGGGCCTCTAGAGATTCTGATTCCCAGGCCTATGGCGGGTTCCCCCAGAATCTGTATGTTGAAGGACTCCAGGTGATTCTGAGCCCCACAGAGTCCATGTATCCCACTCTCAGGCCCCCTCCCACTTTGCTATTCCACCTCCAAGTTATGTCCCAGCCTGAGAGCCTGTGCCCTGACCCTGCTTGCTGTGTGCTCCTCGGCGCCTGGAAGACTGTGTAATGGCTGAGGACGGCCGCTACAGGCATTGAGAAGATTTTCTTATTGAAGCTCCAGGATCAGTCAATTCCTCACCCCAGAATCTAACAGTCACCTGGGTCCTCTCCTTAAAATGTGTGGGTGCTGAGCCCCTCTTGGGACCCGGAAGGCTCTTTTTTTCAAAAACATATTTATTGGAGTATAATTGCTTTACAATGTTGTGTTAGTTTCTGATGTATGACAAAGTGAATCAGCTATATGTATACATATATCCCCATATCCATTCCCTCCCGCCCTCCCTATCCCACCCCTCTAGGTGGTCACAAAGCAACGAGCTGATCTCCCTGTGCTATGCAGCTGCTTCCCATTAGCTACTTATTTCAATCTTGAGAAAGAAAAACGGAGTTGGAGGAATCAGTCTCCCTGACTTCAGACTATACTACAAAGCTACAGTAATCAAGACAGTACGGTACTGGAAGGCTCTTGAATGGGCTTATACTGTAAGATGCAGGGAGGACTGAGCAGCCCGTGGAGGAGTTGGGGAGGGGTGGCTATTTGTGGAGACCCAGCACATAAAGACACCAGGGCCAAGGATTTCTGCCCTTCACCCTGCTGGGCACAGCCTGAGAGGCTGTGAGAGGGTAGGTGAGTGAAGCGGGGGTGACGCGTTGGGGATGAAGCAGGACAGGAAAGAGAGAGCACAGTACGAGGGGCCTGGGCTGAGTTTCTGAATGATTCAGAGATGGAGAGGGACAGGCACCACAAAGTCAGAAACCCAGAGTGTGGCTCAGTGAGAAAATCTCAGGCCAGGAAAAGGGGGATGCAAGAAAGAAGAAAAGAGGGAGATGGGCCAGGGAGAGGTGGAGACACCTGTGGGGACTGGAGGCTGGGTCAGAGGGAAATGGGGTAACAGGCTTGGAACCCCAATTCCAACTGTCTGTGTGGCCTGTTCAAGTATCTTCACAGCTCTGGTTTCCTTGACAGTAAATGGTGCTAACAGACATTCTGCCAGGACAAGCCAGGTCTCAAGTGAGGTGTAAGGTAGTGTAAAGGCTGAGGGGGTCTGCCCCAAGGCAGGAACAGAGCAGAGGCACAGGCTATGCTGAAGTGCCTCCTCTTCCCCTCCTCCAAGCTGCCTGTGGCTTCCCCTTCCTCCCTCTGGCATCCATGTTCCCCACAAAGGGTCCTTCAAATCCAGACTCCAGACTCCACTAAGGGCCTTGGGCCCAAAGAGAACCTCTCTGTTTGTAAGACCCCATCTCAGAAAGGACAGCCTTCCCCTCCTGACGCCCCTACACCATTCCTGGGGACTGGGATAGGCCAGACCCTGGGGACTCTGGGATCACAGAGATAAATTAGGCTCAGCCTCTGCGCTCAAAGAACTCCTAGCAAGGTGACCTCGGGGCCAGAGTTCTCCCCTCAGGGCACTTGTCCTTCAGATGCAGACTTGAAACACAGCAGCCTGTGCACCTACAACGAATGACACCCACGTGTACACAAGAGCCCACGCACATGCGCGCGCGCGCGCGCACACACACACACACACACACACACACACGGCCCACAGAGCGATGCTAGACAAATCCCTGTGATCCAGTTCTTGCAGCCACACCCCTTCTCTTGTCCCACATGCAGCCTCCCTGAGCTCCTTGGGCATCTGCTCTGCTCACCCACACCCGCCCTGAACCCCCTCCGGTTCTGGGCCCAGACTGCCTGTCCTTCAGAGAGCGAGGCCGGAACCATCGGCTTAACAGCCAGAGAGGGCAGAAGGGGAGTGACAAGCACCTGTAGAAGCCCCTCCCCCCATGACAGCTGGAGGAGTTCCAAGTCCCCGGCACCCAGCACCAGGCGGTCAGTGTGGCCTCATCCCAAGGTCAAGGGCTCCGGGTTCTCACCCCCAGGCTGGTTGCCCTTCCCCACCCCCTACACCTTTCAAGGCTGGGCAGCCTTACCCTTTGGCTCCAGGCCATGCCTGGCTCCTGCATTTCAGTCCTCCCTCCATGGGCATCCTATCTCAGATCAGCTTTTCTCTCTTTCTCTAACCACGGTCACCCCAGCCTCAGCTCTTCACACTAGACCCCCCCCCCCCCCCCCCCCAACACACACACACACACACACACACACACACCCCCAGGCGCAGAGCACCCCACCCCCACTGTGTTCCCGGGCTAGGGTCCCTGCCCCCTCCTGAAGGGACCTTAAGATGTTGGGTACTTGAGCAACCTGTAGTCTTGGGGGTATGCCGGGCTATGGGTGGGCAAGCCTGAGCTCCAGGGAGGCCGAGGAGAGACTGTGTCCCTCCCCTTCCTGGGGAATCTCAGCATACAGGCCCTTAATCTCAGGCAGGAAGCAGGGTCCGGTTACCAGGAGTGGGGGTGGGGGGAATACCCAGGGCTTTGGGTAAAGGGAGCTGGGGTAGGGGGCAGGGAGGAAAAGAAGAGCTGAGTAGTGGGATGCAGGCCAAGGGTTGACCCCTCCACAGGCAGGCTCCTCTCTTCTCCCCATCCTGTGCTCTTGGAGACTGCACAACCCCCTGGCACAGTCAGGCTCCGCCAGGCCAGGCCACCATGGAAGGCCATTCCCCAGGGCCTCTGGGCACAGGGCAGCCAAACAGCCCCTGCCTGGTTCCCTCGCTCTCCAAGGCCCTCGCCTGGCTTCCTGTGAGCTGTATGTATCCGTTTGCCCCGTGACTCTGCCGGTCTCTTAGGGCTCTGGGTCTCTGTGTTTCTCTGCTGTGTGTCTGATTCTGTGTCTCTCAGGGTCCCCGGTGCTTCTGCCTGCCTGGCTGTGAGTATTCTTTACACCCACCTCTATCTCTGGGATCTGTAAAATCTTAGCGTGCTTGTCCCGAGTGTAGGTTCCGTGTCAACCTCTCTGTGTCTGTCCATCTGCTTTTCTCTGGGGCTGAGTCTGCAAACGTCTCCATGTCTCTGTCGGTGCCTTGAGCTCTCTCTAGGTCTCAGTGTGCCTGCTGCATGTCTGTCTGTCTGCCTGTCTGTCTGGGACTGGGCCCCCATCTGTGAGTCTGCTCTGGGCCTGTCTCTGGCCTGAGGCCCTTTGGCTTGTGCATCTGGTTAACACTGTGGGGTGGGGACTAGATGGGGCAAACTTATGGAGTGGACCAGGGATGGACCAAAGAGGAAGGGACAAAGGGGACACAGGCGGTGGGGGGGGGAGGAGATGAAGGGACAAATCCCATTCCTAAACGTTGCCTGAAGCAAGCTGGATAGCCCCAGAAAACCAGGATGAAGCTCTTCCAGGCCAGTGGGCAAGGGAGAGAGGGACATGGCAGGGAACACTTCTGGTCAGGGTCAAGGGTAGAGTTGCACAGAAACTGAAACAGACATCAAATGGGGAGGACCCAGAAGCAAATGGAAATACAGAAAGGGAGCTCTGGGTTCTGACCCTGGCTCCACCACTAGCCCCGCATGACCTTGGGCTAGGTGCTTTCCCTCACTGTGCCTCAGTTTTCCGCTCTGTAAAATGAAACAGTCAGTAGAGACCATCCTCTTGAATTCTGTGAGAGAGCCAAGGGGGCAGCAGACTTCCCTAAACCCAGGGCAGGAGGCTGGTTGCCCTCTTCTGTCCCTTGAGAGGTATCCCAAGGTCCCTTCCAGTACCAACATCCTCTGTGTCTATGATTCAGCTCCCAGCCGGCTTAGAGGGAAGAATGGGGGTTAGATAGCAGGAAGGACTTCCTGCCACACAGCAGGAGGGTGAGGAGGCCCCAGATTCTCCTCCCAGCGGTCCTGGGGCACCTCCATTGGGGCTGGGGGTGTAGGCTCAGCAGCTGGGGAATTAGCCATCGCTCTCAGGCCCTGGGGGAGGGGCCGGCTGGACTGAGAAACCAACGCAAAGTGACAGGGGCAGTTTTGACACGCGGTGAAGCTGACGGGCCCAGGGGACCAGGGCTTAGGTTTGGTGGGGGGGTGGGGATCCCATCAGATGATTAAAAAGTAGGTCAGAGGGAAGAAGCCGCAGCCGGCATGGGGTCCGTGGTGAGAACGCCATGTAGCTTCCCCAGGGCTGTGGGCCAAGATGGGGGGGGGAGCTGTGCTAGGGGTGGGGACAGCGAGGCTGCAGGCCCAGAAGCTGGCCCTCTGTCTCCCTCATCCCTATCTCATGGGGCACTTTGGAATTCTACCTGCAGTCCCCCTTCTGGCCTTCCTGCTGTGCCAGCTCCTCCTCAAGGGCAGGAAGATGCAGCTCTTCCTCTGTCCAGCCCTACCCCACCCACAATATACATACAAATCCTGTTCCAGAAACACCGAGACGACTGCCCGCTTTGGAAACCCTTCTTACCTTCCACCTCAGGTCCCCCTGCTGCAAAGGCAGCTTGCCGACTTATCCTACATTTCTTGCCCGTCTGAACAAATTCACCTACCACTGTATCCTCTTTGTCATCTTGCCAGCTCTGCATCCGGCTTGGGGTCCACTTTGGCCCTCCAGATCGTACTCAGGGCTTCCTTTTCCCTCCTTCCCTCCTTTTCCTCCCTCTCAACTCCATGAAAGGTAACAGTGGCCTGGGAATGGCATAAGGCAGAGAGCAAGGCGGAGTGACGCAGGAGACCCAGGAGCCTGGGGCAGGTTGATCTCCTGGCACTTCATAGGTGGAGGCTAAGTGATCGCATCCGGATTGTACAGAACTCTGAGACACCCGGTAGTGTTCCCTCCGTTTAAGCAGTTTAGAGCCACCTCCCACCTCATCCACTTAAGGCTAAGAAGTTGTCTTCCCTCAGCCCTTCCTACTACAGCTCAATCTCATTTCCTTTCCTGAGATCCCCCAAACCTATGGAGAGATTAACACCCCCAATTTGGGAGTGGAATGGAGGCCCAGGCCCTATATGCTGTGCTCCGTTCCTCATGAATCCCAGGCACAGGCAGAAATCAGGCAGACAAGCAGCGTCTGGGCAGAGGGACAGAGCAGGCATTAGCAGTGCCATCTCCTGCCGAGTGGACACCTGGGTCCCAGCCACTGCAACGGAGGGCACCCAAGGCCAGGTAGGCGTGGAAATAGATTGGTTCGGTCTGACCTTGAGTTTAACCCCACTTACCATACCAGACACAGATCCGCTCTGACACACAAGTCTGAGATTTCCCTGGGAGCCTGTTGTCTGCTGCCCACCCCCCTCAGTTACCCAGGAAGTGTCACAAGGCGACCTGCCAACCTCTTTCCACCAGAGCCACGGGCAGCTGGCAGCCCCTGGACCCTCATCTCCAGCCACAGGGGTCGTGAAGCCGGTGTGGCTGCCCATAGCCTCCCCACCTCGTGCCTGCCTCTGTTTCTTTCCAGTCACTGGCACCAGAACCTGACATGTTCTGTGGGTTGGGGAGGGATGGCTATGGTTAGGCAAGTTCTTAGCAACTGGACCAGTGGCTGGGGATTGGATACTGGGCCCAGGGTCTTCGCATTTCACAGATACACACATAGGCACACTGACCTGGACTCACCACCCAAGGCTCAGGGCCCCAGGAGTGGGCTGTGTACCAGGGTTCTCAGGCTCCCACTACCCTGGACGTATTGCTGAGTCCAGTTTGTACTTTGTCTCATCCCTTGACTCCCAGTGAGTTTGGAAACTGGAAAAACCTGAGTTCTTCCTGGTGCTCCTACTGCTGCTTAAGGGCACAGAGGATGAGAAAACAGAACACTCCCAGGCAATTCATACCCTTGATTTCATTAGGCTCCACAAGGCCGCAGGTCAGTGGGGCGGGGACCACTGTACCCGTTTTGCAGAGAAGGAAACTGAGGTATAGAGAAGTTAAGTACCTTGTCAAGCTGGTGACCCTGTACTGAACCCTTATGCTTGCACTGTGCCCTTGCCATGACCCTACCTGTAAAGAGGATACTATCCGTTCTTCATTTTACAGATGAGGAAACTGAATAAATAAAGCTCAGAGGGTGGCTTTATTTCCCCAGGCTCTCAGTTATTTTTATCCCCTATCCCTGTCTGCTCACTAAGTATCCTACCCACCCCAGTTCCGGCTCAGAGCCCTTCCCCTCCCTCTGGAGAAAGGCAAGACCTTAAGGCCTCCCCAGGTCACCCCTGGTGTGTGTCCCCTGTACTTTGGGAAGTCATTCCTAGTGTCCTTTTCTGTCTGACGACCCTGCAGAATTGAGCTCCATTACTCAGCAAAACCCATCCCACTTATGGGGCAAAACGTCGGGGTGGGGGGGGGCGGAGAGCGGTGGCGGGGGAAGCAGGACTGAGGAACTAAAAGGGGCAGGGACTGGCTCAGACGCACAGCCCAGGCTGCACTGGGCATGGCGGCAGTGGAGGAAAACAGGTCCAGACAGAAGAACCCAGGAGTGCAGGAGTCCTGTTTCCAGGTGTAGGGGTGGGGGCAGAGGCATTCCTCACTTTTTTGAACTCCCCACCCCTGAAAACTGGGCCCACTGCCACACATCCAAGCAGTTTGGTGTTTCTGTGTGAGTGGGGAGGGGCCTCAGCAGCTCTCAGAAATAGGAGGAGGACGCCACTGGGCATGCTCCCTGCCAGGCAGTGTTGCCTCCCTCTCTCTGCGCACTCCAAGGTTCATCACACCTTCAGCTCTGCCCTTCTGTTAACACAACCTGCACTCGCTCCCCATCTTGCTTCTCACCTTGGGACCTGTGAGCCAGTGGCCAAGAGGGAACCAGCAGAGCCAGGGCCAGCTGCCCCACCCCTCTCCATGCCAACCCAACTGCCTGTGATTCTGGGGACCCCTGTATGCCCCTGCTGCAGCCTCAGTAGCTCTGGGACAGCAAGTGGGGCTTAAGAGCTCCTGTTCTTAAGCCTGGGAGGTAGGAAGGGGCTTTCTCTGACAGCTTATGTGGGGAAATCAAGGGCCCCATCCTCTGGCCCGAGACTCTTCTCAAGACTTAAACTCCCTGAAACATACCATCCTTCCTTAACAAACCCAGGGAAGACTTCCAAAAAGATCATCTGAGACACAGTCCTTTCCTTGCCTGGACTGTAAGTTCTTCCTCGAGCCTAACTGTGATCCCCTGCAGAGGGGTGGAAGGGGGCAGAGATGAATCGCAGTTTCTTATAAACCTGGTGGCTTCTTGTTCCCCGACGACAATACAGCGGACGAGCTCTGTGGTTCTGGCTCTGAGTCAGGCCCCGTCGCCCGGGCGTCCCCAGTGCCACCTTGCTCCGCCCCGCCTCAGACTGGAAAATCAGGCTCATGCCTCTGCCCGAGTCAGTGCTTCCCCTGCTTCCCCTCACGATCTCGCTTTCCCCTAAAGGGAGGTATTTCCTCGAAGCTGGGAAAAGTCAAGGGGGCAGAGACCTGGCCAATTACCGGGAGGCGGATAGTGGGCATGGGGCATGGGATGGGGGTGGGGCTACCCTGCCTTCCTGCCCCTCCCCTCCCCTCATTCAGCCCAGCTCCCCAGTCCTGCCCTTCTAGCTCATGTGTGCGCGAGTGCAGGAGCATAGTGCGTGTGTGTGTGTGTGTGTGTGTGTGTGTGTGTGTGCGCTTAGGGGTGAGCCCCCTAACCCCCAAAGGTGAAAGTGGGCTGGAGGAGGGGAGATGTCATGCCTTTGGTGTGTCTATGAGTGTCACAGGTTTTCTCCCCACATACGTTATTCATATGTTCCTTGTGCATATGTACTCTCCATCCCTCCTGGAATGCTCCGTGTGTGCCCTACTGCTTGCAGCCTGCGGTATTCAACAGAGTCCCTCCCTCTCCTTAAGTGAGAAGCCCCGCCTTGGGCCTCCCCAAAGGTTGGGGAATTCAGGAATCAGTGAGGAGGTAGGCCCATCCCTTCACAGAAAAATGACCCTTCTTCCTCCAACCAGGGGACTCCCAACACTCAGCTGGTCGGGGCAGGTCACAGATAGGTCAGGTAGACCCTCAACCTTCCCACCTGGTCAAAGGCTCAAAGAGATGTGAACCCCATGAACCCCACTCCCGGACCCTGGATGAGAGCAGGCGAGTGTGGGGAAATTGAATCCCGGGGAGGGGGCAGTTAGAAAAGCCTGAGTCGGCAATCTAGAACTCACGTGCGCCCACCCGCAGCCTGGGGGCGGGGCGGGGAGAACGAGGGAGTGAAACAGGAAGAGAGATGGAGAGACAGAGAACGAAAGCTGGAGAGAGAAACTGAGACGATGGACAGAAAGAGATCAGAGTCAGAAAGAGATCGAAGGGCAGAACTGGGAAGGGAGGGGGCCACTGGGAGCAGAACTGCGGCGGGCGGCGAGGGTGGGGGGGCGGGGGGCGCGGGCAGCAGGGGTCAAGGGAAGGGCTGCCTTTCCCCTTTCTCCACCAGCATCACAGACGCACAAGCGGTCAGCGCTGAGAGAATGCAAGTCTTTCAGGTCAAGAAGGGGAAATCGAGGCTTAGTGATAGAGTCACGTAAAAGGGAAAACCGAGCCGGGGAGAACCCACCCTCCTGCCTCCCAGACCGAGCTCGTTTTCAAAGCCCAGACGGGTTCGGAGGATCAGGCAGCCGGAGGATCAGGCTCAGCTGACACTTCCCACATTTTCTATGGTGGGGCTTGGGGGTGGCAAGGGGGAAGGAGGTTGGTCTTGACGTGTATCTGTATGGCAAGCGCACTTCCTCCTTTGAGATGTTACAGATCAATAAAAATAGCAAAACTTTCTAAAGGATGCTTTACTCCACTTTACATAACATGACATTGAGAGGAGGGGATGCAGCCTTCTCCCTTGGCGCTGGCTACCACCGATGCACAGGAAGGAGGAGATAGGAAAAGGGGCCAAGAGTGGTTCAATATCCAGAAGAAAGAAAGCAAGTGTCTCTTTCACCCATGCCACCTCCATCCCAAACTCAGGGTCACCTCGATTGTCTCTTCCTAACTCTGGGAAGGATGGAGTGTTAGGCCCTGTCAAACCCCAGACTATCAAACTCTAGGTGACACTGACCGGGGTCTGGGCGTTCACAGTGCAGCCTGGCTTCTCCCATTTGCAGCACCCTGCCTGAAAGACCACCAGCACAATTTAGACCAGAGAGGGGAGGGGACTGTCTCCAGGTCACGCAGCAATCTGGGAGGGAGGTGCCCGCTGAGGACACTGACCCCAGGCCCAGGCACCAGCTGGGCTGCCAAGCTGATACCCAGGCCCTGCCCGTGGGACCCACCATGCCCAGTCACGCCCTCTGCAGCAGCTCGGCTCCTGGCTCCCTTGAGGACTGGAATTGGAAGAGGCAGATTGAAAGGAGACTCGTTGGAGACCTAAGTGTCCTCATCCTTTCCCCCTCCCTCTCCAAGCTGTTGGGTGAGGTAGCCCAGGAATAATGTCACCCTCCACCTTGGTGACCTCCCAAACCCTTGGGCCCACAGACATGCTGCAATACAGTGCCTGCAGCCTTGCCATCTGGGAGCTCAGATTCCAGCAAAAGCCTCCAAAAGAAACCACTTTTCCATGTCTGCCTCTGATTCCTCTGAAAATCTGGGGGGCTAATAGGAGGGGCTTCCAACTCCCTTAGTCATCCTAGGAAGCCAAGCTGAAGAGCAGTGACTGATATTCACCCAACCACAAGCCAATTTTGTGGTTTCAGTTGTTTTCAGAAGGAGCAGCAATGCAGCAGCAGGAGGCTGTGGGCAGAGGAGTGGGCTGCCTTCTGGACCCCAGCCCCTGCCCGGGGCACTGATGGGGCAGAGTGAGGGCACTCAACTCTGCCCTGGCACGACTCAGCCCAAGCTCAGGAAGGCCCGGAACTGCCCCCACCTCACAGATTCACAGGGAAGAGTTTGTAACAACCAGGAACACCGCTCTCCCCCATCCTCTCCATGTCCCCCCAGCAACTTGACTGGTTAGGTTGGCTGCTTCCTGGATCCAGGGTGAACACTTTTCTTTTCCTTCCTTTGTGTTTCATTTTTTCCTTCCTTTCTTTCATTCCCTTTCCTTTTCCTTCCTTTCATTCTCTCTCCTTTCTTTTTCTTTCTTTCTTTCTTTTTTCCTCCCTTCCTTCCTTTTTCTCTTCCTTCTTCCCTCCCTCTCTCCTCTCTCTCCCTCCCCTCCCCTTTTCCTCTAATATGTGTGTGTGGCAGGAATAATTCAGGAGCCACAGCGAAGAGAACAGAGGCTGCTGGAAGGTCCTCCAAATGAAAACGGGCTGTCAGGCCCCAGATCCAGACACCCAGGCCTAGCCTCCAGCTCCTTCGGCCACGGCACTCACTGCCCCCAGTCCCCAAACCACATCTGTTCACTTCCCTCGTGAGCTGAGAAGGGATCCGGATTAGCGATAAGGGAGTCGATTTTAGAAGAATCTCAGAAATATAGAATGCCAAAAGGTCAGCACCGAGAGGGAAATTAAAACAACCCAGTCCAGTCCCTTCCCCTTTTTTTCTAATTGAGGAGCAGAATCTCTGAGAAGTGATGCAACATTCTCAGAGCTTGGGTAGGACGAGAGGTCCTCACTCTCAGAACAGGCTCTGAGCACCTCCCGTCACTGCCCTACAAGGTGCAAATTTCTCCCCTTCTCAGCTTTTAATGTTGACCAGACTTCAGGTCCTAATGATCAGGGAGAAGAATCAGGAAACGAGGGGTGGGCCAGGCACAAGGGGGCAGATACAGAGCATCAGCAGCTGGGCACAGAGAGGTTTTGCATTTTTCTGAGAACATGCGGCATCTCCTTGTCCTCCTCCTCCTGGAAGCCTGCCTGAAGTAGCTTTGGGTCTGTCACCCTCCATACCTGGGACAGGAAGTGGGGTCTGGACAGGAGAGGGGTGTGTGGGGTGGAGAAGCTAGGGAAGGGGAGGCACCCCCATGGGGAAAAAGCTGCCTTAATGAGTCACTGCTGCACAGGGGCAGCCCTCCTGGGGGCTGCCCGTCTGCAGTTAAGGTTTATCATGTGATTTCTACAAAGGATAGTGGAGTGGTGGGCTAGAGCTGGCTTACACCAGCTCGCAAGAGCTGATTATGTATGTCTCTTCCCAATGCTCAGTGCTATCCTAGTGGCAGCTCAAACTGGAGAGCCCGTTGTTGAACATTTACCAGCACACCACTGGATAACGGGGTCAACTTCAAAGCCAGGAGCATATGCACGTGGGACTTCACGCATGTGTTGGTGTGCACTGTTCCTGGGGTCCACGTGGGGTCACGTGTGAATGAATGGCAGTGCGTGCCCATGTCCCTGAGGCACCTGGGACATACTGTGTGGCACTCTGCTCCTGGTTGTTTGAGACTGTGCGTGTGGGCCATGCGTGTTGGGAGGAGTGTGTCTCTGCAGGTGGGTGTCACTGGGAGCCTGATAAGCGAGGAAGGGTGTGTGTGTGTGTGTGTGTGTGTGTGTGTGTGTGTATACACACAACCGGGACTTTGGAAGGATGTGTGTGTGCTTTGTGCATCTGGGGCTATGTGTGACAGGATGAGTGTGGAGGACCACCGTGGGGAAAAGACCCACATGTGCTCACTGTGGGGGACTAGGGCCACGCCTGAGACCCGACACACACAAATCCCTGAGCTCAGAGACCCCCGTGCCAAGTCCTGTTCAGTCCCTCCTCTGTCCTCAGGCTTAACCACCTGTCAGTCCAGGAGGGAGTGGGATGCCAGGGCACGCAAGGGGCCCTCTGATGCCTCAGGTAAGTTCCTGTGTGTGCTGGGCCCACCATAAAGGCCAGCACCAGGGGGCACTGTCCTCTTCCCTGCCCCTCACCCATGCCTCTCTGGGTGACCTATCTCCTTCACACCATCCCCTGATCCTCCCCCACCTCCCATCCACAGATTGCTTTTGCTGTTGGGGGCTGGGGAATGGGAGAGTTCAGCTCCTGCAACACCCACAAGGCCACGGGCCCCAGGAAGGGGGAGGGATGTGATCATCATTCAATTGGCCCCATCCCCTTACTCACCGTGGGTTGAAAGCCTGGACTGGGCATCCTTCTGGAGCAGGGGGCCCTGGACGGAATAACACGGGCTCCTGCATTCCCCCTGCCCCTCTGCTGATCACCCCCCCAGCTCCTCTACCACAGGGAATTTGGCTCCAGTGCCCCCATTTCCCCCGCCAAGAAGTCCTGCAGGCCTCTTGCTCCAGGCACAGGGGAAGGAGCCCGTTCACTGTGGCTGCTTTCCCCTCCTCTCCTTCCCTCCCTGGTCTATAAGGGCCAGAAGAAGAAAAGCGTGACGCTAGGACAGTGGGAGAGGGAATGAGGTGAGACAGGCTTTCTCACCTGTGGTCTTCTAACTCAGATCCCTCACCCATGTCTGGGGTGGGGACATATGTCCTGACACCGGCACCCACTCTCATCCTTCCTCCCTGGACCCTTCCGACCCCCGCTGCCTGCACTGGGTCATTCTGCTCATCTGTCTGCCTCTGGCCTGCACTGCCTCAATGGCAGCCCAAACGCCCAGCCTTAGAGAGAGGGAGGGATTCACTGTGGAAAATATGCAGGGAACCAGATCCCTCGGTTCATCTGGGAAATGTGTCCCAGCGTCTTCACAGGAAGTTCTGCCTAAAGTCTAACCTAACATTCCTACTACTGCAGCCGTGCCCAGCACCTTCTTCCCATCTCAGCCAACCTTTGCTCCTTCAGATGAAGCTGAGCTCTCAGGCAGTGAACAGCCAAGCTCCAAAAACGAAAACAAAAGTCTCCCCTCGTCCCCAGCGCTCTCTACACACTCTGCCCGCCCCCTGCCCCAGCTACCACAGAAACCCGCAGGGCATTGGAGCCTTCATCCCAAAATGAGTCAGGGCCCCTCAGAAGGGTTGAGCTGGGGCACAGGAATTTCCCTTCATGCCAAGCAAGGCTCTACTTCACACTGACCTCTGTCCAGCCTCCTTGGCCCAAAGGGGCAAGATGGGCTTCCACCCGGAGGGGCTGGACCTCCTGTGGGTTAACCCAGCTGGCCCTGGAAGCAGCCTCTGCCCTGGTCTCTTTTAACACCAAATTCCCTCCCTGTTTGGTGCCAGAGGGGGATCCATGCTGAGTGCCTAAGTATGGAGCTGGGGACAAGAAGTGCTCAGGCCCCCCGAGCCGTACTCGGTGCCTGTCTCACCCTGTGCCCCATGGTACCCTCCACATTTTCATTCCAAGGCAGTCATGGAAATAGAAGCTTCTCCCTAGGGGGGAGGGGGGGACCCAGGGGACCCTCAGGCGGGTGCCAAGAAGCCAGTTGCAAATCTCCAAGCTCTTTCTCCTCCTGCTCTCAAGAGAGCAAGATTTTCCCAATGAGGAGGGAAGTGCTGGGCGGGGGCGGGGTCTCAGGGCCAGTGAAGATGGCTGACCGGGGAGAGTGGAGGCAGAGGGGGGGTCCCGCTGACCCTGTGGAAGCTGCCATACTCCCCCCACCCTGCCCCCTGCACTGCATATATTCTCTCCCTCCAAAATAGCATCTCTGGAGGGGAGTGGGGGAAGTTCTCAGCTCATCCTTCGCTCCTCCCCACAGCGTGTTCACAGCTCTCTCGGCTGTCTCTCGCGACCTGGTTTCCCTGCCAGGTCCTTCTGCTCTGCCTCCACCCTCACCGTTGGCTCGTCCGGGTCCCAGGACCCTCCGGCAGAGGGTCCCATCTCCCTCTCCTCAGCCCATCACACTCGCTGCCTCCCGCCTCCAAGCCTTGGCTGCCACATCATTCCCTGCCCTCTTTGGGATAGAAGTAAATTCAGTGCATATAAATCGAGCACCAAATGTGGTGCTGGGGGTCGGTGCGGTAGTCCCTGGGGCAGAGGAAACATACGTCAGAATGGAACAGTCCTGGTCCTTTTCTCCAAGGATCTTACAGGGCAGAGACCTGACATCTAGCAATACCTCCGATGGACAGAGTCCTCTTCCAGTGGAGCTGGGAGTCCCCTCTCCCTCCCACCCCGCAGCCCTAGGGCCGGGGTCTCACACTGGACCCTGGTCCACCTCGCACCATTTCTAGAATCTACTCATAAGCTCCCCTGCTATTGTTTGGATTATTTCTCATGCAGAATGTTCTCTTGAGCAGCTCCCAGGTTGGCAGGGGCTGTTTGGGCCCTGCCCTGGGAAATGCCTAGTCTGAAGGGGGAGGCAGGAGGGTCTGGAGAGAACAACTCCCCAGCTGGGCAGAGCTGGGGTCAGCGAAGGTGTGAGGGGGGCTCCAAGGAGAGGGTTCCCAGAGGAAGGAAGGGTGGGTGGAATAGGCTCCCAGGAAGGAAAGGGGCAGGGCTGGGGGGTCTGGGGCCAAGGGAAGTGGGAGGCTGGGATGGGGTGTCTGGAGCAGCAGTAGGTGCATTTCCCTAACCAGGGGCCGGCTGTGGGGCTGCCCTCTTGCCCTCAGCACCGGGAGCTTGGAGGCAAGGAAAGAGAACCTCAGAGGCCCCCTCAGGGAATCACCTCCCCCTTTGTTATTTCGGGCTCCATTTTCTTGGTCCAGAAGGGTGTCAGCGGTAATGCAAATTAGGTGTTGGAGGTGCTGCCTACACCCATCCTGTCCCCCCTCCCAGCCTCTGCCCTCCCTCCCTGCAGGCCGGCACACACAGCAGACTGGAACATCTGCGAGGCGCGCCCGGTGCCTTTGCCCTTGGCTGAGATGGCATGGAGGGTGGGCGACACTGCGGGTTCTCGGGGGGCCTCTGTCTCTGCCATGAGGACAGGGCAGCCACAAAGAGGGCCTTCGGCGATGCCCAGGCCTTCCCCCACCCCATCTCCCTTCTGCCCTCAGCCCTGCCAGGCCCCCCTGGGTCGTGAACATCTGCATAGACCGTCAATGCCTCAAACCAGAGCCTCCCCTCCAGGCTGCCGATGGGAGGGACACAGCCTGGAGCCTTCTCCACAGCACCCCCTCCATCAGGTCCTCTTCAGATGTCAGTTAGATTTCAAAAGGCACTTAGGCCACTGCGGGGTACAGCTCCGAGTGGCAGGAATGTCTCTGGAGTGTGTCAACATAGAGAAATCAGAGGAAGGGCAGGAATGGGAGCAGGTGCTGCAGGACCACTTCCCCCCATGTGTGGTCTCTGCCCAGACTCCTGGTTCCACCCCTTCCCAGGTAGGACTCCCTTGACCTGGACGGTTCATCCTTGTGTCTAACCTCCATTCTTCCTGCAAGTAGCCAAAGTGGCTCTGTTCGTGCCCTTGCTAAGGAAGAAATGTGACTGGGGGCGCAGTCCTGCTCCCCCGGCCCTATAAAGATATCACCGACTGAAACCCCACCCTCCCTGATCTTCATTAGTCCTAATCAGCGGGGTGTGGTGTTTCTCATTAACACGGCTAACACGGCTGACTCACCCACACACCCTCCCGTTTGCTAGCTGTCAGCTTCCCACCCCTCCACTCCCCCCCAGCGCGTGCGTGCACGCACACACACACACACACACACACACACACACCCCACCACCACCATCACCATCACCACTACAGTTTCTGAAAGGAGCTCTTGCTCTCCTCAGCTGATTGCCTGGCACAGCCTCTACGGGGACCCAGGAGAGGGGCAGGGGTCGCCACGGCCTGGTAGCTCTGGCTGTGAAATCAGAGATGAGGCAGGGAGGCCTGAGGGGTAGCTGGTGGTTGAAGGAGAGACAGAGGGCAGTGGGGCCGGAGCTGGGATGTTGGGTGTTGGCCTTTCACCGGGCACTCGGGGATGAGCTCATGGACAGCTTGGTGTCTGTGAATCCCCCCACACCGCCAGCCGTCCAGCTCTGGGTCTGTGCTGATGACAGTGAATGGGTTCTTGGGTGTCTCCTCCAGCCTTAGCAGGATCTTCCCCCCACTTTGCTCCTGCGCAAGTTCTCCCACCCTCCTCACCCTTCCAGGAGCTTAGAGATCCAGACCCCTCTGCCCCACGCTCTCTCAGGCCCTGGTGTTCCTCAATCACTCCCACAGAGTCCTTCCATCTGATCACAGCCCTGGTTGGGAAGAGGAGGATGAGTGTTGGCTGGGCTCCCCAGCCCCTCCTCCAGCCCCCCCACCCCTGATGTCTTCTCTTCTGGGCAGGCATTAAGTTAAAGGCTGTGGTTCTGGAGGACCTGGGCTGCGGAAACACTAGCTTTTTCTCCCTTCCTCCCCTTCCCTCCCAGCTCCACCCAGCTTCCCACCTTACACCTGAGCCCTTTCCCGGGTCCCCAGAAATCAAGGAGACAAGCTGCCAGAATCTGCACCCTATGTTGCCATGCTCCCCTCACCCTGGTGACAGGGGAAATGTCCAGGTTGCAGGATACCTGGGTGCCCTCCCCCCTCAAACGCGCTCAAGGACCAGATGTGGTTACTCAGGTCACGCCCCCTCCTGTAGCTCACTCCCAGGTCATCCTTTGCACTTTTTATCTATGGCTAGGATTTCTCTTGGCTTTGTGTCTCTTTACCATCCCTAATTTACTAATGCCCTTCTAGCAAATGCTTCCAGAGAGCCAAACAAACCCAGACCCAGAAACCTGGGTGCTACCTTCCTCCATGGGAATTCACGGAGGTGGGAAAAAACCAGGGGAACCCATGTGCCAGAGGTCCCGGAAGCTTCTTTCCCAGAGCTTGTGAGAAACCATGTCCCATAGGGATGTCTGTTCTCACCTTCCCTGGCACTCAGGACTCAGCTGCAGATGGAATCCAGGTTGGATAAACTTTTAGAGGCCAGCTATAGTTGCCAACTGCAACAGAAGAGCAGGGGAGACTGGGACATCTCCCCATGGGGGTCTGCACCTTGGCACTAAATGGAAAGGGATGTTAGCCGTGGGTATGGAGCTGAGCCTTGGGCCTTCAATGAGCAACTGCCCCTGCCTTTTGTTTTTAAGTGAATCCTTGGCCAAAAGGGTCACGTGGAAATGAAAGGCAACCAGTGTTGATGAATAAGTAACTCAGGCCCTTTCTGCAGGCAAGAGGGCACAGCCCCAGCTGGGGCAGAAGTCATGGGTTCACGACCTGCCTCTGACCTCCCAGGCTATGGGACTTTTCAAGGCAGCTGCTGAGCTTGGAGCCCAGCCCCTCCCTGCTCTCTGACCCATAAGGACATAGATCCAAATGTTCCCTCCTCTTTGAGGCGCCAGTCTGGTTCACGGCACAAGAAATCATTTGATGAAAAAATCCTGCTACTGATAAATGAATCCCCAGGCTACAGAACTTCTACCTGCCAGACCTGCTGGAAGGGAAAATTCATGAGTCCCTGACATCTGCTCAGGGCTGGTCACAAAGACACCCTCTGCTGCTCCCTACCTGTTCCAAATAAAGTCCACGTCACAGGTCACCTGTAGCCACTCACATGCCTGCATCTCCAGAATCACCTTGGAACATGGGTGCCCCGTGCATCCCCTACTTGCCCAATGCCCATCCTCCCATGGTTGTGGTTACCTGAGACAGTTTCCAAGACCTTCCGCTACAAGGGTTTCCTCCCCACCACAGCCACAGAGGGAACAGATCAAGCGCAGATGGAACAGGTAAGTTTTATTTGGACTTCCAACTTGTTCAGAGAGCTCGGGGCCCCACTCCCCTCTCCAGTCCCCCTTCCCCATTCCCCCTCCCTAGGGGGACACTCAAGGTACAAGGCCATGTGTCTCTGGAGTCCTCAGCCCCTTCCCTGCCCCACACACCCCCTCACTCCCCTGCACTGAGGAGGGGGGGAGGGATGTGAGGAGGTGGGGGACCTGGAAGAGTTGGATCAGAAAGGTACATGCACTGACAGTGGCGTCCACTGCCTGCACCGGGCTGGGACCCGGGAGGGGCTTGCAGTGGAGGGGGGCGGACTCATCGTGGGGCGGCAGGCTCTTGCCATAGCAAGCTCCACACCTCAGCCCTGGGGACCCCCTGGCCTCCTGCTTACCCGTCCTTCTGAGGGTTCGACTCTGAGGTAGATTTCACAGAGGGAATGTGGGGCTCTGGGGTGTGGGAAGGGGGTTAGCTCTTTTGAAGTTGATCTCCACAGCACCCTGGGCCCATCCTCAGGTTCTGGATTGGGAGGCGGGGCTGATGACACCCACCCAGCTAACAGAGGCTGAGTCACACCCGGGCTCCAGGGCACCTGTGGTGTCGGGGCTTGAGTGGGGTCGGGGCGGAGGGAAGCATCTGCCTTAACAATCTGTGCCTCGGTGCTGGGGCTCCAGGAGGGGGGCATAGGCCTGGGAGGCTGGCACAGATAGTTCCCTAGCCTGACGGTCATGGCGCCTCAGGGCAGCCTCTTTAGGCTGGATGCTCCCAGTCCTCCAGGGTCCTCCCTCTCCTCTCCAGGGTGGGCAGAGGGGGAGAACAGGGTTGGCCTGCAGGGAACGGCGAGTCCCGACCTGGCCATGGGATGGAGGAACTGGCGTCAGTGTGCAGGGGAGGCTCTGAGACCCCACAGGGAGGCATTCCCTGGACAGAGCACAGCCTGAGAAAGACGGACATCTGGGGAGGTGCTAGGGGAGCTCCTGGAGTCTTTTGATACCCTCCCCTCCCCCAGGCCCAAGCACTAGACACCTTCTTGGATCCAACCGTTTGAAAACAGAAAGGCAGAGGGAGAGGCTGGGTGGGATATGCCCCTTCCCACCCCAGCCCTGATCCCCACCTCCCCAGCAGAAGCCAGGGAGCTGGGGAGAGCCTCAGCTGACCTGGGAAAAGCCAGGGCTGAGTGGTGCCTGGACCAGGGAAGATGGTGCACACGTTGACTCGATAGCTAGTGGAGGTATCTGGGGGTCGCAAGGGGCAGGGGCCCCCTACGAGATTCATGCAGCATTCAAAGTGAGTGAGAGTTTGGGGGTGATGGGAGAAGGTGAAGAAACAGCCAGTGGGTGGGGGAGGCACCCTAGATCTTGCTGTTCTCCAGGTGAGAGTCAATGTGTTTGATGAGGGCATCATCGGGGTACCCGACAGGGAAACCCAGTTGGCAGAGGGGGCAGCTGCGGATATCAGAGCCCACTGTCTCCATCAGCAGCTGTGGGGAGAGAAGGGAGTCATTTATGGTCCACAATCCTCCCTCATGGTCCCCACATCCCAACCTGCCCTTCCCTGGGACCTGAGGCAGGGATGGCTGCAGCATGCAGAAGGCATCTGGGCACCCCTTCTCCTGTACCACCCCCTTCCTCCCCCTCCCTGGCCACCTTCTACCAGTTCATCACCCACTGCCCCGACCCCCGGGCATAGTGTCCCCAGGAGGTGTGAATGGGGAGGTGGGTATGCTCAGCCCCCCAAGGCATCTGCGGTAATGAGGGAAGCCAAGACCCAGATACGCCCTCAGACTGACTAAGACACAGCTCTCAGATAACTCAAAGCAGTGGATAATCCTAAACAATGTACAACCCCAAAGTAATTTTCTGTCTGGCTTTGGAATATATTTTGGTCCTTTCAGGTGGCAAGATTTGGCTCTGACATCCAGGAAACTCATTATTTCAGTGAAACGATACAGCCGTGAGATAGGGCTGTCTTCTAGGACAGACAGAAAGGGGCAGGGGCTCTGAGGCCTGATGGACAGAACTGGATGAGCAGGCCTGTCCCTGTCCGGAACCAAGACCCATGGCATCAGCATAGCCTCCGTCACCAAGTAACAGCAGATGTTTACTACTGAGCCAGGCACTGTGCAAGAATGCTTTGGGCTCACTGCCTCCCTCTTAAGAACTCTCTAATGGAATTAGATAATAAATCATTGACCTCATTTTTGCAGATGAGAAAACTGAAGGCCAAGAAGATAAGTAACTTGCCGGAGGTCCCAAAGCTACTAAGTGGTGGAATCCAGAATCAAAGCCAGGACTGTCACTCTAAAGACCCGGGCCTTTAACCGTGAAACTGAACAAGTTTTAACGGTGTGGGCCCCAATTCATGCCAACAAAAGGCCGCTGGAGAGAGAGGGGTTGCTGCGCCCCGGGAAGGGGGCGGTAACAAAGGAAGGGAGCCCCGCCCATCAATCAGGCGTGAAGAGGGCGGCGGGCCCCCACCCCGCGGCCCCCCACCCCCCGCCGGGTCTGAGGCACGTGCCCGCGCACGTGCCCACTCACGTTGATGGACGGCCAGGACTGCGCGTGCTCGGCGTGGGTGTAGGCGGTGGCGGCGGGCGACTCCGGGATGGGGAAGCCAGCGCAGAACGAGGCGCAGCGGATGGCGCCAGCCTCCGGGCTGGGCGGGCTGGGCGGGCTGGCGGGCACGGCCCACTCCTCCTCCTCCGACGGCTGCTTCTCGAAGCGCAGGCGGATGCCCTCGAAGGCGCGCCGTGGGCTGAGGGGCCGGCCGGGGCCGTAGAGCTCGCTGCCGTAGGCCCGCGGCTTGGGCAGCGTGGCCGCCTCGGCCTGCAGCCAGGGCGGGGAGGCGCCCGCGTAGCCCGCGCCCTCCGCCATCTCCGAGTAGCTGCGCCGGCCCTGGAAGCCGGCCTTCACGTGGTGGCTGGGCGGCTTGGCGTAGGCTCGCTCGCCCAGTGTCCTCTCCCCGGGCGGCGGGGGTGGTGGGGGCCGGGGCTGCGGGGCCGGGCAGGCGGGAGGCCCTGGGGAGCGGCACTGCGGGCTGGGGGACTGGCATGGCGGCGGCACCGGCGAGCGGCGCTGCGGGACGGGCGACGGGCAGGAGGGCGAGGCCGGCGAGCGGCGCTGCTGGGGCGAAGGGCAGGGGGGCCCGGGAGAGCGGCGCTGGGGGACGGGGGACTGGCACGGGGGGCAAGGGGGCGCCGCTCGGGCCGGCGGGGAGTGCGAGGGACACTGGGGGGCCGGGGAGTGGCGCTGCGACAGCGGCGAGTGCCTCTGGCCTAGAAGAGAAGGGGGACAGTGGTGGGGAGAGAAGACGTCAGAACTGGGGAAACAGGGCCTTGCCGGCGACCAGTGCCCACCCACTCTCCGAACGGGAGTGGAAAAGGCCTGGGCACGGGGGAAGGAAGTGAAGGGTGGTCCCCGGACGCAGGACGGTGGCCATAGCTATCCCCTCCTTCCGGGTCCAGCTCCAGGCCTCCCCTGCCCCATCTCACCGCCACTCCGAGCCTGCTCCTGCAGCAGAGTCCTCAGGATCCTCCCCTGCAGGGAACTCAACTCCCGAAGCCGGCCCAGCTCCTCTGTCAGCTCCGTGTAAGCCAGCGCCAAATTCACCCTGAAGGACACCCAGTCACCCAGGTCAAGGCTTGACCCCAGCCTGCCCTGACCCTGAGGTCAGAGGGCAGGGAGTGGGGGAGAGGAGAAGGGAAATGGGTTCACTGCCACAGCTGTGGAGAACTGCCTCTGCCCCACATCTGGCCCTCCCCTCCCCTCCCAGGCCCTCCTAGCCCCGCTGCAGAAATTCTCTTGGGCTTTGAGGGCCACCTCAAACGGAACTTCTTCCAGGGACCCCTCCCCCGACCCCGAGCCTTACCTTGGTTTAGGGCAGTGGTTCCCAGACTATGGGCTGGGGATAGAGAGCTCAGTGATATCAAGGGATCCCTGAGATTGTGTATTCACTGAGCCTTGTCTGTGGCCTGAACACACCTCATACAGGTATGTGTGAATGTTTTTCTAATCTGTGCAGAAGCTGTGGTGACAAATAAAACACAGATTCATCAAAAAGCTGCACTGAATTTATAGTAGGTTTTGTCCCTGTGAATTTTCTCAAAGAGCTCATGGTAATAGTTTAAGTGCAATCTGTGTATTGGGGGCAGGGGCTGCCTGAGGAGTCCTCACCTTTGAAAGATCAGGGATCACTGCTGCACAGCCTATGAAGAGCTCCATTCCATAAGTGAAGACATGGCCTTCTAGCTTGGCAGAGGTGCCAACTGATAAACTTGAACCCAAGTCTGCCTATTTCCAGGTCCACTGCTCTTGCTTCCACCTCAAAGCTGCCTCTGAGCTCGATTCAGCCTTGCAACTCCCAGGATCATCAGGGAACCCTTTACATGGAGCTGTTGTGCACTGAACACCTCCAGGGGGCGCCACTCACATTAAGCACCTAACAAAAGTTGCCTTGTTCTGGAACTTCACTGGGAGTTCCTCAAAGTTGCGGTCTATATCACTGTATTCGTATTCCCAGCATCTTGTCCAGGGTCTGGTACCCAGGAGCTGTTCAGTAAGTGAATATTGAATTGAGCCTCTCTATCCATTTTTCTCTCTTCCCTTTTTTTCCTCGCACTTCATGCTCAGGCCTCCTGGGCACCCACCCTCATGGAGCTGGAACAGACTTAGCAAAGACTTCAACCACTTCCTTTTCTCTTCCTTTTTCTTTGGGTCCCTGTGACCCAGAATCACTGAAGGTTATCATTCTCAACACTGCCCCTCCCCTCTCTCCCACCCCAGCCTGCACACCTCCAGGGAGCCTGTCTTGATGTCACATGAGGCTCTGCCATGGCCTTGGGTCACTGCTTTCATCTCTGATCTGGGGTTGGACCAATCCTGGGAAGCAGGGGATTTTGTTTCCTCAGATCTTGCCTCCTCAATCCAGAAGGGACTCTGGAACTTTGTGGAAGTTGGAGCTGGAGGGAAGTGGCAGGCAGAGGCTTGGCCAGTCCAGAGGGATTTCCTCACAGGGGAGGCCCTATTGCCCCAGTAGCTGAAGGGCCCTGGGCAGCAAGGAGAGGAGGGTGGAGGCAGTTCTCCAGACCCTGGGGGCCCTGTCCTCATCCCATGGTAATGGACGTGTGAGAGAGGATGTATGTGAATGGGAGGGAATGAAGGGAGGTGTGAGACCACTGTGATGGGTGTGAGGAACAGGGTGAGAGAGAGAGTGTGTGTGTGTGACCCCGGAGAAAAGGAGGGGAAGTCATGAGGTTAGGGCTTCAGAGGGCAGGAAAAGCCGAGGTGCAGAGGGTAGATGATGACTGAACTCCCTCGCTCTCTACTCACTGGCGGGCTCTCTCGCGCCAATCCTGGGGCAGAGCTGGGTGGAAGGGGGAGCCCCTCCCACAACAAAGCTATTTTTAACCCATTTGGACCAAAGCCAAATTCTTGCAAACAGGCTGGGATTCTGGGGGACAAGCCCACTTCTAAAGGCAGGAGAGTGCCCTCTACCAGTCTGATGGTGGACAGGGATGGACAGGAGCAGAGAGGAGGGAGTCCTTTTGGGAGCCCTGGCCAAGGTGCTGCAGCCTCTATCCCACCACATCTCAGCCGTCGTGTGTCCTATGTTCCCCCACGCTCTTCTTCAGCATGGGGAGAAATGGCATTGCCTTCATCAGACTGGGAGGCCAGTCTGTGTCCCACATTAAATTGGGGACTTCCCAGCAGGAGGCTCCCCTCTTCAAACCGAGGGAATCTGAGGGCAGGAGCTGCGTCTCCCCCGCTCAGACTGGGGGCTTTTGGAGGACTGTGCTAGCCCCTCAGGGGTGGGGGCAGGGGGGTGCCCAGCCCTGGGCAGGGCACTGATGGAACATCCTCTCTGACCGAGCAACCACAATTTCTCTCCCTGTCCGCCTTCACTGCTGTATCTCAGGTGACAGATACAGGCTGTCGCCTTCACACCCTGCCTTAGCGATCTCACCTGCCACACTCAGTTGCCAAGCTCCATGTCTCCCCGCTTGCCTTCTTCCCCATATCAGGAGCTACCCCAGTTTCCACCGCCCAGCTCCTGGCACCCTCCTCGCAGCAAAACAGGGCAAGAGGAAATGGAACGGAGAAGGCCCTGGCCCAAAATGCCCAGCCCCTCTTCCAGCTCTGACCCTGTGTCCTCCTGGAGCTCCAGGCAGCCCTTGCAATGACCTCTGAGACCCCGGGCAAGGTGGGGGGACCTGACCTCCTGATGCCCCATGGCCCTGTGGGACCTCCCCCTTCATTGGGCGTCTCTCTCTCTTCCCACCTCAAGATGCTCAGGCCCAGGCTACTAAATGCTCTAACAACCCGAATGACTCCCATTAGAAAACACTGCCAATTCAGTGGAAAAAAATCTCACTTCACAACACAACCAAGAGTCGCACACGTGCACCTGAATACACATTCCACTTCCTGGCTTCCTGGCCCACACCTGAGTGCTATTTTCCACCATCACAGCTGTCTGGGAAGGATGGGTCAGGTGAACGGCAGCAGACGGCTGCATTTGGGTGCTTCTTCATTGCTTAAATTATGGGGGAAAATCCTGTCTGAGTCTCTCAGAACTTGGGAAGGACTCAGGGAGAAAAGAGTCATAAATAATCTGTATGAGCCCTTATGGGCCAGGCATTGTGCTAAGAATTTAATCTTCACAACAACCCTACAGTGTGACCACTCTTATTATCTCCATCCGAACAGATGAGAAAACTGAAGCTTACAGAGGTTAAGTCACTTGACCAAAGCCATAAAGCCCAGTAATAGTGGAGTTGCTGGAATGGGAGCTCCCGTCTCCTGGACTCCAAAGTTGAGGCTACTGACCACTAAGCTATCTACTGCCTTCCAAAAGGATCAGGGAACGGGGGAAAGGAGAGGTGGGAAGGCAGCAGAGGGAAAGAGGAGGAGGAGGAGGAAGAGGCTGGGGACCTGCGAAGTGGCCTGGGAGCCCTGAGCATCACCAGCCCTGCCCTGGGAGGGGAGAGGAAGGCGCTAGACACGTGTGGAAGTGGAAGGACAGAGTTTATATTAAGAGGCCGGGTCAAGGTCACAGAGCAGTGGTGGCACAGAGCAGGGATGCAAACAGGCTCTTGGCACCTCAGCCTGCTGCGCTGGCACCTTCGGAAGAGCCACAGTGCAAATGGCAGCGTTGGCAGGAAAGAGGGCTCCCACCACTGCAAACCTTTCCACCCTTTGTTGACTTATCCTTTCATTCATTCTTTCCACGAATAATTGAGGGGGCTCAAAAATTCATCTGGAAACAATCATCTTCACTGTTATTGACAAAGCAACTGAGATGAGAAAGGTTAGAGACCTAAGCGTCTGCCTCTGTAAAAGGCCTCTTTCTGCCCCAAACCAGCTGGGAGACACGTCCGAGTGCAGTGTCTTCCCCAGGGAGGTTCACTTGGGTGCCCTGTGCTGCGCTGCAGCCTCTGTGAGGATGCGGATTTGGATGCAGACGCAGATGCGGCAGGGTCGAAATTCAGACCAGCACTGGGTCATGGGATTAGAACGAGGGATGGATGGGCTCAAGGTCAGGATTAAGGCTGGGGTCGGGGTCAGATTAGTTCATTTTCAGTCAGGATTGTAGATGGAGCTGGGGGCAGGATGAGGGATAGGGTTACAGGGAGGGATGGGATCAGTATTAGGGATACGACCGGGGTAAGGATCAGAGCTGGTCATGTGGTCAGAATCCCTGGCTGACAGAATCAGCAGGAAAACAGAAATCCAGCATCCCCACCCCCTCCATCCTTGCCCATAGCTGCCCCCTGCTGCCCCCAGCCACCTCACCCCCGCGGGGGAATTGAGGGACCCAACTTTCCACCACCCACAGGCACACCCAGCATTAGTCTTCCCACCCGGCCCGACCCTCAGGGAGGGGACCACAGGCACCGGGCCGTGGAGGGACTTGAGGTTGTGGGCCGGGGGAGGAGGAAGTCGCATGCAACAACCCAGCGCTCCACCACTTCCTTTCAGGCGCCTTGAGCCCCTTCACTCTCCTCGGCCAGCTATGACTTGCGGTCCACAGAGCCCAGCTCTTCATGGCAGCCCCTGCCATGCTTCCAGCTCAGCCAGATGTTCTCTGTGTCTAGAAAGCCTCCTCAGATACAACCAAACCGAGAGGCTCACAGCAGGGCTAGGAACCAGGGTCCCCATTTCGGTTGGGGGGGCCCACACATCCCAGTTTGCCCAGGGCTGTCCTGGTTCACAGGAGTCACCTGGCATAATTATTAATAGGGCCCCCTTTCACTTTTAAAAATGATCAGGTTTAGTCAACAAATCATCTGGCTGCCCCTCATATAAGGACCTCCTACTTGGATAAGAATGTGAACCAGAAAAACACCACAAGGTACCGTCACCCCACCTGCTCAGGACCTGTTTGGAATTTGCACTTAACTTCTCTGATTACTTCTTTGTAACCTTGGTTTGCTCAGCTGTAAAAGGGGACAATACTGTCACATTTTGGTGAGAGACAAATGAGATTTTGTAGGTAAACTGCCTCGTAGAGTGTCTGCTGTGGATGAAGACTCAGGGAAGCACCTAGGAGACGGGTGGAGAAAGGGGGAAACCAGTTTTGATCCTTTTCTAGAGATACCAGCTCAGTGAGCTTGGTTTGAATGAGGGGAGGACGTGGAGTTCCCCATCGAGGGAGAGAGCGTGGGTAAGAGCTGCTCTCTGCCTCCCTGGCAGGGAAAGGGTCAGAGACAGTTCAAAGCCCACCAACCCCTCAGACCACAATTAGGTGGGCGTGGTGGGCCCCTACTTCAGAACCCCTCCCCACCCTTGGGGAGCCCCGAGGCTGCAAGTGCTCAGGGCTTAATTCCTGTGGGCCGGGTACCCAGGCTGAAGGAAATTTGAAAGAAAGGAAGTAGGGAGGGTGAGAAGCGTGAAGGGGGAGGCCCTGGGCCCGCTGGTTCTGGGGCATGAGACTAAGCTCAGGGTACACGGGGGTCTCCGACTTCCGTCCTGACTCCCCCCCACAACTCTGCCCTTGACCTCCGTGCAGAGTTTCCATCCTCTCTCTCCGAGTTCACACTTCTCCCCCACCACTAACCGCAGCCCACGCAGAGGCTTGTGGGTGGAGAGAGGGGTGGGGGGTGGGCGGAAAAGCACCCAGGCTACAACACTGAGCCCCCCACGTTGGGGAGAAAGGCCTCTAGTCCCCCCCCATCACTCATACTGAATCCCCATCTTCTCACAGGGTGCTCCCCTCATGGATGAACCCCCTCCCTCACTGGCCCTCATTCCCCTGACGGAGCCCCCTCAAGGAGCCCCCTCTCCACAATCTCCCTTCCACCCTCAGCGCTGGCCACACCCTCAGGAAGGCCGCACTCAGGACCTGTGACCCCGAGTGGGGCCCAGAGGGAAGGAGGCCATGGGTTCTGCACCTCTCACTTGGCTGGGACCCTCCTGGGGTCCTCAGCTCCCTGCACATTCTCAGGAGCAGGTGGTCTCCACTCCTACCTCCTCCTTCATTATTGCCTTTGGCCCGCGAGTCACCCTCAGCGGCTCTTCCTCTGGGGCAATTCGTCCCCCTGGGCACCGACCACCAGATGCTGGGCTGACCGAACAGCAGGGAAATCTTGACCGGAGGTCAGACCTGGAGGGTGGCAGTCCGGTCTGGGTGCCCATTTTCAGAGGCACATTGATAACCTGGACCTGTGAGCCAGGGGCTGGGATGGGAGGGACTGGAAGCCTTGGGGCTGGGGCTGCGTCCCAGGACTGCCCCCTCAGCACCTGGGGGACTCACTGAGGGGAATTAATAGAGGCGGTGGCAGTACAAGTGAGGGCGTGTGAACAGCCAGGACTCCCACGGTGAAACTGGCCACCTGGAGGCATCCACACAGAGACGGGGGAGCACCTCTCGGGGGTACACAGGGTTCCCACAGAGGACTCGGCTGGACTCAGGAAGCTCTGTGGCTCCCTCTTTAGCCTTCACACCTCCATCTGGATAACCCACCCCTGCAATCCTCTCCTAGGAAGGTCCACATATAAAATTCCCACTAGCCTGGAGGCTTAGGCAGAAGTAGAAAGAAAAGGAGGGGCTGGTGGGGGGAAAGGAGCTGGAGTAGATGACTGAGGCCTCCTCAGGTGGGAGGACGGGGAGGGAGCACTCGGGAAGCGGCTTATTACCAAAAGGAGCTGAGTTTATAAGAAAATAAAACTACCGGGGGAGGGAGGACTTCCTCTGAGAATTAACTCTTGCCAAGCTGAGGCTATCCAGAGATGCTTGGCCTGAAAAGAAGTGTGAAGCTGGGCAGGCAGGGCCCAGCCGGCTCTACGGGTAGACGTCCAGGAGGCCCTGATGCAGAGCCCAAGCCATGGAGACCGAGGGGAGGAGCTGGAGGTCACCTCAGGTAGGAGCAGCCCCGGAGCAGAGCCCAGCTCCCTCTGGCCAAAGGGACAGGGTCGGGGCGGGTGGGGGTGCCTTGGGGTGCGAAGGAAAAGCGGCTGTCCGGGCCAGAATTAGTGGCATAGACGATATGACCTCCAAAAGCATCTGCGGGAGGGGTTCTCTTCTACTCACTCGCTCACGTGGCCCCTTGGGACCCACCCCCCCTTTTCTGCCTCCCCCACATCACCTTCTGCCACTTCTCCCAGCAACGACGGACCTCTGAGGCCATGAGGGAAACCTGGGGCCAGATTAGGTGAAGTGGACAAAGCTAAGCCACTCGGCATCCCAAGAGGGGTCCCTGAGATTCGAAACCTGGCTGTTCGGACTCCAGCCAAAAAAAATCCTCTCTCTGGGTTCAACCAATTGAGGGAGGCTTCACTGCTGGTCTTCTAAGAGGGAGTAGGATTCAGTGAGCCATAAAGGGCCCCACGGTGTGACTTTAGGGGCAAGCTATGATTCTAGAATGTGTGTGTGTGTGTGTGTGTGTGTGTGTGTGTGTGTGCGCGCTTTCCGGGTCTGGGTACACAGGCTAGGATGGACCCTGAGCCCCAGCCACAAGCTAGGGTGGACCCTCTCTGCAGAGGCCCCTAACAGCTGAGGGGTCCCGCCCATCAGTCCCACACACTGGGTTCTCACTCCCCAGCTATCACAGCCCCACCCAGGCCCTCACCCCAGGGTGCAGAGGGAGGTGAGAGGTACCCCCAACTGGCCAGAAGCCAGGAGGAAGGTGAGGAGGGAGCCTGCTGGGAGGAGGACCGGGGGTCCTGGGGCTGGGTGTGTGGTGTGGTGGAGGGTTAGCTCCTGCCCTTGCTGGGCCTCAGTCTTCCCCTCTGATGAAAGTAGGGAGTCTGTGCCACACGTCTCATCTTAGGGGAGAAGGCTTAGGCGGAAGGAGGTTTGTGCTCTGTTTCTCAGAAAGTGGGAGAGGACGAGTTCGGGTGCGGATGTGAAAGGCACCAGGCTCACTGCTGCCAGGCTGCGCTCACCCTCTCCCTGGCTGCCCAATGCTGCCCCGGAGGCCCCGCTACTAGGCTTCACCCTGACATAGCTCCCTCCCCACCTACTGCTGCCTCTCTTTAATGGCAGGATCCCCAAGAGACACCCCAGCATAATACGTTCTAATTCCCTGCATGCTGCTGTATGAACTCAAGGAAGTCCATCCTCTCCTAAGCCTCAGCTTTCTCTCTCCTGAGATAGGAGACGAGGCACCACAAATCCTAAAAGAGACCATCTCCTTCCTCCTTGTCAGGGAGGACAGGGTTAACCCAAGCGGCTGGGCCTTGTTACTGGGATAGAAAATGGGCTCCAGAGAGGCGCCCAAACTCACCAGGGGACACTGAACATAGCAGCAAAGCTTCTGAGAAAGTCTCTCTCAACACCTGACACCTCAAGAAGACACAGGCCTGGGTGCCAGAGGAAAGCAAAGGGTACCTCCCAGAACCTGAGCACCTCCAGAAGCTCGCCTTCTTCCTGTGAAGGGTGCAGAGCCACACAAGCAACCCGACAGCGTGGAAGAGAGATCCCCCAAACAGTGTGCAGGGGGAGGAGAGAATCAAAGGGGGAACCTGGAAAATGCCATCCCCGGGGGTGCAGAGGTTAAGAGGAGGAGGATTACAGAGTGACTTACTGATCATCCCCAACTCTTTTCACCCACGCCATGTCGCGCTCTGACTGGTTGGAGGCCAGATCCTAAGGGAAAGATCGAGCAGTCAGACCCCAACCTCACCTTGCCTGAACTTCCCTTCTTTACCATTCCCAGGGCTGGTCTGTACTCAGTGAGGAAGTCCCAGATCTCTAAAGTCGTTTCCAGCAGCCCCCAGACCTTCAAGGAGCTCTGCAGGTGCCAGAGCAGGGACCCCAGGTCAGCGCCCCCCCCCCCTTTTTACCTGGGCCCGGGTCTCCTGCAGCTGCTTCAGCTCCCCCTGCAGCCGCTCACACTCAGCCTGGAGCTGCTCCTCCCGAAGCTGAGCCCCCCGGGCCTCTCCCTGGGCAGCCTCCAGAGCCTCTTCTAGCTGCCGCCGCTCCAGCTCACTCATACTCGGCGTGGGGCCTGGCCAGCCTGCCGGTAGAGGAAAGGACAATGTCAGGCTGGAACCAGCTGCCGGACACCCTCCACCCACTCCCAGATCAATACAAAGTGAAACGGGTGAGAACTGCAGCGTGAAGGATCCAAGAGAGACATCCAGAGGGTAGATATCCCAGGATGAGAGAGAGACCTCTACTGAGGGCAGAGGGGAACAGTGGGCTGAGCCGCTTTTTCTAATCTTTCTGGTGGCCAGGGGAGAAATAAGACGGGCTCTGGAACGGTTTCCCCAGCCAGACTCAAGTCTGAAAGCATCCTCAGGGGCCTCTCCTAATCACAACGGAAGACAGGCGGAGGGGACTCTGGGTGGGGCCGCCCTCTGCCGGCACATACAGGAATTGCATGGGAGAGCCTGGGAATGAAGGAGTTAAGGGTGGGGGGATGCCAGTGGGAGAAACTGGGGTAATAGTTGATGAGGTGAGGGGACAGTTGGTAAGGAGGGATGAGGTGATTATGGGAGAAGTTTAAGACATTGTAACGGGGTGCTGACTACCAGTCTGAAACACTGGAGGTGTCCAATAGTGTTGAAATGGGGGGCTGGCTTGGGAACTTCAGAGTATGGAAATCAGGGGTGGCTGAGATCTCACCGTGACTCAAGCCAGATCCGCCTCTTAGTGCCAAGTAGTGCAGGTCCAGATCAGCACAGGGCGGGGCAGGGGCAGGTGGGGGGCTCAGGCTGGGGAAGGCTGCATCCCGGAGGCCTTGTTGCTGCCGCAGCTGCTGCTCCAAACCACAGATCTGCCGCAGGTGGGTCTCCACCAGGGCCCGCTATGGGGGGGAAACAAAGGGGTGAGGATCTGCATCAGGTCAGGGCACACCTGTGGGCCGCCCAAACCCAGAACTTCTCCATGTCTGGGTATCCATCACCCCCCTAAACTGAGCAGAGACCCCAGGTCACATATCCCAACTCCACTCTCCAAGTGGCCATGAGTCTCCTCTCCCAGCAACTGCAATGCAGATGTTTCTGGCTACTGCCCCTTGCAAGGTCAGAGTTAATGCCTCTTCCTTGTCACTAACATGCAGACACACTTATAAGAACACTCAGCCTCCTGTCCAGACACCACCACACCCTCAGGAGCATAATAATTTCCATTTTCATATGTCACTTAACCACTCTGGGCTTCACCTACCTCACCTATAACACGGAGCTAACCACACCTACCTCTTAAGTAAGTTTGTTACGAGGATTAGAATGAGTAAATATATCTAAAGAGATAAGAACGATGCCTGGCACAGTTAAGTGCCATTAAGTGTTTGTGATTGTTAAGTCAAAGCATTTTTTACACAAATGCCCAACAGCTCAGCAATGTTGTTATTTGCCCCACTTTTCACAGGCAGGACAGAGGCTAAGTGACTTGACCCAGCTCACAGCTAGGAGTCAGCAAGAGACCATGCCTCCTGATTCCAACACCTGCCCACCTGCTCACATGCATGGCTATACCCTGACTCAGAATCACACACAGGCCAAGGCCCATCCCAGCAGCCACGAACACTTTCAGTCACCTCTGCCCTCACCCACACAGCCTTCCAGCTCAGTGCTATAGGTGCAGGGTCAACGCAGCGTGAGCACCAACATACACACAGATTCACAGTGTTCTACAGGGCTACTCACAGTCACCTCCTGTCACTGCATGGCCAGGATGTACACAGAGTCACTCACAACCTGTATGATACACACAACCCCACTCACCAGGCCAAACGGGCACTCACTCACGGACAGACACGAACACGGTGGGGTGCATTCCACAAGCACACAGCCAAGGTCACACCCTCAAGCACCCGAGCTCCCTGGACCTCACCATCTCCCCCAGCTCCGTCTCCAGGTCACTCTTCTCCACGCAGAGCTTCTCGTAAGCCTGGATCATCTCCCCGAGCTGTTCTTCCTGCTCCTTATTCTTCTGCAACTGGACGGGGCCCGGAGGGGGTGGAGTGCAGCCAGAGTCAGACCCATCTTGACTTGGGGGCAGAGCAGCACCCTGTGCCTCCCACCCCCACTCCCAGCACCCAGTGGAGGGGTAGGAGGAGCTGCAGCTGGTTCTAGGGAGGACCATGGCCATCTCTGATCAAGGAGATGGAAGGTCAGAGGCTGGGGAGGTTATCAGAAATGGACTGGAGCAAAGAGCTCAGGGAGGGCTCACCTCGTGCTGGAACTGGTTGAGCCGTTGCTGCAGGCTGACTTTCTCCACCTCCAGCAGGGAGCCATCCTTGATTTCATACAAAGAGAAGCCGTGCTCCTCTCCAAAGTCATTGATCAGTGGGTACTGCGGGTGGGGCAGGCCCTCAGAAGAGCTTCAGCCTTGCTGTGTCCCCATCCCACAACCTGCGTCAGAATCCTCGCCTCTCCCTCCCCACTCCAGTGGGATCTGTACATCCTGATTCCCATGGCCCTGTAGGCGTCTCCCACCAACCAGATCTTTTTTAGATCCAAGGTCCAGCATTCCAAAGCGGATCCCTCCTGATCCTTTCCTGATTGGTGCTGGGGTCTCCAGAGTTCCCATCCGTCCAGAGCAGCCACATCCCTCGTGAGGGATCCTCAAGTTCCCAAGAGTCTGTACCCTGACCCCTCTTTTGGATCCCTGGAATCTCTGCCGGATCCCCAGTTCCTGCCACCCAGCAGCCCCCTCCCCTGTCACACACACAGCCAGACCCCCGTCATCTCCAGGTTCTGACCTTAATCTCGTAGACTTTGAGGCGGCGGCGGAGGGTGGCATTCTCCCTCTCCAGGCCCCCCAGCCGCTCTTTGATGTCTCCGTAGGCCGTGATCAGGGCAAAGTGGGAGGCGGAGCACATGTCCCCCCCCAGCGAGGGGTCTCCAGGGGCATCCAGCCACACCTCACTGGGCCCCAGGGCCTCCTGGGTCAGGATGCTGATGTCATCCTCAAACATGGACTCCATGGCAAGGGCCTGGGCCACAGCCCGCCCTGGGCCTCCTGGGAGAGCAGGAGCAACGAGCAACGGTGGAGAGGGTGGCCCAGAGCTTGTCCCTAATACCCCTTGTCCTGGCCTGAGGAGCCCTGCGGCCAGCTGGGATGCAGCCTGGTCCTGCCCCCGTGTCTCACAGCCCCCTCCCAGACCCATCTTCTCTTCTCTGCTGCCTTTGGGGGAAGGAGCTAGGACCAGACGGAGGTGGCGGGGGTGGGGGTGGGGGGGGTGGAGCAGTGACAAATAGGGACAAGTAAGTGAGGCCAGCAGCAGGGAAGGGCTCCTTCCGGAACCCAGGGAGAACTGTGGACAGGAGAGGGCTGCCTTCCCAGCACACAGGGCCCAGATGGGGACTGCCTTGACTCACTCCTCAGCCCCTTCTCCACCCCAGGCTTCACTTCCCCAAATACCTTTCTTCCAAGCTCCTCATGCCAGGCCTCTGGCACCCCTGGCTCCTCCCTAAGGAAGGCCCAGTGCTTCTGGGAGGGTCAGCCCCACCACTGACAGAACATCCTCTGCTGGGCCCCCGCCCAACTCCCCGGCTTCCTCCTCTAGGATCCCAGAGTTCAGGAAAAGGAAGTGCTTCCCCCACTCACACCAGGCCGGGCGGCTGTGGCAACCCTCCAGGCCCTCCACACCCCTGACCTGGGACCCACAGGAGGTCATCGGCTGAGTGTCTGAGGGTACACAGTGGGGAAGGGGGCTCTGGGAGAGAGCCCGGCGCAGGTGGAGAGGGCTGACAGAGAATTCTGAAGCCTGGCCTGTGTGCCTGAACAGAGGGAAATGGGGAGCCCTGAGAGGGGGCAGGAATGACTCAGGGCTCCCGAAAGAGTAGGCGAGGGGGTGCGTGTGTACTTTTCCTGGCCCTGTTTATGAATGTGTGTCTGTGGTTGGCATGTGTGGGGGGAATGTGTGTGTCTGTGAATGAGTGTAGGTGTATCACAGTCAATGAGTGCCTTAGCGGGGCTGCGGGCGGGCGGGGGGGGGGGGGTCGGAGGGAGTGGGGAAGTGGCCAGGAGGCCGTGTGTGTTTGTGTGTGCACGCGTGCGTGAGCGTGTGTGAAGGGTGGGCACGTTCGGGGCCGTGTGTCACGTGAGGCACTATGGGAATGTCCGAGGTGTGTGCGCGCGCGCCAGAGCGTGTGTGCCCGTAGGAGAGGGGGCTCCCGAGGTGTGAGTTGAGGCAGTGGGGTCCGCGACATCCCAAAATCGGGCAGCAGGAGCCTGGGGTGAAGAGGGCCCAGGCCCAGGCCCCAACACTGCCCCGCCTTAAGTGCCAGGGAAACGCGTGTGACCGGGTCTGAGTAAGGAGTGTGTGCGCGCGTATTTGTACGGCTGGCCCCACCTTTAACCCTCTCCTCCCCAGGCCCATCCCCTCTCCCCAAACTCCGCTGTCCGCGCTCACCACACCCGCCCAGACCCCCGGCTGGCCGGCCACCTCGGGCCCAACTCCACTAGCCAGGGCTCTGGACCCTTAGCGGCCGCGACCAGTGTTCGATTCCTCTGCATCCCCCCCCTCGGCCCAGCGACCCCGCGCGAGAGCGACTGCAGGCGGATGGGGAGGGGGTGCCTCCTCGGCCCCGGGCCCCTTCTGCGGTCCCTTTAAGAGCCGCCCTTTAAACCCCTTTAGCTCGGCGGACAGAAACTGTCGCCCCTCCCCTCTCAGGGGCCGAGACCAGGCAGCCCCCTCCCCCACAGCCGGCCGAGCCCCGGGGCCCCAGTCCGCCGTTGCCGGGCCGGGGAAAGGGCTCCGGATGCGGTGCGGCCTGAGGAGCGGCGGAGGAGGGGGAAAGGGGGAATGCGGACTGCCGACGCCGGACCCTTCCCTCCCCGCCACCCTGGGCCAGCTGCGGGCCAACCTCCCGCCCCCTCCTCCGGTCCACCCCGCGACCCACTGGGGCCGGCCCTGGACGCCGTTCCCCTCCCCCCGCCCAGCCCAGCCGGGACTCACAGCTGCTGCGGGTTCCTGCTGGTAATCGCAGCTTACCCCCTCCGCCTGCTCCCTCCCCAGACCGGTGCCCCCACCCCCCTGGCACCGCGCTCTGCTCTCGCCCTGTCGCCGCCGGGTCTCTCCCCACCCCCCACCCCCTCCCCCCAACCCCCTCCCTCGCTCCCGCCCCGCTCCTCCTCCTCCGCCGCCGCCGCTGCCGCCGCCGCCGCCGCCTCCTCCTCTTCCTCCTCCTCCTCCCCCCGGCTGCTCCGGGTTTCCCCGGCTGGGAAGGCGCCCCGGACCCCGCCGCGGCCACCACCACGTGGCAAGGGGCGGCCGGCCCCCGGCGTGCGGCCCCGCCTGGCAGCGCGCCCGGCGCCCACCAGCTCCCTGCTGCGCGGCCCATGCTCCGCGCCCCTCCCAGACGCCTCCCATCGCACTGTGGCTTGGCGGCGTGTGTGGGGGAGTTTGCGGACGGCGCCGGGGCTCAGGAGGTGCTTTGGAATTTGCTTTGGGGCTGTATGTTTTGGGGAAAGTGAGGTTCTTTATTTGGATTGTTTTGGTCTTTGATCTTTTGAGAAGGAAAATATTAGACCTACTCTTCATAGCTCTTGGGAGAGGGCGCATTGCAATGATAATGAATACAATGACCTTAGGGTCCAGTCGGAGAGATTAGAGTTAAATCAGTAACTTCTTTGGAATTGAGAGTGAGCTAAGAAGATCAAAGTTCATTAGGAAGGGGGACAGCTTTCCTCTCCCACACACAGCCCCCTCCCCCCAACACACAGACGCACCCACAGGCCAGCGAAGTGAACAAACAACAGATTTCACCCTTCCACAAAGATTATTTGAGCACCGGCCAAACTGCTGGGCAGGAGTCACAAGTTTTTGCCACTTTCCCACTGTGTGACCTTGGGCAAGTTACTTAACCTCTCTGAATTAAATTGGAGTTAATTCCTGACCTGGGCAACTGTAGGAGAGGAATGGGGACCAGAACTAAAGGTGCTCTGTGAATCCTTAGGGGGGTGTTAATAAGTCATTTTGGTTATTCCCTGATGGATTAAAAAACCATGGGCAGAGGCATGGTCAACCTTGTTGCAGGTAAGGAATGATCAAGGGAAACTCTGGAGGACTCTGGCTAACCCCTAACAAGCCAACCCTGGAAAGAGAGTATAGGCTAAGGAGGGGGCTTTTGGCAGGCTCAGAATTTAGCTTGAAGCCTCCCATCTGGAGAGAGGGTTCAGGCTGCTGGGAACCTGAGCCTATCTTTTTGGCTCCTGGAGGAGGTGGGTGGTGAATCTGGAAGGGGCAGGAGAAAAGGTTTCTTGCTTGCTGTGAGCTTTGAGAAGCAGCAGCAGCAGTTCCCATTTTGTCCCACTGTAGGGAGAAGATTGGGCTGGAGGGTGAGCTCCTCCTCCTAGGAGAGCCAGCGGGGGCTGTGTACTCTTTATTTTCAAAGAAAGGGATTCTCACTGGCTCCCTTCCTCCTCCTCCTCCTGCTGGGTTCCCTTCCAGTTGCTCCTGCTAGCCTTTTACGGTCCAGAACACTAGCTTTCTCTGAGCCATGTGGGACAACCCACCTGCCCTTTAGATATAAAGGCTACCCACAGGTGTCATCTCCCTTAAGGCTGCACAGGTTCTCTTCTAAAACTTAGAAGACCAGGCAAAAGATTGGAGGCTGGGCTTAAAGGTAGTGGGGCTGTCTCTGAGGCCTCAATGAGTGTGGATTTGGCCATCAACTGGCCTGAAACTGACTGGCAAGCCTTCCCTCACTGAAAAGGGTAATGGGTCCAGGTACCGTCTAAGCACACACTCTACAGGATGAGTTGTCAGGTCCTGATGCTGCTGGGCTGCTCAGGGTACAGGCCTGAGTCACCCAGCCGGGCACAGCCCAGTGGTTTATCTGGGATTCTAAGCAGTTGGTAGCAAAAGCCCAACAGAGATTATGCCTGGTTCAGGTGCCCCCAAAATACCTCCCTGGAATCTAGACCTGATCTCATTGCATTCTCCCTGTTTTCTGGTTCTGTTGCTCATATTGGACAGACAGTTCTGAGAACAGAAACTGTATCCCATCTGTCTTCATAGCCCTAGGTGCCCAGATAGTATCTGCTCACTATACACTTACTTATTCAACAAAGATTTCTTGAACACCTATTATGTGCTGGATGCTGAGAATACAGTGATGAGCATGTCTCTGAAGGACAAACATGTATCTCCTGCCCTCTTGGAGCTTATGTTCTCGTAGAGGAGTCAGACAAAAAAAGAAAGATTAATAAATGAAACATTATAAATTGTGATAAAAAGTAAAAAGACACAAGGGGCAACAATAGGGAAGAATTGGAGGGGGGTATCTGCTTTAGATAAAGTAGAGAAGTTCTCCCTGATGAGGTAATGTTTAAGCTAAATCTTAAGGGGTAGGAAGGAGTGTTCCTGGTTGAATGAATAAGTGAATGAAGTTGTGTAACTTTGGATGAGTTATTCTCACCTCTGTAGGCCTGTTTCTTCATCTGAGAAAACTGGAGATTGGTCTGAATTCCTTCTAAGAACCCATGATATTATCAGGGCTCATCATGATAGAGACAGAAAAAGGTAAAACCCAGGGTCCTGGTGAAAGGGGAAGGGTGGTAGAGGGAAGTGAGAGGAGAAGAGGGAATGTGGTGGACAACTGGTCGGGCTCGAGTTGTGCGACATTTGTAAATGGCATTCACAGGTGCTGTGAGAGGACCTGTCTCCAGTAGTTACTGGTAGGAGAGACAGTGCAGAAGCAGGAGCCAAGTCACCCCTGCATGTTTCCTCCTTGGAAACCATCAGGGGGAGACTGTTTCCCACTCCCAGGACCCTTGCTTTGGAGAAACACTTTAACCTTCCTGTCCCATTCTTGCCTGAAAAGAGTAGGAAGAGGTGGCGTTAGCAGCTGGCAAAAATTGAATCAAAATAAAACGCAGATGACTCAGATAGAATCAGGCTGGCAGAAAAATTGATTAGACACATGTGACAATGCAGGATCCGGTTGCCACCTTAGCCCTTCAGTTCTAGATCCTAGAAAATTAGGGTTTGCTGCGGAACCATCCTGGGATTCCAACTGTAGCTGCTGGTCTTCCATCAAATCAGAGGTTTGGGCAGTGGTGGAAAGTCTCATTCCTTCCCCAGGTCCTCCAATTTCTGTGGAGGTAATGCACATCCTCCAATCAAATTTGCAAGGTTTGGGTGGAAAGTTTATAACTATTTGTGCTTCATATTCTCCGCGACTGTGTTCATTTCTGCTCTCTCCCAAACAACTAAAAATTAGTCTACAGGCATCTTGTTTTATTGTGCTTCACTTTATTGCACTTCTCAGATACTGCATGGGTTTTGTTTTGTTTTTTAACATCTTTATTGGAGTATAATTGCTTTACAATGGTGTGTTAGTTTCTGCTGTATAACAAAGTGAATCAGTTATACATATACATATGTTCCCATCTCTTCCCTCTTGCGTCTCCCTCCCTCCCACCCTCCCTATCCCACCCCTCTAGGTGGTCACAAACCACCGAGCTGATCTCCCTGTGCTATGCGGCTGCTTCCCACTAGCTATCTATTTTACGTTTAGTAGTGTATATATGTCCATGCCACTCTCTCACTTTGTCACAGCTTACCCCTCCCCCTCCCCATATCCTCAAGTCTATGCTCTAGTAGGTCTGTGTCTTTATTCCTGTCTCACCCCTAGGTTTTTTACAAATGGCAATTTTGTGGCAACCCTACATTGTGCAAGTCTATTGGGACCATTTTTCCAACAGCATTATTATTATTTTTTAAAATATTTATTTGGTTGCTCTGGGTCTTAGTTGTGGCACACGGAATCTTTAGCTGTGGCATGCAAACTCTTAGTTGCAGCATGTGGGATCTAGTTCCCTGACCAGGGATCGAATCTGGGCCCCCTGCATTGGGAGTGCAGAGTCTTAGCCACTGGACCACGAGGGAAGTCCCCCAACAGCATTATTTTTAAATTAAGGTATGTACATTGTTTTTTCACACATACTGCTTTTGCACACTTAATAGACTATAGTAAATATCTTTTTTTTTTTTTTTAATTTGGCCACGCCACGAGGCATGTAGGATCTTAGTTTCCTGACCAGGGATTGAACTTGCGGCCCCTGCATTGGAAGCGCGGAGTCTTAACCACTGGACTGCCAGTGAAGTCCCTAAATATAACTTTTTCTATGCACAGGGGAAACCAAAATATTGGCATGACTCACTTTATCGAGATATTCACTTTATTGTGGTGGTCTGCAACGGAACCTGCAGTATCTCTGAGGTAGGTATGCCTGTATTGAATTTTTTTTTAAATAAATTTATTTTTGGCTTCGTTGGGTCTTCATTCATTGCTGTGTGCGGGCTTTCTCTAGTTGCGTGAGCAGGGGCCTACTCTTCATTGCAGTGCGCGGGCTTCTTATTGCGGTGGCTTCTCTTGCTGTGGAGCACCGGCTCTAGTCGTGTGGGCTTCAGTAGTTGTGGCTCGCGAGCTCACTAGTTGTGGCACATGGATTCTAGAGCGCAGGCTCAGTAGTTGGGGCACATGGGCTCTAGTTGCTCCAAGGCATGTGGGATCTTCCCGGGTCAGGGCTTGAACCAGTGTCCCCTGCATTGGCAGGTGGATTCTTAACCACTGCGCCACCAGGGAAGCCCCAAAGCCATGTCTTAATTCTTTTCCTCAGGATGGTGATAGGCTGCCCCTCTGCATCCAGAGCTCAGGCTGGGCACCAAAGCCGAGACGTACTTTGCTTTCAAACAAGAAGGTATGTTTCACACACACAGCTAAGCTCAGGAACTTATGGCTTAGGAGCACCTGTGAGATGAAACAGTTCAGGCCTCCTACCCGCACTGCACTGCTCAGGGTCGGCTGACAGCGCAGGGGTAATTCAGACATGGAGCTTACTCAGCAGCCTGTGGCCTTTTGGGCCACTAGGCACCAACATCCACCCTGCCCCCCAGCCCTGGTTCCCAAAAGCTTCTAGCTCAGAGGGAAGATGAAGCAGAAGTGCAGGGAGATGATTCAAATCCCAGTTGGGAGGAAAGTTGGCTTTAGGGAAGTATGCCACCTCCCACCAATCCTTGAATTGAGTCTGATAGTTGACAAAGGTTAACAATTGGACGTCACTATAGAATTACCGCAAAATGACTTTGCCATTTAATTCCAAAGCCCCTTCATCCAGGGCTCTCCCTGCTTGTTACCTGGAAGCTTGCTGGGAGCAGAGGCTCATCTGCTCATCCTCTAACCCTGCATAGCACACAGTATGCAGCAGCCCAGCAGGACAAGCACAGCCTATGGAGTCGGGACTGCTTGGCTAGCCCACGTGATTTTGGCAAGATTCTTGCCCCTTCTGTGCTTCTCCTCCCTCATCTGTCAACTGGGACTAAAATGGTGCTCTTGTTAAAGGGTTGATGAGGGTTACTTTCATTATCCTATATAAGATGCTTATTACAAGCCTGGCATCTGGTAATGCATAAAATCAACACTGTACGTCTAATTATTGATTAATCCTATTCCCATTCCTCCAATTAACCCAAGGTTAAGAGGCTAGCCTGAAGTCATCCAGCAAACGAGGGTAAGAGTTAGGTGCCCAAGTGTCTTGAGGCTCTGCCATTCCCAGGTTTCTGGATGTTCTGCCCCTCAAAGGCTAAGTGATGCCATTTCAGAAACTCCCTGAACTGTACTGACATGTCATTAGTTCAACAAATACTTACTGAGGGTCTACTGTATGTCAGGCACTGCTCTAAGCTGGGGAAAGACAGTCAAGGTCACCAAATTTGGGAGCTTTCATTATAGTTGGGAAAACTGGCAATAAATAAGCAACAAATATACCTTTAGACAGTGTTGTGAAGGAAATGCATGGCACAGCATAAATATGTACAGCATGGATCCTTGTTTTGTATTACTAAGATACCGACAGCATCTGTCCAGGACAAATGTTGAGGAAAGCTTGGGTTTTGGTATGACAGAACTGGGTTTGAATTCGAGCTCCATGTGACCTTGGTCTGATAAATTAATCTTTCTGCTCCTCATTCCTATATATTCCCCTATACAGAACTCTGTTAAGGTTGCTGTGGGAATTAAGATATAATAAACATAAAATCTTTTCAGTGTTTACTGTTTTTTCACATCAGACAGGTCAAGCTGGAATCCTTGATGAGGCCAGGTGGAACTGTAGCCTTGTACTGTATGTACTTTTTCAGTGTTTGTTGAGGAGGCGGGTATATGGGAACGGGGAATGACCTGGAGGGCTGCTGGAAAAAAAATTCTTAGGAGAAGCAGTTCTTCCTTACCATTTGATAATGAACCAATACCATTCTTTCCTCTAAGTATACCTTCAATGGAGAAATATTTAACACAGTCTAGTCAAGAATTACAAGTTACCCTCTATAACCCAGTAATCTCCAAATCTGGGTACAGAAAGAAAATATTAGAACTCCTATTTATATTTATTTTTCATATAATTGCTTTTTAATTATCTATTTTTGTGCCTTGTTACACAATATATGGGTACAGTAGTACAGGTATATAATTTATCAACACATGGGGGTACGCATGATCAAAAATTCCTTACTGCAGGGGTGTGCAATTAGAAATGGTGAAAGGCCACATGGAGGCTAAGGTAGGAAAATGAAGGTCTGCCCTCATTTTACTTGCCCAACATAAACTAAGAAAGTGCATTTTTTCATAAAGTAGCCTGCAGGCATCTCGCTGCACTAATAAACAGCAGGGTGAAGGAAAGGACCCAGTTTCTTAATCTCAAGTCAGTGTTCTATCCTCTACAAGTCTCTAGGGGGGGAAAAGTGGAAGCAGAAATTAAATACACGCTGCAAACTAAGTAAAAATCCAACCTTTGGATAAGCCATTAAATAGACGAGATCATTAGCCTGCAAAATATGCACAAGACAGAGGACAATCTCCAGCAGCTTCAGATCTCTCTGGACAGGAAACCTCCTCCACGTAGTCATTTTTCACTACCTCATTTGTAGAAAACTTTCATTCATATCCCATTGTACTACGTAGAGCTAATTTTTAAGACAGATGTGTCCTTCCTCTCCCCAACTCACACATCTATCACCACATGCACCAGCTTCTTTCAAACAACTCATTTCACCTCCAAGGAGGTGACACCGTCTGGAACCAAAAATGAAGCGGCAAAATGTTGAAAATAAAAATAAAGCGGACTTTATTTAGAAGATAAAGGTGGTGTTATCAGTTTTGGTTAATAAAGTTGGGCTCAAGTGTTTTAACAGGTCTTTACTGCCATCACAGACTGGCATGCCAAGGGCATTCTGAATGCCAATTACAGACTGAAGTTGTTTCAAAATCCAAGATGCTGTCAAAATCTGATGATGGAGCTTGGATTTGGATGTTTTTCTTAAAGTTGGACTGACACATTTCTTATATATGAGTGACTAGATTACTTGGTTCTGAAAATGAAAACACTACACTGAGCAGTTCCCCTCCTCCACAAGTCCGTAAGGCAATGTTGCAGTTGCCTCTGACAGCCAAAATCTCAACATTTCAACAGGGGAGCTAAGAGGAACTGGGAAAATGAAAAGCAATGTAATTGTAATTGATATAGGCAGCTGCCACTTGTGGCAAACCAAAGCCTAGTCCGATGCCTATTTTCTTCACATTTGCACTGCCATCTTACCAGACGGTAACTACATTCTTGAAGGAATGTGCCAAGACTAGAGTGGGGAAGGCCCAGACAGTGAGTGGGCAGAATGCATTTTGCATCCATTTGCCTTAGGTGGTACAATTAAGGACAAATACCTAGTGGGAAGACCCACTAGCCAAAGGTAACTAGAAAAGAGGGTAATAAATGCATAACCAGTGCAGAGTAACTGCGAGGCACCAAGACCACAGTCCAACCAGCCCATTTTCCTCCTCTCCATCACTGAGTGGATCTGGGAGAAAGCATTAATAACAGCACTTGTCAACTGCTTCCCTGGAACAAAACATGACAAAACACACGGGTTTTGTTTTCATTATGGTTCTCGGTGTACTTTATTCTCCTGCTGTCTAGCTAAGCAGCCCACACAGGACAGAAATGGGTAGCACTGAGGAATGATCAGATTTTTTTTTCTCCCCAATATTCCTGCCCCCTCCCTAAGCCCTGACCAACCCTTATCAGGAATGGTTAGTATATCACCCTTTCCCTCAAGAACAACTAAAATTTAAACAAGGCATTATAGGGCCAGGTCTCTTCAGAGGGCTCAGGAGCTGGTGTGAGCTCTTTATTCACAATGGAGTGTCTTTCCTTCAAACACCTGGATTTTTTTTTTTGTACACTGGTTCATAGATCGGCACTTGACTTTGAACCTGGCACCAAAAGGCACAATATCTGATACCCTGTACAAGAGCTATTAGAGATGCTGCCGTATGGATGGGCAAAACTGAGCCAATCCCGCTTATGAATGGAAGGCTTGAACAGGGAGTTGGCAAAGAGAAACATGTAAGCCCATATTTTTTGCTAGAATGGAAATGAAAGTGGGAAATTAAGGTCTTTTTAATCCTCCAAATACCTGGAAGCAATTTAAAAATCTTTCTTGGTGCTTTTGAAAGCAGCATATTCAAAATGCCAGCGAAAACTCCTAATAACTGCAGACCCAAAAGGGGATCAAAGCTTACCAACATCCCTCCTTATTGCTGAAAAAGTCTAAAACCAAAATTCAGGGTGCCCTGTTTCCTTGTAAAAGGGAAAATAATTAAGTCTGATTTATCATCATAGCACATCACACTTTAAAAAAAATATTACAGCGTGTGACCAGGGGAATGTTTTGACACCATTTTATTAATCTTCAACTTCAGTGGAAAAATATAACCTTTTTCAAGTGCCATTTTCATCATAAGAGTTCTAGCATATATATATATGTGTATATATATACACACACATATATATTCCTTTGTTTTGATTACTTGGTTTTGAAGTGCAGCAAGAGACCAATACCGCATTATAATCAATCAAATAAAAGAGAACAGAAGGCCAAGCAGTTTCCAAATGGTTATTTTATCAGATTGTTTAAACATTAAATTTATCCTTGTTTGCAATCCAAAATAGTTACCTGAAATTTGCTGTTTGTGTTTACTTTTATGGTATGTTTATTTTCTAAACTCTTTGGCACAATTTTCTGGGGGCGTTCAGACTGCCAAGATACATGTCAGGAGAGAACTTTTCTTTTGTGCTGCCAATTATGAGCATTTAAATTTTGGTTTGTTGGGTTGTGGCTTTCTTTTGTTTTCGAAGTCTGCATTCTTTATTTGTAACAACTGTATTTTTATTTTTTCTATATCCTCTAACTCCAGAGTTCCCCCCCACCCCACTTCTACATTCACAGTTGAACCATATTATTAGGAAAGGCGCCTTGATGAAAAGATCAGGGTGGGAGCTCTGACCATTCGTCAGTGTTATCCCTAGAATTAAAAAAAAAAAAAAAAAAAAAAAGAAAAAAAACCCAAAAAACAAAACCTAAGAGCGTCTTTCCTTTTTTTCCGTCTTATATCTCTTGTGCTGCATCAGTAGACAGAACTTCAGTTAGTTTCATGAAATGCAACATCCTAACCTCTTTTTTTCTGGGAAAAAGAAACTGCAATGACTTGAAGTTGAGAATGTGGATACCGCCTCACTCACACACACTCATTCTCAGACTGTAAAGAATCCCTCACCCTCCTTTCAGCCAGCACGCATACAGTACCAGTACCACGTGGCAAAGGTACACCAAAGGTGGGCTTGAGACCCAGGCTCCATCTTTCTCATCAGTAGCAAAGGCCAGGATGCCTTTTACAACAAAGCACCACAGCTGAACCCAGTCCCTCCTCCTCTCCCCCAAACTAGTCATTCCACTCGGCACCGGCCAAAAGACAGAAAAGCTAGTTCTAGCCTCTCCTGGGAAGAGAGAGCTTTCTTTTTTTTTAAAAGTAAATCCACCATTTTTCTCTTTTCCAAGATGGCCGACATTATGGTTTTCTACGAAGTCAGTGATTACTTAGCTCACCAGCAGCGCTGCTGTTGATGGCTGCAGCTGCTGCTGTGGCAGGATTTTCAGTGTGGTGTGTTTTCAAGCCTCACTCACTCATCCTCTCATTCCCAAACATTCAGCATCCGTGCACACTCCTCACTTCCGGGTTTTTCAAAAGATTGGAGATTTCCAGTGGGGGTCTCAGGTTATCATCCCAATGGTAACAGATCTAAAAACAGATTGGAAAAAAGGTCAATTTTTGAAATCCCATATAGCCAGTAGAGCCAAACACCTCTCTGATTCCTACAATTAAGTGCTTATAGACCTGAATGGAATTTGTCAACTTTTCAATCATTAGCACTTATGAAGGGTAGGAAACTGAAAAGATAAAACTCAAAATAGCCAATTTTACTGAGATCTGTGGTGTAAGATAACTCACTAAGTGAGAGGAAAATAAATTAAAACTACATTTCAAAGCAGAGGTCAGACAACTCCGACTTTGGATATCTTCTGTAAAAGAAAGCAATGTCTCAAAGCACTGCAGTAAAGAAATAAAAGAACATGAGGAAAGAAATACAGAGTAGAAAGAGAATTTTGGGAAAATGCCATTATCGATGACTTTATTAAGGTCCAAAATGATTTGGGGACTTCAGTGAATTCTAGTTATGTAATTTCTGTTCTTTATCACCATGAGGAACCAAAAACGTGGCTCAAGGAAAGATTGGCTGCCTGACCCTTCCACTAGTACAAGGCTGAGGAACAAAGGCCTGGCTCAGAAGCACTATATGGGAAAGAGTACAAAACGCCTAAAGAAAGCCCTTGTCAGAACAGTCTAAAGAAAATGTACCTCCTCCCCAAGAAAGAAGAAGAAAGAGGGCAGAGGAGACAAGCTCTTACCAAGCTTGGTTCTTCAGTTTCCTCAGTTCTTTTGTTGCCCATGTAGCAAGGGTTTTTGCTTTGTTAGTCTTCGATCTCCGTCCTTCAGTTAACAGTTCATGGATCATTGGCCTAGCTTCTACTAATTTCAGTACATCCTTCCCAAATGCTGTACACAAGTCCCTGTGCAAAGTAAACACACCTGAAAATGGGCTCCTGGCCCTACAACAAGATCTTGTTTAGAACCTTCCGAACCAGTGCTAAGCTAGCTATGGGTTTCTTGGTATTTACCTACTTTTTAAAGCTGGAAGAAAATTTAAAGATAAGTAAGTCTAACACCTGCCCTCAACAGATTAAAAAAATGAGGTCTAAAAAAGTAGAATAACTTACCCAAGGTTCCACAGCTAATTCATGGTAAAATGAGAACTAGACTCCAGGTCTTTGAGCTGCTCAAAACCAATGTTCTTTCTTCTAATGATACCTCAGAAACCCTCAGTAGAGGAGGCTAAACAGAGGCAATTTGTTGACCAACATCAGAATAGGGGATGGACATAGATCTGATGCTGCTTCTATTATCTCTGAGAGCTCACTTCATAAGAGTTTGGTGGGGAGAAATTAGAAATCTGGAGGGTCTGAAATGAGATTAGAGCTAAATTCTGGAATGAATTATTATCTGAGAACTCAAAACAGGACATGATGGGTTCTATTAAAGAAAGAAATCCCCTCTGTACCAAAAAGGTGGGTAATTGCCATCCAGGCTACTCTCAATATTCTTCACTACACGTCTTCTCATTTTCCGGACACATTCTATTCAGCTATCAGAAGCAGGGTATAACCTACCCGATCAGTCCAGCAGCACAAGCCACTACTCCGTCTGTATGATCCTCATCTCCAGCAATGTGGTCAATGAAAGACAGAATAAATTCTACTCTGGGTTGTACCAGCATCACATCCGCTATAAAAGAAAGAGGTCTGATGAGGTTGTCCCACATTTGGCAGGACTATATACCCTGTTTACACCCTGTTTCAAAACTCCCAAATACTCTACTCCCATCACGCAGGTTTTGGGCTGGAGAACTAGTTGCATACAGTTATACCAAATTGTTCTTCCTCAGATTAAGATGTCATTCTTCAAGTCAACAGAAGAGGCAGATACTCCTATTCTTATAAGCAGATATATATATGGGTAGAAACACAAATGGAACCTTTCCTCTAAGCCTGTAATATCAAAGGAGTGAAGTACAAATATTTCCCCAATCAATAACAAAAACATCAGTTGATAGAGGAAATCTAATGCCCCCAATCCTTCAATTCAGATGCATGGTGGGGGTTAGGGAAGTCCCACTCAGTGTTGGCACATATGCAAACAGCAGCAACAGCCTTGCTGGATCCCATCCCTTGCAATGCTCAAGAAATGTGAAGCAAGGTAGCTGAAGAAGCAGGGATCAGAAGAGTCTGTATCCTCCCTCAAAGCTACTCCCTTCATTAGAGCACTGTTCCTCCTTCTCCTCTTCTTTTAAGCAATAGGTGTTAGTTTACAAGTAAACTACACAATGAACACACAGCCCATTTGGCTAAGTGCACACTGGACTAAGTCAACTGGGTTGTATACTCAACGGTGTACGTTCTCCTGGTCTCCCTTCAATCCCTGGACAATTCCAGTATAGGCTTCCAAGCAGCCTTCCCTTAGCTCATTCAGATAATCCACCATGTCATAGTCTGACTGTAAGAGAAAAAGAACAGAATCTCCATCATATCGATGGCCTTTAGTTGTAATATTTGTCAAAAGTCCTGCTCCTCCAGTCAGGGCTGGACTTAAAGATAGCTTTAAACTTACCTTGTCCACCTGGGCTTGGGAGGCCTGCTGAAGAGTATTCAATACAACCTCTAGATATTTTTTAAACTCTCCACCAATAGCAAGGGCAATATCACCAAACACTGACAGAATCTGTGGCTTCACAGACCTGTGGACATTTTCATTCTGACAAGGAGAAAAAAAAAAATTTAGTTCTGTCCAAAGATTCAAAAAGCTTTTTAAAATAACCAACTACTGATATGTTTGGTATAAACCTTAAGGAACATACACAAAAATTAGCAATGCTTACCTCTAGATAGAGAGATTATATATTTACTCTTCCTTTGTACTTTACTGGTCCCCACCTGCCCCACTCAAGTTCCATGCATTGACCATGCGTTCCTTTAATTAACTTCACATTCTTAGGTTAGAATCATCTTGCGAAAATGAACAATTCCCTTCATAAGCCCACAGCCAACATTCTGGGGCATATACATTCCCTGTCACGGATCTTGATGTTTAACTATCTTTCTAACCAATGGTAAATTAGATTGTGTGTATAGACACTCACCCCCAAGTTCTCCAGTAAGAGCTGCATCACCTCATCACAGAAAGGTAAGATGTTGGATTGCAGGGCACGGCATAAGTCTCCCACTAAGCCCACAGCCGCCAAACAAACCTGCCAAGAATCAAGAAAATGACCTCTAGAACAGAAAAGCCTGCCTGCAGGGGTAAGGCATGATTTTTTACCTAGCTACTGGTCCTTTATCACTTGAACCTAGAGTCAAAGAAGAAAAGACCCTTCCTCTCTCACATTAGTTCATTTTTTAACAACCAATATGGCAGGAAGAGAACTAGGACTATCTAATCTATCATTAAGAAAGGACAGAAAAGACAATATTCACCAGGGATGGTGGTGGCAGAGGCGGATGGTTTACTGAAAACAAAACAAAACAAAACTCCTTCTTAGGGTGCTACTCTGATGTGTCTAATATCCTGTCCTTCACTGACTATTTCTAGTTCAGACACTCAGGGCAACAAAGTAGCTCAACCCTTGGGGTGATACACAGGGAAATACTACCTGGGCTACAGGATCCAGACTTTTGTACTACAATGACTACCAAGTATAAATGAGAATATAAATGTATTATTGTGAAAAGCACAGCTTACCTGGTACTCAGCATAATTTTTCAATCCAATGCCCAGGAAGGGTTTAAAGGCCTCCATGTACTTTAAGAATTCACCACCCAACACTGTAAAGAAACAAACTATTAGCACCACAGGATATCACAGAAGAGAACAAAAATAACCACCCTAGCTCTCCCAAAATGTATGCACTCCAGTCAAAAGTTAGGTAGAATGTGAGTTAATTACAGATTCTATCACAAAGACTTAGGGCTGCCTTGGACAAGCCAAATTCATAACTGCTAAAAGGGCCTAACTCTTATACCCTGGAGATAATGCCAAATCTCCAAAGAGTGGGATTTCACTCTGGCTGAAACTACCAAGTGGTACGGCCCTCAAGGAATGCCAAGGTTAATTATGAATTGCCTGAGCTAGTGATATTGCCTCTTGTCCATCTCTTCATCTGATTATAACATGTCCTCTTTGGAAGCCAGCTATTTTTTTGGCCTCGCCGGGCAGCTTGTGGGATCTCAGTTCCAACCAGGGATTGAACCTGAGACCACCAGGGAACTCCTGGAAGCCAGCTTGGTCTCTAGCCAATTCCATCAAGGACTTACTTAATAAGCCAGTCAAGAAAAGCTGTCTGGGTTTCATATCCAAATCAGCCACTCCAGGAACCAAAATCAACTTCTGTGCCCTGCCAGGGTAATCACATGTTGCCAGACCAGTTGCACATAGGCTCCTTATGCTAGAAATGGGTCTGCCTTAATAATACACCTTACAGGGCTTCCCTGGTGGCGCAGTGGCTGGGAATCTGCCTGCCAGTGCGGGGGACATGGGTTTGGGCCCTGGTCCGGGAGGATCCCACATGCCGTGAAGTGGCTGGGCCCGTGAGCCACAGCTGCTGGGCCTACGCGCCTCACTGCAGAGCCCGTGCTCTGAAGCAGGAGAGGCCATTGCAGTGGGAAGCCCACGCCGCAGCGAGGACTGGCCCCCGCTTGCCGCAGCTGGGGAGGGGCCCACGTGCATCAACGAAGACCCAACGCAGCCAATAAAATAAATAAATAAATAAATAATTCTTAAAAAAAAAAAAAAAATACACCTTACAAACCACCACTGAAGAAGCATTCCAGGTTTCTGAAGTGCTCTTTAATGTGCTTTTAATGGCCTTTCAAGGAGCCTTAAGTCAGATATGGCTTCCCCAAAGCAATTCTGCATAGTTAGACATGTAACACCCAGAAAATCAATTAATTCCTAGAACTCGATGTTTCATTCCATTCCATACCAGGCACCATATTGCGTCAACCTGAATCCAAAGCATTACAACCCAAACCAGAAGGCACCAAGTGCCAGGAAAGAAAATAGAAACCTTTACTTCCTCCATGCTTTACAGGAGCCAAACCTCAATAAAGCAAGTAGACTTTAGGGGAAAGAAGAACCTGATGAATTTGAGGTAGGTAACAGTTCCCTCCACCCCCAGAAAGGTTGCCAATCTGAGTTGCAAATTGGCTCCCCATTCACTTCAAGGAGAGTGGCAAGGCAGTTATACACAAATTTACACTTATGTTCAATCCAGCTCTGAACTGACTCAATACCCCAATAAGTGAGAAGACGGGACTATGCTTTTTTGCAGTCAAAAATTCTTCATGGCCATTGATACTCTTGCATTCTAAAGACATTCCCTGCCCAATTTTGGCTCACTGACCTTCCACCAGTGTGCTAACTGCCATTAGGGCATCCTCTTGCACTCCCCCAGACCCAGCTGTGCTTTGGAACATCCTTAACAGGGAAGCCATGACCACATCAGAGATCTGCAAAGCATCTTGATGTTGCACTTTCCGGAGAACATTCTGTGAAATGAATAAGAGTTCAGAATCTGTTGATTCCAAACCCTTCAATCAGAACACCATACTTTTTTTTTTTAAATCAATTAAGTCCCTAGAATTCTTTTTTTTTTTTTTTGGCGGGGGGGGGAAGGCTTTTTATGCTCAGAAGTTTTGACAGTGCAAATCATCTACAATGAAACATACATTTAAATATCTCATCTATTTCCCAATTCAGAACAAATACAAGATGATCTTCCATAGTGCAAAAAGTCATCTCCTCTGTGTTTTATTTAAGTCTGACAAATCCTTGTCAGCAGCCTCCATAATCTAGTTGTACTGGAATGGCAGTTAAATTATTTCAGCTTTGAATAAGGACACGTCATATTAGAGTTCTTACTCATAAAACAAAAGAGCAACCCTTTCTATAGCCTAACCCATTTACAGATGATGGTCAAGAAACTATCTTGATAAACTGAAACCCATCTGACTTTTCCCAATTCAATATTCGTCAAACCTCCCTCCCTACCCTTTAATTTGTTTCAACTAATGTTACTGGATCAGGAAAGACCTCTTAACAGTCATGTTTTAAAAAATTAAGTTTGGAGTAAAAAAGAGAACGGAGTCATAGGTAAGATGACCTAGTCAGCATCACTCAATTCTAAAACCTAGTACCCACCTAAGCACTAGACAAGTTCCAAGGTTTTCCTGTTCTTGGATAAAAAAGGGAATAGCTCCTCAGCCACGCCATGACTCCAGTCACGAGCAAGGAGTTAACAGTTTAATTTTCCCAGTCTCTCCTCAGAAAAAGTCTACTGTGAACACCAAATACTATAAATTATAATAAAGTTTCCAACAGCAATTGTTTCAAAAGATGATGGTAAAAACACAAGGCTGTATTTTTAGCTCAGTGAACCATAGCTGGGAACCAAATCTGACTGGGCTACACTTGAACAACCCAATGAAAACCAGACTAAAAGTTGCTAATACAAAATAGCTGCACAGCTGGGAGGACCATCACAAATGGAGTAGTTTCCTTCCCTACACTGTACAAAAGACAAACCGCATTTTTACGGACAGACAAGAAAGGAAAATGGGAAATTACTCTCCTAATCAATCAGACTAAGGCCTTTTGAGAAGAGCTTCTGACCACCATCATCTATAACATCATCTTCAGAGTTCTGTGTGTACATGAACTTGTCATCCTGAGATATGATTCTCTTCCCTGGAGCTATTAAGTGATAAGGCACCATCATACCTGAAGAGTTGCGCAGAGTAAAGACTGAAGGTCATTGAACTGGATCCTATCCGATGTGCTCTGGATATGCGACTACAAGAAAAAGAAGATCATGTTCTGAATAAACACCTTCTGAAAGGGCTTTAAACTCCCTCAATGCTTCCATTTTTGCTGGGTTTGCCAGGACCACTAAATAATCTTTACTGGTGCCAATGCAGGAAAGTAAATAAGCTTATATACGTACATGGTGTTACACATGTATGAATAAACTGTAGCAAGCAATACAATTTTAAGTTGCAACAATTTTTGTATAAGCCTTATATCTTTCTGAGAACATATATGCTTAAGCACTGAAAAAAAGAGAACAGCCTTGAAACTAGAGCTCTGTGTTAAGTACCACACCCTTCCCACCAGGAACCAGGAACGCCCTCAGTCTCACCTCCATCTGGAGCACCTGCTGTAGTCGTTCCATGATGACTAGAGTCGTTTTCTGAACTGCAGGGTAACAATCCTTGGCACTGTTTTTCACAATTTCCATCAGAGATTCATACGCAGAACTCCTCAGGTTGTTCTGGTGTCCATCAGGTCTGTAAGGAACAGACAGCAAAAATCGTAAAGCCTTAACGGAGAAAGGACAGAGAAGTCATTATAATATAGAAACTCTCTCACTGAAAATAACCCAGAAACCGATATGGTTGCAGACTTGATCTGAGTTTGGCAAACACAATACAGCCTGGAACCAAATTTTCAATCTCTGAGCCAATGACTACGTTCAATATGGTTTCCAGACCTGTTTAAACTTTAGAATGGCCCTTTTGGAAATGGGCTAAAATTGTAGGAAAAATAGTTAAAAATGCTGAAGAACCCATGTGGATAATTGAAGAGGCTGCACAAGTAGCTATGAAAAAGACAACTTGGGAATTCCCTGGCGGTCCAGCGGTTAGGACTCCGTACTCTCACTGCCAAGGACCTGGGGTTCAACCCCTGGTCGGGGAACTAAGATCCCACAAGCCACGTGGTGTGGTCAGACAAAAAAAAAAAAAAAAAGATATATCAATTGTCTTCATTCATCTGCGAGATGAAGAAATGAACTAGTTAAGCATGAAGAACTGATATCCAGCCCTCTTCCTAATGGTTTCTTTTGAGCATGGCTTTAGGTATAGCTTACACAAAATCACAATAATTAAAGGTTGTCCCCAACTTATAACCCCTTCAAACTACATTTCCAAAGGTCATTTATAAAACAACTGTATTTAATGCCAAGTTCCTCACCCAATATCATAAATGGTGTTTAGTAATCTGGTATGGCAACTAAATTCATAATGAGAGCTACTATTTCTCTTATACCATAATCAAATACTCCTATTAACTGTAGACACTGCAAAATGAAGGCACCTCTCTAGGTCAACTACTCTCTACCTGTAGAGAAATGAGATTATTTTCTGACCTTAGTTATAAACCGTACAATTCTAAGGTAGTCGAAAGTCTACATTTCTTTCCTCACTCTTATTTAAACAATCTAGAACAGGATTCTTTTAATTTCTCCTATTGCAATGTTTCTATGATTAGGTTAAACAGTCCCTACACAAGAGGCAAAAGGAGTTGGATGCAAAGACACCACTCATTTCACTCATTTCTGTGTAGTATCAGTTACCTGTCTGTGGTCTCCAAGAGCTTCTGAACTATGAGTTCAAAAGAAGAAGATAAGCAATAGGTAGCTGGTTCTTCCTGATCATCAGCTACATCTGCAGCTTCATAAGCAGCTTCAGCCAGACTGGAGAAAGCCTTAAACCCAGACAGAGTAAATATTAATTAAACTTCAAAAGAATCCCACTCCAGGATTACCTCATTTTCCCTTAAGATACCTTGGGCAGAGTTCCTTTCCAACTGATCTAAGAATAAACCAATGGCAGTGAATCCTCAATTCTTCCTATCCAGGTCATCTCAAGACAACTTAACATGTACAGCTACCCTTAAAATTAAATAAACGTATGTATGTACGTATGTTTCTTTATATTTTGTTTCTGCTGCCTAATAATCTACACACAACTCTCTAAGCAGCAGAGTATTTTCACCTACCACGAATGCCTGCCACTTCATTTCTTCTCTTTCCATTCACAGAAAGCCTCTTTGTCCCACTCCTTCCTTATTTTACCTTCCTCCCCCAAACCCCAAAGGTCCCTAACAAACTACATTCAGCCTATACTGACTCAACACTGAGCTGCCTACCTTCCTTCCCTCATACCCCCTTCTCAGCAATGGTTACTTTTCATGGCCAGCAACTCTCTACCTTAATCAAAATTTCTTGTCCCCAAGCAACTGAAGAAAAAAACCCAAGTCCAGATAGTTTTCCCGCTGGCTTAACATGACTCTTCTAAATGGCTCGGGAACCAGTCACCATGAGACAACAGTTCCCACTGGGTCATGCAGCTCACATCTCCCCCACATTTTAATTGAAGAAATTAGAAAGGAGATGCTATTCAGAAAAAGCCTTCTAGTGAGGTAGACCCATTTCTCTCCCACACCTCCTACTTCCTCGCCAATGGCTTGGCCAACCTCCTTATCTCACCAGGAAGAAAATCCCTCACCCAGCACACATTTGAAGCCACTCTGGGTTCAGCACTGAGGCCCTCAATCAGACACTGCAGCAGGGGAGTCAAGTAGACATCATTGATGGCAGCTTCGGGAAGCAGTTCACAGATTCTCCCCACAGTCCATGCAGTTGTGTCTCGAACAACTACACTGGGGTCTTTCATTAATTCTATTAAGGTGGGCATAGCCTGAAAATACAACAGTTATTGGCAAAGCAAAACAAAGATTAAAGTTCATGCTGACTGATACCTCAGAAGAGGAAATACTGATGTTTGGAATTTAACTCAAAGTATCAAGATGGTTTTGTCATTTTATAAGACATGCTTATCAAATATCCAACAATATAATAAAAGTAACTGGAAAAGTGAAAAAGTCCTCCTCTCTTCACCAAATCCCAATACACAGTTTTATTAAGAGTTTGGTATGAATACTTGCAGCAATCTTTATTGAATTACTCAGGCAGAGATCCCAGGATGAAGCTGTGATGGCATTTAGCTATTCCTGAACGGTTGAGGTCTATATACGCTAAGCTCAATTAAAATGTACTCTTGGGCTTCCCTGGTGGTGCAGTGGTTGAGAATCCGCCTTCCAATGTAGGGGACACGGGTTCAGTCCCTGGTCTGGGAAGATCCCACATATCGCGGAGCAACTAAGCCCGTGCGCCACAACTACTGAAGCCTGCGTGCCTAGATCCCATGCACCACAACAGGAGAAGCCACGGCAATGAGAAGCCCGCGCACCGCAACGAAGAGTAGCCCCTGCTCACCACAACTAGAGAAAGCCCACGTGTAGCAACGAAGACCCAATGCAGCCAAAAATAAATTTAAAAAAAATATGGAGACTTGTTTATGATATAGCGTTTAGTGAAAAAACAAGTTTTAAAACTGTTTGTACAGTAAAATCTCCATCCTGTTGCACATACATGCACACTGTTATCACTGGGCAATGGGATTAAAGGTAGCTTTTTCTTTTTGGCCTTTTCTGCATTTTTCAAGTCATATGATTTTTGTAATAAAAAAAGAAATATATTTTATGCCTCATTGACAGCGAATAGCTATCCACAAGTAATCTTTGTGGATAACTATTTACAGCTTTGTTTTTAAAATAAAGGCAAGGGCTTCCCTGGTGGCGCAGTGGTTGGGAGTCCGCCTGCCGATGCAGGGGACACGGGTTCATGCCCCGGTCCGAGAAGATCCCATGTGCTGCGGAGCAGCTGGGCCCGTGAGCCATGGCCGCTGAGCCTGCGCGTCCGGAGTCTGTGCTCCGCAATGGGAGAGGCCACAACAGTGAGAGGCCGGCGTACCGCAAAAAAATAAAAAAAACAAAGGCAAATCTTCAAGCAAAAAGTTTAAATAAACAATAAATATCCCACTTTCCACCCACAAACTCCCTCAGCTTCACCTGTATAACTAGTGGTTTGAGCTGATTGGGCTCTGGTCCTTCCAAGATACAGCCGAAAGCCATCACTGCTGCATCCCGGTACCGCCAATCAGGGTTCTTGATGTGTTCCTTGATGAAGGGGAGGACATGCGGGACAATGTCATCTTCACAGCAGGTGGCCAGGAGCATGAGGCACACCCCAGCTGCTTTGCAGGGGTTCCAGTCGTCGTCATCATCATTTTCATCCTAGTGAAAGAATGTGGCATTAATTAAGTTTTTGTTCAAAGAATCACTTTAACTCAAAAGGTCCTCTGACTACTCTCAAATATCATTACAACTTAAGTTTTGGGGAAGTAAATAAAATATAAAACCTTCATATCTTTATCCCTTCCACAAAGATTCATCACAGCACAGCCTTTGTTAAACAAGATGTAGATAGAGGGAAGATACTTCTTAGCACTATACAATGAGATGAACAAACTCCAACTATATGCAATAAGGATGAATCTTGAACACATAAAGTAAAAAGCAGGGCAAAAGAATATATGCTACTTGATTCTAGTTATATAAAGTTCAAAATCAGTCAAAATCTATGCAGTGAAAGGTGAGGGAGGAGTTAATGACCAGGAAGAAGACACTGGGGGGATGGGGGTGGGGAGTGTGGTTCTGGTGTGCTAGTAATTATTATTTCAGTAAAAAGTTAAAAAAGATTCCATTCAGATCTCCCTTGAAACTAGAATTCAAGGTATATCCTTCTTATTGTGGCTGTTCACACCAGAGTAATTTAAGGTAGGCTGCTTATGCAACTTCAGAAAATTATATACCTAAAGAATGATTTGTTCCCAAAATGAGAAAAGCACAACAAAAATATACAAAAGTGAAAATACTAAGGTCAAAGATAGAAAAACAACAACTGTAAAACTAAAAGATGAGATGAAAATTTAAGGGAACACCGAGTCCATTTCAAACTAAGTGTATCTCTATTTATCTTTCAAGATCGCTCTATTAAGAGTCATGTACTTCCCTAAAAACAAATTACATTCCTGTGTACGAAGAAATTTTGCAGTGCTCAAAGTTACAGCGTTGTTTCCTCAAAGCACTTCCAGCTCTTTGATAATATTTCACATGCACCAGAAGAGATGAGGTGACAGAAAGAATCTTTCCAAACACCATACCAAGAAAAACTGTGATGCATGAAGCTGAAAGGGAACAATGGCAACCAAGATACACTTCTTATAAGATAATTTCTCTACTTACTCATTAAACCCACATCCCTCATGAAGTCTTGCTACAGTTATTTTGTCAGGCTGATCAAAAACTACTCAGAGCCTAGAGGATCTTACTGATCCAGCTCAGCTCTTCCCGAGGCATCTATAACAGAACATCAACTAGTTCAAGAGCTGCTGAGTTCCTTCGTGGCAACTGTTCCACAGCAAACCAACCGTTAACAAGGCTTCACAGCTCACCTGGCTAGATTTGGAAGGTAACTCACCTGTTTAGTTAGTGTCTGTGTGAGGATTGGAACCAGGTATTGTAGTGCTCCCTTGGCATAAAACTTGCTGGTGTGCTCAGGGGGCCGTCCTTGTTCTGCTGCCTGAGGAGAAACATAAAGCAAATTCTGGACAGCAGCAAACAAGCTATGATACTAAAGGCATACAGTGAGAGCTGCCCACAGGTCTGTACAGAAATACATGGAGCACATGGTAACATGCAGTGTGTGTGCTCTTTGGAGGCGCTCATTTTTGGGCTACTTCAATGAGATTCTTTTAGGCCATACATATAATCTACCTTAAAGGACCAAGGCAACCTTAAGAGTTATATTCTTTATTCACTAAGTGACCTCTGGATGAAGAGATGTATGAAGCTTACATAAAGATGCCAAAGATTGTGCTTTTTGTAGGACATAAAGACAATCAAGGTTGGAAACAAAGCTTGAATTCGAATTTGCGAGTGCAGGATTAACCCCTTTCTCTGTATCTAATTCCTTCACCAGAGTTAGTAAGCTATCAATTATACATCCCATGCTTGCATTAGGCCTTCCAAAAGAAAATAATTCAGCATCAGATGTCACCTGGTTAAAATGCGACTTCCTGCTGCCCCCTTGTGTTCACAGTACTAGTATTTTCAACAAATCCTGACTGGTAAAAACAGGAGATGCTTCATTCCTGATCCGTCTCCCTCATGAGGGCCTTTGGCTAGCAGAAAACCCCAAATCTCTACAAATGGAGATACCCTCTAAGCCCGGTCATAATAAAGCTCTCCCAGAGGAAAAATAATATCCACAAAAGAGGTTAAGTCCCAAAGCCCAGTCAGAATGACAGCTCTCCCACCACATGGACTCTCCCAGGCTCACCTCTGAAGCTTCAATGGCCAAGTCCATTTCCTCATCACAGACATTGGACCAGAATTCTATCCCTTGTAGGGCCACCTCATCAATATCACTTTTCATTGCTTCAATTGTGATCTTAAGAGAGAAAACACAACACCCCAGGTCCCAAATAAGTGCTGGTTCAAGTTCGACCCCTCCTATAATCACAGATACTCAAGTTTCAAAAATGTATATTTATGAAAGCTAGGTCTGAAATGAAAGGTAGGAAAAAGAGATTTTTAAAATATACTCTTCTTATTAGTACAAAGGTAGCACAAGTTTTCTTGGCACACTGCTGATGAACTTAAATCTAATACGCAGACTCAGGGAATTTCCTTGATTTCACAACATTAAATAATTACAGAACTGACGAAACATCAACTAAGAATAATGGACTTTTGCAATCAGCTCTATGCTCAACTACATAAAATAAAAATACTTACTGCAAAAAGAGCAGGACCCATATATGTCTCCATGTACTGATAATATAAGGACATTATCTTCACCAGATTCTGTAAGGCAGCCACTCGTACCTTTTGCAAACATCAGATTAAACAGTTTACTATTTAGTTTAATAACAATGCAATCTGACAAAGGGAAATAACCACTTCACTCAAATGGGTTAATAATCTATAGTGTCAATTGAAGTGTATTTCTTTTCCTTCTTTTTTACTTTAAAGATATCTGTGGAACCCCTGGCAGGACTAAACTCACTAACGCCCTCAGACTGGATGTTACTCCCACCGGCTTCAAGGGTCAAGGTTTAGGTTACTGCAATAGGAAAGCTGTTTCAACGGCTACAATGGAAAACAATCACTTGAACAACCTACAGCAATTAAATAGCAAGGCTGGGCTTCCCTGGTGGCGCAGTGGTTGAGAGTCCGCCTGCCGACGCAGGGGACGTGGGTTCGTGCCCCAGTCTGGGAAGATCCCACATGCCGTGGAGCGGCTGGGCCCGTGAGCCATGGCTGCTGAGCCTGCGCGTCCGGAGCCTGTGCTCCGCAGTGGGAGAGGCCACAACAGTGAGAGGCCCGCGTGGCGGGGAAAAAAAAAAAAAACAGCAAGGCTGATCAAAAACCATTTCTCCCTTAAATCTTTTTTAAGAAGGTGACAACTTCCATCATGTTAGCTTTCCAAGGACTATTCTTCCCTCTTCTCCAATTCAGTGAAGAAAAATTCTTATTTAATAACAGTATTAGTCAAACCTATTTCTGAAGTCACCAGATTCCAACATTTCAAACTACTATGCTAGAGTTAGCATTTCCTAGGAAAGACAGAAGACAAATTTTTCACATGACCTCTCACTTACCCTTGTATCTGGACACTGTGTGGCTTCACAGACCACCTGCATAATAAAGTGCCTTTCGGACTGCAAAAGAATAAAAATAAAGAAAATGAGAAGAGTATAAACCACATATATGAAGATTACTAGACTATCCCTTCAAAGAAAACTCTCACTCCCTCAGGGACCCACACAACCCTGGACCAATCAAGCAGGTTTTCCCGACACAGTAATGGGACTATGAAGGCTCTACAGAGTTTGCCCCCAGTGTCTACTATATGACCTGCCCTCTAAGGAGGTCCTGAATCTTTTAATCCCCCAAATGACCTTCACTAACAAGACTTGAGGAAGGAAGCAGACAGGAAAATGTAGGTCACAGGATTGAAATAAAGATGGCTAAAACAAAACAAAAAACCCCCCTACAATTAGGAAAACCCCCTTCCTTGTATTTAAAATTTAAGAGAGGGACTTCCCTGGTGGTCCAGTGGCTAAGACTCCGTGCTCCCAATGCAGGGGGCCCAGCTTCAATCCCTGGTCAGGGAACTAGATCACGCATGCCGCAAGTAATATCCCACATGCCGCAACTAAGACCCGATGCAACCAAATAAATAAATAAATATTTTTTAAAAATTAAAAATAAAAAAAAATAAAATTTAAGGGAATTCAAACAAACCCAGATCAAATGTGGTAAGATACAGGAGAAGACTAATGAACTACATTTTCCAAGCAATTAGAATTGCAGTTTGCTTTCGTTTCTTAGACCTCCCTACTCTGTCCACTCTAAGGCCAAGAAAAGGCAAAAAGCCCAACTAAAGCATCAACAAACGTGCAAAAATGCTTTCAGACTTTCAGTCGATTGCTTTCACCCAGCAATCGACTTCTGGATATATATCCAAAAGAACTGAAAACGACTTCTCAAAGATATATTTGTACACCCATGTATACAGCAACACTATTAACAACAGTCACAAGGTGGAAGGAAGCAAAACAAATGCCCATCAACCAACGAATATAATGGAATTATTATTCAGCCTTAAAAAGAGAATTCTGACACATACTATAACATGCATGAACCCAAGACATTATGCTAAGTGAAATAAGCCAGTCACAAAAAGACAATTCAAATACTGCATGATTCTACTAACATAAACTGTCTAGAATAAACAAACTCATAGAATCAGAAAGTATAAAGGTGGTTGCCAGGGATTGTAAAGGGGAAAATGGCGAGTTAATATAATTTCAGTTTTGCAAGATGAAAAAGTTCTGGAGATTGGCTGCAAAACAATGTGCATATACTTAACACTACTGAGCTTTACACTTAAAAATGGTTAAGATGGCAAACTTCATTTTATTGTACATTTTAACACAACTACAAATAAATAATAGGGGGAAATACTTTCAGGCAAAATAAACTTTATTTATTAATTTTCAAAAGCACTTTCCTAAGGAAGTATGAAACAGCCCAATTTGCATATTTAAAAAAAATCCCAAAGCATACTCACACTTTGGACTGCAAAAGGGAAAACCTAAACCTAGAAACATTTTAGATCACATTATTCCCAAAAGCCTGATGAGAAATGGCAAACACCTACTCCATGGTCGTTTCACACAACACAAATCTTAACTAGATGGGAAATAAATGCTTCTAAAGAAGATGGTACCTTCTAAGTCATAAACTTAAAACAAAACAAAACTTTCATTTAACTCTCACGCCTCACCCTCTGAACCTACACCTTTTAATCAAGAGACACTTACCTCTTTGTCAAAGTTTGCTTTGGTGAACTCCAGTGAGTTCAGGAGTGCATTAGTAGCCGCTAGCTTCACATTATTACTAGGCTCTTCTTTCCTCATCCCCTGGATTATGGCAGTCAGAATCTCATTGGATTTATCCTGTAGCTGCTCTGGGTCCTGAAACAGCAGAGAAGTGCAGTGAATATAATAATTGAGCTCATGACTAATCAGCAGTCCTTTCAACTGTAAAATCTATTTGAGAGAGTATCATGAGACTTTCCTGATCTTTTCCCACACATTTCCATTTAGGGACAAACCACCTGCAAAATATCCCAGGGTCTGGTAGTCCAAAATTGAACTGAAACAAGTTAAACTCATCAACTTCATCTCTGCTTCTTAGCATAATGACTCTGGGCATGAAGTAATGCTGGCTTTTTTTTTCCCCTTCTGTGCAAATGGAGATGGCAGTCTGGTGTTTTTTTCCAGGCCATCTGTACCAACTGAAGTAAAGCTTCAGAACATCTGAGGACCAAGGATCAACACCTGGGCACATCTATGGAGTCTAAGTCCAGGTCAAGTGCTGTGGACTTCTTTGCTTCATCAAATCTGTATATCAAAACAGACACCAAGAGTAGTAACCTCAGCAGCAACAACAGTCCTAGGAGGGCTGCATTTAACATACTGTGTTGTGGCTCCAGTGGTTAAACCACTACAGCAAAAGCTGGCAAACTGTTTCTGTAAAATAGTAACTGAAAAAGTAACACAGCATCCTTGGTACATTGAGGATCTTCAGAAAGCGATCAGATCAAGGAGAGGAGAGAATATCTATGCTCCTCCATACAGGGATTTCCATCTTGAGTTTGTAAACCTTAAGTCTCTTTCCTTTAGGGCATGCTTAGCAATATGAGGATAAATTAACTATCTAAATATAGAAGTCTAAAATAACAAATAAAGCAGCCCTACTTTCAAAACACTCTGCAATAGCTTGGTTTTCTTCATGATGATAAAGAATAATTCTAATACCATGCATGTTACAACCAGATGGAATCAGAGGTATATAAGTTAGATACAGCACTTACTATATCTTGGCAAATGTAACCAATAGCTTCCAATGTCGACTCTTTCATGTGCTCTGTGCTGTTGGGGTTTGTGACATTGGCCACCAGCTGAGGAATGAGTTCTGGCCATTGGTTCACTGGGATCTCTGCACAAGCAATACCAGCCACACACTGCGAGGCAGAACTAGGCCGGTAAGTTTCTGTGCCCAAAGTCTGCAAAACCTGTACGCAGGTACACACACAAAAAGACAAAAGATATCAATTTTAATACTACTTAAATATATTTTGCCTACCAGCATACCTCTTACATCAGTCTCTGAATTTTCTATAATACAGAAAAGTAGGAAAAGGCATATACAGTATAGGCCACCTGTTGGGAAAACAGCCAGCCTCAATACCAACAGCAGCACAATCAACACTGCCCCAGAGGCTAGAAATGAAACCAATTATCTCCTACTTCCAAATGGAATCTCCAAAGCCAGATACCTCACCTCAGTGTTCAACACAAGGTGAGAAAGTAGCAAAGGCATAGGTACAGATAAAGAATGAAGCCACAACTGACCCTGGGTTAATCATTACCACGATCAGCTAATTCTGTCAATGAACTCACTAAGAATCACCAGTCCACTCAAAAGGCAAACAGTTAACTGTTCCTGGCATGAACGCAGGACAAAGAGTAGCTGCCAGATATCCAGGCCAGCTCTGCTGACTAGGTCAGGTCACTTAGTATCCTGCTTTGTAGCTAATAATAATGAAATCCCCATCCTTCCCCCTTATACGGTATATCATCAGCCCTGCCCACTCCCAACAGCTCTACCCAATAACAGTTCTGATTGATTCTAAATGAAGGTTTTGCTCCCTAGGGCTACCAGAGCTAGACTGGACTTTAAGAAAGACTGTTATGGGGAAGGGGGCAGGGAGCAGGGATGAGATGAATTGTCCAAAAGGGCAGGGGTTGAACAGGTATTAATCCAAGTCTGACTAAGAAATCCAGGGTGCCTTTATACTGTATTGCACCATCTCCTAGTACATACGTGAATCCCATTCTATCTTTAGCTTTTCTCCTTTAAATTGCTTCTAGAAGACCATTAATTAATATTACTTGAGGTGATTTAGAGACTACAAATGTCTAAATCCTGACTACTGAAAGTTATTTTTTTAAAACTAGGGGTGACCCTAATGATAATAGTCAATTATCAGAAATAAGAGGAGTAAGAAATTAGCTCTCAACTGTGTCCAGACCCACATTTTAAAAAATAACCACCAGCACTGAAAAAGTATTACCAGATGTGCTATGAAAGGGAAAAAAACCCAAGATAACTGCTATTTTTTTCATGCATGAAAGCTCAATAATGTCTATACAAATTCTTACTCAAAAATTTTAAATTTGGTGTTAAGATTGATGTGCCCCCCTCCAAAGTCAACTACAGTTCCAATCATGTCTTCTCTCATTTACTATTGTGTAATTTGAGGAAAACGAGAAATTGAATGAATACAGTTAAGTACCAAGATTTCCAGTGATTATGGGACTTCCCTGGTGGTCCAGTGGTTAAGACTCCACCCTTCCACTGCAGGGGCATGGGTTCAATCCCTGGGTGGGGAACTAAGATGCCGCATGCCACACAGCGAGGCCAAAATACAAAAACAAACAAACAACAACAAAAGATTTCCAGTGATTAATGGAATAAACTTCATTTATATCAAATTACTGAAAGAAGGATTAAAATGTTATTATATAAGGAAACCCAATGTGGACAGAAATAGCTCTACATATTCCAAAGAAGATTCAAAATAAGTTGGCTTTTGTAACCTAGTTTCCTGTCATGAGTTCCTCCATGCAAGAGTGAAGAGGGAAGGAGGTACATAATTAGAAAGAGAAGTTACTGCCGTAAAGAGCACTAATTTACCTAATGCTGACACCCAGAACCAGGAAACAGAAGATTGATGTGCAGAACCACGACTAGCACAAGTACAGACGCAGAAATCCCCCCACTGGTTTCTCCTCAAATACCAAGGACCAACTGATGACTGCACAGATGTTTGACTTACTACTCTCTGTGCCTTATCCACGTAACACAGGCCACTAAAGAACCCAATTAAAAAAAAAAAAAAAGCATATACGTCCACATATTCTGAGTTCTTTGCTGTAGCAAGAATTATGGATTTCTAATTCACCAAGCAAATCACAAGAACTCCATAACGCAGCGTAACAAGTGACATTCAATTTTCCTCAAAAAAATAAATAAAAACTAAAAATCCATCAGCTCACTTTTTAAACACCTTGACAAAAAGCCAGATGTCTCTAGAAGTTTCTCATTATTTGCTAAGTAGATAAAATCATGATTAATGTCATAATCTTATTTCACAAACTCTTTGGGCTTGAAAGCCCAGGAGATCATTTAATTCCCCTTCTGACTCCACACAGTGCCATGCCTAAATCACCAAACAATGGAACTATCTACAGCAGAAGTTCAGCAAGAGCTAAGTGTTAGTTAACTAAGCTCTAAATCACTTGGATAAAGACAGTTTGAGAAAGAAGACTTGTATCAAATACATTTTTTACCTTCAAGTTAAGTTTAGATCCCAGACATCTATTGCACTGTCAGCTCCTTCCCATGTAGATGACCAAAGAACTGACACTCCCCAGGCTAGTGTGACCAAAAGGAGATGAAAGCTACTTACATAATTTTTGACTTCCCGTCGAGCATTAGCATCAATAGCAAGCCACCTCTGCTGGTACTGTGTCTTGATATCTGGATCTTTAGATGTCAAAGAATTCTTGATTTGTAGACCAGCTGCAACTCTGGCAACCTGACTGTTTCCTGGATTTGCCAGCACTCTGGACAGTTCCACAAGGAAAGTGGGCTGTTAAGATGTGAATGAATAATACCTCTTAGGAATTTTACCAATTGGGAATAGCACCAAAAAACAGGGGAAAACCTAAAATTTTTAGGACATATAATATTTCGGAAAATGCCAAAATATCTACTTCAAGATTCCTATAAAAATGTTATTTGGTACATGAGGAAGTCATCCATCTTCTCACACAGACTCAGCATTTAACAAGGAGTTACAGGTTTTCCTATCAACATCAACTAAGAGTGCCCAAATCTTCACATCAGATCCCCCAGAATTAAAGTAAGCTTGACAATCTGGTAGAGGATTCTTCTTCATACCTAGAACAAAACCCGGTACTCAGTAATTTGTATTTGTTAAATGAATATGTTATGACAGGGTAGAAAGTAAAATTGTTACTTTTAAAATTTAGATTAAAAAAAATCTTGGTCCAAAAAGAATGACACCCAGGGTGGCTTTTGATCTCAGGGAAGCAGGTTATAAGAGAGGGAAGTACTTCTAAATGTAAAACATAGACTTAGGAGGCTAGTGTTCTCTAGTTTAGTTTTCAGTGTTTCAGCAAAATAACAGTGAAAAAAGATATATAAGGGAAAAGTGATAACAAATATTTAGAAATAGGGGGCAACTGAAAAGATAAAAATGTCAAGGAAAATGACTTCATGTTTAATAGGCAAGAGTTAACACACTAAAAGTGTGTTATTAACAATTCCTTGAGTTGTTCCTATTCTTGAGTTGTTTAAACATTACTGTAGATTCTTGAAAAGTATACTCAATCTTTTGTACTGCTCAGGTCCCCAATTTGGTTTAAAAATTTGGTTTAAAAATTTTAACACACACTAGTCTTCCCTGCAAGAAGCTCTCTCCAATGGAAAAGCTAACAGGAAAAACTAAAAGCAAATAGTTTACCACTAACAAATCCTCCAACCACAGTGGGAAATAATTCTTAAAGGTTTTATTAATTATATACCACTAAAGAATGTTAGGAATGTTGGGAATAAGATAAAATGTTAGGAATAAGAGAAAAGGCTCCTTGCATATTTAGCAAAAGAAGAAAAGAGGAATATATACCAAATGGAAATATTATCAGTCTATACTAGTGGATAAAAATCTTTTCTATGGAAAATTAAGGATAAAAAGATTAGTAGTAAAAACTAACACATGGAAAGGCAAAAAACCCCACAAAAAACACGAAAACTCCACAAAACACAAAAAACCCAAAAACCATTCAAAGGCAGTTTGTATAAAATAAAAATACACCTTGTCACTTTTTTTTCTTGCGTTATTTTGCCTAAGTAACACAAAAGAACACATCTGGTTACAGTGAACTATTACCTTTAAAAGATGTCTAGTATCATTCACCCTTCTCTCTGCTCCCCATCCCCCCAACAGGAGGGAATCCAAAGAGGAACATTACTGGCACATAGGTTGTTTCAACCAATACATCTCACAATTTTATACAGAGATCCAGTCTCTAGGGGACTTAACATTCATTTGTTCTGTATCCTTTAAATTTGAAAATATGAAAAACGAGGAACTTTCCTCTGGAAACAGGCCCGATCTCAAGGATGAGCCTCAGCCTGTTATCTGGGTGCAGATTTAGTCTCTACTGATTCGGGGGTACGCGGGGGGGGAAATACAAAAACCCGGGTGAGAAATACCCAGTCAAAAAAGGGAGAAACACTGCCGGAAATGGGTTAAGAGGCATTCGGGTGCAGGCCTGGCCATGAGCACAGACCAAGGGAGACTGGAAACCGTAGAGCTCTGGGAAGTACGCGAACAATCACAGGGGCCACGGGACAGGAAGGAGAAGCCGGCCCCGGTACGAATAAGGCGGGCGGCAGGGTTCGTAGCTTCCACATGGCCCCTAGGCCCGGCTCCCCCACCCCCACCCTTGCTGAACACGCAGCGCCGCGCAACCTAACCTCCCCTCCCTCCCTCTTTCTCCCTCCTGCTGCACCGCCGCCCTCAGGCTGCACGCCGATTGGGTGGCAGTCACCCCGGCGCGCCGCGCCATTGGCCAGATGCCGGGCCCGGGGCGGGACACACCCACCGGCTTCCCGATGGCGGGGTTAGGTTGGACGGGGGGGGGAGGGGGACGGGATGGGGCGGGGTGGGTTCCCGAGGCCTGGGCCTCCAGGAGGGCGGGAAGGCCCGCATGCAGGGGATGGGGAGACGGCGGGATGGGGGACGGCGGGGTGGCACGCACCAGGTTCTCCACGGCCGCACGCTCCAGGAACTTCTGCGCCGCTTCCAGTTCCAGCCGATCTGGGGGGGAAGGAAAGTGGGAAAGGGGACAGGGTCAGAGGGGCCAGGGCTTCCCCTCCCCCCACCCAATCACCTCAGTTCGACCCCCGGCCCCCGCGTCCTACCGGGAGACACGGTCTTCTCGAGGATGGTGATAAGCTCCATGGCGGAGGCGGTGGCGGCGACTCCTCTTAGGACGACGGCCCGGCCTCTCGGGCGGCGGCTCTAACTGGGGATGGGGGTTGGGGGTCGGGTGGGTAGGGAGGGTGGGGTGGGGGGCGGGGGTCACCACAAGCCCATTCACCGGCTCCCTCTTGGTAGTCGCTCCAGCTCCCCTTCCTTCCTCCTTTCCGTCTTTCCTCCCTCCTAATTTGCTACTGGCGGCGGCGGCAGCTGCTCCTCTGACGGCGGGGGAGGGACCCCGGGGGCAGCTCAGAGCGCGGCTGGTGCTCGGGTGGCGGAGGGAGAAAGAAGGGAAGGGAGGCTGTGAGTTAACGGCGGCTCGCAGGGAGGGAGAGAGGGGGAGGGAGGAAGGCGGAGGGATATTCGGGCCGGACCTCTCCGCGGCGGCACCGCGCTACATGTCGATTGGCTGCCGCTGTGGCCACGCGGAATCCCCAATTGGCCCGGCGGTCAGCGTTGAAGGGCCGCCCTGCGCCCATTCGCTCGCTGGTTTCAAGGCCCGGGGTTGGCTGGGCGGGCAGCGGGATGGGGGCGCGGATTGGCCGAGGGGCGGGAGATTGGGGTGAGGCCGGCCAGAGCCTGCCGCTGATTGGATTGGCCTGGTAAAGGCCGTGAGCTGAGGCCGTCTGAGCGCTGGGAGGAGGGTGGACAGAAGGTAAGACTCCGGGCCTGCTTGATTGGCTGGGATACTAGACGTTGATAGGATAGGGCACCCTAAAAAACTGGGGAGAGGAGTTTGGGGTCGGGGCCTCGGAAAGGCGGGAGGTGCCCCACCACTTTAGAAGCCCGGCGCAGTGCACGACGGGACGCCCCCGGGAAGGGGCGGAGCCGTGTCCGGGCTGCGGTTGGGAAAGCGCAGTCACTCCGAGGGGCGTGTTGAAGAGGGTTTCGCGGGCTCGAGCGGGGGAGGGGGGGACCGTTAAAACCCTGCCCCGCGCCGACAGGAAGCTGCTTTAATGGCTAGGCCTACTTGGTACCAGGTTTTCGGCTGAGAAGGACCTTGAAGACCATGCGGTTCAACTTCCAATTTGCAGATGTGGAAACTGAAGCCGAGAGAGGGTATGCACCTTGTCCAAGGTTACTCAGCCGGTTAGTGGCCTTACTGGGACTGGACTCAAGCGCTCCTGACTGCTCTTGGCCTTACACGCATCTCCTCCAAGGAGGTGAATGCTAATACAGTTACTTTAGACCTATTTATAATTTGAGGCCTGTGCTGTTATAAGGTCTAACTTATGTGGTTTGGACAGTTGGATTTCTCTTACACTCCCATTCATAGCTATTAGGTACTTGAAAGAATAGAAATGTTTCATCTTGCGAACGTGGCACTTTTATAAAGGCGCAACCGTGAACCAGAAAGAATGTGTGTACAGGCATAAAGAATCGTGGTTCTTAGCCTTTTTAGTTGTAAGCCCTCAAAGAAACTAATGAAAGATTTTCTTAGCAAAATGAACATAAAGAAAATGTGCGAACAGTTTCTTGACTTCCCCTTACATTGGTACAGGGGCTCCAGGTGAAGAATTTCCAGAATTGTTACATTTTCACCATATTGATCTAGGGTTAATTGGATGCAGCTAGCTTACAGAGCTCCTTGCCATATAGCTTCAGCTTGTGGAAAAATTGCCCTACTCTAGCCATACTGGGAAAACCTAAGAGCAACTCTGTCCTTGTTGAGAAGTTCCAACCAAGAGTTAGGAAGTTTCCTGGTGGTCTAGTGGTTAGGATTCCGTGCTTTCACTGCCATGGCCTGGGTTCAACCCCTGGCTGGGGAACTGATATTCCATAAGCCACGCAGCGCACACACAAAAAAAGAATTAGGAAAGGTTGGCCAGCTACCTTTATTCCTTAAAGGAAGACAAGATCTTTCTCTGCCAGAAATATCTGGAGTTCTAAAGCTGGAAGTGTGGGGACACCGTTCCTTACCCATCCTGTGACTATTTGATTTCCTGTGGCTTAGCAGTCCTTTTAATCTCAGCCTTTTGCTTCATCTATCAGCTGATGAAGAACTGCCCTGTGTGTGTAACTTTATTAGGAATCAATGAAGATTGGGATGACGTCCATCAAAATCTTTGTATTGTCTTTATGAGTATTACCCATACTACAAATGATCCGCAGTTCTGTTTCACTCCAAGCCAAGTTTCTCCTGTCCTTTTATCAGCTCAACATCAGTCATGATACTACCAGTGAGGGGAAATGGATTTTTAAAGTAGCTGGAATAAAATGCTGGGAAGATAAATGTTTTGCAGCAAAGTTCCAGTCAAACATAAGGTCCTTACCACAGCCAACTGAAATGATTTTTTAGTTGAGCTAAGATAGGTGCTTTGTAGTCCCTATCAAAAACAGCCAACACTGTCATGCATTCAGCAGATGCTACTGGGCGCGATAATGTGAGTGCTTAGCACTCAGATTCCAGAAACTGACTGCCTGAGTTCATAACCCAACTCTGTCACTTCTAAGCTTGTGTGATTTTCTTTGCTTTATGTAAAGTGGGGCTAATAATTGTACCTGCCTCATACACAACTTTTAGGAGGTCTTAGTGAGTTGATACATGTTAAGAGCTAACACTGCCTGGCATCTTGTATATGTTGTATATACATTGGCTATTATCTATTTAGCATGTATTTTGTACGAAGTGAGTGGTTCTTGGCCCTTGGCCTATTAGGGAAGAAAGACTTTAATCAATTAATCTCACAAACAGATGTAAAGTTGTAAAAGTGAGAGATACCAAAGAATGACCCAGCCAGGAGGCTCAGGGAAAGCGTACTTGAGAAAGGAAGAGTTAATTCAGGTGAAGGGAAGAACAAACATGTGCAAAGGCCCTGTGGTGGGAGGGAGCTCAGAGATTATAAGAAACTGCAAGAAAGCCGGCACACCCAAAATACAGGGAACAAGGGATTGAGACAAAGCTAGAGTGTTGAGTAAGGGAAAGACCATGTGAGAGCCTCACATGCCAATGCTTTTGTCTATATCCTAAGACCAGAGGGCAGCTACTCAAAGGTTTTAAAAAGGTCTTTGGTTGCAATGTGAAGATTAAGACTGGAAAGAGAGGAGCAGATGCAAGGAAACCAGTTAGGAGGCCATTGCAATAATCCAGATATGAGCTGATACTTGTAGAAAGGAGAAAGGTAGAAGGAATAGTGGAAATAGAGATAGGTATTGAACTTGGTAATTGATTGGAAGGAGAGGGAGGTGTCACTGGTGCCTGCTAGATTTCCGGATGGTGATGCCATTTGCAGTGTTTCCCAAGTAGGAGGAATTGGAGGCCATGTGGTTTAGTGAATGTGGAGAGGTACACAGGGGCTTCAGGTTGTATTTCTTGAGCTGTGTATGGAGTCCATGGGTTTTGATATGCTATTCTCTATAACAGGAATATTCATGTCCAATGAACAAATTCTGAAATTAAAGAGAGAAAGTGGATTTCAGTCTTACTCTGCCACTTCTTGCTGTCTGATCCTGAGCAAGTTACTTAACGTCTTAGTCTTGTGAAATGGGAGAATCTCTGCCATACCATTGGGTGATCTGAGCATGAATGGGAGTTGGGAAAGTGCTCGGTGCAAGTGTCTTATGACGGGAGTTGTTCACCAGTATCTGTTAAACAATGAATTGGTGAATGGATGAGATCAGATGGCATTCTCCAGCTCAGTCCCCCCACTAACCCATGGTGCTTATGTGTGAGGAGACTGGCTGCGAGAGGAGAAGCAATCACTCTATGACCTGATGCCTTTTCCTCCTGAGAAAAGCTGGCTGACCTCAGAGGGGTACATGCAACTCGTCCTTATGTCCCGTGAGAAGTGATGGTCTAGCTTTGTAAAACTTAACTTCGTCTTTTCCAGTGTTATCCACACTAGGGCCCATGTGTACCATTGGTTCAATCAAGCCGGTCATATAATTTCATCCTGCATAAGTGCTCAGCACTATCCTAGGCCTGTCCCCTGCCTAGGTTCCCTCCTCATCTCTCCCAGTCTTCAGGTCATGCACAAGTTTGTTTCTTTGTTCATTCATTCAACTACATGAATTTATTAGATGTACCCCCCACCTCCCAGGTTATGTCAGGTATAACATGGGGATGTGATAAAGTCCATAAGAAAGTTTCAAACCAAATGCTGTCATGGAGCTAAAATATCAGAGGAGGAGGAAAGATTTTTTTCCTGACTTGTGAGAGTACTTAGTAGACAAGGGGGTTTTGAGCTGAACCTTGAAGGACTGGAGAACTTTGTAAATATAGAGTTTGCAATGAAGCCTTCTACAACTAAGGTAGTGCACATTTATATCTTCTCTTACTAACAGTGTGATACTGGGAATGCTTATTTGATATCTTTGTGTCTCAGTTTCCTCATCTGTAAAATGGAGATAATAGTTTTAGCCAGGGTTGGCTTATAGGTGTGAGACCTATACAGTCACACAGGTGCTTAGAAATGCTGGCCCCTCACTTGGTTTAATGCTCTGCTGTCACCATGTTGAAATTCTTAATAATTTTTGAACAAGGGGCCCTGCAAATTGTGTCCTGATCTTGCCTTGTAGGATTATTGCAAAGTCCTAAGAAGTTAATACATGTAAATTTCTTAGAGCAGTGAGGGCCTGGCATATGATGGGGGTTCAGTAAGTGCTAGCTGTTATTATTGTTATTATCCTCTGAACTCTTACTACAGTGTAGCTCACAGTATACCTCATAGTTTATTTAGCATTTAAATAACCAACAGATATTTTTGAGTGCCTGTTCTATAAAGGCACTGGATGGGTCACAACGATGAATAGGACAGTACTTCCTCCCCTAGTTGGTGGAATAAAGCATGTATTTTAAGCATACTAATTAGTAATAAATAATAAAATATGTCATATGATGAGTATAGAAATTTTTAAAAATAGATTTTTGGGCTCCACCTTCAGAGAATCTTAGTAGCTCTGGTGTGGGGCTTCAGAATCAGACCCCCAGGTGATTTTATTTATTTATTTATTTAAGGGTTTGTTTTTTTTTTTTTTTGATGTGGACCATTTTTAAAGTCTTTATTGAATTTGTTACAATATTGCTTCTGTTTTATGTTTTGGGTTTTTGGTCACAAGGCACGTGGGATCTTAGCTCTCCGACCAGGGATCAAACCCACACCCCCTGCACTGGAAGGTGAAGTCTTAACCACTGGACCGCCAGGGAAGTCCCTCTGCCAGGTGATTTTAATGAACAGGCAAGTTTTAAACCATGGGCATTAACTCCAGGGAGGTCATGTGGAATAGAGGCAAAAAGCTTGGCATTGTAGTTGGTCAGGCTGGGGTTCAAGTTCTGCCATCTACTAGCTCTGTTACTTTGCATAAGTTACTTAGCTTCTCAGTTTCCTCATTTGTAAACATTAAAACCATACTTTAAAGATTAAATTTTAAGATGGTTGAAAAGCTGAGCACATAGTGGACACTTAATTATGGGTTTTTTCTCTAGAAGGGGGAGATGGTATCCCAGGAAGGGGCAGTCAAAGAGGGCTTCCTGGAGGAGAGGATAATCCACCCCCATACAACCAGTATGGTTTGGATGGGGAGAAAATCCTCTGATTACACACTCTAGCAACAGCCAAGATATTAGGTGAATATTAGAGGAATGCTAAGTCACAAAATAATTGATTGGATTTAGCGGCTGATTAGAGACAAAGGAGATAGAAGAATGAAAGGTGAGTCCTAGGTCTCCAGCCTTGAGTATTTTTGAGAGTAGTCATTTTAAAAACAAGATCATGTGTAGGAGCTGAGTTGGTGCAGGAAGGTGGGGTAGAGGTTAGGGGAGGGGTCGTGTGCCAGTTTTAGAAACGTTTAGTCTTTCATGTCATAAGGGGACAATCAAGGGAAACTGTACTTTTTTTTTTTTTTTTTGGCTGGGCCGTCCAGCTTAACGGATCTTAGTTCCCTGACCAGGGATTGAACCCGGGCCCCCGGCACTGGAAGCTCTGGGTCCTAACCAGTGGACCACCAGGGAATTCCCAGAAACTGTACATTCTTGATTGGGATTTGGGAGAAAGGCTGGTGCTTGGGAAAGAAGAAGTTAGAAGTCAATAGATCAGAAACAGTCACTGAGCTCCCAAGGATAAATTATGTCTTAACATTCTATAAAGAGAGAAAGAAAAGGAAAAGATTTTGGAACTGGAAATGGGGTTACAAACTAGTAGGCACTAAAAGTGAGAGGGAGAAAAGAAGGAAGAGCAGAGGTAGAAAAAGAAGTGGGAGAGTGGACTGTTCATAGCTATGGTGGTCTGAATAATGTTCCCCAAAAGATGTCCATGTGCTAATCCCTGGAACCCAAGAATATGTTACTTTACCTGGCAAAAGGGACTTTGCAGCTGTGGTTAAATTAAGGATTTTGCGATGGGGAGATTATCCTGGATTGTCTGGGTGGATCCAGTGTAGTCACAAAGGTCCTTAGAAGGAGACAGGAGGATAAGAGTCAGAAAAGGAGATGTGATGACAAGAGGTAAAAGCCTGAGTGATGTGGAGCCATGAGCCAGGGAATGTTGGCAGCCTCTGGAAGCTGGAAGAGGCAAGGAACAGATTCTGCCTTAGGGCTTCCAGAAGGAACACAGTTCTGCTGAACCATTTTAGACTTCTTTCAGAACTGTAAGAGAATAAATTTGTGTTGCTCAAAGCACTAAGATTGTAGTAATTTGTTACAGTAGTGACAGGAAACTACTGCAGTGGTTAACAACTGAAAACAATCCAAATACCTAACAGTGATGGATTGGTTAAATAAGTTACAATACATTAGTATGATGGACTACTATAATTGTAGTTAGCCATTAAAAATTATGCAGTAGGGCTTCCCTGGTGGCGCAGTGGTTGAGAGTCCGCCTGCCGATGCAGGGGACACGGGTTCGTGCCCGGGTCTGGGAAGATCCCACATGCCGCGGAGCGGCTGGGCCCGTGAGCCATGGCCGCTGAAGCCTGTACGTCCGGAGCCTGTGCTCCACGGCAGGAGAGGCCACAGCAGTGAGAGGCCCGCGTACCGCAAAAAAAAAAATTATGCTGTAGAAGATAATTTAATCGTGTGGGAGATGTTCATAGTAGATTGTGAAGTACAGAAAATAAGTTAAAATATTGTAGGTATTTATGTGGAAAATTCATCAAGAGGTCCACCTAAGAGTCATGCATCTTTTGCACTGACTGTATGGTATACCTCAAAAAGTTTTGCAGATTGCACATAGATGTCCTGTTTGGTTCAAAGAAGGGAAGCATGTATTATACCTGTGTATGCATGAATAGGGAAAAGACTGGGAATGTATAAACCAAATGTTAATAATGGCTGTCTCTGGGTGGTAGGATTACAGATGATTTTTATATTATTATTATTATTTTTTTTTGCTGTACGCGGGCCTCTCGCTGCCGCGGCCCGTCCTGTCGCGGAGCACAGGCTCCGGACGCGCAGGCCCAGCGGCCACGGCTCACGGGCCCAGCTGCTCCGCGGCACGTGGGATCCCCCTGGACCGGGGCACGAACCCGCACCCCCCGCACCGGCAGGCGGACCCCCAACCACTGCGCCACCAGGGAAGCCCTATATTCATTTTTTATTCTTCTCTGTGTGTTCCAAGTTTTCTTCAGCGAACAAGTATTACTTTTTTGATCAAAAAATATATTTAAAAAATTAGTTTTTAAAAATCAAGGGAAAGGAGTAGGGAGAAAGTCTGGAGAATGATTTGCAAGCTCAAGGGCAAGGGCCCTGCAGCACCTGGCACAACCAAGCCTCTATAAACCATTATCTGAAAATAGGTGATTTTATTTTGGCTGGGGTACCGGGGGCATGCTGCATGGTATGTGGGATCTTAGTTACCCGACACGGGATCGAATCCTTGCCCCCTGCATTGGAAGCGCGGAGTCTTAACCGCCGGACTGCCAGGGAAGTCCCAATAGGTGGTTTTTTAAAACATTGTATCCCCCCCACCCCAAAGCAGAAAGGGACTCAGTACTGGGGACATAGAGAGAAGGAAGAAGAAGAAGAAAAAAGGCAAGAATATAGAGATAAAAGCTTCCTGGATCCTGAGTTAGGAGGGCCTCCAAGAGATGTGAAGGAAGTGGAGCAGATTGTCTAGTCTTACCCCGGCCCGGTTCTGTGTTTGTCACAGAGTCTGGAGACAGACCAAACACCCTCAGCCGTTTTCTCCTTTCATTTATTCAATCCTCCTTTATTTTCTTCCTTTGTTCTTTTTCTAATTATCAAAGTAATACATGCTTCTCACTGGAGAAGTTTGAAAAGCATGAAGAGTTAAGCAGAAATCACCTGTAATCCCAAATTATATCCACCACTGAAATATTGGCATACTTCTCAACGTAGTTCAATTTTAAATGAAAATTGAAGTATTATTATGTAACATTTTTGTCAACCCCCCCCCCCCAAAAATGTACTTTCAAGAATTTTAAATTGGTTCAACTCATTGTCAGGTTGTGTTAAAAATTAGTATGGGGGCTTCCCTGGTGGCGCAGTGGTTGAGAGTCCGCCTGCCGATGCAGGGGACATGGGTTCGTGCCCCGGTCTGGGAAGATCCCACATGCCGCGGAGCGGCTAGGCCCGTGAGCCATGGCCGCTGAGCCTGCGTGTCCGTAGCCTGTGCTCCGCAACGGGAGAGGCCACAACAGTGAGAGGCCTGCGTACCACAAAAAAAAAAAAAAAAAATTTTTTTTAGAACCAGTTTACCAGTACCACAGCTTATGCCCCTTTGCAGTCAACCCTCCATCTTACAACCACAGTCTGCTTTCTGCCATCTTTCTTTTGCATTTTTAAAGGATTCTAGGGACTTCCCTGGTGGTCCAGTAGTTAAGACTCCATGCTTCCAACGCAGGGGGCACAAGTTTGATCCCTGGTCAGGGAACTAAGATCCCACATGCCGCTCGGCGTGGGCAAAAAATTTAAAAAAAAAAGAATTCTATAAATAAATCATGCAGCATATACTCTTTTGTGCCTAGCTTCTTTTGCTCAGTGTTTTTTTTTTTTTTTTTTGAGATTCATCAGCATTGTTGCACATAGCAATAGTTCATTCCTTTTTGTTGTATTCCATTGTATGGATATACAGCTTGGCCACAGCCTTTATTTTGGTTTCCACAGGAAGGAACAGGTGAAGCTGGGTAAGCAGGCTTAGGATTGGCTAGTTTAATAATTTCAGTGGACATTGGGGCACAGGGACTATCTCTAGTTGTCTGGTATCTGGCCCTGGGGTGATGAGGGCAGAGGAATAGTGACTCTAATTGTGAGAGCCTGATAAAGTAGGTGGTTGGAGTAAGGGTTTTGGATCGGTTGTTTATATATAAAAGGTGCACTGGCAGGAGAATGGTTTACTATCTCTAAGAATTGGCTAGTGTTGGGAGGGCCAGTCTGTCCAGGGCTAGCAAAGCCCCAAGATGTCAAATACAGAAAGTTTTTTAAAACACGATTAATACACCTTGTTGAAAGGTTAATCTAGGGACTTCCCTGGTGGCGCAGTGGTTAAGAATCCACCAATGCAGAGGACACAGGTTCGAGCCCTGGTCCAGGAAGATCCCACATGCCGCAGAGCAATTAAGCCCATGCAACACAACTACTGAGGCCGCGTGCCACAACTACTGAAGCCCTCATACCTAGAGCCGGTGCTCCACAACAAGAGAAGCCACCGCAATGAGAAGCCCGTGCACCACAACAAAGAGTAGCCCCTGCTCGCCACAACTAGAGAAAGCCCACGTGCATAAATGAAGACCCAGTGTAGCCAGAAATAAATAAATTTATTTAAAAAAAAAAAGAAAGAAAGGTTAATCTAATCTAGAAAGAATCTGAACTCTGGGATGCTAAGCATAGCTGAAACAAGCCTACATAACAGATGGTGCGACCTGGCCCCCTTGTCACACTTGGCCCTAAGATTCTCCTAGCCAGGATATTACCCTACAGTCAGTAGATTGGAGGATCCTTTGGGAAAACTGACCAGCTCAAGAAGAAATACCTATAGACACTGTATTAGTCTCCTAGGGCTGTTATAACAAATTACCAAAATCTTGGTAGCTTAAAACAAAATAAATTTATTCTCTCTCAGTTCTGGAAGTCAAAAGTCTGAAATCAATCAAGTCTGAAAACATGTCAGCAGGGCCGCGTCCCCTCTGGAGGCTCTAGGGAGCATTTCTTTGCCTTTTCCAGCTTCTGGTGGCTCCAGGTGTTCCTTGGCATGTAGCAGCATCACTCCAATCTGCCTCCATCTTCACATAACTTTCTCCTCTTCTCTCTGTCTCTCCTCTGTGTTATCTCTTATAGACACTTGTTATTGGGTTTGGGGCCCACCCAGATAATCCAGGGTGGTCTTATCTCAAAATCCTTAACTTAGTTACATTTGCAAAGACCCTTTTTCCAAATAAGGTCACATTCACAGATTATGGGGATTAGGATGTGGATATATCTTTTGGGGGGGACGCTATTCAACCCACTAAGAGCTGAGAGTCCCAAGTGAAAGTCAACTCACTATAGTAATGCCCAACTGCAAAGCCCTGTCTCAGAACACAGAGCTTCCAGAAAACTTTAGTGCCTCAGTCTTAAACATGAATGGACTGTCAGAGATTACCAGGTAGTTGAAGAAAATCTCTAACATGAAAGACAAAGACCAAACAAACAAACAAGAACAAAGGAACTTAGAGGATACAGAAACAGCACAGAGACCAGAACAAAACAAAGTATAACTTAAAAAGATGATAGGGGACTTCCCTGGTGGTCCAGTGGCTAAGACTCTGAGCTCCCAGTGCAGGGAGCCCGGGTTCAATCCCTGGTCAGGGAACTAGATCCCACATGCATGCCACAACTAAGAGTTTGCATGCTGCAACTAAGACCCGGTGCAGCCAAAAATAAATATTAAAAAAAAAAAAAAAAGATAGGTACTTCCCTGGTGGTCCAGTGGCTAAGACTCCACATTCCCAATGCAGGGGGCCCGGGTTCGATCCCTGGTCGGGGAACTAAGATCCCAGATACCGCAACTTAGCCCACACACCATAATGAAAAGCCCATGTGCCACAGCGAAGACCCAGCACAGCCAAAGTAAATAAATAAAAATAAATTTATAAAAGGATGATAAATATTCTTAGATATGGAGATGTTACATCCAAGAAATAAGAACAGAAGGGTATGTATATTAAAAGAATAAAACAGATCTTGATATGATAACCAATAACTTCAATCAAAGGGTTGGAAGATAAAGTTGAGAAAATATCCTGTTTTTAAAAAAAACGCTGGGGAATTCCCTGGCGGTCCAGTGGTTAGGACTGCACTTTCACTGCCAAGGGCCTGGGTTCGATCCCTGGTTGGGAAACTAAGATTCCACAGGCTGCGCAGCCTGGCCCTCCCCCAAAAAATAACCTGGAAAATTGGCATGAAAAGATTTTTAACAGCTAGAAGTAGCCCAGGAGGATTAACATTCAACTAAGAGGAGTTACAGAGAAATAGAGAAAAGTGGAGGGAAAGCAGCATTGAAGGAATGATTCAAGAAATCAAGTCAAAACTAAATGGCGTACATCTCCAGAATGAGAAGCCCACTGAGTGCCCAACATAATGGACGGGAAAAAAATCAGAAATTTCAGGTCATTGAGTAAATAGAGGAAGGTTACTAAAAAATTCTGAGAGAAAAAGTTAACGTTCAAAGGAACAGCCGTCAGAATGGTACCATGCTTCCCATCAGCCATGCTGGAAGATGGTGGAGGAATGCTTTCGAATTATTTATGACCTCTAACTTTATGAATTAGCCAAATTGTGAATTCAGTAAAGTAAGCATATTTTCAGATGCGTGAAATCTTAAAAAATTTTACTTCCTACCCATGTACCCTTTCTTAGGAAACGTCTGGAGGATGTGGTACACCAAAACAAGAATAAATCAAGAAACAGGAAGACGTGATCCTGGAAACAGGATATTCAACAGAGGTGAGAAATGAAGAGAATCTTCAAGATGATGATGAAAGGAAATCCCAGGGTGACATAACCTGGCTGCAGGCCTTTGAGAGTAATCAGGACTGGGGCAGGAGGACAGAAGGGACGTCTCCAAGAAATCAGATGGAATGAATAGAGGAAAAATTTACACTTCTGGTGATGGTGGAGAATAAATTCATTATAAGGACATGGAAAACTAAGCCAAAAAAAAAATTTTTTGTTTTGAATTAATGATTAACTCCAGGAAAAAAATGTTTTAAAAAACTGAGAAAGAAACAAAGCTTAATCATAGTAGACTAGCTTGGCTGTGGATAATAGTTATGGAGGCGTAATTGTGTCAACAGAGTATGGATGTTGATCTCCACCAACCCCAGCACTTGTGGGCTTTCCTTTGTAGACTGCATTCCAGCCAGCAGGAGTGCTCTTTGTTCCAACTACCCAGGGCTTCTTTTCTTTAAATGGGAGTTAAGTTAATTAAATTCAATTAGTAAATTAATATATTAATAGATTAAGTTAATTGTTGAATTAAAATATCAGTAAAAAATGAGTCTAAGCAATACACACACACATTTTTTTTCTTTTTTAGACTAAACACCTTGAAAAGATTATCAAGCTTTAAACTTGTGTTCTAACTAATTTGAGACTTTTGATTTACCCAAACAACATGTAGTGTATACCCAGCCTTCATCCCATTCAATAGGGAAGTTAAGTGCTATGTATTTGAATCTGGCATATGTTAGGCTGACGTGTGACACATTATATTGTAAATTTTTTTCTAGTTTTTTTCCACTAGTGAGCAGTTTGAGGGCAGGCTCTTGTCTGTAAGGTTCTGGCACTTGACACAGACCTTCGATTTTTTTTTTTTAATCTAATTTTAAGTCACCACAAGAGACCACAGTTTGAGTTGATGACCACATCTAATACTTGCAGAGCCTTCCGTTGCTCACACACACTGTCACATCCGTCTGCCCCATAGTGAGGTTGGTGTTTTCAGTATTCTCTCTTCTACCGTCCCATTTTGCAGACGACGACCTGAGTTCCAGAGAGTGCCTTGCCGAAGGTCGCACAAGTCAGCATTGGAGCCTCTAGCAGAACTCAGGTCTCCTGACACCCAGTGACACATTAAAATACTTTTTAAAAAACTGGTTAAAAAAATTACCATCAACCATTTTTAAGTGTATAGTTCAGTAGTGTTAAGTATAGTCACATGGTTGTGTAACAGATCTCTAGAACTTACTCATCTTGCAAAACTGAAACTTTATATCCATTGAACAACTCTCTACTTTCCCCTCACCCCTGCCCCTGGCAACCACCATTCTACTTTCTGTCTATGAATTTGAGTGCTCTAGATACCTTCTGTAAGTGGAATCACACAGTATGTGTCTCTTTGTGATTGGCTCGTTTCACTTAGCATATGTCCTCGAGGTTGATACATTTCCTCCCTTAAGGCTGAACAGTATTACATTGTAGCACATTTTGTTGATCCGTTCTTCCATCAACGGACACTTAGGTTGCTTCCACCTTTTAGCTATTACGAATAATGCTGCTCTGAGCATGGGTATACACGTATCTCTTTGAGATATTGCTTTCAGTCCTTTTGGATATATACTTGGAAGTAGGATTCCAGTAATGCATTTTTTTAAAAAATTATTTATTTATTTATTTATTTTCAGCTGTGTTTGGTCTTCGTTTCTGTGCGAGGGCTTTCTCTAGTTGCGGCGAGCGGGTGCCACTCTTCATCTCGGTGCACGGGCCTCTCACTGTCGCGGCCTCTCTTGTTGCGGAGCACAGGCTCCAGACGCGCAGGCTCAGTAGTTGTGGCTCACGGGCCTAGTTGCTCCGCGGCATGTGGGATCTTCCCAGACCAGGGCTCGAACCCGTGTCCCCTGCATTGGCAGGCAGATTCTCAACCACTGCGCCACCAGGGAAGCCCCAGTAATGCATCTTTTAAGTTCTCCATCTCATTCCAAAAATGATTTGAGGCCACTGTCCCAGCACCTTCATAAGTATTAAAAAAAAAAAAAAAGTTCTGAATTTCTAATGAATGAACAAAGGGGTCAGAATGGAACAGAGGAGACAGCAGAAAGGAGTGGCCTATGAGAAGTTTGATAGAATAAAGCTTTTTACCTTTACCCTCAGGAAATAGCTGCAAATAATTAAGATCCACCAGAGATGGACTGGAGTGGCCAAGGCTTGTTTTCTCATCTACATAAAGGTCTCCAGAGCATTCCCAAAGTTGCATTCAAACAGAGTAAGCCCTGTGCATATGAAAGGGTCACAAAGGAGGGATTCGGTATTCATGGTACGTGGTCTGTACAGGGGTGGGTGCACAAACTCAGATATTCTGGGCCTGTCATGGGACCTTCATAAAGGATCTAGTCAGAGGGGACTGTGGTAGAGTGTGCTGGTCATAAGTCTGTACTCAGCTCCAGACATTGATGTCAGATCTTACGATTTTTCAAGAAAACCTAGATACACCTGAAACTAACACAACATTATAAGTCAACTATACTCCAATAAAATTTTTTTTAAAAAAAGAAAAGCTGGAAATCTGGATTTCTGTGTGAAATACCATGATTTTTTAAAGCTGGCATTTAAATTTTCAAAAAGATTTAAAAGGCATTGTGTAAATCAAAGACAAAATACAAGTTTGCAACCTCTGGTGTGTGGTATGTGGAGCATTTATGGTAGGTAGTGAGCTCTGGGGAAGAATTGTGTCTGGTTTGTTTGGCCAGGGCTGGGAAGAGGTTAATGGGGCCTAAATCAAATGCCTGCACCTGCACAAGCTCTGCCCTTCTGTCCTTGGGTAAAGTTTAATGTGTTGCAGGCAGAGAGGAAATGGCCTAAAATGAACCATTAAGTTCTCCTGGTAGCATATCTGTGCCGGTCAGACAGGAGGGGAGGGCCCCCAATTTCGCATCATTTCTGTGAGATTCATTTGTGCCTACTTCACAGAACCGCTGTAGAATAAAACATCACAGATTTGGAAAGGTGAATTTCTCCTAAAATGTAATGCAGGTGCTAACTGGGATAATTATCTTGCCGTGAAGAGCTCAGAAGAGTGTAATGTTTTGGGAACAGCTTCTATAAAAGCTGACCTAGGAGATGCTGGGCCCCAGCTGTGGCTGGAAGAAGTGAAGGGGAAAGAATGTGTCAGCCGTTGTGCTCTGGTGGGTTTGAGAAGGAAGCAGAACACTGATCTTTCCTGGAAGTGGCATTGAAGAGTCAGTGCGGAGTTGAGACATACATGTGGCCATAAATGGCATGACCCTGCTCCAAACAGCTCAGCTCGTGCCTGGCTTCGTGAACCTCACACTGGAAGTTTCAACTGCAATAAACTTCTGACCTTTCCATCAGTTCCTTTCAGTCAGAGTTTTATATGTTATAGACTATTTCAGGGACTTCCCTGGTGGTCCAGTAGTTAAGACTCCTCACTTCCACTGGAGGGGGCACGGGTTTGATCCCTGGTCCGGGAACTAAGATCCTGCAAGCTGCATGGCACGGTCAGAAAGAAAAAAAAAAAAATTTCATATTCCCTCTTAGGAGATTTGAACTGTTACCTCTGTTACTTAAGAAAGCAGCACTGCTTATTACTACTACTACTATCATAATGTTAGTAATATTCCTATCATGCTTTATAACTTACAAGACCTTCCACTTGCATTCTTCTCATTTTGTTTCCTGGTAACTCTGAGATGATTATTTCTCACTTTACAGATAAGGAAACTGATGGTTTCCCATTGTCATTTAGCTAAAGTTTAGAATCTTCAACGTGACCTAAGTCCCTCCCTAGTCTGGGCCTTGCCTACCTCTCCAGATCCCTCTTTCACTACCTTCCCAAGACCTCTCTTTGTTCCAGCTATTCTGGGTTTCTTTTGAGTTCCTTAAGTAGGTCAGGTTCTCTCCAGCCATAGGCCTTGTGTTGCATGTGCCGTTTCTCCCACATAGGACACTTTTCCCTGTCCTCTTTGCCTGGCTAGCAACTACTCATCTTTTGGGTCTCAGTTTAACACCATTTCTTCACGGGAGCCTTTCCTGAACATTGAGGCTATGTTGGACTCCCCAGTAATATCCTCTTATACCCCCCGGCACTTCCCATTCCAAAGACTCATCACACTTCACGTTACTCATTCAATAATTCTTGTTCCTGCTGGACTGTAAGCTCCATGAGGCAGAAACCAAATCTGCCTTAATTGATTCTATAGTCTCAGTGCCTCGTATAATATACTTTCATTCTGAAAGTTTTTGTAATGAGTCTGCTATCTGGATTCCATTGCCATGGAACTAATGCATCAAAACCTTGCCTTCAAGTCCAGTGCTGTGGGGCTTTTCTGACAGGCTTCTTCTGATATTTCAATAACCAACATCCTTTGATGAGTGACCAAAATGCACACCTCCCACATCCAATAGCAGGTTGTAAGGTTAGAACACAGCGACACTGTATTCTTTATTAATGACTAGAAAAGGCTGGTGCTGTTCTCACCTCTTCTGTTGTTTCTGTGATGCTCACATACCAATGAGAACCTTTGCCCAGCATCCTTTTGGAGCAGTCAAGGGTGGATCACAGATGACAGGGACATTAAGAGCTATTCATGGCTTCCCTGGTGGCGCAGTGGTTAAGAATCCACCTGCCAATGCAGGGGACACGGGTTTGAGCCCTGGTCCAGGAAGATCCCACATGCCGCAGAGCGACTAAGCCTGTGCACCACAGCTACTGAGCCTGCGCTCTAGAGCCCGCGAGTCACAACTACTGAAACCCGCACAGCTCTAGAGAAGCCACTGCAGTGAGAAGCCCACGCACCACAACAAAGAGTAGCCCCCCCACCCCCGACCCCGCTCGCCGCAACTAGAGAAAGCCCGCGTGCAGCAACGAAGACCTAACGCAGCCATAAATAAATTAATAAAATCTATTAAAATTTTTTTAAAATAAAGGATTATTTTTAAAAAATAAAAAACGAAAGCTATTCTGACTATTTGCATCTCAGGTCTTGGTTTGGTGCACACCTGGGTCATTTATAGTTGGATGGCACATTTGTTTTACTTGTTGGAAGCAGTGAGGTATAGTTACCAAATTAATGGTGCAAGCCTAGGAGTGGAAGTAATACAGTCGCTCAAGCTGGCGAGGCAGGCATTAAGCAGGTAAGCAGGGTCCAGTGGGAGGAGCGCATGGCCTCATTTCAACAGCTGCAGCAAGCTGAAGTCCCTGAAGGTTTTCAAGCCAGCTACATCTCTCTTCAGCAGTCTTTATGAAATCTGTCACCATATAACTTCCTCAGTCCAGTTCACGGTGATCAAAACTTGTGGCTAAATACCCAGGCAGTGGCGTATAAGGTTGCAAATGGTAGTTCCAAATATAGTGCAGTTCACGTCTCCAGTAAGGAAAGAACATTGAACGAATTCATTACATGAACGGCTTAAACTAACTGAGCCTGAGAGCTTAAAGCCACATTCCTCAAATATGTGCACTCCGCAAAACTGGCACTTAGTGTCAGGCAGTCAGGCTGGAAAACGGTCGTGAACCAAAGAATCTAAACAAGGAAGAAATGCTCTCAAGGTATGCATTTGCCATATGTTACTTTGTTCTCAAGTCATCTTTGGTGATGAGCTCCATGACTTAAAGCATGACATCAGGGGTCGCAGGTCTGAGCCTGGCACACTTGGCGTCACAAGGCAAAGACTGAAGATGTGTGGCACTGGTTACAAAGGGGAATAGGCAAAAGGGGCACAGCCTGTCTTTGTTACCAAAAATAATTAAGTGCATAAAGTATAAAAACATAGCTGGAAGAGGGCTTCCCTGGTGGCGCAGTAGTTGAGAGTCCGCCTGCCGATGCAGGGGACGCGGATTCGTGCCCCGGTCTGGGAGGATCCCACATGCCGCGAGCGGCTGGGCCCGTGAGCCATGGGCACTGAGCCTGCGCGTCCGGAGCCTGTGCTCCGCAACGGGAGAGGGAGAGGCCACAACTGTGAGAGGCCTGCGCACCGCAAAACAACAACAACAAAAACATAGCTGGAAGAATATGCCCCAAACTTATCTATTAATCATGATTGTCTTTGGGAGGTGGGTTTATAAGAAGGGATAGTCACTTTCTAGGGGTTTTTTTTTTTTCCCTTCAAAATTTGGAAAATGGATCTGTATTACATTTTGTGAACAGAATTAAAATTTTAAGTGGATACAGTATTCTCAGATGAATAGCAAATTGTTACAATGAGGTTGGTAAAGAAAAGCCACAGACTCTAATTATTTTCTACCATACACAAAAAATACACTTGCACATACTAGATATAGAACAGTTCAAATAGAACTTTCTTTGGTGATGGATATGACCTATATCTGTGCTGCCCAGTATGGTAGCCACTAGCCATGGGTGGCTACTGGGCACTTGAAATGTGGCTAGCGCAGCTTAGGAACTTATTTTTTATTTAATTTAAACTTAAATAGTGCATATGGCTAGTGGCTACTGCATTTGGACACACAGGTCTACAACTTTCCATTTACAGGAAATAAGATTGTCAGCAGGGGCAGGGAGAGACCAGATTTGGTAGCCAAGAGATCTTCTATAAGCCATGTTCTGTTATGCTGTCTATCCAGTAGAGTCTATGTACTCTAGGATTGTTACAAGAATAGAGGAGACACTTCTTTACACTTGTAAAGGCCACAGCATTAACTTCATCCTACCACACCCCTTCACATTCTCCTGAGTTTAACTGCTCCATTGATAGACGAAGGAACTGACCTACTAGAAAAGCAACAATCATCTCACCCATCCTCATTCATCTCAAATATTTTAAATGTTTTGTATTTTTTTCTTATAAGCTGTTTCTTTTCCCCTCTCCTCCATTATCTTGTATTCTACGTTGTCTTGAGACTTCTCCCATTAAACCATCAGCCATTCAGTATACTGTTTTCTTAATTTCTTTGTCAGTCTAATAAGCATTAAGAGTATATCCATAAGACTAGTATATATTATACAAGGTAGATAATCAATCCCCTAATAAATTAGAGTGGATTAAAATTGCAGTGTAATGTAATATACCTGTACAGTTTGTCAAATTTATGATAAAAGTTAAGGTTGTTTTGGGGTGAGAGGAGGCGGATGTCTCAGAGGACCATACTGGTATGATCAGCCAAACCATGGCAAGATTTAATTTTTATTTCTTTCTTGGTTGTCATTTTAATTGGTGTATAACATGTCTGCTGGCAGCTGCTGGCAGCTTCCTGAGAAAGCACAGATTATGATAGTAAGCTACGTTCCTTCTCTTGCTAATTCCACCCCAGCGTCGGACCAGAAGTTCAGTAGTGAAAGCTACAGCTGCCAGATATCAGCAACTAAATCAGAGGAACAGAGTTCTTTACAAATGCCATAAGAACCCGATTGACTTTCCTGACACTGCCATCTATCACAGTTTGCCATCAATCGTACTGTTAGAGCAACCTGATTTGGGTTCCTAGGGAAAGCAGTTGTTTGGCCCAATGTTTCATTAACCTCAGGGTCTCCTGTCTCAGTCTTGCATTGGAAACCAAACACCTTAACCACTTTGCTTGCACTCGGGTTGGTACAAGAAGGCATGGTCCATCTTGGGTGGGTATTTTCCATGACCACAAAAGAGAGTGCTATTAAAAACAACAACTCTGAGATCCTAAAACTAGTATTTAGTAAGAAGAGATTAAACTCTCATCAGCTGATTTTATTATTCAGTCAAAAATGATGCTGTAGGGCTTCCCTGGTGGTGCAGTGGTTAAGAATCCGCCTGCCAATGCAGGAGACACGAGCTCTGGTCTGGGAAGATCCCACATGCTGCGGAGCGACTAAGCCCATGCACCACAATGACTGAGCCTGCACTCTAGAGCCCGCAAGCCACAACTACTGAAGCCCGTGTGCCTAGAGCCTGTGCTCTGCAACAAGAGAAGCCACCACAATGAGAAGCCTGCGCACCGCAACGAAGAGTAGCCTCCGCTCGCTGCAACTAGAGAAAGCCCATGCGCAGCAATGAAGACCCAATGCAGCCAAAAATAAAAATAAATTTATAAAAAAAATGATGCCATAAGTATAGATTCAAAATTATAAATTTATTACCCAAAGCTTTTTATTTTCTTGCTGAGAAAAAAATTACTAACCCTACAAATGTGGCTCCAAGTCCAGGACTCATTTGGATAATAGAGTTGAAAACTTGATTTAAAGCTATAAAACCCCTCCTACCCCCCCAAATTGCACACTACAGAGATATTCTTTTCAAAGGGGTTCCTTGCTTCCTGAAATTCATCCTTAGAAAATGCAAGATAAGAATTCACCCACAACTGCCCACTGTCCCAAAAGGCTTTACTGCTTCCCATTAATAAAATATAAAATAACATTCTCTGTAAGGAAATAACACATTCATCTTTCTTTCCAACCTTCTGATTTCCACTAAAAATTTTAACCGAAGAATATTAGGGAAAAGGACAATGACTGAATATCTTTAAAGCTATTGCCTGGGTCCAGTGTGACTGTATGTTCTTCTAATTGTGGAGACCTAACAGTTAGCTGGGAGAACACAGGTTTTTGCAGACTGGCAAGCTTGCGTTGATCACTAGTACTGAGAGTTATTTGCTGTTTAACTACTTTGCCTAATTTTTCGGTGCCTGCTTTCTCGTCTGTAAGATGAATATACTACCTAGGATAGGGAGCTATTTGGAAGACAAATTAAAACATCTGACAGGGAATTCCCCGCCGGTCCAGTGGTTAATGCACTTTCATTGCCCAGGGTGCAGGTTCAATCCCTGGTTGGGGAACTAAGATCCTGCAAGCCTTGTGGTGTGGCCAAACAAAACAAAAATATCTGACATGCAAAATGTCGGACTAAGACCTCTAGAGACACAAAGCATCAGGACTGTGGTGCCCAGATCAATCAAGATATTAGTAGAAAACAGAATACACTAAAACTGGGTAATTTGAGAAAGGTTTAATAAAGGGACTGTTTACAAAGACATGGGCAGAGTTCAGAGAAACCAACAGGGAATAATGGAGTTATCCAGAGCTAGTAAATGAGTGGTCCTTTCTATCCCTAGATCTGAAGGGCCAAAGAGAAGGAGCTAGAAGCTAGAGAGGCTGCCTGATAGGAGTCGCAGTCCTTCGTAGAGGGACTCAGACAACCTATGTGACCTGGCAATTTAGAAGCCAGGGGAATAAACACCCTAGCTTCTAAATATCCATTCCTCAGCCTTTTGATCTTCTGAGGGTGTTACTAATTGGATCAACACAACCTGAAGTCAGAGGGCAAAGGAGCCTGTTAATGCAGTCCATGGGGGTCAATACCTCCTGGGACGCAGAGCAGGATGAAAAGCAGTTCTAAAGAGGAAGCGGAAGATACCTAGCGCAACCTCTTCCCCAACATATTCAAACTGCTAAACCAGTATACACAAAACTTGCATGTATGCTGAAACTAAAATAACTTCTTTCCAGAATTTGACTGTGAGTTCTTTAATTAAAGCAGAATTTCTTTCAGTCTTTTTGATGCCCCTGCTTTGCCGGTGGCACATGCCTAGATAAAAGGAAGCCTCAATAAATGGGAACTGGCAGGCTCAAGTTGACTCCTGAATGCTGACTATAAGAGACTTTTGAGTTAACCCAGAACTAATTTAGGAGGAATCTTAAGATTTTTCTGGTTAGGTACTCTTCATTAGGAATTCAGCAACTGGATTTTCTTAGACTCAGAAAAATCCTATGGTAGTAAAACTTCTCATAATCCTACTGAATGATAGGAAAGGTTTTAGTTGCTTATCAGAGAGAATAAAGGACATCAGGACATCAATTTCACATTGACATTTTTATTAACGCCAACTGTTTTTTAATTATTTTTTTTAAAACAATAGCACAAAAATGTTTCAAGGAAGCAGTCTCACAATCTGATGACCTTCTGAAATACAGTTAAGCCACACCAAATATGAATTCCTGTTAATAACACACAAAAATATTTTTTTTTAAGAAAAAGAAAAAAAGGTAGGGAAAGAGGAAAGGAATGAGATTTAGACTTAAAATGTACTGGATTAGGTTGGTGAGGCTTGTTAGTAGGATACACTGTGGAAGCAGAGTGGCACACACAGGCTTATAGTCTTTGTTGTTTTTAAAACCAGTTACCACTAATATATAGGCCCTGCAGCAGTTACCAATGACTTCTTACATGCCCAAAATGAACCAGAAGAAGCCAGTGTTGATACTGTCATAAAGAGATTCAACAGTTGGCCTGTCAGACAACTTAAGACCATTTTCAGCAGAGTAACTCCTTCAGAAAGGCCTGGATGAAAACCTTTCATTTCTATTGTCTCACCTATATGCATTTCAGGGTTCTTAAAAGTCATCTTAAAAAAGAAAGAAAAAAATAATGTATATCAGTTTCTCTTATTTAATGTGGCTATAAAAGATGTTTCCTTATTATTTCTTTATCTCTAAGAAGGACACCGGGGTGGTGGGTTGGGGATGGAACTAGGGGAGGAAAAAACCCAGACCAGGATAGGGTTTTTTTTTAAACTTTTTTTTTTTTTTTTTTTTTTGCCAAGGGGTCACACAGAAGGGAAAGCAAGGAGGAAAACTACAATCCTTGGTTCAGATTGAGTTATGCAGGAAAATATATCTTCCTGATCAGTCCCCATGCCAAAAAAAAAAAAAAAAAAACCCACTTGAAATTATGCACAGACTCTATGTATACCAGCTATCAGCCTTTCATGTTTAACATCCCCAGCAATGGACACTACCCTTGGTTTGTAGGCTGCTTGTAGAACCCATTTCACAAAAATCCTCTTTACCCAGAAGCCTCTAGTTTCCTTTTGGTAGGTTATAAAAACAGAACATCTGTCATTAACAGGAGAGTGTTAAATACTTTTAACCACTGACAAGGCTTCAGGAAGTTTCACAGTTTCGTTATGCTCTATTTTATTACTATCATATTTACATTTTTTTATTTTTTATTTTTTTTGCTGAATTGCTGATTTTCCTTTTTCAATAGAATTTAATTCTGGAGTGTGAGCAGGAACCAGTTAACTACATTCAATGTCCAACCCCCACTGGCTTGAAAGAAGACTCCAAATTCTTGGCATATGAATCAGCTGTTCGGTCGCTCCACCTTATCCCTGCGTGAAGCAGCGGAACCGCAGTGGCGGCATGCTCCGGGTTCATGCTGTGGGTGGTGAGGCCTTTCGCTGAAGGAGGTACTGGTGGATGCTCTCAGCATCACGCTTTAGCCAAGCAGCATTCAGCAGGATATTTTCACAACACTGCTGGATGGTACGCTCAGCTGAAGGAGCTGGGTGACTCTCGAAGAAAGCCTGGTATAAAACAACCCAGAATGTAGGATCATTACCAGCAATAGTAAGAAGCTAATATCACAGGCTCTGAAAAAATACCCACTGCCTATAAAGGGTTCATAAGCTGCACTCATGAAAATTTACCACTGCCACCTCCAGGCTAAAAGAAAACAAGCAGCTCCTTGTACCTGCCTACAGGAATTCTCCTCCAAATATATTATATGCTTACAACCTAATCAAAAGTTAACAGTAAAGAGACAGAACCTTCGGCCTTTCTTTTAAGTTCATTGTCCAACCAGCAAAAGAAAGTAAAAAAGAACTGGTATCAAGGACTTACTCTGTTCCAGGCCCCCTGTGTTAGTTACTTCATCTAAATGACAATCTTATCACTTCATTTTACAGATGAAACTGGCTCACAGGGGTTAAAAAACCTACTTGAAGTCTAGGTTTTGGAATCAGACTTGGGACTTGATCTAGGCTCCATCATGTACTATCCTGTGACTGAGTAAATTAACTGCTCTAAGTATGTTTTCTCATCTATGAGAAAATATTTACTCCAGAAGATTAAAGAGACAACCCATATAAACAGCATAATACTTGGCACAGAGTAGTTAAGGACTCAACACATTTTGGCTGCTTCAAATAAAGATTAATTTGTAAGGGTTGATAAAATTAAGAAGCTTAAATTGCTTCTATATCCTAATAATTTAAAATTTTATAGACTCGCATTTTTCACACAGTAAAACTACTTCAGTTTCTTGTAATTATCACAATGCTTATTGATTAAACGCTGAATAAATCATTTTCTAATGAAGTACACCTGGTTCCATAGAAAATACCAACTAGCAAAAGGACACGGGTCTTTCCTTTGAGCTAGTCATCACCACAGGTATACAAGAGAGAATGACTAATTCATCAGATTAAGTCTAGACCTTTTAGAAATCAAACTTTATTTACATGGATGACAATGGCTCCTGCTCCAAGGCTCCTATCACAGTTGGGTTCTTAGGGCCTGAGTAAGATACAAGACTTCCTCTCATTTCACTTTGAGAAGCAGCACCACTATTTACATACCAGAAACCTGGGAATTATCCTTGACTCTTCGTTCTTCCTCCCCAGATACGTTCACAACACAGAGAAGCCACTCAGTAAATACTGGTTGAATTAAAGATTAACAAAATCAAGCCCCTGAATTTCTTTCTTACTCCATCTTCTCCAAGCTACTAAATCATTTTTGCTTGGAGAGTTAGCTTCCCGACATCTTCTCTTCTCCTTTCCAAATTATGCATTCTCCACACTGCGGCCAGAGTGAAATTTTTATCATATAAACAAAGGAGTGACTTGATCTGGTCTGTAAGCCATTCAAGGGCTTCCCATTCTTAGGAAAAGTTTAATATGGCCTACAAGGCCCTCCTCGGTCTGGCCTCTACCTACTTTACCAGGCTTAGCTTAACCAGTGCCCTCCCCTCAAACTAATTATACATATTTCTCCTTCAGAGTATTTATTACCTTTACAATAAAGTAATTATTAACACAATACAATACGCAATGTAAACTAAATGAATCTTATTTCTAACAATGGATCATAAAGTGAATCAAACATTATAGCTCTCAGAATTTCCAAATTCACACCTGATAACCCCCTTGCTTTCAAGAATGAAGGTGGAAGTGACACTTAAGAAATACTTTGCAATTAAATGCAATGAAAGGCTTACAGTTAAGATTTTCCTAATCAGTGTAGATTTGTCCTCCAAACGCTGAACTCTGCCACTAAACTGATTATCAGTCTTTCTAAGAGCTAAGAGGAGAGTCCCTACATAGTCATCTTGTCTCATTGTGCCTACAAAAGACCTGTGAAGGTTTTAGAAAAGGAAAAAGAACTAATATCAAGGACCTACTATGTTCCAGGCCCCCTGTGTTACTTAATCTAAATGACAATCTTAACACCTCATCTTATGGATGAGGAGCCGGGCTCACAGAGGTTAAAAAACTTGCTTGAAGTTACACAGCTAACAAGGGGCAGAGCACAGATTATTTATACCCAGGTCGACTGATGTCAAGTTCCACATTCTTTCAACCACGCTTCAATGCCCCAAAGATGATTCCAACTCTAAATTCTTCAAGCATTAAAGATACAACCTAACCTGTCTTTCTCCAAGCAAGAACATGGAGACCCTAAAGTACAACATTACCCCAACACTCTATCATTACAATTGGGTTAGTGTTTTTACTTACTGGATTGAAAAGTGAAAAGTAAACAGTCCTTTCCTTACCTTAACTTCTCCAGCCATTTTATCAACTGCAAATCCCTCAACTGATAGCTGAAAAAAAAATGGTTTATAAATAGTAAGAACAACTAAGAGTTTAGGAACAAACTTCCATTTACCATAAAAACAAATCATTCCATTCTTTCCCAACTTCAGTTTATTCTAGAGGGTACAGGATGGGTTATGGAGAAACTCTTTAGTAAAGCTAATAACTACTTAAGGAAACTCTTAAAAGGCAAAGGCCATAATCTATGGGTCTAGTGAATCATGGATGTTTCTCAATAATACCCATGATAAGCAAGCTACTCAAAAATTTTCACCTACCTTTATTAGTCTAGATATTAAGAATCCTCCCTGGTATCGATTATAAAGTTCTTCCCAGTTGTCTTTTATGAATTTCCAAGCAGCCTTCCTTCCATGCTTACTGCCTCCAGCCACTCCACCAATTACTGATACAGTGTCCTGTGGACGTACCTCTTCCTAAAAAAAAGAAGAGAACTAAAAGTCTACCATATCCAGAACATCATCTGCTGCCAGAAAGGGCAAATGCTGTTGAGGTATACCCAAGTAATCCCACTGAAGACACTTATTGTTTTAGGAATAACTTGCACCAGAAGCTTCTAACAAAGAGGAGAATGTTTAACCTAAAGATCAGCCAAATTGAGAATGAAGCACTGGGATGGGTACAAACAGGCTGCTCCATAGATACCTGCTCTAGGGTAAAGAAAGGAAGAGACAGAAAGTAGGCACAGGGATGTGTCAGCTTTCCAGTTTATCTCCTCTCCCAACTATTCTGATTCTCACCACTAGAGGGAGATACAGTGATTAGTAACAAAAGCTTATTCCAGTCCTCCAAGAATGAGGGAGCCTTTAGTCTAGGGTTAAGGCAGAGAATACTGAATCAAGGACACTTGCTACAGATCAGTGGGTAACAATTCCCTCTAAAAGCAGTTTTCATGGTAACTTACTGAAAGTGCAAACGTGAGGACTTTTTGAATCAATTCAGGTGAAAGAGTAGCCCCAAGGACTCTTTCAATCCGGTTTTTCTCTTCCTGCATATCTGCTTGTTTGTGAAGCTATAGTGAAAAAATACAGATAGAGATAATTAACTTCTCCCCCATTAAGGTGAAACTTTTGCTCTACATTCTCATTGGCTAAGACTGCAGGATATGAAATTAACAAAAGAATATTTTTCAAGATGTTTGGGCACTAAATTTGTCGTGTGCCCCTATAGTAAGACACTAGGTGCAAGTGCTTACTGTATGAATAGCTTGTCATCAGTTCTAAGCAGTTCAACATCAAGATCTAAGGGGTCAACCTGTCATGACCAAATTCTTTACTCATTGATGTCTGACTAATGTTCTATGTTAGATGAGCAAAATAATAATTACTAATACCACTTCAATTTATAATATTTTTCACTATTTACAATAGTGAAAAATATAAGATGCATTATTGAAAGTAATATTTTAAGAATGTCTGATGACATAAACATGCTCTTGATATATTAAATGAAAGAAGAGAGACAAAGCAAAATGATTCTAAATTTTTAAAAAGTTAATGTGAAGGGGAAAAAACACTTGAAAACATATCAAAATATTAACAATAATAATGGTCTCTGATCAGTGGGATCATCACATTTTTTAACTGCAAAAGCAGCACATGCTGAATGAAGAATATTAAGAAAACAGAAAAGCATAAAGAAAAAACAAATCAGGAATAAGATCATATTATACATGCTATATTTGTCATGTTTTAAAAATTACAGGTAAGTTCTGTTTTCTTCTTTATACTTTTCTAGTCTCTAAATCTTCCATAGTGAGTATACCAAAATCTTTTTTCATAATTAGAAACAAAATATTATTATATATTTTTTAAAATTAGAACTACAAATGTATATGAGATACTTCTCTAGGACAACTTAATTTATAGACTCTCTTGACCTTTTTTCCCCTCTGAAGATTTAACACTGACCAGTGTCTGGAGACCCCATCACAGCTCCCAGTTTCCTCTTCCTTTCCTTTGGACTCTTTTGAGCAGCAGTGTAGTAAAATAGATAGGAGGTCAGAAGACCTGGGTTCTAGTCCCAGTTTTGCCTCTAACTAGCTGTGTGATCTTGACTAAGTCCTTAACCTCTCCGGGTCTCAGTTTCCCCATCTGTAAAATGAGTGGGGTGGACAGATGATTTCTAAGGTCCTTTTCAGCTCTAATACTCAAGGTCTGAACTCTGGCTTTTAGGAAGCATTCCCCACCCCACCCCCTGGAGAACCTGTTACAGGAGTCCACTAGATGGCATCATAACACCACATTTCAAATACACTTTGAATTAAAGTTATTTATCCTGCTTCATTATTCCTAAATTACCAACAGAAAACTGTCTTCCTTATCTCTCATCAACTGGTTTCTTTCTTTTTTTTTAATTTATTTTACTGAAGTATAGTTGATTTACATTGTTGTGCTAGTTTCTGATGTACAGCAAGTGATTCAGTTATACATACATAATAATAGTTTGCATTTGCTAATCTCAAACTCCCAACCCATCCCTCTGCAACCTCCCCTGACTGGTTTCTTGAAGAACCCTGACTCTGCCTTCATTAGAGCTTTCCATAGTAAAGCTGAATCACTGTGAGCTCCCTTGTGTTAGATGCAAACATTTATTAAATAAACATACTAGTATAAATTGTTAAAAATATGCCATGACATGAAAATGTCTCAGTACCTCTCAGGAAAATTTCGGAACCCCTATTTTTCCCACACCTTTATGGAATAGACAAAAAATACCAAGTACTTCATTTCATATGCAAAGAAATACATGATTTATAGTGCATAGGTTCACAGAATATTAAGAATGAGAAGGGACCTTAATGTCATTTAGTTGAAAGGTAAACCCGAAGTATATTTTTTTATGTTATTAGAAAGGAAATCCTTACACAAGATAGGTAGTTAAAGCAATACAGTTTGAGATGTAGTTTCTTAAATAAAGTTTATAATATATATTTTTTAAAACATTCTAATCATTTAAATAGGATTTGTTTAGAACTAAAATACTAGAAATTAGATTTGCAATTCTGATCCACTTGGGATAAGAAAAGTATTCTGATTAAGGGTAGAAGTATTAAAGCACATCCCATTCCTATCCTGTTTGTCTCCCTAAGTGCAGATCATTTAATGAATGGGTCTGATAGATGATTTGGGTATTTAGGCACATTTTGCACATTTTATTTAATGGTAATAAGTAGAATCAGCTCTCTCCACCTCTAATGCAACCAGATTGTCAAGTTATTTCTTAGACTAATAACTGCATGGACAAGGACTGGAGATAGCACTTGTTCCACAGCATTAGGACTTTCAAACAGATCACTGCCATTATAAGGACATGGAAAGTTTTACCTATATTTTTCTAAGTCGGAGTTTAATTATATGCCAACCACCCTGGGACTACAGAGGCTGTGAAAGCAAGTGAATTAATTTCCTGTCCATTCATAAGAGGCACTGGCATAGACCAAACCCTTGAGACACCTAATCATCTATCCCTTTTCTAAGCACAGAAACAAACCTTTTGTATAAAATGGGCAGAACCCCAAGTAAATTTGCATTGATGGGAAAAGTTTTAAGAACTTGACTTTTTAATCAAAATTAACATTTCGGTATTAAGATTTAAGATGCATAAATTCATGAGTAAAAAAAAAGTGAAAAAATTAGATGACTTTTGGCACTTGTATTGGTAGTACAGATAAACAGATATTATATATTTCTCTCACAGTTTCCTAATATTTGCATGTCTACAGTATGCATATCAGCATGTATTTCTTTTGCCAGGACTTTTTTTTAACCGCTCAAGCTCATACTCTATGTCAATTCAACTTAAAAAGCAGAAAGTGGGAGCCCTTTCTAAATTTACTCACCTTCAGCATAATGTCTAAGGTAGTGCCATCACCATGCTTCAAAACAGTCAGATAGACCTACAAGAGAATACAGGAACAAAAAAGAAGGCATCTGATTAAATGTATCTTGTTCCAAATATTCTAACGTTAAGAAAAGACAGAAAGCAAGTCAAAAAAAATTGTGTGGATATTACATATTAATACAAATTGTGGCAAGGATCTAAGAGCCCACATGAACAACCAGAAAGGTAGATGGCAGGTAGTAAGTAACAGCAGAACACACCAGTCTTTCAGGAGAATGTGCACGGACAGTCAATCACCTTTCAGTACCCTAGTGCAGACTGAGAAGCTTCACATCAATGAGAAGCTGCCTACAGACCTCATAAGTGGTGTATATTTAAAGAATCAGGAGGGACTTCCCTGGTCACAGTGGTTAAGAATCTGCCTGCCAACGGAGGGGACATGAGTTCGATCCCTGGTCTGGGAAGATCCCACATGCTACAGAGCAACTAAGCCTGTGCACCACAACTACTGAGCCTATGCTCTAGAGCCCACGAGTCACAACTACTGAGCCCATGCACCACAACTACTAAGCCTGTGCGCCTAGAGCCCATGCTCCGCAACAAGAGAAGCCACCACAATGAGAAGCCCGCGCACCATAACAAAGAGTAATCCCAGCTCGCCGCAGCTAGAGAAAGCCCATGTAAAGCCAAAAAAAAAAAAAAAAAAAAAAATTGTAATAAAATATCTTAAAACAATAAAAGAATCAGGGGACTTCCCTGGTGGTCCAGTGGTAAAGAATCCACCTTGCAATGCAGGAGACGCAGGTTAGATGCCTGTGTGCCACAACTACTGAGCTCGCGTGCGTCAACGAAGGAGCCAGTCTGCTGCAAACTACAGAGCCCACGTGTTCTGGAGCCCCTGTGCCACAACTAGAGAGAGAAAACCCACATGCCACAACTAGAGAGAAGCCTGAGGGCTGCAATGAAGAGACTGTGTGCCTCAGTGAAGATCCCGTATGCCGCAAGTAAGACTCAACACAGCCAAAAAGTAAAAAAAAATAAGAAAAAAAAATAAATAAAGGAAAAAAATAAAGAAAAGAATCAGACATGATTTGTGAGTCAATACTTAGGTCATTTTTGGTTACTATTAAATACATTCCACACTACACAGAATGATGAAGTCACCTAGAAATCAAGGTACTTTATTATGAAAACCTACCGGACTCCTCAAATCAGCGGAGAGAATCTGTTTCCCTTCCACATGGTCCTTAAACCGACGACGGGCTTCTTCTAACGTTGCCTTATGTCCTGCCTTCCCTAGTTTTCCCAGAACCAAGCCCCTCAGGAGTGCATCGAGATGACCTGATTGAGAAGTAAAAGAGATATAGAACTACTTAAAAAGCTTATTTTTACAAATATGCCACCTAGATATCTTATAATTGTGTTATACCGTGTCTACAGTCTTGAACAAACAAAATCAATTACCTTAGTACTCTAGAGAACACTTGATTTAAATTTATCAAATAAGAATGAAATGAAGTGCTTAACACACTAGACAAGCAAATATGATGCCTCTGTCTATAGTTACAATGCCAACTTGATTTACTAAATGTTCACTCCATCTAGGTAATTACACTAATAAGAATTATGTGTGAAAGGAACAGACTTAGATTATGCAATTTTGACCCAAGATTTAGAGAAAGGTCACATATAGAACTAGTATGCTGGGTACATTGAAATCTTAGATTTTTAAAATCAGAATCTGATAGATTACTCCAAAGATATGCAGATGGCCAATAAGCTATCACTGGCCATTAGGGAAATGCAAATCAAAACCACAAGATACCACTTCACACCAATTAGGAAGGCTAGAATAAAAGAGACAATAACAAGTGTTGGCAAGGATGGGGAGAAATTAGAAACCTCATACATTGCTGGTAGGAATGTAAAATGGTGTGGCCACTTTGAAAAACAGTCCAGCAATTCCTCAAAAGGTTAAACACAGAGTTACCGTATGACCCAGCAATTCCACTCTTCAGTATATACCCAAGAGAAATGAAAGTATTTGTCTATACAAAAACTTGTATACATATGTTCATAACAGTATTCCTAACAGTCAAAAAGTAGAAACAATCCAAACATACATAAACTGATAAATGAACAAAGAAAATGTGGTATATCCATATAATACAATGGAATATTATTTGACTATAAAAGGAAATGAAGTACTGATACATGCTACAACATGGATGAACCTTGAAAACATACTAAATGAAAGAAGCCAAATATAAAAGGCCACACAGGGTATGATTCCATTTATATGAAATGCCAGAACAGACAAATCCATGAGACAGCAGATTAGTGGCTGCCTGGGACTGAGTTGCCAGGGAATACAGAGTGACTGCCAATGGGTATGGAGTTTCTTTTGAGGGTAAAGAAATTGTTCTGGAATTAGATAGTGCTGGTGGTTGTACAACACTGTGAAAAAAGACTGAATTGTATATTTAAAAGAGTGCATTTTGTGGTATATTGATTATACCTCAAAAAAAATAGTTAACCTAGCATACAAACTGATGGACTGCAACAGCACAATGGACAAATAAATTGTGGTATATTCATACAATGAAATAGCACTCAGCGATAAAAAGGATGTATCTCTAGAACATTATACTGAGTGAGACAAACCAGATAAAAGAATAGACTATATGATTCCATTTATATCAAGTTCTAGAAGAGACCATATTAATCTAGGGTGAAAGAAGTCAGAATAGTGTTTGCCTGCAAGGGATGTGAGGGTTGGTGGGGTGGGTAGAGTGGCAGGGACTGGGAAGTGGCCTGAGGGCAACCTCCTGTGGTGATGGAGATGTTGTATGCATTTGTCAAGTCACTGAATTGAACATGCACAATTTGCCATATTTAAATAGTAACTCCATGAAAAATACATTTAAGAAAACCATAAGAAATCAATAGATAACACGATGCTAGTGAAGGTTCTTATAAGAACCAATTTATAATTCTGGTGCTGATTTGCTGTGTTGATACAGGCAATATTTTTATTATTTTGCTATGTTTGATTCTTCCATCTGTAAAGCTGGGAAACTAATGACATTCTCCCTATTTCAAAAAGGTATTTTTTAGCCCCCAAAGTTTCACATATTATCATCATGAAAGAAAGTGCAACATCCACCAATTTACCTGCATCTGTGTCCATATACTTCCTGTCTTGTTCTTATGGATCTGCTGTATTCCTACCTAAAGCCAACTCCTCCACTTGTGCAATGGATCCTGACTCCTCTCGATTATTCAGCCATCACTCCAGCAATTACCTCTCTTTCACATCATGAATTTTTCTATTACTGCATCATTTTCATCAGCACAAAAACATAAAGTCTCCCACTTTAAAAAAAAAAAAAGCCCCCTTGACCTCACATCTCTCTCCAGATTATCCCCTTTTATCTGATCCTCTTTTTAGCAAAACTCCTTTAAAAAGTTGTCTAAAAGTGCTGTCTCCTTTTCCTCTCTTCCCTTTCTGGTGTTGTTCATCACCACGCCACAGAACTTGGCCAATGCAATCATCAGTTCTTCATCATTCTGCCCGACTTAGAGCAGCATTTGTCACAGACGATCACTTCTCCCTCTCTACTGCTTCTTTAAGGCTTCTGGGACACTCCTCTCCCTCCTGTCTCTCCTACCTTATTGTCCAGTCAATCTCCCTTGCTGATTCCTCCTCTTCTACCCAATCTCTAAATCTTGGACTGACCATGCCCTCATCCAATCTTATGGCTGTAAATACCATCTATGCGTTAAATGTATCTATTCAGCCTGGACCTCTAGGCATGGGACTCCCCACTTGGATGTCTAAAAGGACCTCAAATTTAAGATGTCCAAAACCAAACTGCTGATTCCCTTTTGTACCCAAATCTGCTTCTACAGCAGTCTTCCCCGTTCCTGTATATGGTAACTTCACTCTTTCAGTTCTTCAGGCCAAAATTTGATGACTCCCCTCTTTCTCTCCACCACACAGGCCACCACCAAGTATTTTCAGTTCTACCTTCAAAACATACCCAGAATTTACTACCTACAAGTGCTACCTGCAACCAGCACCTAACTGGATTACTGAAATAGCTTTCTAACTTGTCTCCCTGCTTCCTCTTTTGCCTCCCCTGCTACAGTCTGTTCTTCACACAGCTGAGTAAATAAGTCATGTTCCTCTGCTTTAAACTCTCAAATGAGTTGCTCATACCACTAAATGTGAAAGTCCCACGGGTTCTATAGGAGCTGATATGCTTCCACCCTCCTCTCTCCCTCAGTTTCTCTGTCCTGACTTTACCAGCCTCCTTGTTATTCCTTGAACATCTAAGCATGCCTCTGCCTCAGGTCTTTTGTACTTGCTGTTTCCTGTTTGGACCATTTTCCCACTAGATATCCTCACAGGTCTCTCCTACAGGTTTCTGCTTACGCTCAAATATCACCTCACTAGTTTTCCTGCATTTTCCTGTCCACTCTCCATAAAACAGTGGCTTACTACTCCTTTTACTCCTGATCTACCTTACCTAACTTTATTTTTCTTCACGATACTTGCTGCCACCTAAAATATTATCTATTGAACTGTTTGCTGTGTCTTCCACTAGAATGTAAGCCACACAGGGTGATTTTTTGTTCACTGTTATACCACCATCTCCTAGTACGGTACCTGGCATTTACTGGGTACATAAATATTTGTTGAATCAATAAAAGAAAGACATAGAGCTCTAGATAATTGTTACTATTGTTCTTATTGTAAAAGACTGCCAGAATAAGAAGGGCAGGAGGAAATACCACCTTCAGTTATTAGCATATAGTAGAAAATAATTATATTTAAAGCCCTGTAATCACTATTCCCAACATTTAAATGACAGCAGAAGAGTAAATACAGGATTACAGAAATAAAGAGGACAGGATACATGTAGAAAGCAAATAACTCCTTTAATTCAGAAAACTGGCCCCTGTGTCTCTCAACACCTTTTCAAGCTGTACATAAGGTGCCTGGTGTTTATGGTAAAATAATAAATAAAATAATCCAGAATGCCCTTTAGCTTTTCTTTACTAAAAATGGGCCTTTGGAACTTTGTGAAAGACTTCTATTTCCACCATTTGCTCTGTGCATATATCATATTTAGCAACAAATACACATAGCCACCACTGTTTTTATGTAACTTCACCAGGAGGCTTAAAAGTCCTAAGTCTTACTAGTTAGCTGAATACACAGTAACATCCAGCAGACACAAAGATGATGCTATTGTTATTGTTAACCACAGCTGAGTAAAAAAAGGACCAATTTCTGATCAATTCTTTCCCCATTCAGTACATCCATTACCTTCTCCAGGCTTGGGGTCCCAGCCCAGTCTCTCCCCTATAGGTGAAAAGACATCTTTCACAAACTCCTGGATTTCCTCATAGAAGTCTGTGTGGGACAAGAGAGTTGAGAGAATCCCCAGGTTACAGCTCAGGTCGCTCCATACAGTATAATTGGGCTCATTCACAAAAGCCTCCATGACTTTTAGAACCTCTACAGTGCTAATGATTCCAGCTCGAGCCTGGGATAGGAAAAAACATAAATTAATCTAGTCTTCAAACAAAAGCAAAACAAAAAACACAAGCATGTATTTTTGGCATTATCTTCTGCTAGTTAGCCATCCCTTAAGGAAGAGACTAGACTATATAAGCTCAGACTACTACAGAATTTTATAAAATAAAAACTGTATTATGACACCATTCCTTACTTTTTTGCTATTTATAGAAGAGCCACTTTAAAAAATTGCTAGAATTCCACCAATTTAGAAAAAGAAAGAAAACAGTTAACGTCCTATTTCTATTCAGTTTCCGGGGTCTTGGCATTGTTTTTTATTTTGAAAATTTTCATACTTTCAGAAAAGTTGCAAAAACAGTTGGGGCTTTGGTTTTTGACAGAGGCGCTTTCAAAACTAGACCTGCAAACTATGTCAACGTCAGCCTGTCCTTTACTCATTTCTAAAAGAAGGCAAACTGGAAGGCACTACAAATTCAGTCCTTTCAGAACTGACTAACAGAGTTAGGAAAAAGAACTTCTGTTACAGCAGCCAACTGCACAAACACACCACTCTCCTGGGACAGGTCTCTCTCAGCAATGAAATCAGCAGATGTGAGGTTTTGTGCATCAATGCTAATCTGTGTTTATACAAAGGAGGAATCCAAAACCAGTTACTGCAGAGGGGAATGAAAATTTCAAGTCCAATTAAAGGAACACTAGGAGGAATCTGACAATTTTATCACAGAGACATCTAGAAATTATCTAACCTATGTTTTGGGGTCATAAAGATAATATTACTAATTGCTCCTTAAAATTTTTTCTGGAACAAAGCTAAATATAAATATAATTCTAAAGCTAATGGGATATTATAATTTGAATAGTAAGGGAATGTTAAAAAATTCTACTAGACTTTCCCTGCAAAGTATAACCACTATTTTAGAAAAATATAAATCACTCTGAATTATTTTTAAAAACTACATAAGTAGAGAAATTTCTTCAAGGTTCGTATCTATGTGTGTTGAAAAGAATTTTTGCCTTACAAAGGATAGTTTAAGTATAGTTGCAAAAAGCTGGCTTAGGAGTAATAAAATGAGATTTGTTTGTGGTAAATTATATAGGTTCAATCTTGTCATGTTAATTAATAATTAGTCATTTGCTTTGGTACTAAAGGCATTCAACCTTCAGGAAGAACTATATTCTTCTAGTTATGTTGCAGTCAGGCACTCCAGGAAAAACAAAATCCTTTAATCAGCAAAATCCATCATACTACTGGAGGCTCACCAAGGAGAAGAGGTCATTCTGTAATCCAAGTCGATCCACAGGGGGCAGAGAAAGGTCACGAATGCCTGGTAATAAACTTTCCAGCATGGCTGAGCTGTATTGGGTCCGATAAAACCCAACTGTTCCCAGGTTTAACTGAAAAGATATACAACAGGTATTATTAAGGAGCTGCATTTATTTTTTAAATCAATTTTTTGTAGGTATGAAAGAAGTTCTAGTTTTAGTATATCTGGATGAAAAACAACAAAGATCATTTATGCTAACGGACAAATTATTAAAATGAAACAACATATAAAGATAGTAATCAGTTGTCAAAGATGAATACAGAGGCAAAAGAAAACAGAAACTTGGCATAGTGGGAGGCAAAGTGAGCGACAGTGAAAAGAACATGGCTGAAAAGGAGGATATAATGCGGCTAAGTTTCTATTTCTAATTTCAGTGAATGGTTTTCAGTTTACAGAAAACATTTACTACAAAATAAAAATACTTGGACAATAAAATCTCTGAGGAAGACTAAACCTTTACAAATACTGATCTAATGAGCCCAGAGCCTCAATAGAATAACAACTGTCAGGTCCTAGATTTTAAAGAATTACATGGAGTTAAAAGGCAATTTCATATGATTTTTGGAGTGAGGTAATCATTGACTATCATTATTTTCTATAGGCTATTTACCAACAGTCAAAAATATTTTTGATAATATTTATATGCAAAGTATTTTAATGATAAAATGACAGTATAAGATATAAATATTTTGGGCTTCCCTGGTGGTGCAGTGGTTAAGAATCCGCCTGCCAATGCAGGGGACATGGGTTCGAGCCCTGGTCCGGGAAGATCCCACATGCCTCAGAGCAACTAAGCCTGTGCGCCACAGCTCTGGAGCCTGTGAGCCACAGCTACTGAGCCCGCGTGCCACAACTACTAAAGCCCGTGCGCCTAGAGCCCCTGCTCTGCAACAAGGGAAGCCACCGCAGTAAGAAGCCCACACACTGCAACGAAGAGTAGCCCTCACTTGCTGCAACTAAAGAAAGCCCACGCACAGCAACGAAGACCCAACACAGCCAAAAATAAAATAAATTAATTTTTTAAAAAAGATATAAATATTTTACTATTTATATATATTTAAGTCACTTCACATTTCTAATACAGTAATTATTTTATTGATTCCCTTTATCTTTTACTATAGGAATAACACCTTTATTTACCTAATAACAATCATAGTGTTTTTTCTTATAAGAAAAATTTCATATTGCTACATATGTTCCAGAATGTAATTTCAAATGGTAATATAGTATTCCACTGGGTATATTATAAAAATATATTAAAAAAATTAAAACAGAGGGAGAAATAGTTCTGCAAGCACAAAAGCCTGAGACAATGTATAATTCCTATTAGGAACCTATAATTGGGAGAAAAGTCTGTAACAGATACTTTCATTATGAAAGGCAGAGTACAGAATAATGAAAAATAATATTTACTGACTCTTAGTGTTGTGAAATGGCTTTAAAACACCAGCTAAAAGTAATTTCACATTTCAGTGACACAAACTGATTATTATATGTCTGATCTCACTTGATTATAGTTGTACATGCACAATGACAACACATCACTGAAGTTAACATGTCATTACAATGACAGGGCAGTTTGAAGTTGCAAGACTACAAATGTTTTGGTTAATGTGACTTTATACATAGACTACTAGTTTTTTCCTGTTTAATCCTATCCCTTTGTAACTGCTTATTGACCACTCCCTTACCTGACATAAAGGCAAATATCTAGACAATACTATTTGAAAGTTGGCCCTAAATTTCACACAAGAAAGTTCAGAAATGTTTTTTTCTTTTCAAGTCCTAGTCCAAAATGAAGCAGTAGAATTTAGAGCCAGCCATAAAATGAATAAAGGAAATGAAAGAAATAAATCAATTTAGGTAAGATAAAAATGGCCATGTCATTTCTGGACTCACCTTCACCCACTGGTCTGGTTTGACATCTTTTAAAACTACATTCATCTCTGGCTTGTCCATGAGAATCTTCATTTTGGCATGGCTGGAATCTTCACTAGTAGAGATTGTGATAGGAACCATCCACTGGGGACAGTCTTCTCCTTAAGCAAGAGAAGAACAAAGAAGAAACTTGAAAAATAATTTCTCACTGGGAGAAATAGAAGGTAAAGTAGAGAGAGAGGAGTGGTGTCCCATGCATGGGTTTGAATCCAATTGTTAAGCCAATAGCTCATTTTTAATGGTACATGAACTCTTCCAGGTAACCTGAATAATAATAAGGAAGAGAGAATTTACTAATGAAATCACAATAGCCTATGAAAAAGAGAACACTGTGTTTACTTGTAGAATCACAAATACAACAATTTTAATTTAATTGTTGTTTTCCCTTTTCAGAGCAAAAGAAATAATGATTTTACTAGTAAGAGACATTTCGAGTGGGTTAAAGCTCTCACATAGCACTTAAAAACAAATTCTAAGGTGCAGGGCTTCCCTGGTGGCGCAGTGGTTGAGAGTCCGCCTGCCGATGCAGGGGACACAGGTTCATGCCCCGGTCCGGGAAGATCCCTACATGCTGCGGAGCGGCTGGGCCTGTGAGCTGCGTCCGGAGCCTGTGCTCCGCAACAGGAGAGGCCACAGCAGTGAGAGGCTTGCGTACAACAACAACAACAACAACAACAAATTCTAAGGTGCAATTCTTAACAGGTATATACACTGCTGAGAAACTGAAGGGCTGATTCTATTTCTGCGACAGGATACACCTTGGGAGCTGCTGGATTCGAACACTGAGGAGTCACATCTAAAAGCCAAAGCTTTTGTAAGGCAAATACATACACTCTGTTAGGTATTATACAGCAAAACAGATTTTGCATTAAGATGCCAAACAAAAGAGTCATTGCCCAGTACATTAATGAAACTATCTTAATAAATTATATAGCTTTATGTTATCAGGCTAAACCACAAATGAAAATTCCCTCCTGACACTGGGATAATTCAGGTTTTAATAATGCCTAGAGTGGTCACAGAGCATTGGAAAGACCTGCAAAACCTGTCGGTCCTACAATGCAGATTGCAGATATGTGCAGAAAACAGCAACTGTGACACTATTTATTTAGATAATAAACATGTCACCTCACTTGTCAGACATATTTATTAAGAGTAACTCTCAATGCTAAGACTAAGGGTTGAAGGCTGTACCTCTTAAACCTAGTAGAGTGCATCATCATTTGGTGGGTGGAACATGAAAAGGCATTGGTGATTCTGATATACCCTTCCCCCTGTTGGGAACTACTATTTTAAAGGAAGTGAGAAAGGTGCAGAAAAACAGTTTACTTCTTGATTTTTCAATTCATCTTTCATTCCCTGGGTAAAAGAGTCTATTGTCGGGCTTCCCTGGTGATGCAGTGGTTAAGAATCCACCTGACAATGCAGGGGACACTCGTTTGAGCCCTGGTTCAGGAAGATCCCACACGCCGTGGAGCAACTAAGCCCATGCGCCACAAATACTGAGCCTGCACTCTACAGCCCGCAAGCCACAACTACGGAGCCCAAGTGCCAAATCTACTGAAGACCACGCGCCTAGAGCCCGTGCTCTGCAACGAGAAGCCACTGCAGTGAGAAGTCCACGCACCGCAACAAAGAGTAGCCCCCGCTTACCACAACTAGAGAAAGCCCATGTGCAGCAACGAAGACCCAACACAGCCGAAAATAATTAAACAACAAAAAAGTCTAATGTCATGTAGAAATACTTGAAAAAGCAGAGTTGAATGATAGTTAAGGGTATAAACTTAAGGATTATAAACTTATATAATCCAACTATTTTGTTTGAATTCCTACTCTTTGACTTATTATATAGGTTATCTTGCACAATTTAACTTAGTTAGCTATGCCTCCGCTTCCCTATTTGTAAACAGAAATAATATGACCTACCTAATAGGGTTGCTGAGAGTATAAAATAAGGGTCAGTTATAGTGCTTAGCACAATGACTGGTACATAATAAATCTAAATAATCATTAGGCTTTATTTATTTGCTTAGTTACTTACTACGCCCAAGAATTAAAAAAAAAAAATTAGCCACAATGTATACACTTGGTACACAAATATACCAAATGTACTTAGCACACGAGTGCATAAGACTTAGTACACAAATGCATACCAAGTCTTCCTTTAGGGATTAAGGTTAGAGACATCCCTTGAGTGTTCCTATACTTCTTCATTCATTACAGCCCCCAATAACACACAGAGACATGGACTTTCAAAAATCTAAGAATATGACAATACTACAAATACCCCATGAATCTCCTGTTTTGACTTCCTAGATTTCGTTTTTATTCTATTACCATTACCTTGTTTCTGTTTAATTCTATTAAAAATATTTTTAAATGGATAATTATTTCTTATTAGTTTGAACACTATGGTATGGTATCCAAACTCACTGATCAGCTCCCACTCATAGCCATTTGCTTACCAACATATGGTCCACTGGCACAGAACTTCCTTTGGGACAACCTCAGTAGTCTGTCATCTTCTATCTAAAGAAGCAAAACAAAATAAAGGCTGTAGTAGCAACAACACTTTTTTTTTTGGAGGGGACGACATCTCTGTGACAAAGCAGACGTGAAACCATATAGCCAAATGGCTCCTGAATATACAAAATGCAATGGTGATAAAGAGCATGATACTACAGAATGGTAGAAAAGTCACTATTTCGCATTAAGGCCTCAAAATAACAATACTCTAAAAATTAAAGGCCAGGTGCTATGAAATATTGCTCATGTGAAAAGATATGTATCCAGATAAGAACTTCAAAGTGTTAAAGTTTTCAAAAAGGATACATAGTTAACCTTTATGGAGGAAGGTTATGTCTTCAGCCTTTTCTACTTCCAAAAAGTGGCAACATTAAATTAGCATGGGGACTCAATATTCAGAATTCAAATTCTGAATTCAGAATCCAAAGTCATTTTTAGAACAACTGACAAACATGAAAGCAGCACACACCTTGTTTCAAAGGATGAGCTTTGCAATGAAACACAAAAAAAAGTCGGGGAGAGGTACTGCAAAAAACTAAAAAGCCAGAAGGAACAAAGGCAAGTACATATTTTTAAAAAACTACTTCAACAATATGCAATCTTTTATTTAGTTATCATTTGTTACTATGCCCTAGACATTTTAAATAATGCAAGATAAAACAATTTTAAGATCACTTAAATCAAACACTAAATTGGGTCAATGACCTTTATAAAGGGATAAACTGCAAGAGACAGAAATGAAAAACTAAAAAATTTGAGTGAGGAAGCAATGGCCACTTTGATGCCATAAAGAAACTACTAATGAACTTAAATACGGATACTACATCACTGATTAATTATGTATCACATAGATTTCCTTGAAAAAGTTATTAGGTGACTTTTAAATTGATTCAGAAATAAAGCAAAAATATTTAAATTTAGGGAATATAAAGTGAGATACAGATCATAATCAAGATACAATGTTGCAGAGTTCTCCTATCTGTAAAAGAACTGAGCCATAGACAGGCTTTTTATTGTAATGTAAAATGGAGGATTAGTTTGGCTGTGCTTGGAGACAAAAAAAAATGCAGAGAAAAAGTAAGATCTTGAAAGTAGCTTGATGGAAAAGTTCGCTGAGTCTCAATAACATTGGGAGGAAGTGGGGTATTAGTGTCCTCTCTTCTGATAAACTAGAAAGAAACAGAATGGTCACAATGACAGCTCACTAAAGTTTTAGATATCCTTTCTCACCAAATATGATTAATTGTGTTCCCTAAACTGCCTTTTCAAATGCTTGCAGCCAATCTAACTGAGAGGTTCTCCAATGTATATACTTTATTGCCACATTGAGCCTTTGTAAAATATTAGCTTCATGGACAATGCAGAACCACAAGGACAAACACATATCTAAAAAAGAGCTATGAATCCTCCTCCCTAAAAAAGAATGGAATTAATTCCCTATGCAGCTTATAAAACCATGGCAAAGAAATTTAAGAGAATGATTTCATAGTTTCATACAATTAAACTAAGTTAAGACAAACTTTCTGGTATGCATTATAGGTTGATGGTAATTCTCAGTACTGTTGGAGGACAACTCATTTTGAACTACACCTGTCTGAATTCAGATAACAGTTCAACTAACATGAATGCAATTCTAATCAAAATCACAATGCCATCCAACATTAAAAACTAATTTTAGGGCTTCCCTGGTGGCGCAGTGGTTGGGAGTCTGCCTGCCGATGCAGGGGACGCAGGTTCATGCCCCGGTCCGGGAGGATCCCACATGCCGCGGAGCGGCTGGGCCCGTGAGCCATGGCCGCTGAGCCTGCGCGTCTGGAGCCTGTGCTCCGCAATGGGAGAGGCTGCAGCGGTGAGAGGCCCGCGTATCGCAAAAAACAAAAAAAAACAAAAAACAAAACAAAAAAAACCCTAATTTTAAAGAATGATATTATAAACGGGTGTTGAATTTTACCAAATCCTTTTTATGCAACAGGTGAGGTCATTATGTGGTTTTTCTAATTTGATTCTGTTAATGTAGTGACTATGAGTCAATACATTGACTGTTTTTTAATATTAAACCAACCTTGCATTCTCAGAATAAACCTCATTTGGTGATTTTAGAACTATATCAATAAGGTTACAGTGTTTTCCTTGGGGACAGTAAGGGCAGACAATATTTTGTTTTCTACCATAAGCATGTATAATTTTAAAGACATGGGGGTAAACTGTTTGGTATAGACATAATAAATCATTGAGAAAAGAGTATAAGGGCTGGCTTAAATCTTACCTAGAATACTTAAAGGACAGAAAAGCAAATTTGATAACACTGACTGAATTTCATTTAATACAATATCAAAAAAATTGAAGGACTTTTTATAAGTTTACCTGTTCCGCTTCCACATAAATGAGGGGGAATCCCATTTGTTTGGTCCAGGTATTCATCACAGCGGCTATAGGTTTACCACTGGCATTTTCTAAACTTTCCCAGAGATCCTCTAGAAGATATACAAACAATGAAAATCTAAAATGTTTCCATTTTTATTTTCCTAAACAAACCAGAAATTTTATATAACTCTTGGCACTGCAACACTGACCAATTTTGTGGTTCTTTCAGGTTCAGGAACAGTGGGCCAAATTAACGTTCCCCTTGCCTTCCCATTAAGTGAACTCTATGGTCTTATATTCTAAGATGTTCTTAATTGTTCCAATTTATTAAAAAATTACAAGTTATAAACAAAAGACAAACAGGTGAGTTCAAACAAGAAGAAACCGAAACAAACAAATGGAAACATATTCAAGGTCACTACTAAACAATCATTCACAAACTTAAAACTATTATACCCATTCAATTAACAGAAGTTTAAAAAATACTCAATGCTGATGCTGTTTTTGACCCATATGGTCAAACAACTCTGGTGGTAGAATAAGCAAAACAACAATACAATGTGGTACATACTATAACAGGGGCAAGAACAGAGAAAGAAAAATCCAAAGAATAAAGGCTTCACAAGAGGTAAACTTTTGGTCTGCAGCTTGAAGAGGAGTTGTTCATTAGACAGTGGGAAAAAGAGCATTCCAGGTAGACAGAATAAAGGTACAAAGAGGTAAATAAAAAGGAATTCGCCGGCGTCCAGTGGTTAGGCCTCTGAGCTTTCACTGCCGTGGGCCCGGGTTCGATCCCTGGTCAGGGAACTAAGATCCCATAAGCCATGCAGCACGGCCAAAACAAAAAAGAGGAAAGTATAAGAAATGACAGAAAATGTCAGTACAGCAATACATTCAATAAGCTGAAGACAGAGGCGCATGTGTGGGAGCAACAGGCCATGAGGCTAAAAAAGTAGGCAGGGGTTGAACTGTTCAAGACTGTATGGCTTACAAAGAAGTATAGACTTTATCGTGAAAGGAATGTGGCATCTCAAGTGTTTTTAATCAGTAGGGTGATGTAATTAGATATTTCACTTTAGAAAGATAACCTAGCTAGCCTCAGAGTGAGAGATGAAACTGAAGAGAGTGGGACAAGGCGAGTAGTAAATTAGTAGTGAATTCCAGGGGAGAGATTAAGAAAGCATAAATTAAGGGCGGGGCGGAGACAGTAGACAGAGAGCACTACAACTGCTACAAGAGGATAAAAATCATGGATGATTAACGGGAATGTATTTGAACTGCCAATTGTCTTTCATAAGTAACAAAAACAAACCAAAAAAAGTTACATGGTACACCCTGTACCAGTTACACTTTGGTAAGCTAAAGTACGGTCCATGAACTAGTAGCACTGGCTTCACCTGGGAGTCTGTTAGAAATGCAGACTCTCAGGCCCCACCCCAGACCTATACTAATGACATTACACAAATCTTGTATTTTAAACTATTTTTGTTCACTAAGGAACTCAGCTTCACAGTCAATCAACTATTACACCTTTATTCTTCCTTTTGACTCTAATATCTAATAGACCATCATAAAATCTTAAGAATTTACTTCATTGAAAATCTGTAGTTCCACAAGTTCACTCCTACAAATGGTTAATTTGCAGCTATTTTAATGGCCAATGGTCAACGAAGGGCAACAAAACCCACAAATCATCAAAAAGAACAAGCTCTGGTAAAGTAAACAGAACTTTTCAGACTCTTTAAAGTGACAAAACATTGAGCTGTGGAAAGCAGACTACTGGAGGATGACCAAAAGGATAATAGGTCCTGATTCATATTGTTGATCCATGATGTAACACATCTTCAAATACGTCGACTCTATTTCCTATCCAGCACATGGAAAATTAAGTATTTAGAAAAAATAAAATGTCACACTCTAGATAGTATGCCAACACTTTCTCTCCATTTCTATCTCAATGGATTATTGAGATAGAAAGATTACCTGTGGCAGCATTCTTTTGTTGAAACTTGGTTAAATACATGTTCATTCCTTTCTTAAAGTCCTGAGAAAACACAATTTTTAAAATCCAGGAGAGTCAGAACTTAGAATTATAGTATATTTTGAGTATATAGTACTCAAAAACTAATTTACTCAAATTACTTGACTGTTAGATTTACTAAAACACATGTATCCCCCAATGTCTACTACTTTCTGTTTAAAAATGCATACTCTTTGCCTTCTACTTTTGCTTTTAAGTTTTATACCAGACTTCCACCAACCCCCAAAACATATCTGCAACATCATTCATCTCAGAGACCAAAATAATCAGCATAAAAAGAAATAAAGACAAGCCAGAGTACTATCCTTATAAATTCTAGAAAAATCACTTAGGAACTTAACCTAAATAAAATCAAACTTTTTTTTTTTCATGCAAAACTCTATGGCTTCAGCATAAAAGAATGGAAGATTTTTTAAATTGCTTTTTTACCTTATCCCCAATGTAGTCATGTAGCATTCGGATGACAGATGCACCTTTGCTATATGATATAGCGTCAAATATCTCATCAACTTCAGAAGGATGGCCCACACTGACCTAGCAGACAGTGTGATTCAAGGTTATGACAGGAAGCAGACAGCCTGTAATACTGAATTACATAAAAAGCTTTCTAGGAAAACCCTTCTAAATCATAAGATACTTTTTCCCTTTAGGTTGACTCATAACGTGTAATTGTTTAAAAGGGCTTAATAACTAATACTAATAAAATAGAATATATAACACAATCCCCATCATCTCTTAGGACCTGGGTTCCAACCTTGGCACTGCTTTGCTGGGAGGCAAGTCACTATTGATCTCTTTGTGGGTAGGGAAGTGAGGGTAAGGAAGGGAGAGATGAAAAACATTTGACGTCTTACACTAATTGTAATGGCTTACAGTTACACAGGACCCTGGTTAAATATGTCCAGGTAGACTCTAAGTCTAGCTCTTTAGAGGCAAAATTTATACAGATAAACTAGCTAAAATAAGGACAGGCTAACTCAAAAGAATTAAAATATTTATATAAAAACAGACAATGACAACAATAAAAAGTATGTTCAGAATTTTCTCTGAAACAACAGAATCATACTACCCAACAGCTATGGTTCCCCCACACTATTCAATAAAAATCTATTTAGTGAATGCTTATGGGTACAGAGCACTTGCTTCTACACAGATCATAGATGTTTAAAAAGAAACATAATTAGAACTTAGTATTGCTAGAATTTCAAGAATGGAAACATAAACTACAAAAGTAAATGACATCACCCATGCAATTTTCTTTTCAGAGTCCTAAGTATCTCTATAAACAAATTATATATTTTATTGAAAATGAGAGCAAAGGCCAATGAGTGAAAATTATGTCTCACTTCAATAGGATGGCTGTTATCTAAGGCATCAAGCTCCTGGGCACGTGTGTAATCAGCAGAAACAAACTGAGTCCAGATATCATACTCTGGGAAGCAGTGGTCTACACACAGATATTCAATCCATGATGCAAAGCCTTCATTTAACCAAAGATGAGTCCACCATTCCTAAAAACAAAAGATGGAAATATATTAAGAAAACAAGATGCTTGTCACTCCACTAATTTAAAAAACTCATATGTCCCTTCCACTATACTCTAAAGCTCTTAATGAACTGAAATTCATTTCAAAACATTTAGTGAATAACTCACATCCCTGAACAAAAGAAATGCCAAGAAAGGCCAACCTGGTGACACTAGCATTATCACCACTGCTAAGTAAATTTCTGGTACTGAAGGTAGAAAAGGAGGAAGAAGGAGGATGAAAAACACCCTAAATACGGAAAAGGGGAAGAGAGCGCATAAATATAGGCAAGAGCCTACACTGTCATATAAAATTTAGTTTAATAAACAGTTCTCTTAAAAACAACAGAAAGCTTATCCGGACCAAACAAGGAAAACTGGAAACTATTTCCACAATGACAGGGAAAAATCACTGTTGATTGAAAAGTTAAACTTTCTAGATAAACAGAAAAGCAGTACTGCTTATATAAGAATTATGTGAAATTAACAGAAATGTCATGGCAGTAAGTAGTTCAGTAACGAATTAGTGTTTAAACATTTATGAAATATAAAATTCTCATCTGTTAATAAGAATTAACAGTGGAGTGGATAAAGAATATAATGGGTCACAGACAAAATCAACTTTTTGAAAAAGAAATCAACTTTTTAGAAAGAGATTTCAATCTAATTTTCATTAAAGTTGATTAAATCTCTTATGAAAAGAAAGCAATACTATATGAATTTAGGACAAAGGACTAATGCAATGGTGAAAAACAAAAGGGCATTTTAAAATTCTGAAAAGATCAAATATTTTCAATATCAACTGATAAATGGCTATCTGTCTATATGCTTTGTGCACTTATTTAACTAAAAGCCTCCACTGAGATAAGCTGGTACAAACCTAGTAATTTTCCAACTATCTCTAAGCCTTTGAATTTTGGTTAATGAAACAAGTGACATCTAATAACTAGAGGTTGCTCCAATCCAGTAAAAAGTTGTTTAAAAGCAAAATGAGAATGCACACATTTCCCCTACTAAAATTTATTACTGGAAGTTTAAAAATAAAATCATAAAAAATAAAGTCTGCTCAACACTGAGCAAAAAAAATTGTTTGGCAGCAACAAACTTGCTGCATTAGGAGAAAAGAATGTTTCTGACATACTGAATACAGGTACTAGTATACTTACTTCCACATAAAATTATATTTCAAAAAAATTTTTTTTACCCCTAAGCAAAATTTTAAACATCCAAAGCAAAAAGGAAAGGATTTACTTTCAAGGGCTGACTTTCTTTAGAAACTCTTTCAAATATGTAAGAGTTGCTAAATGTTTTCCTTTCTTGCTTATTTTTGTGACATGTGGACTCAACTAATATCCAAATTGGGCTCTGCTCTTTGGCAGCCTAAAATGCCATCAGGGAATCTGGCTGGCTCCAGAATCTCCAGTTCTTTCTTTGCAGAGGCACTTCTAGTTCACTTATTAAACGCTGGGCTCCCAAGCTCTAACATAGTTGGCTGCTATAGATAGTACTTATTCAGAGTAAGAGAGAAAGGTCAAGACTAGAGGACAGAGATCATTCACTGCAAACATTATAATAAACAAGAACTTCAATAGGACAGTTGGAAATTTTAATATACTTCACAGTTATTGTTTCTTTGCTTTCATTTCTGTCAAATTTCAACTTAAAATTTCAGGCAATGAAGAAAATGACCCTTAAAAACATTTCAACCTAATCAAGGATAGTTTGTCATTTATCAGGTTACTTTACAGCTAGTGAGCTACATAATATATATGACACAAGAAACTACAATTAGTCTGAATCTCACTGCATGGAATCTCTCTACCTAAATGGAATCTCTTCCTTTCACCCAAATTAGTATCATGACTCCCCCCGCTTGCAGGTAGTATTTAGAACAGTTTAGGAAGTATTTTCTGTTGAATAAAGATTATCTACATGCTTTTGATCAACAAGAATATTCTGATAAACACTTCAAAGTGGACCTTTTAAAATAAAGTTTTTCAATCAAAAAACTACTTTTTTGGTACAACATTCCAGCCAAACCTGAAATACTATGTAGACAAAAAAAGGTGCAGCAGGAAAAAAATAAATATATTTGAGCACTTAAAAATATTAAATACCATAGTAACAAGATTTCCAAACCATTGATGGGCGAGTTCATGTCCCACAACCAGGGCAACCCACTGGCGTGATGAAGAACAGGAGTTTTTTGGATCAATAAGCAATGCAGTCTCCCTGTGTTTAAAAAAAAATTTTTTTTTTAAGTATTACAACCAAAGCAGGCATGCAGAAGTGGGGGAGGGAGATTCAAACAGTAAATAAGATGGTCAAGTTAGGCTTTAAAGATGTCAAGAAAACATTTCCTCAGAGTACACAGGATAGAAAAAGTTCGGGGAAGATTAAAGACACCACTCCAATAGAATTCATAACAGAAGATCAAAGATGTGACACAAGTTTAATTATCAGTTTGTTTATAGGACAGCTGCCTGAAATTTCAGAAAAACTTTGTCTAAAGGATTAGGGATTATTGTGCTAGACAGAGAGAGAAGACAGTCCTTCCATTAAAAGAAGGGGAGCAGAAAGTGGGGGGAAGATACATTCCACAGTCCTAAAGAGAACACTGAGCAGGCTGTCCAAAACTTAGCTCACTGAAGAAGGCAACTGAAAGTGGAAGACAAAAACTTGTTTACAGACACTGCTTTTAAAATTATACAACCTACATGTTTGTATTGTGGTGACAGACATGCAAAAATTTGGCCAGAAGATATTAAATCAGGGAAAGTTCTTCAAGCTGGATATATAACTATGTAACTACTAGAAGGAAGAGAAGGCACTGAAATGAGAAACTCAGCCAAAAATACATCTACAAATGCTACTAATGCCAGATGCTCACTTTAAAATCTTATACTCCAGAGGGTGTTCATCTGCATTCTTGAAATGTTCAAGGAAGTGGGGGGAGGTAGGAAAATTTATGACAGATCATAAAGCAGAAGCTACTGAACTGTACTTAGGAGTGAAGCTCTCATGAAATCAGTGATTTAAAAAGATAAGGCAGGGTAATACATCATTAACATACCTATAAGTAACAAGGCCCCAGTTCTCCATGGCACCTTCATAAAACAAATATAAACATTTATTGATATTTATATATACTTCTTCTTGAAAAATCATAAAATTCAAAAAAGTTATTACAATTCATCAATAAAATGAAATTTACTTTACCAGCTGCAAAGTCTGCAATAGCAATGAGATCAATTTTAGGTAGAGGATAAGGAACATTGAAGTAGTCCTTATAAAAAGGCAGAGTTTTAGCAGCAACCTATAAAAGTATAGACAAAAGAACCATCTGATAAATCTTACTGTCATTCATATAGAAATCCACAAAGGAATCCTGTTGCAAGCCAAATATCTCAAGTTACTAGAAACCAACCCTGGGGAGCCCCACCTCCAAAGAGTGCTTTAGCCCTAAGCTTTGTATGTCAGCCAAACTTTAATCCATTTATAATTCAGAATGAAAAGTATAATTACGTATTTTCCCACCCACTCTCTGGGTAAATAAATTCTACTCTAATATTTTCTTAATCATTATCTTGTAAAATGTTAATAAAACACCAAAGTTGCTAGTTCCCAGATTCTATTAAAAGTAAAACCAAAGTAGTACATGAAATTTCAGATTAAATTATAAGTAATTGTACTAATAATTGATCAGAAATGTAAATTCCCCAACCTGGAGTTATGGACTGTTGGAACAATCCTCTTCAAGTACATTTACCTCTAACGCAAATTTTCCTTGCTCTGCTTTGCCAACAGGGGTGTAAACACGGACACACACACCATCTTTTGACCTTGTTTCTACAAAGTCATATTCACCCACAACAAATGCCACCAGATACGTAGACATGACAGGTGTGCGAGCAAACTTCACTTCCACTACATTTTCATCATCAGGATATGGTTTCCGATCAATTACATTCTTTAAAAAAAAAAAAGGAAAATTTAACAGATTTACATTAAATACCTTAGAGCAAACACTAGCCAAAAACTCTAGGCTTTGGGGCCTTTTCTTCCCCCTTTCCAGCACTGCTTACTTCTCTATCCTAATTCATCCAGTGCTATTATGCTGTCAAGATCTTTCCTATTAAGAAGGAAAGTCACCTGATAAAGCATTCACACTAAGAAACTGGAGCCTAAAGTGTTAAAACTTCCAAGGATTTGTAAGAAAAAAGAAGCAACTTTTCTTGAATACCTACTAATATGCCAGATACTGGGATGTTTTAAGACCTCAATACTTTTCAAGTGAATGAAGGATAGGAGACAACAAATATTAATGAAAATAAAATGTAATTGTGTAATCAGACATTTCAAAGGGTACAGATTTCTAGATTTAGAGCATTCTCTGTACAAAGGTTGGCTCTAAACAAATTAGTCACAAAATCTCCACTTTACCTTTGGAGTCCCCTAATTTCCCTTTGGTGTTCTCCCTCTTTTTCCTATTCAGGATCTCAGTTTCCTCAAGGTCTCTCTATTCTTTCTTCCAAGTAAGACTTATTCAAGAATTGATCCGATAAACTCATTCATACTAAATTGTAAATGAACATTTCAGTGTAATATATTAGCTTCCTCTCTGAGAATATTTGAGAAGAGAATCTATGGAATTCTCTCCACCAATAAAGGAGGCAAAAGCCAGTTATTTTCAGGTGCAGCAGGCATTTCCAAGTTCCCTAGACTCCTATTATTATAAGCTACAAGCTACTCTATGTCTTAAGTAAGGCAGTCTCAGACAATACACTTCAAGTAGTGAATGCTTACTCTATTATGAATGAGGATCAACGACATCAGTGAAGGGAGCATATTCCAAGAATACAATCAGCCAAAAACCTAAATACACTTCATTATGTGGCTATATCTTTTGGCATTTAATAAGAATATCAGATTTTTTTTCTTTCAGGTAATATTTATTAAACTCATTTCTTATTTAGATTTCCAAATTGAAGGAATTAGATGATCTTGTTAATACAGTTTATAAAGAATTTCTTCCAGGAGGGGGGAAACTCCCCAAATAAGGCAATAAAGAAAAAGAAGGCTTTTCAGAAATTAAGAAAACTAACATTTGTGTTCCAATTATGTGTCAAGCACTGTGCTGGGTGGTTTCATGCTATCCCATCTAATCAGCAAACTAAATCTGCTAAACGCTTATTCAAAATATGAACATACTCACAAACACAAACGTACCATGTTTGATAAAGCTACTCTGTCTTTAGGAACAACCAATGAGATATCAAAAGTTGCTTTGATGGCAGGCTCATCCCAGCAAGGAAAAGCTCTCCGGGCATCAGTAGCCTTAAGAAAAGAATATGAAATATAAAATATCACAGAATTAACCTACCAGACTATTTCATGAAATAACAGACATTTCTTTCTTTCTATCATTTGTTCATTCACTTTTTCAAATATTTATTTTCTACTCAGTGCCAGGCAACAAGCTAGGCACTGACTACAAAGAAAACACAAGGTTTACTATCATTGCCACATCAGCAATTATCCAGGAACTAGGTCTGCTATAGAGCTTAACAATTTATAGTATTAGAATAACTGACAATTATACTTTTGTTTTTATTAAAACATTTCAATATTTCAAATTAAAGGCAAATGGCTTTATCTATAATGTCAACACAACACAGAGCACAGGAAGGTTAACAGTATACTACTGTAAGGATTCCATGATGGGAAAATATGACTGGTTGCCTCTCTGGCTTTGATTTCAAAATAAAAATAAAAATATCTCCAGAATTTTTGATGTGCTTTGTTCTTTATCTGGAATGGTAGCAACAGGAATAAAGACAGATGCTGTATCAGTTCCAAACAGGTCATTTGTTTAATGGCACTTCCATATACAACACATAACACTGTCACCATTTGACCTACCTTTTGAAAGAGATCTCATTCTTTCTTTAAAAATAAAAAAGAGCAAACTTGTTAAAGCAAAATAAGATTAGTGGTGCAGTAGAATACCAGTTATAAAAGAAAAAAATCTTTAATAAAATAGAAATAGAACCATCGACAAGATTCTGTATCTTAAAAAGAAGTAACGAAATATGCAGAGGAAGCACATACTTCTGAAAAAGGATTTCTCCAAGGAAAAACATTAGATGGCTGATTGTACTCTCAAAGAAACTAAATAAATTATGAATTCTACTAAAGAATAAATAAGACTAAAGATGTTTAAAAAAAGAATAAATAAGACATTTGGAACAGGAAGTAGAGTGTAAAGAAAGAAATGCACAGAAAAATTCAAATTAGGAGCAACAGCAGTAAATAAATGTATTTATATTAGAGGAAATCAAATGAATGACATAGATAGTAAGATTTAAGTTTCCAAAATATCCAAAGGACAAAGTGATAAAAGCAATCTAAGGTACATTTGGGGGATAGACACTAGAGCTAAAGTTATTATTAAATGATGTTCCTGAAGAAGAGATCAGAACAGAAACCATGATGAAGACGCAATAGAAGAAAATACTGCTACACTGAAGAAAGCTCTGAATATGCACATCAATAGGGTTCACCAATTATTAAAAGTTAATGAAAAGTGAACACCTGGTGAAATTTTTTAATTTTTACGTACAAAGAAATAATTTAACAAGCAATCAGGAAGAAAATAAAACAAAATTTTAAAATGTGTTACCCTACAAAGGGAGAAGAAACATTCTAGTCTGACTCCTCCCCCTCAACAAAATGAGACGTGAAAGACTTTAGAACAATATTTATGCACCTTTGAAAGAGAAAAATTGTAAGCCAGTTGTACCACTCTTATCACTGAAGAAGTTGGGCTTATTACTCACTGTAGCAAGGGAAAACTCACATCAAAAGAAACCATGGGGTATCTCAGTAAGAGTCTAAGAAAGAAACAATTATGTGATTTTGGATTTGGCTGAATGATTTGGAGGAGGATTTAAGAAGAAAGGATTCATTCTAAGTTGGGTGCTGTCAGAAAGTGGAGGCAATTTTATGAGTGGGTATCTCAATAACTGTTATTTACCTATGGAGAGGGCAGACTACATCAAGCCTAAAACTGCAAATGGTAAAGAAGCAGCAGTCATTCATTTTAACCAAGAGAGAGAGTTGTCTTTTGTGATTAACAAAGTGAACTTGTTTTTGTCTATGCTTGGATGAAATTATGAAGTGCCCTTGTTTTGTCTCACTTTATCATGGTCTCGGAGTGACCTTGTCTGAGGTTGGCATTCTATGATACTGTTTATGTCAAACAGGAAAACAACTTGGACTAGCTTTCAGTGCTAGGACAACTTCTGGATGTCAGGGGCTGCATTTTTCTTTTCCCCCCCAACAAATCTCTTACATGCTCAGTAAAACTGGTCATGTATAAAGGCAAATGAAAGATTTTCAGATATGCAAAGACTCAGGAAGTATACCACCCACATACCCTCTCTTAAAAAAAAATCATTTGGAGACACACTCCAGCCAACCATTCCAGGATGAAGAAGTGCTCAAAAGGGCTAGAGATAAGCATTGGAATCACACTCACACTCATACACACACACATACAGGTAACAAAATTATATTTAAATTGATAGGTCTATATCTATATATATCCATATATAACTATATATACAGACATACAGGTAACAAAATTTCAATACCTGGATTCCTTTTATACTTTGTACCTCTTTTTGTACCTGTGGCTTTTCCTACTAAATTAATAATGGTACTGTTATAAATAAAATCATTCCCCAGCCCACATCCCTAATTCTCTCTCTTGTATAAGAGAGATAACTGGCTGAGTATAAAATAAAAATTCCAAAATCAATAATACAATTATGGCAAAAGGCACCTAAGCCTCAAATAATCAGGCAAATAATAGAATTAGACCCTTGTCAGAATGTCTAATTTAAGGTCATAATATATTAAAGAATACCATACCTCAAACTGTGTGACAGCAGCATAGCGCACCTCTCCAGAAGGGGTAGTATATTTACTTCTATAGAAACCTTTCATTTTATCATTCAGCTCTCCAACAAAATCTATCTTTAAAGTTCCTGTACCTGTGATTGAAGATAAATGAAAACATTTTCATGGAGATATTAAGTACAAGTTATCAAAAGTATGTCCCTACAACACTAATTCAGCTGGCTATTGACAATGTTCAAATCATTCCTTCCTTTCTCAAATACTCCTCCTGGCAATGGAGAGAATACAGTATTTACTAAAGTAAATGGCAGACTAATCTCATGTTTAGGGTGACTGCTTAGAAAGTTCTTTAATTTTACTAACTTAGTCTCAAATTACCAATACATGAAGATAAAAGCAGGAAAAGAAATGAACATTTATTATTAAATGTATGACAAGCTATTGTGCATTGGTGCTTTAAAAATATTTAGTTGGGTAGGTATTGTCTCCATTTTTTCAGATGAAGAAACTGAGCCTGAAAAGTTAAATAACTTGTCCAAGGTCACACCATTAGTAAGTAGCAAGAATAAGATTAAAAATTTAGGTCTGTTTAATCCAAAGTTCATGCTCTCTGCCAATTATACCATGTAAATTGGTCCTTTTAGATGACTTCATGCCAATTATTCTATTATTAAGACAAGACACAGATGTTCAATCCAAATGGAACACTGATTCCATACATTTGTAAGGAACTATAGAGAAGACCAATGATTTGATCAGCAACAGGGCATAAAACAAACTTTTACAGTTACCTCAGTCATTTGAAATCTAATAATATTAAAGAAATAAATTTTAATCAATAATTATTAAATGCAAATAAAAATGAAACCTGAATACATATACCATTGTTATATAAGAGCAAAATCAATTTAGACAAAATGGGAGTTTCTGTTTTGTTTTTTACCGAAGTGTATTTGATTTACAATGTTGTGGCAACCTCTGCTGTACAGCAAAGTGACTCAGTTATACATAGAGATGTTCTTTTTTTTATATAAAATGTGAGTTTTGGACTTCCCTGGTGGTGCAGTGGTTAAGATATCTGCCTGCCAATGCAGGGGACACGGGTTTGAGCCCTGGTCCAGGAAGATCCCACATGCCACGGAGCAACTAAGCCTATGCGCCACAACTACTGAGCCTGCAAGCTACAACTACTGAGCCCATGCGCCTAAGAGCCCATGCTCTGCAACAAGAGAAGCCACCGCAATGAGAAGCCCATGCACCGTAACGAAAAGTAGCCCCCGCTCACCACAACTAGAGAAAGCCCGCACACAGCAATGAAGACCCAACACAGCCAAAAATAAAATAAATTAATTTAAAAAAAGAGAGAGAGAGAAGAAAATGTGAGTTTTTATGAGTATATATACAGCTGACCCTTGAATAATGCAGAGGTTAATCCACCTATAACTTATACAGGGCCCTCCATATCCACAGTTCCTCCACATCTCCTAATTCAACCATCCTTGGACTATGTGGTACAGTATTTACTACTGAAAAATATCTGAGTATAAGCGGACCCATGCAGCTCAAACCTGTGTTGTTCAAGCATCAACTATGCTCTCTTTCGCTAACAGAAAAAAATTATCACCATTATCTAGTAGTCGTCTACTAAATTCAGATGCATGACAAAACAATAATCCCATTCTACATTTTACAAATCCAGTCACAAAAAAAAAACCCCAAAATGTTGACTTTGTAATAGATCCCTTTAAAGTGCCTATTTATAAAAGAATCTAGAGCATGGGAATCTAACAAGTCAGATACAGTATGACTATAAAGTAATTAGCCACTTATATTAAAACTTTTATATCCTAATGTTTCAAACTGTCATTTTGGAATGCTGTAGAGCAATGACACTGACATTGTTCAAAATGTTCTTACTCTCTCTCTGACATATCCTTTTGGATGTTCTCAAAGTCATGTCTTCACCTTCCAAAACTGAACTTGCTTTTTGGAAAGGTCCAAGTCATGAAGAGTTCAAGTCTACAGAATATGTGAATGACAAATTGCAATCTATTTCTAGACAAAACACTAATTGTGTCTATGAAATAATTAAACTGATTTTCTTATGTGCCTCAAACTGGCTCTGAAAATAATTTCAAGTGAAAATTTCAGAACTTTGCAGCAAAGTCACCACTAAAGAAAGTGCCACATTCTTAAATTAATCGTGCTGGGAACATAAAACAAAACAACTCAGTTGAAGGTCCAATGAATAGACATTTGTGATAGTTTTTTTTTAAAACCAGACATTCTGTCTGAAAGGGTCAATAAATGCTTTTTTCTTTATATTTATTTATTTTATTTATTATTTATTTTGGCTGTGCCAGGTCTTAGTTGCGGCATGCAAACTCTCAGTTGCAGCATGCTTGTGGGATCTAGTTCCCCGGCCAGGAATCAAACCCAGACCCCCTGCATTGGGAGCACAGAGTCTTACCCACTGGACCACCAAGGAAGTCCCAATACTTTTTACTTTTAAAGAGAATGATAGATTACTGGGACAGGAAATAAGAATACAGTAAAAGAATCTGAAAGAATTCTAAATGATTGATACTGAAGAGTTTAGCTATAAATAATAAAAAATTTCTCTCTATTTTCATTAGGAATTCACTGATTTTTTTTTTAATTTTTATTTATTTTCTTTATTTTTTTGGCTACATCAGGTCTTCGCTGTGGCGCTCGGGCTTCTCTCCAGTTGCTGCATGTGGGCTTCTCTCTAGTTGTGGTGCGCAGGCTCCAGAGCATGTGGGCTCTGTAGTTTGTGGCATACAGGCTCTCTCATTGAGATGCGCGGGCTCAGTAGTTGTGATGAGCAGGCCTAGTTGCCCCACGGCATGTGGGATCTTAGTTCCCTGACCAGGGATCGAACCTGCGAACCCTGCATTGGAAGGCAGATTCTTTACCACTGGACCACCGGGGAAGTCCCTCACTGATTTTTTTTTTTTAAAAAGCAGATGTGTTCACATTAATAAAGTTTACAAGGAATATCTATTAGATTACAAAAACCCCTTTAAAGATAACTATTTGATGGAACTTTATGTTACAATTCCATAAATGGAATTGGCCAGTCTGTTTTCCCTAAGTCAGCTGTTAAGATGTCTTTTATATAACTCATATTCCACAGTAAATCTACTTCTGACTTTTCTTATTTGGAATAAAAGTGGATTTAAAACTCAAAACTAAATAAGAAAGGCTGCTTACACTTTTAATTGGTTTTAAATCTCCAAGGTCATCATACTATATAGCAAGATACTGACAGTGACCACTTCCAAAAAGTGGCATACTAAACAAAATATAAATTATTGGGAATTCAAACAAAACACAAGTTTAAGTTTTTTTAATATATTAATATTTTAGTGTCACATTATACAATACTAATTACAAAGTATCTGCTATTGATATAGTAGAATTTTAGGGCAAGAACAGGAGGGAAAAGGACTTCACAATAAATTTCATTTATGAAATTTATACCATATTGACAAACCAATTGCCAGAAAGTCTGATTTTATACCTATTTTCACACATAATTGACACTGCTTCCTCAAATTAGATACCTTATTTGAATATCCAATGTATGCAATATTTATCTGCTTGGGGTACTAAGCCTCTTAAAATATACAATAAGCTCATTTATTAATTAAACAACTGAAAAATTGGGACCTCCTCCAAAAACCTTATTTGTTTATTAAAGCTTAGGAGAGTATAATAATTGTTGTAAAACCTGAGGTAATAAAATTACTAAAAACTAAATTATTAAAAATTTAATAAGCCTACCAAACACTATGAAATTTGAGACAGATTACTTTATATAAAGAGAAAATAAAGGTCTCTGCCTTTCTGTCACCATTTCTTATGATCCTGTTTTCCACTCTTCAAAATGTTAACATCTTCTAGTGTTTCTCCAAATGAACGTCACTCTACAGGATCCTTAACCACCGATTCTGAGGCTGTTAGGCCTTACAATGATCATGGTAAGTTAACCATTATTCTAGAATGGTGCTAATTTCAGAAAAGAAGATATTTTACTTAGCTATATAATATTCGGCATGACTGTTAAGTTTGAAGAGGCTAAACACAAAGGTTACTAATATCCTCCTGATATATGTTCAATATTTACTCCATTACCAGAAGAGAGACCACTTAAAATTTGAAAAAATAAGGACTTTATTCTTAAAGCAAAGAATGACTGGGTAACTTTGACCCAGAGAATCTTGGGAAAATGTGAAAGGCAGTGATTTTTGAACAGATATTTATAGATATTCAATAATTTAATATAGTCACATCTGCAAATAATTTTTTAATTCTAATATTCATATCAATTACTTATGTGTATTGTTATATTAGCTAAAAATCTCCAAAACTCTGTCAAATGATAGTATACTAATGGTCATAACCTTCACTGACTTGTTCCTGCTTTTATTAGAATTGACTTAACTTACCATGTCTACTGTAAACAGTCCTTATCAAGAATGATGCAGCTCTTATATACTGATAATAAATGAACTCATATATATAAGGGGAAAAGAAGGGTACAGAATATGTATGACATGCTAACTTCTGTGTTCTTAAGTGGTACATACATAAATGCTTATAAAAGCACGGAACAGTTTTGAAAGGATACATAGGAAACTGATCACTTCTGAGAAGTGGAGCTGAGAGAGGAAGACAGGACAGAATGACAAATTATCACTATATATCATTTGAATTTCAAACCATGCCCATGTATTATATTTTTTAATATTTAATTTAAAAAATAAAAAGAGCATAATGTGGTGGTTAGAAGTGCAAAGTTTTTAGTTAAACTGCTGGTGTTCAAATTCAGACTCCGCCTGAGTTTATTTAACTTAAATAACTTGCCCAAGGTCAATAGCTAGTAAGTCATTTTTATTTCATTAATTTCTGCTCTTAAATCTTTATCTCTTCTACTTTCTTCAAGCTATCTATTCTTTTTGTCTAATTTTGATGTTGATGCTTACTTAGCTAATTAATTTTCAGTCTTCCTTCTTAGCTAAATATACTCTCTGAGAATGTTTTACCTGCATCCCACATGTTTTGTAAGTAGTAATTTCATTATTCAGTTCTAAATATTTTCTAATTTCCCTAACAAATATTCTTTGACTCATTAATTTTCAGAGGTATCATTTTTCCAAAGAAGGAATTTTTTTGTTTCTCTTTTGCAACTAACTTTTTTATCTTTTCACAGTGTGAACATAGAATATAGTCTGTAATGATACAGATTTTAAATTTTTTTTAAAGTTCATGTTACTTCTATCAAAATAATATTTCATAGTTTAAAACCTCATATAGTTCTACAGGCTTACATATGTAAGCTGCAGGCACCTGCCCAATGCCACTTACTCCCTACACTTGCCTCAGTAGCAACTCTGTGATTTCTAAATACCTTGCTTATTTAGCTATTTTTTCATTTTACAATTTTACACACTCTTTTCTTCTTACTATAAAAAGTGAAGCGGGGCTTCCCTGGTGGCGCAGTGGCTACAAATCCGCCTGCCAATGCAAGGGACACGGGTTCGAGCCCTGGTCCGGGAGGATCCCACATGCTGCAGAGCAACTAAGTCCGTGCACCACAACTACTGAGCCTGAACTCTAGAGCCCACGAGCCACAACTACTGAAGCCCACACATCTAGAGCCCATGCTCCGCAACAAGGGAAGCCACCGCAATGAGAAGCCCGCACACCGCAACGAAGGGTAGTCCTCGAAAAAAAAAAAAAAAAAAAAAGAGTAGCCCTTGCTCGCCGCCCCTAGAGAAAGCCTGCGTGCAGCAACGAAGACCCAACACAGCCAAAAATAAAATAAATAATAAAAATAAATACATTAAAAAAAAAAACAGTAAAAAGTGAAGTGTAGCTAAACTACTTCTCCACTCCTACATCTTTTACAAAGAATTAAATTTTCTGTAACCTTCCAAATCTGAAAATATTTTATTCTCTTTAACTTCACAGTTGGGCTAAGCACAGAATTCTAGATTGAAAATCAGATTCACTCATAATTTTGAAGGAACGGCCATACTAGAGTCTAGTTTCCACTGTTCCTGATGGTAAAATCTACTGCTATTCTGATTCCTGAAATTTGAAGGCAATCTGTCAGTCTTCCTTCCTTCCTCCCAAGTCCCTCACCTCGGGTAGAAACTCTTTGAGAGTCTCACTTTACCCCTGAAAGTTCTAAAATTTCCTCTGATGTGAGACTTTTTACATTTGAGTCAGTCCCTCTCAGTAGTGTATTTTTTTCAAACCTAAGGCTCATGCCCCATCCGTTCAGAGAAATGTTCATGTTTTGTGTCTTTCATCATTTCCCCTTACCATCTTCTCTGTCCTCTCTTTCACTAGATGGACATCCAGTCCTGCTAGATTGGTCTTCCAATTTTCCTAATTGGAAGATGCCTCTATTTCATCTTCTGCAACTTATTTTGGTTTTTTACTTCTAATGTATTATAATTTCCAAAAGTTTTCTTACTCTATTCCATACTGTCCTTATTTAATGAATGTAATATTAATAATACTTCTAAGGATATTAATCTGTTTGGGTTTTTTGAGGCTTTCTTTTCATTTGTCTTTGTTTCTTCCAAGTTCCTATATTTCTATTATACTTATTGTTTTGCTTTTTGCTTTATGTTTCATATTAGAAGTTTTATCAAATGTCTGGTAATTGTTGTGACTTTGCGCTTGGCCATGCTATTTGCTTTGGCCAATGAAATGTGAATGGACATCACCATCCACGCAGAAGCTTTAAATGTGTCTTTGTGGTTTGGCTCTGTCCCCATCTCTGAGCTTCTGCCTTCTGCCATGTAAGAGAAGAGCATGCTGCAGATAGTAGCTACTCACTACAGAGCCTAGAATGAGCAGACTTGTGAGCTTAGTGGTGCTCAGTAAAGTTGGCAATATGGCTGCAGATGATCAGCAGTCCTCAGGGCCATGTGTAAACAAGAAATATTTGTTGCAAGCCACTGACATTTGTGATCCCATCTGTGGGTTAAAAGGTACATACACACTTATGGAATATTTCTAGAAAGAAATAGAATATTTCTGGAAGGATTAGTAGACAATGGAAGTAGAAGGGGTCAGAGAGAGGGAATCTCAATTTTCAGGTTATATTCTTCAGTATCTTTTAATACATGTTCATGGCAAGCATTTGTTTTTATAATAATTTCACACAAAAATAATCTTAGTTAGAAAAAGACAAAATGAAAGGTCTTTAAGAGTATCAAAATAAAAGACAAAATTTCTCCAATTTAAAATTTTTCTTAAAATACTTTTATATTAAGGGAATATATTCTCAATATAGAAATTATGGAAACCAGAGAAAGGTATGAATAAGAAGAAAAATCGTCAATTATGTCAACAACCAGACATATAATTTCATTTGTACCATTTTAGAGATCTGATTCATCACCTTGTATATGTAATTTTGTATTCTGCTTTTCAATTTTACATTATAATAAGTACTTTAGAGTGTTAAGAATTCACAAACCTTACTTTTAATTGCTATATATATTCCACCATACATGTATGTCATAATTAGCTTAATTATTCCCTTAGTGTTGGACAAATGTATTAATTCTAATTTTTTACTACCTTAGGTAACGTCTCAATAGACATTTCTAGGCATAAAGTGTCTCCTGTATTTATGATTTTTCTTTAGGATATATTCCTATTACCAGAATTGCTGGGTCAAAGACATGAACATGTTTAGGCTCTTAATACATACTGCCAGTCCGCTTTCCAAATAAATTACATGGATTTACATTCTTACCAGTAATATGAGGCAGTCACATCATTGAGAATCGTTTTTTTACTTCAGCTTATATGACAGGCAAAAACTGACATATCAGTAGCTGTTGTTTTAATATTGCTCATTACTAGGAGGGCAAATATCTTTTCACATGTTTATTATTTATTTGCATTTTCTTGCATACAAATTATCTGTGGCTTTTCATTTGCTCACTACTCGAAGTCTTAGTGCTTTACCAATTGATTTGTATATGATTTCTTCCATTATATTAAGCTCAGAACATCTAGTTTCTTTGTGCTTTTATATAGAACATATAGTAACATACCAACGAATCTTTTCATCCATGCCCTCACTAGCATAATAGCTCCCTAATCTCTGGTTGTATCTCAGAATCATCTGTGGGACATTCATCTCAGAGATTTGGATTCAATTAGTAGAAGATGGAGCTAGGTAGATATATTTTTTAAAAACCGAAAAGGTGAAAACAATGCATTATGTTCTATGTTTTTTTATTTTTTCTGGTGGCCCAAAAGTTGAAGTGCACCTGACTCTGTCTAAAGCTCTGTCTTAATACTTAATCTCCTTAAAACAATGAGTTAAAAAAAAAAAGGGCATATGATAAATTTTTCTGGAAGAAGATGTCACTATTCATAACAGGATTTTACAAAAGCCATTTCTCCTACCTGGTTGGAGAGTACTAGGAAAAGACAAGGTGACTTTTTCATCTTCATTCTGATAGTTAAATCCTGTAGCATGTATTTCTGGAATGGAAAAAAAAAATTACTTCACAAATCTGACTGGACTGATAAGATCAAATCCAGATGGCAGCAAGTAACATTTTCAAGAGCAAAATCTCTACTAAAACTAAATATTCTTAATTTAATAAATTAAGTTTCTATTAACAAGAGTATCATTTCAAAGTAACCTATTTTAGGCTATGTAACCTAAGTTAAATATGCTCCTTAGAAACAATTACACATCCTATATTAATTCACAAAACTTTTATGATATAAGGGAAATAGGGCTGCTATAAATATGAAAAGGTTTTCTACCAGATTCCCAGACACGCTTCATTCTCATCTTTGTGTGACTATGATACTGCTTTATACGTTGCAGTCTTACTCATGAACATTTGAAATACTGAGCAGATTGCTAAGATTTCAGTGTTAAAGATACATCAGTAAAAGTTCTGTCCCCCACCCAAACATAGGTAACAATTCCAACAAGATATAAATCATATTTCCAGTGAAATTCTTTGTTACATTTTACAGAAATAAGGAAGGTGAAAACAGGTGTGTGGATTAAATTTAGACTTTGATTTATTCCCTACCAGGAGTGAGAAGAGTCTGCTTATTTAACTGATACTTCAGAATGCTTAGTTGACACTTTAGGAAAAGAGCTAAGTAGATCAACTCCCAACCACATCATATCCCCATTCCGAAAGAAAAACTGCCCAAAGAGGCAGCCTTAATAAGCACTTGAAAAGATGTTCAACATCTTTAACCATCAGGGAAATGCAAATCAAAACCACAATGGGAAAAAAAAAAAAAAACCCCACAATGAGATACCACTTAACACCTACTAGGATGACTATAACCAAAAAGATAGACAATAATAAGGTTTAAGGGAGGATGTAGAGAATTTGGAACCCTCATACATTGCTGATAGGAATGTAAAAATGTTTCCAAATGCTATGGGATGGACTTCCCTGGTGGCACAGTAGTTAAGAATCCACCTGTCAATGCAGGGGACACGGGGTTTGATCCCTGGTCCGGGAAGATCCCATGTGCCACGGAGCAACTAAGCCCGTGAGCCACAACTACGGAGCCCGCGGGCCTAGAGCCCGTGGTGCTCCACAACAAGAGAAGCCACAGCAAGGAGAAGTCCGCACACTGCAATGAAGAGTAGTCCCCACTCGCTGCAACTAGAGAAAGCCCAAGTGCAGCGACAAAGACCCTGTGCAGCCAAAAAAACAAACAAAAACAAATGCTATGGGAAACAGTCTGGCAGTTCCTCAAAAGATTAAATACAGAGTTACCATATAACCCAGAAATCCCACTCTTAGGTATATATCCAAGAGAAATGAATACATATGTCCATACAAAAATTTATACACAAATGAGATCTTAGTAGCCAAAAAGTAGGAACAACCCAAATGTCCAACAATTGATGGACAGAAAAAACGTGATATACAATGGAATATTATGCTACAACAAAAAGAAACGAAGCGCTGATATATGCTACAAAATGGATATGCCTTGAAAATATTATGCTGAGTGAAAGAAACCAGACACAAAAGGCCACATGTTTATATGAAATGTCCAGATTAGGCAAATCCATAGAGACAGAAAGTAGACTAGCTGTTGCCTAGGGCTGGAAGGTCATGCAGAAATGGGAAGTGACTGCTCATGGGTACTTTCTTTTTGCGATGATGAAAATGTTCTAAGGGACTACCCTGGTGGTCCAGTGGTTGAGAATCCACCTTCCAATGCAGGGACGCAGGTTCAATCCCTGGTCGGGAACTAAGATCCCACATGCCGCGGGGCAACTAAGCCCGCGCACTGAAACCGCTGAGCCAGTGCACCTCAACTAGAGAGCCTGCATGCCGCAAAATACAGAGTCCACGCACCACAACTACAGAGCACATGCACTCTGGAGCCTGCACACCACAGCTAGAGAGAAGCCCCCGTGCCACAACTAGAGAGAAGCTCGCATGCCGCAACGAAGAGCCCACATGCCGCAATTAAGACCCGACGCAGCCAAATAAATAAATAAATTTTTTTTTAAAAAAAGGGGAAGAAAATGCTCTAATTGATTCTGACGATGATTGCACAACTCTATGAATATATTAAAAACCACTGAATTGAACTGTATGGTGTGTGAATTATATCTCAATAAGCTATTATTAAAAGAGAGGTAGCCTTACCAGCCACAGGCTTAAGTTTGATATGGGTAACAGTGATTCAAATTTAGTAACATTCTATGAACCAGGCAAGATGCCCACAATTCACTTTTTTTTTCAAATGAGTCAGCCAAAGATTAAATGTCCAATGTTTCTTTTTTTTTTAAATATTTATTTATTTATTTAGGTTGCGCTGGGTCTTAGTTGCGGCATGCAGGATCTTTTAGTTAAGGCGTGCGGAATCTTAGTTGCCGCGTACGGAATTCTTAGTTGCGGCATGCAGATTCTTAGTTGTGGCATGTGGACTTCTTAGTTGCAGCATGCAAACTTTTAGTTGCAGCATGCAGACTCTTAGTTGTGGCATGCATGCGGGATCTAGTTCCCTGACCAGGGATCAAACCCGGGGCCCCTGCACTGAGAGCATGGAGTCTTACCCACTGGACCACAAGGGAAATCCCTCCAATGTTTCTAATACGATGGTTCAAACATGTCTTTATAAAGCCAAAATCTTTACAAAACCAATAAGAAACTATAATTTCAGTTTTTAAAAGAACTTTAATCAATTATTCCTCATTTTACAGATGAAGAAAATGAGGCATATAAAGTTAATGATTCACCTAAGGTCACAGAGTTGGACTAGAACTCAGTTCTCTTCCTATTCCTGTTGCCAAAATTCTTTCTGCTATCATAAGCTAGCTCCTAAATTTGAACAGAAACTCAAGACTTGGTATATATATACAATATTAATGAAATCTCTACTGAAACAATGACTTTTGCTGGCAAAAATCTGAGATTTGCTCTAACTTGATTCCCAAGAATAGAATCTTACTTTGCCTATAGGGAAGCTAAGAAGCACTTCAAGGCTTAAGAATGTACCTTTCTAACTAATATATGAAGTAGGATTATGATACCTCTGAGGTACTATGATCAAAGACCATCTCCATAAAAGTTTACTAAAGCTAACTTGTTTTTATAGATGCACAAAAAAGCTTCAAAATGGTAAGAAATGAAGCTAGAAAAACAAAAGAATAGCAGTTTTTAAATTGAAATAAGCAAGCACTGTCTATTGTTAGGTTACATTCTACAAAATATGCTTCCAAATGTACATATCAACTATACATGTGTACCAAAAAAGGAGTAAAATTCTCTTAGTAAAAAGGGAGTAGCCATATATTTGAATTCTTTAAATGTCTACTGTATTATGGGATACTCTTCCAATTACTTTATATTGGACAACATACTACTTGGCAAATGTACATTAGAGTTTGAAATAACCTCAGTCAGTTGTAGTTTTGTATATTTTGCATATGACACCACCATTTATCCAGTGGCTCAAGTCAAAAATACGAAATGATCCTAACTGCCTCCCTTCCATGTCTGTCTGTCTCTTATATCATACATCCAACAAGCAAATTCAACACCCTTAATCCCAGACTTTTCAGTGTCTCCACCACTACAGCCCAGTCCAGAGTACCATTATTTTCTCTCCTCGACCACTACAATAGCCTCTTAACATTGCTGACCAGGGGATTTTTGCAGAAACTGTGGCCGGCAATTTGTTACATAAGGGAATATTGAAACACCCAAGTTTGAGTAAATACCAACAACTTTTTTTGCACGTAATGTACTTATTTGAAACTTTGTACATGTCTTACTAAAGCATTCTAATATTTTGTTAGAGTGTGATATGCAGTACAGCAGGCACCTCTGTGCAGGGGAACAGAACATCTGTCACAAATATACCGTGTTTCACTACGCTTTCCCCTAAGAGCACACTACGCTTTCTGGCAGCATTTTTTTTTTAGTCCTGTGTATATTATTTCCTCTAGCATATATTCTTTTATTTTACCTGAGAGTCGACAAGGTGGATCTTTGTGAAACACCACAAGAAGGACCAGGTTCGGGACTACCACTACACTTACCAGAATGTCCAGTTACCCATTCTCTAGCTACTGCTAAGAAAAATTGCTTGTAAGTCATTTTATTCTATGCATTAAGGTTACAGTAAAATTTTAAATGCACTGAATAAACCTCAATTACTCAAATAGAAACTTACTTTCTTATACCATTTTCAAGTTTTCTGGAAGATACTGAAGTTTGCCAGATATTGATCAGACTGATCAACTCCTTTCATATATTTATTATACTCTAATACAGGGGTCCCCAACCCCCAGGCCACGGACCGGTAGTGGTCCGTGGCCTGTCAGGAACTGGGCCGCAGAGCAGTTAGGTGAGCGGCAGGAGAGCAAGCAAAGCTTCATCTGCCGCTCCCCATCGCTCGCATTACCACCTAAACCATCCCCCCGCCATCCGTGGAAAAACTGTCTTCCACAAAACCAGTCCCTGGTGCTAAAAAGGTTGGGGACAGCTGCTCTAGTATGTAAGTGGGCTTAGTTATCTGATGGCCAGTCCTGTCTTCCTTCCTGTAGATGTTATGGATCCATGCTATGGAGAGGCTATGGATGCGTCATGAATAGTTGTCACCATGGGGACCAGTCTCTGTCTTTCCATATAAGAAGAGTCACTTCTCCCTTCCGTAAGAATGTCATTTCTCCCCTCTGCAGATATTTAGATTTCTCCTTTAATTGGTTTGGTAGATCACGATTCTCTCTTATAGTCCCACAAACTCTGGTTTTATTTTCAACAATATTTCAGATGTGGACACACTGTTGTAATAACCGTCTTGGTAAATATGGTGCCACGAACCAAGATAACGTTGTAGGACCGATAATATTGTTTCTTATAGTTTCTTTCCTTCATCCATGTAAATCTCAAGGTTGCACATATATCCAGTTTCACTTTCACCAACCATCCTGACCAAAATTCTGTATTTTGTAAGTTTTCTGGGGTTACAGGTTTTGAATCTGAGTCATCCTCTCTACTTTATCACTGCCTCCACAAGTGACAGCTCTTGTCTGGTTATATAGATTGATTGAAATTTTGGTAGAGGGATTTCCTTGGTGGTCCACTGAGTAAGACTCTATGCTCCAAATCCAGGGGGCCCAGGTTCAATCCCTGGTTGGGGAACTAAATCCCACATGCATGCTGCAACCGAGAGTTTGCATGCCGCAACTAAGACCCGGCGCAGCCCACATAAATAGATAATAGATAAATAAATAAATAAATAGATAAATATTTTTAAAACTTATTAAACATTTTTGGTAGAAAATAAACCAAAAGAGGTTTAACTTTTGAAATTCTGTCTGTAGGAAGTGGAGTTCCTGAGTTATCATTAAAGTGAAGAAATGTCATTATTTGTTGGAACCTTCTTCTCGTCATAATCTTTGGAAAGATAGGTGTTTCAAGTAAGGTATCAGTCGACCAATGTTCCTTCCAGTGTGACTTTCTTATTTGTCCCATCAAAGTTATTAATCCAAGAAACTTCTTCATGTCACTATTGGTTACATCAGAACATTTTAAAGCCTCATCATACTTTTTATATGATTTTTCATTCTGCTGATGATACAAGTTTGTTTGAGACGTGACCAACTCAAAAAAGTCGTTACCAAAAATTATTTCACTAACATTTTGCGGGTTATTACATTCAATAGTTAAACCTGGGCTTTCCTGGTGGCGCAGTGGTTAAGAATCCGTATGCCAATGCAGGGGACACGAGTTCAAGCCCTGGTCCGGGAAGATCCCACATGCCGCAGAGCAACTAAGCCCGTGTGCCACAACTACTGAGCCTGCGCTCTAGAGCTCGTGTAACTACTGAGCCCACATGCCACAACTACTGAAGACTGCACGCCTATAGCCCATGCTCCGCAACAAGAGAAGCCACTGCAATGAGAAGCCCGCACACAGCAATGAACAGTAGCCCCTGCTCGCTGCAACCAGAGAAAGCCTGCACACAGCAACAAAGACCCAACGCAGCCCAAAATATAAATAAATAAGTAAATTTATTTATTTAAAAAAAAAGTTACACCTGACACACCTGTAAAGTCTTCTAATTTTTGTGAAATGTTGTCTTCAACCCACTCTTCTGCCGAAGAAAAGGATCATTCTCCAGCATCATGGGTTTCATTTTCACTTTCCATATCAGAATCAATCACTGAGGTGTTTTGTCTTTTTGTTGGTCTAATATTCACATTCGTCTGAATCAGAACTATGTTCTGAAGAACTATCATCTTCTGAAACACTAGTATATACGTTGCTCAGACAATCAGTGAAAGTATCTGGATAAAATTCACTGAAATATTCTTCACTCAAAATTTCACAATGCATCATTTTTGAAAACTTTATGGTAATAAACTTGCATTTATAATATACACAAGGTGGAACAAAAACCTAATGGAGCAAAATGTGAATGATAACGACAATCATAAGTTGTATAATGAACCCTTGATCAATTTTAAGCTCTAACAATGTCTCACGGTGATGTTAATTGTATCGGCTAACAAAAGACGTATTAATATGTCCCCGGTCAATAAATTGTTAACTGGTCTGTTTCCACTTTTGCTGCCTTATAATCTTGTCTTCACACAGCAGCTAGAGTAATCAGTGAGATCTAAGCCTCTAACAGAGTCCAAATATTCAGAATGAAAAGCTAAGTCTGCTTAAGATGGGCAATTATTTCTTGGAGAGGACCAAAAAAAGCACTCACCATAAAATTAAAAAATTGATAGATCAAATTTCGTTAATATCATACTGTACGGCACAGGGAACTATATTCAATATCCTGTGATAAACCATAATGGAAAAGAATATATATATGTAAAAAAAATTTTTTTAACTTGTAATTATCAAAAGACACTATTAAGAAAATGCACAGGCAAACCACAGACCAGGAGAAAATATTTTACTTTGTATATATGACAAAACACTTGTATCCAGAATACACATAAAAACTTCTACAACTCAGTAAAAAGACAGACAACCCCAGGGCTTCCCTGGTGGCGCAGTGGTTGAGAGTCCGCCTGCCAATGCAGGGGACACGGGTTCGTGCCCCGGTCCGGGAAGATCCCACATGCCGCGGAGCGGCTGGGCCCGTGAGCCATGGCCTTTGAGCCTGCATGTCTGGAGCCTGTGCTCCGCAATGGGAGAGGCCAAACACGGGCAGAATCTTCCACATTGGTCTTACCAATACAATGTCTTTCTAGATATGCTTCCTCTGGCAAGGGAAACAAAAGCAAAAATAAACAAATGGGATTACATCAAACTAAAAGGCTTCTGCACAGCAAAGGAAACCATCAATAAAACAAAAAGACAACCTACCAAATGGGAGAAGATATTTGCAAATGATGTATTTGAAAAGGGGTTAATCTCCAAAATATATAAACAACACATACAACCAACAACAAAAAAAACCCTGATTTTAAAATGGACAGAGGAGCTAAATAGACACTTTTTCCAAAGAAGACATATAAATGGCCAACAGGCACATGAAAAGATGTTTAACATCACTAATTTTTAGGGAAATGCAAATCAAAACCACAATGAGATATCCCCTCATGCCTGTTAGACTGGCTATTATCAAAAAGACAAGAAATAACAAGTGTTGGCAAGGATCTGGGGAAAAGGGAACTCTCATAAACTGTTGGTGGGAACGTGAACTGGTGTAGCCACTATGGAAGACAGTATGGAGATTCCTCAAAAATTTAAGAATAGAATTACCGGGACTTCCCCCTGGTGGCGCAGTGGTTTAAGAATCCGTCTGCCAATGCAGGGGACACGGGTTTGAGCCCCGGTCTGGGAAGATCCCACCTGCCGCAGAGCAACTGAGCCTGTGTGCCACAACTACTGAGCCCGAGTACCACAACTACTGAGCTCTGCAACAAGAGAAGCCACTGCAATGAGAAGCCCACGCACCGCAACACAGAGTAGCCCCCACTCACCACAACTAGAGAAAGCCCGTGTGCAGCAGTGAAGACCCAACACAGCCATAAATAAATGAATGAATGAATGAATGAATGAATGGATAGAATTACCATACGATCCAGCTATCCCACTTCTGGGTATTTATCCAAAGAATAAGAAAACACTAATTCAAAAAGATATATGCACCCCTATGTTCATCACAACCTCATTTACAATAGCCAAGATATGGAAACAACCTAAGCACCCATCAACAGATAAATGGATAAAGATGTGGGATATATACACAATGGAATATTACTCGGCCATAAAAAGATGAACTCTTGCCATCTGCCACAACACGGATGAACCTTGAGGTTATTATGCTAAGTAAAATAAGTCAGATAGAGAAAGACAAATACCGTATGATATTACTGATATGTGGAATATAAAACAAAATTAATTTTAAAAAAGCAAAATAAATGAACAAACTAAATCAAACAAAAACAAACATGCAGATACAGAGAACACAGTAGTGGTTACTGGGGGTGGAGGGTGCCCAGGAGAGGGCAAAATGGGTAAAGGAGATCAACTGTATAGTGATGAACAGAAATGAAATTTTTGGTGGTGAGCACACTGTATGGTATACAGAAGTAGAAATATAATGTTGTACACATGAAACATAACAAAATGTCATTGAAGATATGGAGCAATGACTAGAACTCATATTTTGCTGCTAGTGCCTCACTGTTGTTCCTCAAAGATTGTAAGCATTCTCCAACCTCAGAGTTTCTGCAACTTCATGGAAAATTCTTTATCCAGTTACCTACACATTTTGTGTCATTCAGGTCTCTGCTCAAATCACTTCTTTAGAAATCTGTTCTATCACCTTAAACAACAATCTTCACTCTATATCCTCTTATGTGATTTCTGAGTACTTATCACTACTTTACACCACATATTTGTTACTGTCTTTCTTTCCAGATTGAATATATGTATCTGGAATGTTGATTCTTGGTTTTGTCCACAATTCTACCTCCAATGCTAGAATGGTTTCTGGACCATAGTAGGTTTAGTAAATATTAGCAGCACAAATAGACCACTTTAAAAAGCAACAGACTAAGTGATTATATCATAGAGATCATCAATACCATCCATACAAAATACATTAATAAAAAAACCCTGGGACTTCCCTGGTGGTGCAGGGAATAAGTTGGCGCAGGTGGATAAGACTCCACGCTCCCAATGCTGGGGGCCTGGGTTTGATCCCTGGTCAGGGAACTAGATCCCAACATGCATGTCACAAGTAAGGAGACTGCCTGCCACAACTAAGAGCCAGTGCAACCAAATAAATAAATAAATATTAAAAAAAAAAACCTTTACTAATGTTATATGAATGGGGATTTATGGCTAGAGAGAAATTTTCCAATTAGAACATAATACAGTGATTCAAAAAGGGATCTATCTCAAATACCTTAGAAGATAATATTTGCTCTGGAACAATTAGATTGTTCAAAGTGTGGAAAGCCATTAATACTAAAATACATATGAAAAGTCTGAATAAATATACTTCATTGAAGTAGAGAAGAAAAGGTAATATTTCTAAATTAATGTTCATATTAATTTAATACTAATGTATCAATAACAGTTTATATTAACATATTTATAATTTAAAATGTATACATGTAAACTGAGCATTATAAGTAGACACTTTCCTACATCATGTATAAACAATAAAATTAAACTTAACCTTGATTAAAAAGCTTTTTAAAAAATATTTTAAATGGGAGAGTAGGAATCTTATAATCAGGCATATATGGTTATTCAACTCTCTGAGCCTTCATTGTCATACTTGTAAAATTAAAATCATTACCTACTCCTTAGTTATTTGAAGATTATATAATATACTCTATGCAAAGTGCTTAGCATAGTGTCTGGTTATGACAAATTACTTATCATGGAGTGCTACATTTCAGAAAAAAATTAAATGTAATTGGCATTTTCAAATCTATGGATATAAACATACCTATTTGGGAATAAGTATGCATGTGTTAAGTATGTATTTTAGTAATCAAATAAACAGAAGCAAAATTTGAATATAACCATAGCATGTATAAAACTGTAACAAGAAAAATCTTATACTCAAAACTACTAACAATATTCACTTTGACTATAAAAGGTTACTCATGACAATATATACCTACAAAGTTCATAACAAGATAGACCTATAAATTGGATTTTAAATGTCACTTTTTAAAAACCAATTAGGATATAATTTTGACTTAAGTAAAAAAAAATTTCAGAACACAGGATGCTATCATTTATGAGCACACACACATTACATATGTATATATAGAAATATAAACACACATATCCATATATTCTTAGATATCTGTAGATATACAGACACACACACATGAACGTATATACACATATATGTCTGTAAATGCATAGAACAATCTGAGGAAGGATACATACAAACCTGACAACTTTGTCTCCAGGCAGGAGAGCTGGAAGGCTGGAGAGGCCTTACTTAGCAGGCTTACTTAGTACTGCATATCTTTTGAACTTGGCATCATGTGTACATATTAACTATGAAAAAAAAATTAATTGTTTAAAAAAATCTTTTTAAAGATATTCCTTTTGAGATCCTGGTCAAACTTTTATAGGAAGCCCATTTATCAAAAAAATCTAATGAATATGTGTTCTCATTCTGGGTTTTCCAAGTGTGGCTTATTGACAAGGAGGCACTCTTGCCTAGGTCTTTAGGACTTTGGCCAACCATAATTCAAAAACCATATTCATCTTTAGAAAACACAAAAGGTGAAGTGGCTCATCTTCTTTGTACAATCAGCCAGTGCAAAACTCTCTAACTATAACCAAAAGAAGGCAGACACTCTTAATCACTGTACCACTTAGTCTCTGACAAAATCTGAGAACCTCTCTCACATGAGTTCTTCTAGAACAAAGAGTTTGTTCAATATTTGTGCAGGTATCCTAACTGGTCCAATACCTTTCCTTTAAATTACCCTGCTTACTTCCACAAAGAATACCAGGATCCTCAGGTCCCTTCGTGAATCTGCTTTACTTCATTGTAATTTCCCCCCTCTCAGCTGGCCTTTCCCACTTTGTCACTTACTATGTTAATTCTGGTTCTCTCTTCTGCCATAATAGGCCTCAAGAGGGATACAATGCCTTTTATTTAGTAAACACCTACACCGCTATAAGGGAACCTACTGTTGCCCTTAAAGCCAATTTGTGTTATCAATGAATAACACAATGAGTAATTATGAGGTAACTCCTGCTCTCCTTATTAAAAAAAATCTAGGTCAGGGACTTCCCTGGTGGTGCAGTGGTTAAGAATCCGCCTGCCAACGCAGGGGACACGGGTTCGAGCCCTGGTCTGGTAAGATCCCAAATGCCACGGAGCAACTAAGCCTGTGTGCCACAACTACTGAGCCTGTGTTCTAGAGCCCACGTGCTGCCCGCGCACCTAGAGCCCGTGCTCTGCAACAAGAGAAGCTACCACAATGAGAAGCCCACACACCGCAACGAAGTGTAGCCCCTACTCGACGCAACTAGAGAAAGCCCGAGTGTAGCAACGAAGACCCAACACAGCCAAAAATAAATAAAAACAAACAAAAACAAGGTAACTTGTAAAAAAAACAAAAGAGGCACCGTTAAGAAAGTGAAGATGCAGAAGATATTTGTAACACACAAGGGGCAGAGAACTTATATCCAGAACATGAAAAGAATTCCTTTAAATTCTAAGAAAAAGACACAGAACCCAGTAGAAAAATGGACAAAAAACTTTTAACAGATACATCACAATAGAGGAAATAAATATGTCCAATATACATATAAAAGGTAACCAACCTCATTAAAATCAGGAAATAAAAATTAAAACCTCCATCAGATACCCACCAAGTTAGCTAACAGCAAGAAGTCTGAAAATATCAAGTGTTAATGAGGACAAGAAAAGATGGTACCCACTCCTGGAAGTAGTGTAACTGCTATAACCTAAAGATATGCATACCCTATAACCTAGCAAGACCACTCCTAGGCATATATTTTATGGAAAAGTGTGCTTATGTGCACCAGCCTGAACATTAAGTACATAGCAGCACTGTGCACAGTAGCCCCAAACTGAAACAATCCAGATGTTCATCAATGTCCACCACTGGGAGAATGGATAAATACATTCAGTATATTCCTATAATGGAATACAGGGCACTGCAGCTACACAAAATGACATGGATAAATCTTTAAAACGTAATACTGAGTGAAAGCAACCACACAGTATTTACTGTGATTCCATTTATATAAAATACAAAAAAAAAAGGGTAAATTAAGCTACATTGCTCAGGGATGCACACTTACATCGTCACACTATAAAGCAAATTGAGAAAATTATTGAGGACTTCCCTGGTGGCGCAGCAGATAAGACTCTGCACTCCCAATGCAGGGGGTGCAGGCTTGATCCCTGGTCAGGGAACTAGATCCCACATGCATGCCGCAACTAAGGAGCCCTGTGCCACAACTAAGGAGCCCCCTGACGCAACTAAGGAGCCCACGTGCTGCAAGTAAGACCTGGAACAACCAAATAAATAAAAAATATTTTTAAAAAGAAAAAGAAAATTCCTACCTCAAAAGTCAAAGTAAGGTAGTCTCTTTGGGGAAGGAGAGGATGTGATCAGAAGGGGGCATATGAGGGCTTCCCTGGTGGCACAGTGGTTGAGAGTCCACCTGCCGATGCGGGGGACACGGGTTCGTGCCCCGGTCCGGGAGGATCCCGCGTGCCGCGGAGCGGCTGGGCCCGTGAGCCATGGCCACGGAGCCTACGCGTCCGGAGCCTGTGCTCCGCAGCGAGAGAGGCCACGGTGGTGGGAGGCCCGCGTACCGCAAAAAAAAAAAAAAAAAAAAAAAAAAGAAGGGGGCATGTGAGAGGTTCTTAGGGTTATAGTGCTAAGCTGTAAAACTGTTACATGCATTTTTCTGAGGTAATGATAATTTTCACAGTAAAAAGTTTATAATTTTTAAGGAGGGGGGTCATACTAAAAACAGATGGATACCATCTACCTTAACGCCAAAACATTTCTTATAGTGTTTTAAACACAACTAAACCAATTCAGTAAAACAGATTTAAAAGACGAATATAATTTACTCCATAGATGCTGAAAACAGAATAAAAGTTCAGTAGCCACTCTTGATAGAAACTCTTAATAAAATTGGTATAGATAAAAGTTCAATGCTTGCAAGTGATAAGACTATATGTCAGGAAAATCTAAAAGAGTCAACTGAGAAACTATTAGAAATAAAAAGAAAATTTAGTAAGGTAGCATGATACAAAATTAATATAGAGGGATCAAGAACCTCGTATATCTCATAACTAGGAGATATAATGGAAGATAAGACCCCATTCATAATAGCAACAAAAAGTATAAAACACCTAGGAATATATTTAATAAGAAATATGTAAAATCTTTACGAAGAAAATTTTAACACTACTTAAAGACACAGAAGACAAACAATGTAAAGGTAAATAATATTCTTAGTTGGGGATATATCTTAAATATTGTTAATTCTCTTAAGTTACATATCATATGATCCCAATAAAAATACCAACAGGATTTTTTTCATTTTATAATTATGCAATCTGACTCCAATGTCCATATGCAAAAATAAATAAGAGGAACTAAATGAATTCAGAAAAATAAAGTGTAACGAGAGGGCTTGCTCTACCAGACATTAGAACATATTACAAAGTTACAGTAACTATAATAAGTATGGAACTAAACTCGAATACAGAGCATATTCAAAGAGTAAGAAGAAGAATCAAATACATATATAATTTAGTATATGATAAAGGTGGCAACTGGATGTGGGGAAAAAGATGGATTATTCCATAAATGGTGTTGAAGCAAAAATCTAAGTTGCATTCATACCTTATACCTATTAGGAAAATTCCAGATGGAACAAAGATTTAAATAACAGGAACTACTAAAATAGTGATTTAAAAAAATAATCTCTGGCTGGCAAAAGCCTTTCTAAATATGTCTTAAGCACATGAAAAGATGCTCAACACCACTAATTATTAGAGAAATGCAAATCAAAACAACAATGAGATTATCACCTCATACCTATGTCAGAATGGCTATCACCAAAAGGTCTACAAATAATATATGTTGGCAAGGATGTGGAGAAAAGGGAGCTCTTGTACACTGTTGGTGGGAATGTAAATTGGTGCAGCCACTACGGGGAACAGTATGGAGGTTCCTCAAAAAACTAAAAATGGAACTACCATATGAGCCAGCAATTCCACTCCTGGGTATGAATACAGAAAAAACAATAACACTCATTCAAAAAGATACGTGCACCCCAATGTTCACAGTAGCACTATTTACAACAGCCAAGACACGGAAGCAGCCCAAGTGCCCACCAAGAGACAAACAAATAAAGATGTGCTACAGGGACTTCCCTGGCGATCCACTGGTTAAGACTCCATGCTTCCACTGCAGGGGACATGGGTGGGTTTGATACACACACACACACACACACACACACACACACACACAATGGAAAATTAGCCATAAAAAGGAATGAAATTCTGCCATTTGCAGCAATGTGGATGGACCTAGAGAATATTATGCTTAGTGAAATATGACAGGCAGAGAAAGACAAATACTGTATGATAATCACTTATATATGGAATCTAAAAAATAATACAAATGAACGTATATGCAAAACAGAAACAGACTCACAGATATAGAAAACTAGTGATTACCAAAGGGGAGACAGAGGTAGGAGGGGCAAGACAGGGGTATGAGACTAACAGATACAAACTACTATGTATAAAATAGATCAGCAACAAGGATATATTGTATAGCACAGGGAATTATAACCATTATCTTGTAATAACTTTTAATGGACTATAATCTGAAAAATACTGAATCAGTATACTGTACATCTGAAGCTAACATAAAATTACAAATCAACTCTACTTCAATTAACATTTTTAAAATGTTTTAATAACTAAATGTCTTAAGATCTAGAAGTTATAAAAGAAACAAATACATTCATACAAAACACCTTGGCATTATAAAAATAACCATAAGCAAAAATCAAAAGACATATAACAAATCAGGGAAAAAATACTACAACCCATATTATGGAAAAAGTTAAATCAGTAAAAAAGGGCAGTACCCAAGTAAAATGGACAATGACTTGAACAGATTACAGAAAAGTGAAATACAAATGGCTTTTTAAATATATGAAAGATTTAAATTTTACACTATAAAGAAATGCAAAGTAAAGGCAGTGCAAAATAATCATTTTTTACCATCAGATTAACAAAGATCAAAAAATTTGAGATATAGATATGCTGCTGAGCAGGGTGTCTGACTAACAAGCTGGTAGGTGTTGATACAATTTCTATAAAGTGCAATTTGACAATATCAATCAAAATCACAAATACAAATACCTTCTGACCCAGCAATTCCACTTCAGGAATTTATCCTAGATAAATGATGTGAGATATGTACAATACTAGTCATTGCAGCATAGATTCTTAATGATTTATGATAAATTCATTCCATTTAATTATAAAAAGGGGACTTCCCTGGCAGCACAGTGGTTAAGAATCTGCCTGCCAGTGCAGGAGACACAGGTTCGATCCCTGGTCCGAGAAGATCCCACATGCTGCGGAGCAGCTAAGCCCGTGCGCCACAGCTACTGAGCCTGCTCTCTAGAGCCCGTGAGCCACAACTACTGAGCCCACGTGCCACAACTACTGAAGCCTGCATGCCTAGAGCCCGTGCTCTGCAATGAGAAGCCACCGCAGTGAGAAGCCTGTGCATCGCAACGAAGAGTAGCCCCTGCTCACCGCAACTAGAGAAAGCCTGTGCGCAGCAATGAAGACGCAACACAGCCAAAAATAAATACATAAATAAATAAATATATAAAAATTTTAAAAAATCATAAAAAGGAGGAAGCTCTTTTTTTTTTAATATGCTACTTTTTTTTTGGCTGCGTTCCATGTTCATTGCTGCGCACAGGCTTTCTCTAGTTGCGGCGAGCAGGGGCTACTCTTCGTTGCGATGCACAGGCTTCTCACTGCGGTGGCTTCTCTTGTTGCCGGGCACGGGCTCCAGGCACGGAGGCTTCAGTAGTTGCACCATGCAGGCTCAGTAGTTGCGGCACGCAGGCCCCTAGAGCGCGTGGACTTCAGTAGTTGTGATGTGTGAGTTCAGCAGTTGCGGTGCGTGAGCTCAGTAGTTGCGGTGCATGGGCTTCAGTAGTTGTAGCTCGCAGACTCTAGAGCACAGGCTCAGTAGCTGTGGCATACGGGCTTAGTTGTTCTGCCACATGTGGGATCTTCCTGGACCAGGGATCGAACCCGTGTCCCCTGCATTGGCAGGCAGATTCTTAACGACTGTGCCACCAGGGAAGCCCCGGAAGCTCTTTATGTACTGATTTATAACAAGCTCCAAGATAAGCAAAGTACAGAACAGTTTTTCAGAAGATGCTACATTTATATCAAGAAGGAAGTTTACAATTAACTAAAGTTGTTATTTCACCACTAAAATTTAGCAGAAGCAATCAGATTTTTTAAATTAATTTTTATTGGAAGAAGCAATAAGTTTTAAGTTTAGAACAACACCTCTTCTTCCTCACTTCATTTAACATTTTAATGTTAGCCCTCTATATACACATATACACACTCTTTCTCCCTCTCGCTGCATCAAAAAAGCCTTCTTATATTAATATTTGAGCATGATTGGGACTTCCCTGGTGGTGCAGTGGTTAAGAATCCATCTGCCAATGCAGGGGACATGGCTTCGAGCCCTGGTCTGGGAAGATCTCACATGCCACGGAGAAACTAAGCCCATGTGCCACAACTACTGAGCCTGCGCCCTAGAGCCCATGAACCACAACTACTGAGCTCACGTGCCACAACTACTGAAGCCGACGCACCTAGAGTCCGTGCTCCGCAACAGGAGAAGCCACCACAATGAGAAGCTCCCACACCACAATGAAGAGTAGCCCCCGCTCGCCATAACTAGAGAAAGCCTGCATGCAGCAACAAAGACCCAATGCAGCCAAAAATAAATTTATTTTAAAAATATTTGAGGGCTTCCCTGGTGGCGCAGTGGTTGAGAATCTGCCTGCTAATACAGGGGACACAGGTTCGAGCCCTGGTCTGGGAAGATCCCACATGCCGCACAGCAACTGGGCCCGTGAGCCACAACTACTGAGCCTGTGCGTCTGGAGCTTGTGCTCCGCAACAAGAGAGGCTGCAATAGTGAGAGGCCCGCGCACCGCGATGAAGAGTGGCCCCCGCTTGCCGCAACTAGAGAAAGCCCTCACACAGAAACAAAGACCCAGCACAGCCAAAAATAGATTCATTAATAAAAAAATAAAATAAAATATTTGAGCATAATAATCTTGGATTGAAAGGTAATCATTAGTTGAGCCATGATACACTTTTCTCCCTCTTTATGTTTAAACATGGTGAAATTTAATCACAGAAAAGGAAGTACAAAGAGAGAACTACAAGGTGGTACACTCAGGAGGCCACATTTTTTAAAAGATTGAAATAGAAAAAACATACAGAAAGTCAGCCAAAGTTGTCATTGCTTATGTCATATAAACAGGCCTCTAATGGATTCTGCTCTCATATTATATTGAGATTCAAATGTAAAATCTTCTAAAAATCCCAACATTAGAAGCTCCAATTCAACTGTACTTTAAAAGTTCCTTTATATATTGTCTATTTGGAACTCAGAATGTCATTTCCTCCAAGCCACTGCTGTATGTAAGTCACAGGAAACCTAGCCCACATAATTCTATATAGCCCACATACGCCTGTATAGTTCAGTACTAGATTAAACATGTGATGAGGTTTTATTTTGTTTTTTTGGCAACCTACCTACCATATTGTTTCTGTGGTTTTAGAAACCATTCTGGTGTATTGCAGTTACAGATCAAGCAGTAACTATATTCACAGTTCCGTATTTTGAAATGGATTTATATAATATAGTAATGATCCTACCCCATTAGGCTATCTAAAAATTCTAAAGAGAATTAGCCATATACCAAATACAAATCAGGCCCAAGAGAACAAAGAAATCCCTTCTAGAGTATACCTATTTTAACTAAATGACTGTTGTATATTTAGTTAAAATGACTTATCATTAGTACAAGTACTAGAGTAACACAAAGACATAGATTGTAGACCTGGTTCTGCCGCTGATTATGTGGTCTTACAGTATTACTTAACCTGTTTGGATCTCAGTTTCTTCACCTATAAAACAATTAGAAACTTTATTTCAAGTAACGGTGTAGTATATAATTTAAACAAATTCTCCCTCTCACTTACCCAACTCCCTCAAAACTAAAAAAGTTAGATGGGGGAAAAAAATCTCTTCTTTAAAGCATCAAAAAGCAACAAGATAAGGAAGTCAAGATGAAAAAGAAATAGGATTACAAAAGTAGGAAGCTATCCCATGCCAGGCCACTGTTGTTCTAGAGTCATTTGTTGATTTGGTAGACATGCCTTAGAGGCTGAGTCTAGTAGGCCCTTGGGACAAAAGTTGGAATTCAGGGTCCATCAAGACTGGTGGAGAGGGGTCTTGGCAAACCAGTTCCTCCTTTGGACCTGAACCTCAAAAGGTGATAACCTCATAGTAAGGTGACTAAGAAGAAAACTAGTCCACACATGGAATGCAATAAGACTTCAGAAAATCTGAAGCCCTGATGTTGGAAAAAGATTATAACTAGTACTAGTGACCCCCAGACGAAGTAAACAAAAATCTTCCCTAGACAAAGAAAATATCATGTTATTTTGACCATATAATTTTCCTAATTTAACATACAATAATCAAATAAACTCTGGCACATCAGAGGACAAGACAAATTAAATGAAAACAGTTAAAACAATGGATGATAAAACAGGAGTCCCAGGTATTAGCAGATATATTTATATACTTTCTTACTATGTTCAAGAAGATAAAAGCCCAAGCTTGAAAAATCTGGCAGAGAATGACAAGCTACCCCCGCCAAAAAAACCCACAAAAACAACCTGTACACTTGGAAAAATAAATTATAGAACAAAAATATACAATGACAAAAACTGAAACAAAACACAAAGAAAAACACCTTCAATGGACAACCTTAAAAGCAGACTAGGGACTTCCCTGGTGGCAAAATGGTTAAGAATCCACCTGCCAATGCAGGGGACATGAGATCGAGCCCATCCGGGAAGATCCCACATGCCATGGAGCAACTAAGTCCATGCGCCACAACTACTGAGCCTGCACTCCAGAGCCTGCAAGCCACAACTATTGATCCTTAGTGCCACAACTACTGAGCCCACGTGCCACAACTACTGAAGCCAGCATGCCTACAGCCCATGCTCCACAACAAGAGAAGCCACCGCAATGAGATGCCCACACACCGCAACAAAGAGTAGCCTCCACTAGCCACAACTAGACAAAGCCTGTGTGCAGCAACAAAGACCCAATGCAGCCATAAATAAATAAATTTATTTTTTTTAAAAAGCTGATTAGATACAGCTGAGGAAAGAATTAATGAGTTGGAAGATAAACCAGAATAAAAGATACAAACAAGGCACATAATAACAAAAGAATAAAAAATACGGGAAAGGATAAGAAAGATGGAGGATCTGTTAGGAGAACAAACATATATTTAACTGGAATCCCAAGAGCGCAGATGAGAGGACAGAATGGAGCAGAAGCAGTATCTGAAGAGATAATGACCAAGACCATTCTAAAACCAATTTAAGATATTAAGCCATAGATTCACCAAGCCCTTCAAATCCCAAGCAGGCTACATAAAAAGGAATCTAAGTGCATACAGTATAGTTAAACTTCAGAAAAACAAAGACTATGAGCATCTGGGGTAGGGAGGTTTGGAGGAGGGCTATTTTTAAAGAAATAATAGCCTGAGAGCTGACTTCTTAAGATCAACAATGGAAGAAAGAGGACAGCTTGAATAAAAGAGTGAATGTACTGGAAGAAAATAATTGCAATCTAGAGTTTTACAGCCAGCAAAAAATAATCCTCGAAAATAAACTTTATAACCCAGGCACCTATGGTCAATTAATGTATGACAAAGGAGGCAAGGATATACAATGGAGAGGCTTCCCAGGTGGTCCAGTGCATAAGACTCCACACTCCCAATACAGGGCACCCAGGTTCAATCCCTGGTCAGGGAACAAGATCCCGCATGCATGTCACAACTAAGAAGCCTGCATGCTGCAACCAAGAAGTCCACAAACTGCAACTAAAAGATCCTGCATGCTGCAACTAAGACCTGGCACAGCCATAAATAAATAAATATATATATATATATATTTTTTTTTTTAAAGAATATACAATGGAGAAAAGACAGTCTCTTCAGTAAGTGGTGCCAGGAAAATGGGACAGCTACATGTAAAACAATGAGATTAGAATATTTCCTTAAACCATACACAAAAATAAACTCAAAATGGATTAAAGACTTAAATGTAAGACTTAAAACCGTAAAACTCCTAGAAAAGAACATGGGCAGAACACTCTTTGACATCACAACAATATTTTGGGGGGTCTGTCTCACAAAGCAAAAGAAATAAAAGCAAACATAAACAAATGGGACCTAATTAAACTTAAAAGCTTTTGCACAGCAAAGGAAACCATCGATAAAATGAAAAGACAACCTTTGGAATGGGAGAAAACATTTTCAAATGACATGAGCAACAAGGGATTAATATTCAAAATATATAAATAGCTCTTACAACTCAGTATCAAAAGAACAAATAACCCAATCAAAAAACAGGAAGAAAGCCAGAAGAGACATTTTTCCAAAAAAGACATACAGGTGGCTAACAAGCACATGAAAAGATGTCCCAAATTGCTAGTTATTAGAGAAATACAAATCAAAACAACGAGATATCACCTCACACCTGTCAGAATGGCTATCATCAAAAAGTCTACAAATAATAAATGCTGGCAAAGATGCAGAGAAAAGGGAACCCTTGTACACGGTTGGTGGGAATGTAAATTGGTGCAGTCACTATGGAAAACAGTACGGAGGCTCCTTAAAAAAACAAAAATAGAACTACCATATGATCCAGCAATTCCACTCCTGGGTTATGTATCAAAAAAAAAACAATGAAAACACTAATTTGAAAAGATACATGTACCCCAATGTTCACAGAAGCATTATTTACAATAGCCAAGATATGGGAGCAACCCAAGTGTCCATCAACAGATGAATGAAAGATGTAATTTATATACAACAGAAACTTAGCCATAAAAAAGAATAAAACCCTTCCATCTGCAATATGTGATGAGTCAGAGAAAGACAAATACTGTACATTATCACTTATACTTGGAATTCTAAAAAATAAAACAGGGCTTCCCTGGTGGCTCAGTGGTTAAGAATCCACCTGCCAATGCAGGGCACACGAGTTCAAGCCCTGGTCCGGGAAGAACCCACGTGGCGCGGAGCAACTAAGCTCATGCGCCACAACTACTGAGCCTGCGCTCTAGAGCCTGCGAGCCACAACTACTGAGCCCACGTGCCACAACTACTGAAGCCCGTGCGCCTAGAGCCAGTGCTCTGCAACAAGAGAAACCACCGCAATGAGAAGCCCACACACCGCAACAAAGAGTAGCCCCCACTCACCTCAATTAGAGAAAGCCCACGCGCAACAACGAAGACCCAACACGGCCAAAAAATAAATAAGTTGATTTTAAAAATAAAAATAAAAATAAATAAAACAAATGAATTTATGTAACAAAACTCAGTTATAAAGAACTAGTGATTGACAATGGACAGAGAGAAGGGGTGAGGGGCAAGATAGGGGTATGGAATTAAGAAATACAAACTACCATGTATAAAGTAGATAAGCAACAAGGATATCTTGCATGGCACAAAGAAATAGAGCCATTATTTTGTAATAACTTGAAATGGAGTATAATCTGTAAAAACGCTGAATTGCTATGCTGTACACCTAAAACTAATACTGTAAATCAACTACAATTAAAACAAGGTAGGAGGGCTTCCCTGGTGGTGCAGTGGTTAAGAATCCGCCTGCCAGTGCAGGGGACACGGGTTCGAGCCCTGGCCTGGGAAGATCCCACATGCTGCGGAGCAACTAAGCCTGTGTGCTACAACTACTGAGCCTGCGCTCTAGAGCCTGCATGCCACAACTACTGAAGCCTATGCACCTAGAGCCCGTGCTCCGCAACAAGGGAAGCCACCGCAATGAGAAGCCCGCGCACCGCAATGAAGAGTAGCTCCTACTCACCGCAACTAGAGAAAGCCCGCGTGCAGCAACAAAGACCTAACTCAGCCAAAAATAAATAAATAAATAAATTTATTTAAAAAAACAACATAGGGATTCCAAACGAAGGTAAAAAAATAAGGTAAAGCAAAAATATGCTCAAAGAAACAAAAACAGACTTTGCCATCAACAGACCGACATTAAACATTACAAAGGGTATTCTTCAAACAAAAAAAGAATGATTCTAAAAGGATTACTGGAATAAAGAACAACAAAAACAGTCAATATTTGGGTAAAGCTAAATGAACATTATACTATATAACAGTAATAATGTATTTAACTAAATATACATACATACATAAGAAAATTAAACTACACCACAATAATACCATGTAAATCAGAGGGAGATAAATGGAGATTAAGTGCTCTAAGATCCCTGTATTATCCAGGAGAAGGGTAAAATGATCAATTAACACTGGATCTTTTTTTAAGTCAGGGATGGCTGTTATAGTTCCTGGGGTATTGACACACATCCAAAAAACAACAACAATAAAAAAATTTTTTTTAACTTTTCTAATTAAGAGAATGTGAGAATGTACATAAGAAAATGGTAGATTTAAAGCCAAATAACAGTAGTTACATTAAACGTAAATGGATTAATAAATGCTTTATTTAGAAGGCAAAGATTTTCAGACTGGATTTAAAAAGAAAAATAAAAGTACAATGAGCCGTTTATGTGAGATATACCTAAAACATAAAGGTTGAAAATAGTGAAGGTAAAGAATGAGAAAGGGCATCCCTGGTGGCGCAGTGGTTGAGAGTCCGCCTGCCAATGCAGGGGACACGGGTTCGTGCCCCGGTCCGGGAGGATCCCACATGCCATGGAGCGTCTGGGCTCCTAAGCCATGGCCGCTGGGCCTGCGCGTCTGGAGCCTGTGCTCCGCAACGGGAGAGGGCGCAGCGGTGAGAGGCCCGTGTACGGAAAAAAAAAAAAAAAAAAAAAGAATGAGAAAAAAATTACGTGCAAACGTTGACCAAAACAAGCAAGAGAAAAAAAAATCAGTAAAAATGAAAGATTTAAACAAAATTAACAAACTTGACTTAGTAAGACATACATAAAACATTACATCCAACAGCTATACTCTTTTGAAGCACACACAAGCATTTTAAAAGTTGACCATATCTTGGGTCATAAAGCAAGTCTTAAAAGTCTAAAGGACTGAAATCATATGTTTCCTGACCATAATACAAGTAAACTAGAAAATCCCCAGGTACATCTAAACATTCCAGATCAAAAATCACAAAATATTTTAAATTGAATGAAAAAAACACTAAATGTCAAAAACTGTAGAGGCAGATCAGTGGTTGCCTGGGGATGAGGAGAAGGGGAGAAATGGATTACAAAGGGACATGAGGAAATGCTGTGGGGGTGATGGATATGTTCATTACCCTTGCTGCATTCATAGGTCAAAAAGTACCAAATTACACATTTTAATATATGCAGATTATTGTATGTGAATATTGAATATACCTTCACAAAGCTATTGTGGGGGGGGAGGACAGGAGTGAAGGAGGAGGAGCAGCAGCAGCAGCGAGCAACAAGAGCTACAGTCACTGCCTGGAGAATTTCCCCCAAAACAAACAAACCAAAAAAAGTGGGGGATACAGCTAAAAGCAATATATTTTTAGGAGGAAAATTTACAGCTTTAAGTGAATATACTAGAAAAGCAATTAATAAGTCAAGTATCCATCTCAAGAAGTTAAAAAAAAACTACAAAATAAACCCAAAGAAAGTAGAAGGAAATAATGAAGATAAGAGCAGAAATTAACGAAATAGAAAATAAACATTCAGTTGAGGATTTAAAAAATCGAAAGTCAGTTTTTTGAAAAAACTAATAAGGGACTTCCCTGATGGTCCAGTGGCTAAGAATCCGCCTTCCAATGCTGGGGGTGCAGGCGGGGATGCAGGTTCGCTCCCTGGTCAGGGAACTAAGATCCCACATGCCGGGGGGCAACTAACCCGCATACCACAACTACTGAGTCCACGTGCTCTGGAGCCCACACACCACAACTAGAGAGAAGCCTGCACACCACAATGAAGATCCTGTGTGCTGCAACTAAGACCCAATGCCAAATAAATTAAATGTTTAAAAAAAGACTAATAAAATGGACAAATATCTGGGGATTAAGGGCAGGAAAAAGAGAAGACACAAATAAATAAAATATATAAATAAATATGTTTATAAAATTATTATTTATAATAGAATATATACATAGAAAAATAAAATAATATTTTATTATAAGGGATCTGGAAAAGAAGATCCCTTGTAATTCTAAAAGTTTGAAACTATTTACAGCAGAGAATTTCCAAGCAATATTCTGTGGCAGTTCCAAATATGAATTACAGATTTGCCAAAATATTGATTTCCTTGGCCCTTGGGGCAGCCAACAGGTCTTGAGCAATGAGAGGCCTCTGACACCCTCCTTGTGTGAGCCTCTTCTTTCTGGTGTACCAAGAAAACATCCTTTTCTATTAACATCTTGGAAAAAAAAAGTTAAGAAGCACTGATTTGGAGAACTAACTCTTCAGTTTAGCATTTAAGAACAAGCATATGTATTATGAAAAAAGACAAAACATACTAAACAAGTGGTGGCAAGGATATGGAGAAAAGGGAACCTCTGAAATACTGTTGGTGGGAATGTAAATTGGTACAGCCATTATGGAAAACAGCATGAAGATTCTTCAAAAAATTAAAAACAACTATTTTATGATCCAGCAATCTCACTTTTGGGTATACAACATAAAGGAATGAAATCTATATCTCCCATGTTCATTGCAGCATTACTCACAATAGCTATGATATGGAAACAAACTAAATGTCTGTCAGTGATGGATGAATGGATAAAGAAAATATGTTATGTTTATGTGTGTGTGTGCGCGTATATATATATATATACACACACATATATAAATATGTATATATATACATATATAGATGTATATATATATGAAAATATGTTATGTTTATGTGTGTGTGTGCGTATATATATATATATATGAAAATGTTATGCTTATGTGTGTGTGTGCGTATATATATATACACAGACATATGTGTATATATATATGTGTATATATATATATATATATATACACACAGACATATATATATACACACAATGGAATACTATTCAGTCTTAAAAAAGAAGGAAATCCTGCCATTTGTGACAACATGGATGAATCTGGAGGACATTACACTAAATGAAATAGGCCAGACACAGAAAGACAAATACTGCATGATATCACATATGTGGAATCTAAAATAATCAAACCCACAGAAGCAGAAAGTAGAATGCTGGCTGCCAGGAACTGGAGGGAGGGGGAAACGGGGAGATATTGGTCAAAGGGCACAAAGTTTCAGTTACACAAGATGACTCAGTTCTGGAAATCTAATGTACAGCAATGTATCTATTGCTGTACTGCATGCTTGAAATTTGCTCATAGGGTAGATCTTAAGTGTTCTCACCACAAAAAAAAAAAAAAAAAAAAAAACAGAGAATGGTAAATGTGTGAGGTGATGGACATGTTAATTAGCTTGTGATGATTATTTCACAATGTATATGTATATCAAAACAAAAAGTTGTATATCTTAAAGATATATAATTTTTTGTTAATTATATTTCAATAAAACTGGAAAAAACAATAGCATATAATACAATATTATATAATGCTATGGAATCAGTTTTTCTCTCCATTTAATCTAAAAAGTACGTAATTTACAATTTTTACACTCTGCATTTCCTTAATATTTAAAACATTGTACAGAATCTTTACAATTAGTAAATATCTTGATTGTATTCCTCAAAGGGAAATAAAATACAAATTAAAGCTAATGAAAAGTAGTCCCAAATATAATTTTGTTTGTTACACATAAAGTCAATAGAATAAGCATATGAAGAAATTCAGGGGACTTCCCTGGTGGCACAGTGGTTAAGAATCCGCCTGCCAATGCAGAAGACATGGATTCGAGCTCTAGTCCAGGAAGATCCCACGTGCCGCGGAGCAACTAATCCTGTGCCCCACAACTACTGAGCCTGTGCCCTAGAGCCCACAAGCCACAACTACTGAAGCCCGTGTGCCTAGAGCCCGTGCTCTGCAAGAAAAGAAGCCACTGCAATGAGAAGCCCGTGCACCACAACGAAGAGTAGCCCCCACTCACCACAACTAGAGAAAGCCCGCGTGCAGCAATGAAGACCCAACACAGTCCAAAATAAATAATACATAAATTTAAAAAAAAAAAGAAATTCAAGCCCAAAAAATATGACAGACTTATTACTGCATTTCTTTACATTTTGCTTTAGTTCACTCAATACGTATTTATTGAACACCTACTATACATCAGATACCATGGAAGACCACAGGTGAAAAAGAATGAATCATGGCTCTTAGTCCTTAAGGAACTTAGATTCTAATAAGAAGTAGCACAGACACAAACAGATAATTAAAATATGGTGTGGAGACTGCCCTGGTGGCTCCATGGTTAAGAATCCTCCTGCCAATGCAGGGGACATGGGTTCTATCCCTGGTCCAGGAAGATCCTACATGCCACAGAGCAACTAAGCCCATGCGCCACAACTACTGAGCCTGCATTCTAGAACCCACGAGCCACAGTTACTGAGCCCATGCACTGCAACTACTGAAGCCCGCGCACCGCAACAAAGAGTAGCCCCCACTTGCCGCAACTAGAGAAAGCCCGCACGCAGCAACGAAGACCCAATGCAGCCAAAAATAAAATAAATCTATTAAAAAACATATATATATATATGGTGCGGTTTTTAATGACAGGCAGTAGACTGTGTGATGATGTGCATGGACCCAAGGAGCTGAACTGTCTAGGTTTGAATCAGTTACCAATTTTATGACCTATAGTAGGTTATATAACCTCTCTGTACCTAGGGTTAGCTATATGATTATGTAATGCATTTAGTGCCTAGCATACACTAAACAATGAATTCATTTTTTTTATTATCATCACTATTAACATTATCATTATTAAGAAAAATGATACCCTTGGTTGGATCTGGTCTGAAGGTTAGGAAACCTAACTTAGGAAGACAAATACACCTTGTATAATCAAATGATAAGTCATCTAAATTCTTAAAACAACAGTCACTAGAGCAATCCATATCAGCTTAAAGCTGTTTAAATATGTTTTAAAACTTGCCAAATACAAATAAAACTTGAAAACCATTATACACTCATATACCTTATATTTGTACACAGCCATATGGAAACTTAACTATTCCTCATCAGCGAGTCTTTCACTATCACTCAAAACCAACTAAAGTGAAAGTGAAAGAATGTAAGTATGTACAATTGCAAAGTTCATGTTCTTTCTCTGTGACCTGTACTAAAAAGAAATAAAAAGGTTGGCTATTGTTATCATTTGTTCCTTCTAATGCAAGGATTTATTCAATGGGACTCCAGTTTTTTTTTTTTGGCCATGACTCATGTCTTGCAGGATCTCAGTTCCCTAACCAGGGATTGAACCTGGAACATGGCAGTAAAAGCCTGGAATCCTAACCACTAGGCCACCAGGGAACTCCTGAAGATTACTTATTTTAAAATGGATCCATTCCGGGAGTTCCCTGGTGGTCTAGTAGTTAGGATTAGGTGCTTTCACTGCTGTGGCCCAGGTTCAATCCCTGGTCGGGAGCTGAAATCCCACAAGCTGCAGTGTGGCCAGAATTTTTTAAAAAAAGGATCCATTCTGCATAGAAAGCAGAACACAGTTCACAGATAAACTCAGAAATCCCAACAAGATCAGGAATTAAAAATGTGAGGTTTTGGGACTTCCCTGGTGGTCCAGTGATAGAGAATCCACCTTACAATGCAGGGGACGCAGGTTCGATCAGTAGTCAGGGAAGTAAGATCCCACATGCCGCGCGGCAACTAAGCCTGCGTGCCGCAACTACTGAGCTTGCACGCCTCAACTACAGCCCGCATGCCACAAACTACAGAGCCCACACGCTCTGGAGCCTGCGAACCACAATTAGAGAAGAGAAAAACCTGCACCCCACAACTAGAGAGAGGCCTGTGCACCACAATGAAGAGCCCGCCTGCCGTAACGAAAGATCCTGCATGCCGCAACTAAGACCTGACACAGCCAAAAATAAATAAAATAAATAAATAATAAATAAATCTTTTTTAAAAAATGTGAGGTTTTATCTTAATGTTAATACTATTTATAAATTCTTCCCTTGAAAAATATGTCTTCTGTTTGTCTCTACTGTCTTTGCAATTGGTTTTAAGTTTCTTGTAGATAAAGGATACTTCAGACATGCTTTCACACTTACCAAACTACTACTTAAAAATGGATATTGGGACTTCCCTGGTGTTTCAGTGGTTAAGACTCTGTGCTTCAGGACTTCCCTGATGGTCCAGTGGTTAAGACTCCACACTCCCAATGCAGGGGGCACGGGTTCAATCCCTGACCGGGGAACTAAGATCCCACATGTCGCCCGGTGTGGCCAAAAAAGACTCCACGCTTCCACTGCAGGGCGCATGGGTTCGATCCCTGGTCGGGCAACTAAGGTCCCACGTGCCACGCAGTGTGGCCAAAAAGAAAAAAAAAACTTTTTTTTAATGGATATTAAATAAAAACTCCTTGAATTACTACACAAATGACCACTTAAGCAAACAAAACAAAACAAAACAAAAAACTTTGATATGGGGAGGGGAAGGCTTCAAATAAATAATAAACTAAACTTCCTTTAGTTAATTTATCTGAAAAGTGAGCACACAGGCAGAACCTGGGAGATAGAGGGAAACATTCTGTACAATATTACTTGCAGTTCCACAATAATCGAAGGTACTTGATTCTAACATTAATTATGATGCTTACATAAATAATTATTTATGTACACATCAATAAGACTTAAATAAGGAATTCCCTGGCGGTCCAGTGGTTAGGACTCGGTGCTTTCACTGCTGTGGGCTCAGGTTCAATCCCTGGTCGCGGAACTAAGATCCTGCAAGCTGTGTGGCCCAGCCAAAAAAAAAAAAAAGACTTAAATAAACCAAAATGTTAAATGTTTATAAAGCAGCCAAATAATGTAGGTTTTGGAACCAGTGCTTAAATGTTAGAATATATATACCTTCAGAGTAAAGTTCCATTAAAGAGGAAAATAGGAAAATGTGGGGAGGAAAAAAAAAACAACCTACTCACCAAAATTGTCACTGAATTGTTTACGGTTGTCAAAGCATCTAAAGACACAATCTGTAGGGGATTCCCTGGCGGTCCAGTGGTTAGGACTCCGGGCTTTCACTGACAAGAGCCTGGGTTCAATCCCTGGCCGGGGAACTAAGATTTCACAAGACACACGGTGTGGCCAAAAAAAAAAAAACAAAAAAAAGGATCAACTGTTAATATATCTGGATTAAAAGATATGAGAAAGTTTTAGTTTCTATTTGAAATGGTCTCACTTTCCTCTTTCCAAGGGAAAGCGGGTAGAAGAGTAGACAACTCATACTCAGTATAGGTAATATAAATCCTATTATGCGTTATTTTAAGGCAAGTTCTAAGATTTCTGGATAAGTCTCAAGTGACTGAATGGTCACAGGATGCTAATTAGAAATTTTAATTTGTAGACTCATGATACCACAGACTGAATCAAGTCCAGAAACATTAACTAGAATATAAGAATCTAGAAAGACACGACAAAAGAGAATTCTAAACCAAAATGCGCTTTTCAGTTAGCTGCAGATTAGCAAGGTGGGAGAAAGCTAACTTAAAAAATTCACTCAACTGACAGATTTAACTAATACGGCAAAGTTAAAACACAAAAGACAGACACAATGAAATTTTGCAATGATAGATAACAAAGGGTGTACCTACAATATATATCATGTATGTTCAAAGCAATACAAAAATAGGCCAAAAAAATTACAAATATAAAATTGTTACCAAAAAAATTAAAAGGCCAATAGTATATGAAATGATATTCAACTCTATTAATAAAAAGTTCAAATGTAAACAATATATTTTTCATTTCTCAGATGAGAAAAAATAGAAAGATTCATAATAACATCCAGTAAACCGGCAATACAGCTATTCAAAACCTGTCACACTGGTTCACAAAAGATGTCTTTTGCGCTACTGTTTATAACAGCCAAAAAAGGGAGGGATAACCAATATGTGCAACATTAAGAAATGGCTTTGTAGGGGGCTTCCCTGATGGCGCAGTAGTTAAGAATCCGCCTGCAAATGCAGGGGACATGGGTTCAAGCCCTGGTCCGCGAAGATCCCACATGCCGCGGAGCAACTAAGCCTGTGCACCACAACTACTGAGCCTGCGCTCTAGAGCCCGTGAGGAACAACTACTGGGTCTGCGTGCCACAATTACTGAAGCCCACGTACCTACAGCCCGTGCTCCGCAACAAGAGAAACCACCGCAATGAGAAGCCCACGCACCGCAACAAAGAGTAGCTCCCTCTCGTCGCAACTAGAGAAAGCCTGCACGCAGCAACGAAGACCCAACACGGCCATAAATAAATAAATAAATAATAAATTTAAAAGGGAGATAACCTTCTTTAAAAAAAAAAAATCAGTTGCTTTTCCATACTCTAACAATGAACAATCTCAAGACTTCCCTGGAGGCGCAGTGATTAAGAATCCACCTGCCAGGCCTCCCTGGTGGCACAGTGGTTGAGAATCCACCTGCCAATGCAGGGGACACGGGTTCGAGCCCTGGTCTGGGAAGAACCCACATGCCACGGAGCAACTAAGCCCATGCGCCACAACTACTGAGCCTGCGCCCTAGAGTCCGTGAGCCACAACTACTGAGCCCACGTGCCACAACTACAGAGCCTGCGTGCCACAACTACTTAAGTTCACATGCCTAGAGCCCGTGCTCCACAACAAGAGAAGCCACCACGATGAGAAGCCCACACACCACAAAAAAGAGTAGCCCCACTGGCTGCAACTAGAGAAAGCCCGTGCACAGCAACGGAGACTCAACACAGCCAAAAATAAAATAAATAAATAAATAATAAATTTATTTTAAAAAAAAAAGAATCAACCTGCCAATGCAGGGGACATGGGTTCGAGCCCTGGTCTGGGAAGATCCCACATGCCGCAGAGCAACTAAGCCTGTGCCCCACAACTACAGAGCCTGCACTCTAGAGCCCGTGAGCCACAACTACTGAGCCCATATGCCACAACTACTGAAGCCCACGGGCCTAGAGCCCGTGCTCCACAACAGGAGAAACCACCACAATGAGAAGCTCGCACACCACAATGAAGAGTAGCCCCCGCTCGCCATAACTAGAGCAAGCCTGCACACAGCAACGAAGATCCAATGCAGCCATAAATAAATAAATAAAGTTATTTTAAAAATAATGAATAATCTCAAAGGGAAATTAATAAAACATTCTATTTACAATAGCATCAAAAATAACATAAAATACTTAGGGAAAAACTTTAACCAAAGAGGTGAAAGACTTGTACACTAAAAACTACAAAATGTTGCTCAAAGAAGTTAAAGATACAAATAAATGGAAAGATATTCCTTGTTCATGGATTAGAAGACTTAATATTGTTTGATGTCCACAATAGCCAAGGTGATCTATATGTAGATTCAATGCAATCCCTCTCAAAAGCCCAACAGTGTTTTTTGCAGAAATTTTAAAACCCATCCAAAAATTCAAACAGAATCTCAAAGGACCCTGGAGAGCCAAAACAATCTGGAAAAAGAACAAAGTTGGAAGTCTCACATTTCCTGATTACAAGGCTACCCTAACCCCAAAAAGTGTGGTACTGGCATCAAGACAGACATATAGACCAATGGAATAGAATGGAGAGCCCGGAAATAAACTCTTGCACATATAGTCAAACGATTTTCAACAAGGGTGCTAAAACCATTCATTCATTGGGGAAAAGGGAAGTCTTCAAAAAATAGTATCTGGAGGGCTTCCCTGGTGGCGCAGTGGTTGAGAGTCCGCCTGCCGATGCAGGGGACACGGGTTCGGGCCCCGGTCCGGGAAGATCCCACATGCCGCGGAGCGGCTGGGCCCGTGAGTCATGGCTGCTGAGCCTGAGCGTCCGGAGCCTGTGCTCCGTGGCGGGAGAGGCCACAGCAGTGAGAAGCCTGCGTACTGAAAAAACAAACAAACAAAAAATAGTATTTGGAAAACTGGATATCCACATGCAAAAGAATGAAGTTGAACCCCTTATACCATATACAAAAATGGATCAAAATGTGGGAATTAACACTATAAAAGGGACCTAAATGTGGGAACTAACACTATAAAACTCTTAGAAGAAAATATAAAAGTTTCATGAGGGCTTCCCTGGTGGCGCAGTGGTTGAGAGTCCGCCTGCCGATGCAGGGTACACGGGTTCGTGCCCCGGTCCGGGAAGATCCCACATGCCGTGGAGCGGCTGGGCCCGTGAGCCATGGCCGCTAAGCCTGTGCGTCCGGAGCCTGTGCTCCGCAACGGGAGAGGCCACAACAGTGAGAGGCCCGCGTACCGCAAAAAAAAAAAAGAAACATTAGCAAGGATATGGAGCAACTGGATCTCACACAGCTGATGGGGATATAAAATGTACAACCATTTGAGAAAACTGGCAGTTTCTTTAAAAATTCTCCATTTACCATATTATGCAGCCATTGTATTCCCAGGTATTTTTTTTAAGTGTTTTTATTCATTCATTCATTCATTTATTTTTGGCTGCATTGGGTCTTCGTTGCTGCGCGTGGGCTTTCTCTAGCTGTGGTGAGTAGGGGCTACTCTTCTTTGCAGTGTGCGGGCTTCTCATTGCGGTGGCTTCTCTTGTTGTGGAGCACGTGCTCTAGGCGCGGAGGCTTCAGTAGCTGTAGCACGCGGGCTCAGTAGTTGCGGCATGCAGGCCCTAGAGTGAGCGGGCTTCAGTAGTTGTGACTCGCAGGCTCTAAAGTGCAGGTTCAGTAGTTGTGGCACACGGGCTTAGTTGCTCTGCGGCATGTGGGATCTTCCCGGACCAGGGATCGAACCCGTGTCCCCTGCATTGGCAGGCAGATTCTTAACCACTGTGCCACCAGGGAAGTCCCTATTCCCAGGTATTTACCCAAGAGAAATGAAAGCACATGTCTACAAAAGGGCACATATTGCTTTTATATTTTAAGAATGCAACCTTTTATATTGGAAATAAAACTAAAATCACTAGGAGGATTTCTGATATCTGGTCTTACATGTAAGGAGCCTAGAAGTTGCCACTCCATCCTAACAACACAAGTAAAATCTGGAGAAACTGAAAAATCAACAACTCTCCTTAGATCCACCAGAGAAGTGAGGACAAAGAGCAAACCACTGCTGAAAAAACTGGAGACAGGCAGATACAGAAAATCACAACATACCTGGGCAGAAACCCACAAGAAGAAATCACCCCTGGCAACTAGTGCTGGGGTAGGAATACCTGAACTGTAATTGATGAAGTGCTGGAGGCTCAGTGTGGACAAGCTTGAGAGTTTAAAATTCCAGGAGGACCCAGTCATAGGGAGACCCTCATGCTTTTTATGAGTCTTACCTTCAGGAGCTGTACCAGGTCCTAAAAGTAAATATCAGAGAAAAATCCTCTCATGCTTCCGGCAAGGGGAGGGGAAAAGAAACCATTCTGAAATATGCTAGAATATTCTGTTCTTAACAAAACCTGCCCTCAGAAGAAACTATTTTACCAGAGTTTAACCTGCTGGGGTTCCATCAGAGCCTAACCTACCTGGGGTAAAGTAAATGCCCAACGCCAGCCCCTCCTAAGGGGGCTACCTAAGGGGGTAAGAAATATTCTACCTAAGGGGGTAAGAAAACCTGAGAAGCACCAGTGAAGCTCACAGACCAGGAGCACAAGCTCACGGAAAGACTAAGATTTAATCATAGGACTAAAGAATGCTTCTGCTCCCCTCTTACCTTACCACTGCATTATTAAAGTCCTATTTATTGCAGTTCCTTTTACCTAGTACATCATGTCTGCCTTTCAACAAAAAATGGCAAGGCACACTAAAAGGCAGAAAACACCGCTTAAAGACGCTGAACAAGCATCAAGACTAGAATCAGATATGGCAGGAATGTTGGAATTATCAGACCTGTACGATTAATATCTAACAATGGATAATGCAAGCAGAGACATGGAAATTCTGAGAAATAAAAAGAAATGCTAGAGATCAAAAACACTGTAACAGAAAATAAATAATATCTTTGATGGGCTCATTATTAGACACAGCTGGGAAAGGAATCTCTGCTCTTGAGGACTTGACACTAGAAACTTCCAAAACTGAGAAGCAAAGACAAAAAAGACTGAAAAAAACAAAAACACAACAAAATATCCAAGAACTATGGGAAAAGTACAAGAGGTGTTACGTACATGTAACAGGAATACCAGAAGGAGAAGAAAAAGAGAAAGAAACAGAAGCAATATTTAAAGCAATAACTAAGAATTTCCCCAAATTAATGTCAGAAACCAAACCACAGATCCAGGAAGCTCAGAGAAGGATAACGGAGGGGAAAGAAAAAAAAAACAACAACAATTACACCTAGGCATATTAGAGTCAAAATTTAGAAAATCAAAGCTAGAGAAAAAAAAAATCTTGAAAGAAGCTGGAGGAAAAGAAAAACACCTTACCTACAGAGGACCAAAGATAAGAATTACATTCAACTTCTCAGAAACCATACTAGCAAGAAAAGAGTGGAAGGAAATCTTTAAAGTGTCAAGAGAGAAAAACTACTAACCTAGAATCCTGTACCTTTCAAAATTGTCCTTCAAAGTGAAGGAAAACCAATCTTTTTGTGAACCTAAACTGCTCTTAAAAAATAAATTCTTTTTACAAAGTGAGAATAGACTTTCTCAGACAAACAAAAATTGAGGGAATCTGTTGCCAGTAGACATGCTTTACAAGAAATGTTAAAAGTTCTTTAAAGAGAAGGAAAATTATATAAGTCAAAAACTCAGATCTACAATAAAGAAAGGAAGAGCATCAGAGAATGAGTAAATGAGAGAAAAATAAAAATGTTTACTTCTCTTATTCCTAATTGATCTTGAAGATAATAGTTTGTTCAAAATAGTAACAGCAGCAATGTATTTGATTATGTTGGCTTCTGTGTGGATGCAAATGTGTAAGGGAAATGAATGACAGCAATGACACAAGGAATGGGAGAGAAGAATTAGGAATATTTTGTTATTATAAGGTACTCACACTACCTGTGAAGCAGTATAGTTTTATTTGGAAGTGGACTAGATTAGTAGTAAATGTATACTGCAAACTCTAAGGCAATCACTAAAAAAACTTAAAAAAAGGAATATAATTGATATGCTAAGAAAGGAGAGAAAATGGCATCATATAATGTTCAATTAAAACCATAAAAGGGGGCTTCCCTGGTGGCGCTGTGGTTGCGAGTCCGCCTGCCGATGCAGGGGACACGGGTTCGTGCCCCGGTCCGGGAAGATCCCACATGCCGCGGAGTGGCTGGGCCCGTAAGCCATGACCGCTGAGCCTGCGCGTCCGGAGCCTGTGCTCCGCAACGGGAGAGGCCGCGGCAGTGAGAGGCCCGCGTACCGCAAAAGAAAAAAAAAAACAAAACATAAAAGGTATCAATGGTATAAATACACCAATGAAACAACAGACTGTCAGAGCAGATCAAAAAACAAGACCTAACTACATGCTGTCCACAAGAAACCCACTTTAAATATAAAGACACATATAAATTAAAAATAAAGAGATGGGACTTCCCAGGTGGTGCAGTGGTTAAGAATCTGCCTGCCAATGCAGAGGACATGAGTTCGATCCCTGGGCCAGGAAGATCCCACAACCCATGGAGCAACTAAGCCTATGTGCCACAACTACTGAGCCTGCGCTCTAGAGCTCGTGAGCCACAACTACTGAAGCCCATGATCCACAACAAGAGAAGCCACAGCAATGAGAAGCCCGCACACCACAACAAAGAGTAGCCCCTGCTCGCCGCAACTAGAGAAAGCCTGCACGCAGCAATGAAGACCCAACGCAGTCAATAAATAAATAATTTTTTTTACAATAAATAAAAGAATTTTAAAATATGTTTCATTAGAAAAATAAACAGATGGGGAAAAGATATATTATGCTAACATTAATCAAAAGAAAGTGGAAGTAACTATATTAATTTCAGACAGAGCAGACTTCAGAAGAAGGAAACTTATCAGGGATAAAAAGGGGAATTACATAATGATAAAAGGGGCAATACTCCAAGAAGACATAACAATCCTTAACATGTATGCCTCTAACAGCAGAGTGTCAAAATACATGAGGCAAAAGCTGACAGAATAGCAAGGAGAAATATATGAATCTACTATTACAGTTGGAGATTTTAACACCCTTCTGTAAGAAACACGCAGATCCAGCAGCAGTAACTCAGTAAGGTTACAGCTGAACTAAACAGCACCATCCATCAACTGGATATAATTGACATCTATAGACTATTTCATCAAACAATAGCTCATTATACATTCTACTCAAGCTCACATGGAACATTCATCAAGACAGACCACACTCTGGGTCATAAAACACACATTAACTAATTTAAAAGAATAAAAAATTATAAACTGTCTGCTCTCAGACTACAATGGAATTAAATTAGAAATCAATAAAAGAAAAATAGCTTGAAAAAATACTAAAATACTTGGAGACTAAACACATGTCTAGATAAGACACAGGTCAAAGAAGAAATAACCTTCCAGAACAGAAAACACCAGGCCCAGATGGGTCCACTTGTGAATTCTACCAAACATTTAAGAGAAATTATACCCGTTTTCTACAATCTCTTCCAGAGGATAGAGGCAGAGGGAACACTTCCTAACTCATTCTATTAGGCCAGCCATTACCCTAATATCAACATCAGACACATTACAAGACATTACAAGAATACTACAGACCAATAAATAGCTCTTATAAACATAGATGCAAAATTCTCAACAAAATATTAGCAATATGCAAGGCGGTTTCAATGTTCAAAATTAAATTAATGTACTCCATCACAGAAACAGGCTAAAGAAGAAAAATCACACGATCAAATGAATAGATGCAGAAAAAACATTTGACAAAATCCAACATCCATTCATGATAAAAACACTCAGCAAACTAGGAATAAAGATGAACTTCTTCAACTTGATAAAGAATATCTACAAAAACCCTACAGTTAACATCATACTTAATGAGAAACTCTGAGCTTTCCAGCTAAGATGAGGAACAAGCGAGGATGTCCCTTCTCACTTCTACTTTTCAACATCATACTGGAAGTTCTAGCTAATGCAACAAGACAAGAAAAGGACAGGAAACAAAAGGTATACATACTGGAAAGGTAGAAATAAAACTGTCTTTGTTCACAGATGATATGGTCATGTAGAAAATACAAAATAATCAACAAAAAACTCCTGTTACGAATAAGCGATTAAAGCAAGGTTTCAGGATACAAAGTTCAAAGTTGCAGGATACAAGGTTAACACATTAAAGTCAATTGCTTTCCCATATACCAGCAATGAATAAGTGGTATCTGAAAATTTTTTTTAATTATATTTTAGGGACTTCCTTGGTGGCGCAGTGGTTAAGAATCCACCTGCCAATGCAGGGGACACAGGTTCGAGCCCTGGTCCGGGAAGATCCCACATGCCGCGGAGCAACTAAGCCCATGTGCCACAACTACTGAGCCTGCGCTCTAGAGCCGGCGAGCCACAACAACTGAAGCCCGCACGCCTAGAGCCCGTGCTCCGCAACAAGAGAAGCCACCACAGTGAGAAGCCCACGCATCGCAAAGAAGAGTAGCCCCCACCTGCCACAACTAGAGAAAGCCCACACGCAGCAGCAAAGATCCAACACAGCCAAAAATAAATAAACAACTTAAAAAAAATTATCATTTACATTATCACCCCCCAAAATGAAATGCTTAGGTATAACTCTAACAAAATATGTACAAGATTCATATCTGATGAAAGATACCAAAGAAGTAAATGAATAAAAAGATATTTCATGTTCATGGATAAGAAGACTCAATACTGTCAAGATATTTCTTGTTCCCAACCTGATCTACAGACTCAATACCAATCCCAATCAAAATCCCAGAAAGTTATTTTGTGGATATTTTTAAATTGACTCTAAAGTTTATATGGAGAGGCAAACAATCCAGAATGCCCAACTCAATACTGAAGGAGACAAAGTCAGAGGACACTACCCAATATCAAGACTTATTATAAAGCTACAGTAATCAAGATGATGTGGTACTGGAGAAACAAGAGAAAAATAGATCAATGGAACAAAACAGACAGCCTAGAAATAGACCCACATAGATATAGTCAACTGATCTTGACAAAGGAGCAAAAGCAATACAATGGACCTATCTTTTCAACAAATGGTGCTGGAAACTGGACATCCACATGCAAAAAAAAGAAAAAAATCAATCTAGACAGACCTTACCCTTTTTATAAAAATTAACTCAAAATGGATTATAGACCTAAATGTAAAATGCAAAACCATAAAACTCCTGGAAGATAACATAGGAGAAAATCTAATTGACCTTAGGTATGGTGATGACTTTTCACATACAACACCACCAAAGACACAATCCATGAAAGAAATAAATGACAACCCGGACCTCATTAAAATTAAGAACTTCCGCTCTGAGAAGGACAACATTACAGAGAATAAGAATTCAAGCCACAGGGTAGGAGAAAATATTTGTGAAAGACACTCCTGATAAAGGACGGTTATCCAAAATGTACAAAGAATTCTTAAAACTCAACAATAAAGAAAAGAACAATCCAGCTAATATTGTGCAAAAGACCTAAACAGATATCTCACCAAAGAAGATATACAGATGGCAAGTAAGCATATGAAAAGATGATCAACATGAAGTCATTAGGGTCCTGCAAATTAAAATAATGGCATACCACTGCACACTTATAGAATAGCCAAAATCCAAGACACAACAACAAATGCTGGGGAGTATGTGGAGCAACAGGAACTCTCATTCATTGCTGATTGAAATCCAAAATGACAGTCACTTTGGAGGACAGTTTGGCAGTTTCTTACAAAACTAAACACACTCTTCTATCATAGGATCCAGGAATCATGCTCCTTGATATTTAGCCAAAGGAGTTCAAAGCTTATGTCCTCACAAAACCCTATACATGGATATTTACAGCACCTTTATTCATAACTGCCAAATCTTGGACACAACCAAGAGGACCTTCAGCAGGTGAATGGAAAAAAAAAACTGACACATACAGACAAGGGAATATTATTCAGAGCTAAAAAGAAGTGAGCTACTGAGCAATGAAAAGACATGGAAGAAATGCATATTACTAAGTGAAAGAAGCCAATCTGAAAAGGCATGACTCCACCTAATTCTAGAAAAGACAAAACTATAGTAAAAAGATTAGTGATTGCCAAGGGGAGGGATGGGTAAATAGGCAGAGCACGGAAGATTTTTAGAGTACTGAAAAACTCTGTACAGGGCTTCCCTGGTGGCGCAGTGGTTGAGAGTCCGCCTGCCGATGCAGGGGACACGGGTTCGTGCCCCGGTCCGGGAAGATCCCACATGCTGCGGAGCAGCTAGGCCCGTGAGTCATGGCTGCTGAGCCTGCGTGTCCGGAGCCTGTGCTCCACAACGGGAGAGGCCACAACAGTGAGAGGCCCGCGTACCGCAAAAAAACAAAACAAAACAAAAAAACTCTGTACAAGACTATAATGGTAGATACATGTCATTATACATTTGTCAAAACCCATGGAATGTATCACAGCAAGAGTGAACTGTAAGGTAAACTATGGACTTTAGGTGATAATGAGGTTAATGTAGGCTCATTGACTGTAACAGATGTACTACTCTGGTTTGGGATGCTGATAGTGGGACAGGCTGTATGTGTGGGGACAGGGGCTATATGAGAAATCTCTGTACTTTCTACTCTATTTTGCACTGAACTTAAAACCCTAAAAAATAAAGATTTTAATTAAAAAAATAAAATCAACAAAATTTAATTCAGAAAGCAGGCAGCTCTGATAGTTACCAAAGAACTGGGAAAATATTTGGTTCCTCAATGTAGCCTGGACACTATGGTTAGCTTATGCATTAATTCATCTATTCTTCAGAACAGTAATAGCATATAACAGACTTTATTTTCAAAATTCCCAAAACTCGGGAGTTCCCTGGCAGTCCAGTGGTTAGGACTTGGGACTTTCACTACCATGGGCCTGGGCTCAATCCCTGGTCAGGGAAATAAGATCCCACAAGCCTCACGGTGTGGCCAAAAAAAAAAAAAAAAAAAAAACCCCAGGGACTTCCCTGGCAGTCCAGTGGTTAAGACTCTGCCCTGCCAATGCAAGGGATGCAAGTTCGATCCCTGGTTGGGGAACTAAGATCCCACATGCTGCGCAGCATGGTCAAAAGATTTAAAAAACAAAGAAAAGAAGAACACCCCAGAGAATCTGGGAGTTCTAAGTAAAATAAATAAACAAACAAATAAATAAAATCCCCAAACTCAATACACCTGGGAATAGTAAATAAACGAGAGACAAAATAAAAACAAGTTCTCAAAAACAATGCCATTTTAGTGCTCGAAAAACTAAAAGCTACCTAAAAGAGCTATTATGCTAGATTCTGAATTTTTTTAAAGTACATACCACTGGAACTCATATAGCAAACTAAAACAATTTGCTTAACATATTTAATAGTGATATGGCATAATATACATAATTTATATCAGTTTCAATTAAGAACTTAGAAGAATCTCGTAAGGGTTTTTTCTCTTTTTTTTTTTTTAAAAAAACACTTTTTCTTTTTTTTTTCCTGGACGCGGGCCTGTCACTGTTGTGGCCTCTCCCGTTGCAGAGCACAGGCTCCGGACGCGCAGGCTCAGTGGCCATGGCTCACGGGCCCAGCTGCTCCATGGCATGTGGGATCTTCCCGGACCGGGGCACGAACCCGTGTCCCCTGCATCAGCAGGCGGACTCTCAACCACTGTGCCACCAGGGAAGCCCTGTTTTCCTTTTTCTTTCTTTATTTTTGGTTGCATTGGGTCTTCGCTGATGCACGGGCTTTCTCTAGTTGCTGAGAGTGGGGGCTACTTTTCGTTATGGTGCGTGGGCTTCTTACTGTGGTGGCCTCTCTTGTTGCAGAGCATGGGCTCTAGTCACGTGGGCTTCAGTAGTTGTGGCACGCAGGCTCAGTATTGTGGCTCACGGGCTCTAGAGCACAGGCTCAGTAGTTGTGGCACACGGGCTTAGTTGCTCTGTGGCATGTGGGATCTTCCTGGACCAGGGCTCGAACCCGTGTCCCCTGCATTGGCAGGCAGATTCTTGACCACTGCGCCACCAGGGAAGTTTCTTTTTTGGGGGGGGGGGGGCCGCACTGCGTGGCATGTGGGATCTTAGTTCCCCAACCAGGATCTAACTATGTTCAAGTCTTATCTTCATGTCCAAGTGATAAGAATATGCATACACACCACAGTTCTCTGGAATCCCTCTTTAGAGGTTGCAAAATCAACAGAACTCAATATGGCCCACAAAAATGTTCTGTTTGGCCAGAAAAAGTTCTTTAAAATGTTAGTAGATTTACGTGAGACATGGACTCTTTGGTTCAGCCTCTGCCCCAACATTCTTATTTTCCTACATCCAGCCCAATTCATTCAAGGTTGTTATTTGCTTAACCCCACAGTAACTTTGGTTTTAGGCCACTACCCTATATTGTTATTTGTGTAACTAAAGTTATACTCAGACTTCTTTGAAAATTTCCTTATGAAATACGATATATTTCAATACATTTGTATTAGAAAGGACTATATTCCCTTCTCTTTCAATCCTCCTGACTTTGAGGGCTAGCACTTAATTAGTCACATATGTATTTTCAGAACAATGCCATGAACAATTCTATTGCAAAGAGAAGATGGTTTATTAATGTTTTTACTAATCCACACATAACTGTATGACAGAATATAGATTACTAACAGTTGGATAAAAGCTTATGATCAAGTGTGAGGAACGTTTCCTATTTTTGAAGTGAATAGTTTTGCTCAAAATTAATATTTGGCAGTATTTCTAAGCTGTTTGTTTTATCCTTCCATTAAACACACACGCACATATGCGTAACACTGAAATATACAATCCTACTTTAAGAATAAATGTGTTAAAATTTACATGCCTTCTATGGATAAACCAAAGTGATGCTGGTGGATCTGAAACTATATATTAGAACTCTGCATGAAATATGATGTAACCAATGGAAAAACTTTTTCTTACACAGCTAATTCTGCAAACACATACCTGACAGAGTATACTAAGGCAAAAGTTGGTACAAAACTTTCAAGTGATAATTCTCTATGTGGTTACGCCCAAGCCATCAACTATTAATGATAAATTAAAAGACTCTTTACCTGTCAGGACCTGAGTTCAGGCACTCAAAAGTTTCGTATTTCTCTTGCAGAAGCTGATGACAATACTAATCCCTGCACTGTGTAGGGAGGTGCATTCCTTGCACTGGCTTAAGTGCTAATGATTTCACCAACCCTTGAAGTGCAGAACAGTAAAAAAACAGTTTTCAGCCGTTTTTCTTACTGATTTCTCATTTTAAAAAATATTACAAAGATTTCAAATAGGTTTTAAAATAAATTATTTCTGTTTAAAAGGCAGTGCTTTAGTTTAAAAAAGACACACGCCAATAGATCTTTCTGGGTTACTGCACATATCACAAGATGGCCTTTTTCATCAATGAGAAACTTACACAAAGAAGCAACAACTTCACGCCTTCAAATCATTTTCTGATTTTACCTGAAAGCACCAAGATTTTGGCTACAGATATGTAAAACAGTCTTCCAGAAGGCAATCATAAATAGGTACTAGATGAGATTAGCTGGGTTAAAAAATGGTATCTCTCCTATTAACCCATTTATCACCCTGTCACCAGCATACAGCCCTAGAAGGAGCTGACAGTCAAGTTCACAACTATTAGTTTCTAAAGAAACAATATTATACTCTCCAAATAAGATAAAAATCAAGAAATGCTTCTCTATCTAAGGGCAAAATTAAGCTATGTATATACCTGGAAGGCCAAATCTATCTGTTCTGACTCCTTAAAACACGAAATTAATACAACTCCCCATTCTTTTATACTCTAAAATTAAACGGGTTTACACGACTCCAGGTATTTCCTACTGCTATAGGAGAACAAATTGAGAAATGTACCTTAGCTAGTTCTGAAGAAAATATTTTATGTATGTAAAAAAATTTAATGTTTTATATGAATCACTCTCCAAATCCTCTCTACTGTATGAATTTTCATTGAGAATACTAACGCTGCTTCCTTAAGATTCAGATCATTATGAGCTTGGCACCATTCAGTTATGCATATTCAAACATTTAAATTCTCTGAATTCTTTCCTGGCACTTCAGTAGAGGAGGATAAAAAAACAAACCTGAGCTGAAACCATGCCAGCTGGAGGGTACACACTTATTTTACTAGTTCTACCTATCTAAACTTGACAACATTTTAAAACCCTATATTGAATTTAAATGTTCTCTATCTACAACAAAGAAAGCTTGCCTTGATATGCCTAGCTAAGGTGCTCCCATTTTTCTTCAGCTAAAGAAATTAAACAGTCTCTCTTTCATTTACCAAACAATTTTTTTAAAGTTGGCACTCAATCAAAGTCCATTTGAAGGATCTGTTCCTCTAACTTAAAATGGCAGCAGCTGATCTCAATTACAATCAACTGAACATAAGTACTTCTTGGCAATAATACGCTCAACTGCTACTTGCATTTTTTAATCTTTCTATGGACAAGATATTTTAAGAAAAATCCACAAAATAAATATAGCCAGGCCTTAAAATGTTACTTGTATGCTTATTTTCAGTATAATGTAAAGAAGGGAAATAGCAATACAAAATGTAAATTAAAAGGTCAAATTTCTAACTTAATTTATATCAAATAAGAAGACTTTCTAAGAGGAAAAGTCTGAGTAGTAGAGGCTAACCAATAAGCCATTTTAACAAGGAATGTGAAGAAGTCAAGAGTAAAAAGTAATTCAGATCCAATATTAATACACTTGTGAGTTTATACCAAACTTGATAACTTTTTAAAATGCAGTTTATGTGGGAATAAGAATTCAGGCCCAAACTGATTATTCAATTTAATTCTTACTGTAATTACAAGGTCCAAAATATTTCTTATTTTAAAGATGCTAATTGAGTTCCCTCACATTCTATACCATGTTTCTTTTAAACATATTCTTCCCCTGTAATTAACTCCATCATCTAGTTTCTAACCTTCACATTAGATCTCATAAAGCAAATATTTTTCTCCCAATTATGAGTAACACTATCTCAATTTTAATCTATTTTTCAAGAGAAAAAAAAAAACTTTAAGAAAACCGCATATGAACTAAGCCTGCCTGAGAAACTTTTCATGTCCAAAGTACTTAATTTTTAAATAACTCTTCAGCTTTACATGATTGATATTATATTTATTTTACACTCATGAAATGTGATCTGCCTAGGGTCACAAAATAAGTTAATGTTTGAAGCAGAATTTAAATTGTTACATTTCCTTTATCTTACATTACTCAAATATCTCCTATGAACATCTAAAGAATTTTCCTATTTCAAAAGTAACAAACATTAATATCTTAATTTGCAAGTGTATACATTATGTATACACACACACAAAAGCACATACAAGTACATATTATACATAAACACAGAGACAGCAAATTAAAAGGGAAAACAGCGCTTACCTTCATCTCCTTCTGGTACATATGAAGCTGTAATAATGTCAATATCAGCACAATTCATCACAATCTGATTGGTTGCCTGCCTCACCTAAGGAGAAAAAAAAAAAATCGGCAATGTCAGAGAGAGCCTAGGTTAATAATATGTACATCTTCATCTCAGCCTAAAATATGTCACAGGCAATTTTTAAAAACCCATACATCAGCGGTTCCCACCTTTTTAGCACCAGGGACCGGCTTCGTGGAAGACAATTTTTCTATGGATGGGGGGGGTGCGGGTTTCAGGCGGTAATGGGAGCGATGGGGAGCAGCAGATGAAGCTTCACTCCCTCATCTGCTGCTCACCTCCTGTTGTACAGCCTGGTTCCTAACAGGCCGGACTGGTACCAGTCCGAGGCCCGGGGGTTGGGGACCCTTGCCAAACACCACTTAAACCAATACTAAATATATATGCATCAATGGTATAAATTAATGACTAGTTCTGAATAGATATTATAATATCTGGATTATATTAAAAGCAATAATAAATACTTAGGTATTTCACAGAATTCAAAGATCTGACCAATGAGCTAAATAAAAGCCTTTTTTTTTTCTACTTAAACTTGATTTAAAACTTCTTTTTTTTTTTTTTTTTTTTTTTTTTTTTTTTGCTGTACGCAGGCCTCTCACTGTTGTGGCCTCTCCCGCTGCAGAGCACAGGCTCCGGACGCGCAGGCTCAGAGGCCATGGCTCACGGGCCCAGCCACTCCGCGGCATGTGGGATCTTCCCGGACCGGGGCCCGAACCCGTGTCCCCTGCATCGGCAGGCGGACTCTCAACCACTGCGCCACCAGGGAAGCCCTAAAACAACTTCTTAATTAAACTTTTTAATTTCAAAAAAATTTTAATTAGGAAACATTTCTTATATGTTGCAATTAATCATGTATTTCAACCTGCACATCAAAACCATCATGAGGGTCCCCTCTTTTTGTAAGGATAGAGGAAGAAATCTGGTATCATAAACTATGTCAGAACTTCATAAAACACTCTCTAAATTTTTTCTTTTCCTGAAGAAACATTTTGAATATAACAGACACTAATGACTCACCATCAAGATTAAATAAACTTTTAAGACTTTGTCTTACTTGATTTAGATCCAAAAAATAAAATACAGATATAATGAAAGCCCATTCCTCTCTTCCTCATTCCCTAGAGATAACCACTATCCTAAGGCTAATGTATATCTCTCTCATATATGTTTAGTACTTTTGTTACATATATAAAGATCAGCAAAGAATGTTTTTAATCTTACACAAATGGTATCAAAAGTGTGTATAACCTTTTGCAACCTGTTTTTTTAATTTAACATTGTTTCTGAGATAGGTAAATGCTGATAGATGTAAACCTAACTCATTAATTTTACTTCTGCATAGTAGTATTCCATTCTATAAATAAACCACAGTTATTTATCCATTTCCTTCCTGAAGGAAGTTAGGTTATTTCCACTTTTTTGTTATGTAAAAGAGTACTATAATAAACATCTTGGCCCATGTCTTCTTGTGCACCCATTTTCTTTACCAAGAATTGCTAAAATTATCCTCCAGAGTAGTTTCAATGCACGCTCCGATAAGCAAAGAATAAAGAAATCCCAGTTTCAGCAACCTCCAAAAAACTTAATTTTTCGACAGTCTGGTGGGTATTAAATGGTATACCAGGGACTTCCGTGGTGGCGCCGTGGTTAAGAATCCGCCTGCCAATGCAGGGGACACAGGTTCGACCCCTGGTCCAGGAAGATCCCACATGCCATGGAGCAACTAGGCCCATGTGCCACAACTACTGAAGCCCGAGCGCCCTAGAGCTGTGATCTGCAACAAGAGAAGCCACCACAATGAGAAGCCTGCACACAGCAAGGAAGAGTAGCCCCCACAACTAGAGAAAGCCTGTGCACGGCAACAAAGACCCAATGCAGCCAAAAATAAATAATAAATAAGTAAATTTATTTTAAAAAATGGTATTCCATTATTGTTTTAATTAGAATTTCTCTGATTACTAGTAATATGAGTTACCTCTTTTCTTTCTCTTTCTCCTTTCTGTTTCTCTTCCTCTGCCTCCCCCACCCCTGCTTCCCTCCCTCCCTCTCTCTTTCTTTCTTTTTTGACCCTTAAGTTTTTCCTCTCCTACTTGCTCATTCATAACCCTTGCTCATTTTCCATTTGGTTGGAACCTTGTCTTTCTATAACTGTTGCATTACACAAAATCTCAAATTCATTTTCAGACATTTTAATGGTCTAAATCTAAAATAACAAAAATACAGATGTCCTAAATCACATATGCCTACAGAGGCCAATGAAACAGATGAGTACAGTAGGCCAGGTGAAGGCTATGCATAAAGGAAAGCTATGTGTAAAGGAAGGGGGAAGTAGACATTTCTTGGAGCTAACCAATTATTGCTATATACAATAAAAAACAGACTCAGTGTTGACAGATCTTCCAATTTAAAAAAGCCACAAATTCAGATTTCATGTGCAATCTCCCAATTTCTAATTGATGACAACTAATTCAAAATTTTCTAAAACACTGTATAGACCAAACAAAACCCAACAGTGCCTTGAGTGTCACTGAACGGACCACAGAACTAGGTAAGGACACAGAGTAATATAAAATCTGTATGAAAAAGCTATACCTAAGAGTAATTATTTTATTAATAACCAATACATAAACATGATTAATATTAAACTAAAATTACCTGACCTAAATTACAGATAGTATGTTATTAAGCCTGTAACAGACTGTCAAAATCTCTAACACATAAAGTGAAACTATTTTGGCTCATTTAAAAAAAAAAAATTCTTCTCATATATCTTCCTGTTTCTAAACAAAAATGCCATTTAGTGAACAGTTTTTTGGGTTTTTGTTTTTTGGGGTTTTTTTTGTAAGTGATAATATTCCTTCACACTGTTTACTTCACCAGAACATACCTAAACAGCACTAAAACTTTTACATCTCAACTGGCTGTTTATAGCACTATGTTTGAACAAAAAGAAAAGAACAACTCTTTGCCTATTCACAAACTGACTTTAAAAAAAATTTTCAGAAACACAAAAATGAAGCACTGGGGTGTGCTCCAAAGGGTAAAATGAATAAAAACCTTCCAGAGTTTGACGTTTATGCCAACAAAATCATTAACAGTGGCTTAGTTACATGTTTGTTGTTTTGTTTTGGTTTTTTTAATATTTATTTATTTATTTGGCTGCGCCAGGTCTTAGTTCTGGCACACGGGATCTAGTTCCCTGACCAGTGATCGAACCCAGGACCCCTGCATTGGGAGCACGGAGTCTTAACCACTGGACCACCAGGGAAGTCCCTAGTTACATGTCTTAATCTTTACCTAGGCAATCCTATTTTCATCCACCAACATCTACAATGAATTTAATGGTAGCCAAGCAGTTAATCTACCATGTCAAGATACCTGTACTGGGCTTCCCTGGTGGTGCAGTGGTTGAGAGTCCGCCTGCCGATGCAGGGAACGTGGGTTCGTGCCCCGGTTCGGGAAGATCCCACATGCCGCGGAGCGGCTAGGCCCGTGAGCCATGGCCGCTGAGCCTGCGCGTCCGGAGCCTGTGCTCCGCAACGGGAGAGGCCACAACAGTGAGAGGCCCCCGTACCGAAAAAAAAAAAAAAAAAAAAAAAAAAAGATACCTGTACTACACTACATATGCCAAATGACATTTATCTCACTACTATTGTACCATTTTGAGGGAAAGTGTTCGTTAACTTTGGAAAGGTACAGGGCACAACATCTAGTTACAAGTACATTCCAATTCTTCCTGGGTTTAGGGAAAACCCACCTGTTTATACTAATGAATTAAGCTGCTTGTTGAACAGCAATTCTTTTTTTGTGTGTGTGGTACGTGGGCCTCTCAGTGTTGTGGCCTCTCCCGTTGTGGAGTACAGGCTCTGGACGCGCAGGCTCAGCGGCCATGACTCACAGGCCTAGCCACTCTGCAGCATGTGGGATCTTCCTGGACCAGGGCACGAACCCGTGTCCCCTGCATCGGCAGGCGGACTCTCAACCACTGCGCCACCAAGGAAACCCAATTAATTCTTTTTTTCAGGGTATTGCCATTTCTGGAAGGGTGGAAGGGGAGAACTAAAGGAACAAAAATACTTATCTTAATAATAGAACTCCACTCAAACTTTAAAGAACAGACAGTATATTCTGTCTCATATTAGAGATTTTTTTTTTTTTTTGGCTGCACCTCGCGGCATGCAGAACTTCCCCGACAAGGGATCAAACCTGTGCCCCCTGCAGTGGAAGCGTAGAGTCTTAACCACTGGACCACCAGGGAAGCCCCTAGAGATGCATTTTAAACAACAGGATAATCCATAGAAAGGGCTTTTACCACTTAGTGCCTGATACATAGTAATCACTTAATAGATGACATTATTAAGACACATGCACAGAGGGCTTTTCTGGTGGCACAGCGGTTAAGAATCCACCTGCCAAAGCAGGGGACACGGGTTCGATCACTGGTCCAGGAAGATCCCACATGCCGCGGAGCAACTAAGCCTGTGCGCCACGACTACTGAGCCTGCACTCTAGAGCCACAAGCCACAACTACTGAGCCCACATGCCACAACTACTGAAGTCCACGTGCCTAGAGCCCATGCTCCTCAACAAGAGAAGCCACCTAAATGAGAAGCCTGCACACCTCAACGAAGAGTAGCCCCCCACTGGAGGCAACTAGAGAAAGCCGGCGCAGAGCCACGAAGACCCAACACAGCCAAAAATAAATAAATAAATTTAAAAAAAAAAAAAAACCGTGCACAGAGACCAAGACTAAATGTGCACCTAACAGTCTATAAAGTACCTAATCAAAATGCTATAAAATTTAAGAACTATGTGCTGTATTATACAGCACATATTATATCTTATATTGGATATTAGCATACTCTATGTACCAACCAAGGAATGTAATTTAAAATATCCGTGTGGACTTAAGCGTATGCTTAAGTACTCAACCACCACACTGATCTTTTTGATGCTTTCCCAACAAGAGCACTGACTAATGATTCAATATTATTTCTCACACACTAACATCATCATGTTATTGCATACCACCTGTATGTTCCACTGTCAAAAATACAGGTAATAATGTAAGTCAACTATACTTTAATTTTAAAAAAAACAGGTAATAAATCAAAGGAATTTCAGCATTATCATCTTCACTGGACTTCCCTGGTGGCGCAGTGGTTAAGAATCTGCCTGCCAATGCAGAGGACACAGGTTCGAGCCCTGGTCCAGGAAGATCCCACATGCTGCGGAGCAACTAAGCCTGTGTGCCACAACTACTGAGCCTGTGCTCTGGAGCCCGCAAGCCACAACTATTGAGCCCACATGCCGCAACTACTGAAGCCCATGCACCTAGAGCCCATGCTCTGCAACAAGAGAAGCCACTGCAATGAGAAGCCCGCGCACCGCCACGAAGAGTAGCCCCCACTCACCACAACTAGAGAAAGCCCACGCGCAGCAACGAAGACCCAACACAGCCAAAAATAAAATATAAATAAATAAATAAATTTATTTTAAAAATCCTTTTAAAAAAAAATCTTCACTTTCCAAACTTAAAATAGAAGCAGAATGTTAAAACTGGCATATAAATTGTGTTGATAACAAGCTTATTTTCAACTTTTCCATTTGGTGCTATTAATGAATGGAACGTTAGCATATCCTTTCTTTGATTCAAACCCAGGGTTAGTTAAGTCTTCTTGGAGTCCCATACAGACTGTACTTCAACTGAACCAAATGTTAAGTAATGGTTCTACTGAAGAGACAGCTTGACCATTGGTAACAATTTTACAATGGAAGTTTCCTAAGAGCTAGGAAAGCAGCAATCTGAGACAATTTTTTTCCTGAATAAGTCTTTACTACAATCACTCAGGAATACACATTACATGTACTAGAAAGACTCAAAAGGGTTTTTTTCTGATTGCTAAAATCCTGCGATTTTAGTAAAAGGAACTCTCCAGTGTGATAATTCTAAATACCAGTCAGTCTGAAGCCTGAGTCACTTTGCCTAAAAAGTGATTTCATCATTAAAATTTTGTAATAATCATTGCCTTTGTGGAATAGGGCTATAATTTCTAAAGACAATAAGGAGCAAATAATTAGTAAACACAAATTGAGCTGAGTTTTCTAACAAAAGAGACATTAAAAAGGGCAAGCTGCAGAAAGTCAAACATAACACATAAACACATGAACATACAGAACATTACTATTTATTGTTTGTAGCTACTTTTGTACACCCTAAAACTTTAAAACTATACATAGGAATAATACCTACCAAAAAAGAGAATTTACCTCTCAGGGTGAGGGCGAGAAGAGATGGAAATGAACTTTAGTGGTTTCTGTGACATTTTATTTTCCAAAAAACATCATGTACACGCTAAAACAAATGGGGCAAAACATTAATATCTGCTAAATCTGGGTGGTGGTTACTTTCTCTGTATTTAAAATGTTTCCTAATTTAAAATAAAATTTTAAAGTGATTACATGTGGCCAAATAAACTGAGAGCTACATACTTGTATGGTGTTCAAAATGGAATCTCCAAGATCTAGACAACTAAATTAACAACAAAACAGCTATCTGAAGACTCAGTCCTTTGCCACAGACTCAAATACAGATTAGAATAAGATTTACTTTACAATAAGAACAGGCTCATTTATGTAGCAAAGTTCAGAGAAGTTTCATAGATAATTTACTACTCAAGACTGCATTTATCCAGGTTGTATTGTTGTATTGGACAATATCAATTATCAAGAACCAGGAAGTTTAAAAAAAAAAAAAAAAAAAGCCTTTATGGAAGCCAAAATAGATGATTCAAAGTCCATACAATAAAGCTCATACCCTACACTCAGAAGAGAATCCATCAAACCCTCACTTAGAAAAAAATTTTAAGCTCAAACAAGCTTGTTTATTTGGTTACTTAGACCTCTTCAGATCAAGTTCAGTAAAATAGAAGAGGGAAGAAATTGCACAATAGGGAGCAACAAGGCACAACAAGCAGCAAGTAATAACCTGAGAGTAAGGAAAACAAACTTTAAAGAAAAGATATGAAACTAATAAATTATAGTACACAGTTTTGGGTAATTACACAGTTTTGGGTAATCTATGGATGTAAGTATCAATGACATGTTAGAATGCTGTCCAGTATTTAGAAAAAGAAGAAAAGAAAGAAACCTAGATTATGAGGAATTATGGAGCTTAAAAAGATAAACATTTCCATCAAAATATTTACATATTTTTTAAAGTCTGAGTGCCTCAAAGGGTAAGCTTCATTTATCTGGAAAATTCACTGCAAAATTCAATGCCAGATGATACTGGACTTACCATACAAAAGTTTCTTATACCCAGGTGTTTCCTCATTGATACATTTCAAGAAACAGAATAGAAAATCTGAACAAATTCAATTCCTTATGACCAATCTTTCAAATTTAATTTAAGACCATTTAGTGATCTAGCACAATGCTGTACAAATTAATTAACTTTATCTGTTTTAAGTAATAAAAAACTACTAAAATGACTGCATAGAATATCTGCAAAATTTGGGCAGAAAATTCCATAACACAGGGTGACAATAACATCCATTTAGGCGCCAAGTTGTAGTCTGCCAAACAATCTACTGTATCTGAAACTCTCCTCTACGTGCCAATTTAGTCATCACCATCATGAATATTTTGTTGGCGGAGGCCAGGGATTGTTTAGTATATCCTGACTTCTGGCATTGAAGGATAAAGTTAATTTCTCTGGCACAGGTGAAATATTTCCATAAGAGAATTACTGTATAAACCACTATACACTCATAACCAGGAACTGTAGCCACTCACATAAACTTGTAATCTATTTTTAAATTAATTATCCACAAAGCAAGAGAGTCAGAATTTTAAATAGCTACGAAGTCTGTTCCTCTCAAATATCCTAATGTAAAAGGAGAGGAAAGGGAATGTCCCATTTTTCTAGGCCCATGATAACACATTTTCAAAACCTGCTGAATTAGACCACACTCACTTACGTAAAAGACAACTACTTTTAAATCACTGCACACTGACTAATTTTCATCTTCCCCAGAAGTCCACACCCCAGACCAGGTTAAAACTCCACTAAGTTTCTAATATGTAACCTGTACAAATACTCTGAGCTTATCATAAAATTTTGCAACTAAAGCAACCAAGCAACTTGCATACTTTGTGCAATGTAATTCCAAACTGTTAGGGAACTGACACAATACCAATTATCAATCTAGGCTTCTAGAGATATAATTTTGTCCACATTTTATATTTCCACAATCAGATACCACCTAATGCCACAAGTTAAACTTATTGCTCCAATCTATGGATTTCAAAAACATCAATATATGCTTTTTACTACTAATATTAACTTTTTACTAATGTTAACTCCTCTTTACACTTCCAAAGGTGGCAAAGCATACAATTAAAAAGTCCAATCATCCTTTAATAAAACCTGTTAGAATTCTCTATCATGCCATCTTTCATTTGTGTTGCCACCTTGCCTGAAAAAAATTTTCTGAAAAGCTTTGAAAACTTAATGTTACAAAAAAAAAAAAAAGATTCATTTATTTCCTTGTATCAAATTAATGAGTCCCTGCTAATACCTAGTACATTACCACACGCTCCTTCATTGGCCCAAACCAGTCCACCAACTATTTCTCATTTCTTTCCAAAAGCAAGTAGAAAAGGGGTAAGGACAAGTATGTCACTGCTTGTTGTTATACCCTAACACAAACAAAACTATCATTTCCCAATAAAATAATCATTTGAAAATCTTTATTATTGATAATATTTTTTCTGAAACTTTTCCCTAAATATGTATACCTCTCAAAATTATGAATGCATTATGGGGTACACCAACTATTGGGGTAAAGAAACAAATGATTTTTTTTTTAATGTTAGTCTTTGCACATAATGCAAACTCATTCATTGCTAGGTCCTTCTTCCCACAGGTCTGCCAAGTCACAAGACACACTACTGTTTACAATCCCTCCCATCTGCCCACAGCCAATATATATCAAACACTCTAGTCACTTGGCTTAAATAAACAGTCTCTCCCAAATAACCCTCTCAAATCCTAATTTAGACCCAAGATGCACTCATTCTGATTCATATTCTTAATGGAAAATTTTTAAATCACCTGACTTTCACAGGGGTAAGTTTTGCCTTTTGATGCAGCCAGACAACAGAGCCCTCATGCTTTCGTACAAGCACTCCAAATCTGACAGTATACTTTTAAATTCTACACTTTTAGACATATTTTCAGTCTGAGTACTCGGCTTTCAAAAACAACTGCCAACTTTCAATTCATTCGAACGCTACCCTAGTCTACATTTCTTTCATTTCGCTGCTACATACACCCTAATCTTTAAGGTTGAGGCCTACTGATTTTTTCCCCCTGACTGCAGGAGGAAAAGAAATGAAACAAAATGTATTTACCATCATTCTTTTTAAAGGTAACTACTAAACAGTTCCCATTTTTCATTACAGACTTCACATAATACATCATATAACATGGTATCACAAATGTCTATTGTTCTAGATCTTTGTAGGGCATCAATACTAATGATCTCCAAAATCAAACAATACTTTAGATAATCTGCGGGGGGAGGGGCGGGGGGAGCATGATTCACCAAAAACTGCAATGAAGACTAATGGAATATTTTCACCGGTGGTATGCTAAAACCAATAGCTTCTTTCAGAGGAGGGTACTGCTAAGCAACCATCGCTGTACCAATAAATCCACCTGCTTTAAAGGCTGCAAAGCTAAGAAGATGGAAGGAAAAGCGGAGATGGGGGTCCTCCTTCAGCTTCTTTAGAGGTTAGGAGAGAACAAAGTCAATGCTGCACTGTCACTTGAGGGAAAGAAGGGGGAGGGGGCGGATCATCTTAGAAACCCAGCCCCTGGGCCGGAGCAGGCGGGGAGAACTCAGCAAGGCTGCCCGGGATTAACATTCTCCTTCTCACCCTCTTCCCCCTTCTAGAATCTCCCCTCCTGGCTAACGCGCGGCAGCCGGAGTCCCAGATGACTGCCCCTTCCAATGTGTCCTCCATGGGGCGTAGGGAGAACGAGAGAAAAGAACTGAGTCAGGAGGCTACGCATGGACTCCGATGACCCCTCTGGCCTCCCCAACACCCTCCACCCTCTCCCAGACCAAGCCCAAGCCCGGAAGGGCCGGGGTTTGGGGGAGGCTCCACACAGGTGTGCTGGCCCCGAGGGGCACACGGGCCGGGCCGGCCGGTTCCCGCGGCGCTCCCTGCAGCACGGCCCGGGCCCCAGGCCGGCAGGGCAGAGCACAGCCGCCGGGCGCCCCGCGGCCGCCCCAGAGGGGCGCGCCCGTCCCCGAGGCGGCCCCCCCCAGCCCCAGGTCCGCAGCGCCCAGGCCCGCGCGCCCGCTCGCCCGGCCGACCGGGCCCCCAGCCCAGCCCGTGGGCGCGGCCTAACTGCTTGCCCGGCAGCTCGCCCCCGGCACCCGAGGGTCGCCGTACCTGGGCGGAGGCCTCCAGCTTGCCCTCGAAGGTGAAGTCCAGCAAATCGGGCTTGAGGCAAAGGCTGTAATTGATGGGGCAGACGTCGGCAGGCAGCCGCTCGAAGGGCCTCTTCTCCGGCATCGCGGCGAGGCCCAGGCTGTGGAGGCGGCGGCGGCAGCGAGAGGAGCGGCTGAGGAGGAGAAGGAGGAGGGGAGGAGGCGGAGGGCCGAGGAAGAGCAGGCGGCGAGCGAGGGAGGGGGCGGCGGCTGCCAGCCACATCCACCGAGCGCCGGCGACCGCCTGAGGAGAGCGACCGGGGGAGCCTGGGGGCGGGGGAGAGACCCAGCCCGATCGCCAGGGGCCGGGAGGCAGGCAGTACGGACGCGCGGGCTGGCGGGCCGGCTGCCTACAGGGAAGGGGGCGGAGGGGAGGGAAGGGGAGGAGGGCCAGCAGGGAGGGAGGGAGAGAGGGAGGGAGGGAGGGAGGGAGGAGGCGGCGGCGGCGGCGGCAGCGACAGTTTTGCGTGCGCGGCCCCGCCGGACGGGCGCGCCTCCGCCGGTGTGCGCGCGCGCGCCGGGAAGGGGGCGGAGCGGCGAGGGCGCGGCCAGCTTGGCGGGATGTAGGGTCGCCGGCGAGCCCTGGGGGTGGGAGGCGGCTGCCGGCGCTGCACCTGTCTCCGCCGCTGCGGGGAGCAGGCCGCCTGCGAGCTGGAAGAAGCCCGGAAGGGTTTGAGAAGCACAGAAAAGGCGTGAGGGACACACACACACACACACACACACACACACACACACACACACTCTCTCTCTCTCTCTCTCTCTCTCTCTCTCTCTCTCTCTCTCTCTCTCTCTCTCTCTCTCTCTCAGTCTCTCTCTCACTCTGTCTCTCTGTCTCTGTCTCTCTCTCTCTCTCTTTCCCCCCACCCCGCCAACCCCCGGGCTGTCTTTGGAAATAGAAGCCTATGTAGTTGGTCAGTGCAGTCAGGGCAAAATGTTGAAATATCAATTAAGAGCAAAACCCCAAACTAGATTTTTACCTCCAGACCAGCAGAAAACCCTGATGGGAGGCTCTTTGGCCGTAATTATTTCTGTTATTTTAAGTAGTAACTTCAGGGGATGATATGAAAAATTTTGTCAGAAACCCTTTAATAATTCAGGTTACTTAAACCAATAAGATTTGGACCTTTGAGGGTGTGATTTCAGAAATTAGAAGATTTTTGTTTTCATGATTTAATGTTCAAAAGTAAGATGTGCTTCACCTTTTTTCTGTTTTCGTCTTTGTTTCTGCTTTTTTTAAAAAAATAGAAGACCTGGGTATTCCCTGCCGGTCCAGTGGTTAGGATTCTGTGCTCTCACTGCCAGGGCCTAGGTTAGATTCCTGGTTGGGGAACTAAGATCACGCAAGCCTCGTGGTGGGGCCAAAAAAAATAATAATAATAAAAGAAAAGAACTTTTACCAATTGTGGCCTCTTTAAAGGTAAATTAGCTGTGGCTCCCTCAGTTTTGTAGGTATCTCGCAAATTGAGGTATATATATTTTTAATATAAATATATATTAATTACATATAAATGTGTGTATATTTAAATATATGTTTTAAAGTGTCAAGGACAAGGAGATTTTGTCTATAATTCCCCATATTCCTTTATAGAACCTTCTCATGTAGAACCGCTTAATTTTAAAACTCAGTGCTGAAAGTTGTACTGGACCACTATTGTTCAATAGAAATATAATGCAAGGGACTTCCCTGGTGGCGCAGTGGTTGGGAGTCCGCCTGCCAGTGCAGGGGACACGGGTTCGATCCCTGGTCTGGGAAGATCCCACATGCCGCAGAGCAACTAAGCCCGTGCACCACAACTACTGAGCCTGCGCTCTAGAGCCCGCCAGCCACAACTACTGAGCCCACCCACCTACAGCCCACGTTCCGCAACAAGAAAAGCCATGGCAGTGAGAAGCCCGCACACCCCAACTAAGAGTAGCCCCTGCTAGCCGCAACAAAGACCCAACACAGACAAAAATAAATAAATTTATTTTAAATATATATATATATAATGCAAGCCAGCTACGTAACTTTAAATTCAAAAAAAAGAGAAAAAGGTGAAACTGATACATCTTATTTAACCCCATATATCCAAAATATTATCATTTCAACATGCAATCAACAAAAAAGTTTTAATGAGGGAGTTCCCTGGTGGCCTAATGGTTAGGATTCTGGGCTTTCACTGCCACCGCCTGGATTCAATCCCAGGTGGGGGAACTGAGTTCCCGCAAGCTGGGTAGCCAAAAAAATAAATGTATATGATTTTTTTTTCCATAATAAGGCTTTGAAATCCAGTGTGTATTTACAGCACATCTCAATTTACAGCACATCTCAGTTTTGACTAGGCACATTTTGGGTTTTCAACAGCCCCATGTGATTAGTGACTATTATATTGATCAGCACAGTCTCGGACACTAGGCCTGCCCTCCTATCCTCTGAATCCTACATACCTTTTAGAACAGACTGAAAAGCTGCAATCATTTCAAAGTAAGATGTGAGATGGGGCCTTTTGTTACATGGATGCATTTCTATGCCCACTTTTTGGTCATAAAATAATAATATAATACTAATATATTAATAATGTAATTAATAATTGCATACTAATATATTGAGTGCTTACTGAACACTTTTCATGTATTAATTCATTTAATCCATTCAACAATTCTGTTAGGTGGACACCATTATCCCCATTTTACAGATGAGAAAACAGGCACATAGAGATTTAGTGACTTGCCCAAGGTCATATAGCTAATAAATGGCAGAGCTGGCATTAGGACCCAGCCATTTTTTTTCTCTCCTGGAAAATTTTGCAGCATCTCCCCTATTTTCTACTTCTCCAGTTTTGTTTTATTCTAATTCATCTGTACCTCAGCTTCTTAAAAAGTAATTTTTATTATGCAAGAACCTTTGAGGCTCCCTCTTTTCTGTTAAAGCAAATTTGATATATAACCATTTAAGGCTCTTCATGCACTGTCCTTACCATTTTCTCCGACTTGTTTCTCCTTACCCTTTAACGTAGCTTCTCCAGTCTTAGCAAGCTAAGCTGTTTACCACTTGGTCCTTAGAGCTTGCTCACTCTCTTCTCTACCATTGCTCATGCATTATTGCTAGGAAAGGCCTCCTCATCCTTCTTCGCAAACCCATGCCCCTCCCTTCCTTCAAAACTCACCTCTTCCAGAAAGTCCTCATTGACTAACTCCACCCAACTGTAACCCATTTCCCATCAGCTCTCAAGTACTGGCTTTTGCTGACTTATTTGGACTTGTTCTGTTTTTCTGTAATTGTATTTTTAATTTGTCTTATATGGATATCTTTTTAAGATGTACTACTAGCAAAAGCTTGACTTCTTATTCTTTTGTAACTGTCAGTACTGAGCCCTGCACAAAGTACATCTCAATTTTTATTGACCCAACTAACCAACTGACCAAGAGAGACTATTTTACCCAGTCTGTAGCCTTTCCTTTGTATACAAGCTGTGTGCTCCACAGAGAACCTATGTGAACCTAAGGCTAGAAGCAAGCTCTTTTATAAAATCACAGAAATGTTTTAAAAAACAAAACAAAAAACCTACCAGGGCCATAGACTTCATGGCGACAGTAATAAAGAGGAGACTCTTACTTGGCCACATCCCTAGTCCCATGACCCACGAGGTTCCAATGCAGCAAGTCAAGATTGAACCCAGGCCTACTTGGGACAGAGGAATGGAAGGTAGCATATAGTTCCCATTAAGAAGACTAAGGAGCTAACATATGCTCCAGGCAGTCTTCTCTGGCATAGTTTAAATGAAGTTTAAGGCTCTTGGAAATTAATTTCCCTCCAATAGGGCTTCAGAAAGAGTAGGGAAGTCAGCAATATCTCAAGGTCATTAGCAGTACTTCTAACAGATTTCTCGGCTTCTCTGTTTAACAAAGCCCTTGAAAATCTGCAAATGAAAAAAACCTATGCAAGTTGTATCTTTCAATAAAAAGAAAGAAAAAAAACTAATCAAATTCATTTTGATCTTAGTCCCTTTTGTCTTTAGTTTTAAAGCACTAGTCTGAGAGTCTGAGGACATAGTCCCAATTTTTATATATGACCTAGAGCAAGTTTTATAATTTCCCTGCTTCAGTTTCCACATTTGTAAAGCAGATAAGTGCATAATACATACTCTTCTTAAAGAAAAGTATTATTATTTTACTTGTGGCTTGGGAATTTCCTTTAAAAAAAAGAAGTCTGTCATGTTCTTTTTTGTTTTTGCCGCGTTGGGTCTTCATTGCTGTGCGCAGGCTTTCTCTAGTTGTGGCGAGCGGGGGCTACTCTTCGTTGCGGCGTGCGGGCCTATTGCAGTGGCTTCTCTTGTTGCAGAGCACGGGCTCTAGGTGCGTGGGCTTCAGCAGTTGTGGTGCGCAGGCTCAGTAGTTGTGGTTCGCAGGCTCAATAGTTGTGGTGCACAGGCTTATTTGCTCCGCGGCATGTGGGATCTTCCCAGACCAGGGATCGAACCCGTGTCCACTGCATTAGCAGGCAAATTCTCACTGTGCCACCAGGGAAGTCCTGTCATGTGCTTAATATCAGAATGATCTTCACAGCATGAGTTGTAGATAAAAAGTTGGAGTAAAGGATATACAGTTGGTCCTTGAACAACACAGGTTTGGACTGCACGAGTCCACTTATACATGGGTTTTTTTCAATAAAATACAAACTATAGGACTACATGATCTGTGGTTGATTGAATCCTCAGATGCAGAGACTGACTGTAAAGTTATACATGGATTTTTTTTTTGACTGGAGGGAGTGGTCAGTGCCCCTAACCTCCATGCTGTTCAAGGGTCAACTGTATAGAGCAAATGTAAGAAATTGAAGATGTTTCAAAGCAAAGAGAATATAAAGGAATCGGGTTAGGAAGCCAAAATATTCAGGCAGAAGGGCGAGACACACTGGCCATGGAACATTGAAAGGGGAAGAGAAACAGGTCGAAGAGTTTGGGAGGCCATTATAAAACCCACCACATTAGATGAAAATAAAGCATTACTGTTACTATTTAGCCTCACTTAGAAATTATAGCCTTCAACATCAGTTTCAAGCGTGTAACTCCAGTTCCACTAACATGAGTCTTACCTGTGGAAGATGGTGAAGGAGTTCCAAAAACCAGGGAGACAAAAAGTTGGAGAGTAATCCATAGGAAGCTGATGCCATGAGATCCCAGCTTCACTCTTTTCTCTAACTTAAAATGGCTGTTGGAATGACCGTTGGAAATGTGGGGAGTAGATGGAATGTTGCCTACCCCTCCTGTGTTCTTCATGAAAGAGAGTAGATTAATTCCATATGCTTTATTTAAAATGTATACTGGGCTTCCCTGGTGGCGCAGTGGTTGAGAGTCCGCCTGCCGACGCAGGGGACACGGGTTCGTGCCCCGGTACGGGAAGATCCCACGTGCCGCGGAGCGGCTACCCGTGAGCCATGGCCGCTGAGCCTGCGCGTACGGAGCCTGCGCTCCGCAACGGGAGAGGCCACAGCAGTGAGAGGCCTGCGTACCGCAAAAAATAATTATAATAATAAAATAAAATGTATACTATACTGATGGATAATAACTATATTTGATGTAACAGGTGATATATGTATGTGTGTATATATCTGTATGTGTTCATTTATTTATTTGAGAGTGGCGATATGACATTATATACATCCAAATATAGCCAAAGAAAGGTCCTCAGAGTCGGAAAGAGTTTTATTTCTCTTGGATCTTTCCATCAGGAAGTTGAAAAAGTCATGCATTTCCACCTGTCTTACTTCCTTTCTAGACCCTCCCCCCGCCCCTTTTTTCAGTACTTCTGCTTCCTTTTTTACTACTAGTACTCCAGGATTATTTACCAATCCCAAGTGACTGGGCAACTACATGACTAAACCCTTTGCTGGTGATCTTCAAGTTGAGATGAACCTGTTTGACCCTGTCCTCTTATGAAGGATCAGCCGCTGGACTCCTGAGGACATCACTTAGGGAGTAAGGCCAACGCCCCCTGCTGCAGGGAAGAATGCATATGTCTGTGTCTGATGCGTGGGTCTCTGGAATGCTGCTATATTTCCCACGGAATCCCAAGACTTTAAAGGTTACAGTGTTCTGGAGCTGGCATGCTGGAATTGACTTAGCAATGGTGTTGCCTTGACTTCAAATCCAAAAAAAAATAGTGAGGGCTTAGGTTGAACCAGACCAGTGAAGTAGCCAAAAGGATTAGTCTCAGCAACTTGGCAACAGTCAGATAGCCTCAGTTTCTCCACCCTTGGCTCTATTTCTATTTGTTTTTTAAATCCCTGACAAGAAAGAATTTACATGAGAATTGGTCTTCCTTCAAGACCTGACCCCATACCTAGCAAAGAGAATAATCTCACCTCTGTCCAACCCTAGGTTAAGGGTGGGGTGAAGAAAAGATACTCAAAACACTAAGGCCTGCCAACCTGGTGAAATCACGTCTTACAGGATGTGATTTTATGAGAGCAATTTGCCTTTGAAGTTTTAGCCACATCTTAAATAACTGAGGATGAAAATCTGCTGCTGCCAGCCTCCCTACAGGATTTGCATTGGAGTCAAGATTAATAAACACTTGAAAAGCGTAGGGGGAACTAGAAATTGGCTTGTGGCCTGCTTACGCACAGGACTGAACTGAAAGTTATCTTGTCCTCAATAAAAAAAATGCCAGAGCTGAAGAGAGACTGAAAAGTAGGCATCTAGGCCCCTTTCCTTTGCAGATATTCTGCATTTACTAGGAAAATAGTCTTGGTATGGAGGCTAGCCTTTGGGATCTGATGCAGTTTTTTTTCCGAAATAAAATCTAGAGGGTAACATCTCTGTATTGTGAATTGACTCAAGAAGAAGCCACAGACACAAAAAACAATTCAAACTGTTCATATTCTTTAGTCCTTGGGAAGCTGTACTAGCAGATTTCTAGATATGGTCTATTTTAGTTCAAAGTGTGATCACACTGTATAAAATATACATTCACTGAGAATGAGGCAGAGCACAGATACCCTGGGGACCTGACATCAGGAATTAGGGCAGGCCAAAAAAAAAAAAAAAAGACAGAACTCTTTAGGCAAAAAGGCATAATTCCAACATTCAGGAGAAATTTGTATTTTTCTTGCCCCAAACCTACATTAACCACTTAGTGGGAACCACAGTTTTAGGAACTTTGCATCAGGAAATCCTGAACTCTTTCTGCCCTGTCCTGATGTGTCTCAGTGCCAAGTGATGCCAAAATATGACATCTTTGTTTGGCCCTATGTACTTTTACTAACATGATTCATCACTATCTTATCTCAATTTAAGAGGATATCATATGTGGAGGGGAGGCTGACAGGATCAAAGGAATTGAAAAGGCAGAAAAGAGAAAAAGGAGACATTGTTTTACAGATTGTGCTATTCTTACTGTCTGACAGAGTAAATCACTTTCTTTAGTTTACAAGCCCTTTTTATTTTTTCCGGGAATTAGAATACTATAGTTCTATCCAGCTTGGGTTCAGACTTGAAGTTTACAAATTGCACTCCTGAAAGCAGACACTCGTTTTATCCTCCTAAACAAGAAGTTAAAATTAAATGGTAAAGTCTTTAAGGCCTTAGTTTTCCCTAACTTTCCCCACCCTCATGGTAAATGGACAGAGAAGCCCAATATGCTGTATTACAAACACTAGGATTCAAACTTAAATTTTAAGGATAGGCAGAGTAAGTTGAAAATGAGTTCCTTTTGCTTTGTTCTTTTTTATTATTTTTATAAGGGGTTTCAAATAAAAAGGATCAGAAAGTGACAGAGATAGACGCAGTAATTTGCCTAAAATTAACTGCAAAGCAGTGACAAAAGCCATGAAGAGAAGAATTTCTGATTCCCAGTCCTGTCTCCTTTCCAAATACCCATGCTGTCCTAAGTAACTGTCAGAGGACAAGTGTTGAAATATTAGGGGGACTACATGCCCTAGATTTTACTGGACAGTCCTGATTTCAAATATTCTCCACTGTTGTCATAGCCATGTAAATGTCCTAGAAATTCCAATATTCTGGCATATGAGTTTAAAGAAAATGAAAGAAGAACTGTGGGCCTCGGAGTCAAGGCAAAGTGGGCACATGATAGCTGGTGTCAAGGCCAGGTAACAGGAAGGAGACAGAAAGATCTGATTGCTAGAATAACCAGGCAGCTCAAATGAAGGTAATAGAATCCCACGCTGCAGAGCATCAGCTGCTGCTAGAAAGAATGCTCCCTCCATGAGCGTTCAAAACAGACTCAGAGCAATGTTGCTGTTTTCAACCTACCTCTGGAGTACTAGTACTCCAGCCTCCATTAAAGAGGATGAGATCTGTCAAATAGGGAGATCTACCACAGTAACAATTCCTATAAAACCAGAACAATGTGGGTAATCCTTTAGGGAAAGAGGTGGTGGGAATAACTTCATTAGAAAATATTTGCATGCAGCAACTTCGAAGTCTTCCAACTGCTTTACAAAACCAGGTCTGTTCATTCCTCACTAGGACTAGCAAACCTAGCAAGAGAAACAAGTTCTCTAGTTTCATAAATCCATACGGTTAATCCTAGGCTCTTAGCCCCTACGCAAACAAACCCTAGAGATCCAAATGAAGTATACTCTTTATTTAGTACAACTAATCCATTACCACTCTAAATAATTAGAAATACATTGAAATGCTTTTCACAGTATTTCTTCAGTGTGAAAGAGAGAGTAGAAATCCATGGAGCAGAAGAAAGGTTCAGTTCTTTTCCTTTAACCATGACCATTGCTAACCTTGTAATTCCATGTAGTAACCCTAAAGGTACATTCTCATCAGCCAGGTGGGGCCTCATGTTCTGCAGAGGAGGCCAAATAACTCTCCCCAGTACTAGGGTTGCCAGATAAAGTACAGGACGCCTAGTTAAATTTGATTTCCAGATAAACAACAAATTTTTTTTAATAACTTGTTTATTAGTATAAATATGTTTCAAATATTTCATGGGACCTGCTAATACTAAAATATGCAATATTTGGGGGGGATACTTATACTAAAAACTATTCATTGTTTATCTGAAATTCAAATTTAATTGAAGATTCTGTTAAATCTGGCAACTCCACCAGTAGTCTTTCAGATTTTGAAGATGGCAAGACAATGGTTTTTGAACTGTTTGATTTTATTAAAGGGAATTTTAAAGTAGCTTTGTGTGTTTACAAAAATCTTTCTCTTGAGAGTCATTGGCATTCTGTCATGTTTAGTTTTTTAGGTTATGAAACCCCTAAAAGGATTCTCTGACTCTCTTCTTCTAATTTTCATATTCCCCAGGGTATTAACTTTAGCGGAAAACAGCATAGGTTGATATCAACCAGCTCCATATAAATCAACTTGTCTCTTCAAATATTTCAAATACTTTAAATAGTTTTTCTGAGATTAAATACCCATGTTCAAAATAGGGTGGCGATTGTGCCATATTTTATAAGAGAAATTGCTTTGAGAGTGATGTTGGCCCGATTATGTGGAATCGTAGCCAAATGCTGATCTACCGCACTGGGAAACCAATGATGGTTTTTTATTTCTTTCTCTCACCACTGTTACTATCTTAATATCCTCTTAGCATTTCCACTCACCTGCAAATGATGCAGCCAGACATTATAGACCTGATTCTGCCATTTTGGGAGAGATCAAAGCTTAACCATTTTAATGCAGAAGGGAAAAACACCACTGTGAAGAATAAATATTCAGAGTTTTAATCAAGGAATATCCCAAGAGAATCACATGTTACTATAACCCAGGAAAGGGAAATCTTTTCCATAATTATTAATAATTTGGTTCTTTAGAAAAGTCATCTCCTCTTCACTTGTTTATTAAACATTTACTTAGTGCCTAGAGCAATTCATTGTGTGTGTATGTGTGTATAAGCTTTGACTGAAATATAATTTTCATACAATGAAAATGGAGAAATCTTAAATGTTCAGGTCAATGCATATTGACAATTGTAACCACTGTGTAACTACTAGTCAAAACAAGATATAGAATATTTTCATCACCCCAGAAAGTTTCCTCATGGCCTTTTCAGTCAATCCTCATTCCTGCCCCCACTTCACCCGAGCAACCCAACTACTTTCTGATTTCTGTCACTGTAGATTTGTTTCGTCTGTTCCTGTACTTCATGTCAATGGAATCTTTTAGTATGTGTTGTGTGTGTGTGGGGGGGGGGTGTATGTGTGTGTACGTGTGTGGCTTTATACAACATAATTTTGTTTGTTTTTAAATTTATTTATTTGTTTTCATTTTTGGCTGCGTTGGGTCTTCGTTGCTGCATGCGGGCTTTCCTCTAGTTGCAGCGAGCAGGGGCTACTGTTCGTTGCGGTGCGTGGGCTTCTCATTGCAGTGGCTTCTCTTGTTGCGGAGCACGGGCTCTAGGCACGCGGGCTTCAGTAGTTGTGGCTCGTGGGCTCTAGAGCACAGACCCAGTAGTTGTGGTGCACGGGCTTAGTTGCTCCGTGGCATGTGGGATTTTCGCAGACCAGGGCTTGAACCCATGTGCCCTGCATTGGCAGGCAGATTCTTAACCACTGCGCTACCAGGGAAGCCCCAACATAATGTTTTTAATCTACACATGTTGTGTGTATCACTACTCCATTCCTTTATAGTGCTGAGTAGTATGGTAGGACTATACTGTAATTTATTTATTCCTTCTCTTATTGATAGACATTTGTATTATTTCCAGTTTGGGGCTACTATAACTAAGACTACCTATGAGTATTCTTGTTCAATTTTATATAAATATGTCTTCATTTCTCTTGGCTACATACTTAAGAATGGAATTGCTGCGTCACGGGTTAAATATATATTTAATTTTATAAGAAATAGCCAAACAATTCTCCAACATGGTGGTACCTTTTTACACTCCCACCAGCACTATATGAGGGTTCCAGTTTTTCCACATCTTCACCAACATTTGGTGTTGTCTTTTTTTAGCCCTCCTAGTGGATGTAAAATGGCATCTCCTTATGGTTTTAATTTGCATTTTTCTGATGATTACTGATGTTGAGCATTGTCACAGGTTGAATTCCCTTGGAAGCAGACTCACTGGGAGATTAGTTGGCAGGAGGTTTTTTAGGGAGTGCACTTGGGCTCAACATCTGTAGAAGAGAAGAGACAGAGCATGATTGAGCAAGGGAAGAAGTTGAGCTATTATACAATGTAGTGTCAGAGGCCTCAGCTGACCTTACAGAAAGCGCTGAAACTGGGATGAGCCGTCAAAAATGTTCTGAGTTTGGACAAGTGGCTGGGCTTTTGTACCCCCATGTTGATTAGTCACTGGATGTAGACCACTGCGAGAAGAGGCTCTTGTTTATTAAACATTTACTTAGTGCCTAGAGCAATTCATTGTGTGTGTATGTGTGTATAAGCTTTGACCTTGGGAAAGTCAGGGCTCTTCAGCAGAGGCAATCACTGAAGTGGACTGATTGAAAGCTGTCTGCTGGCAGCCTTTCCAACAGCTGAGGAGTAAGTCCTTCATTCCAAAAGGAGAATCAGAGTGGCACATCATAGCATTTACTACAAGCACTTTTCATGGCTTATTGGCCATTTATATCTCTTTTTTTGTGAGGCATCTTTTCAAGTCTTTCACCCATTTTTTAATTGGGTAGCTCAACTTTTTGTTGTTAATTTATAGGCACTCCTTAAATTATCTGGATATGAATCCTTGGTCATGTATATGTAAAATGAAAACTGTTTTCCCAGTCTATCATTTGTCTACTCATTTTCTTAGTGATGTCTTTTTTTTTTTTGGCTGCGTTGGGTCTTTACTGCTGCGCCTGGGCTTTCTCCAGTTGTGGCAAGTGGGGGCTACTCTTCATTGTGGTACGCGGCCTTCTCATTGCGGTGGCTTCTCTTGTTGTGGAGCATAGCTTTAGGGTGCACAGGCTCCAGTAGTTGTGGCTCGCGGGCTCTAGTTGTGGCACACAGGCTTAGTTGCTCCGCAGCATGTGGGATCTTCCCAGAGCAGGGATTAAACCCGTGTCCCCTGCATCGGCAGGCAGACTCTTAACCACTGTGCCACCAGGGAAGTCCCAGTGATGTCTTGTGATGAGTAAATATTTATAATTTGGATGAAGTCCAAGTTTTCAATTTTTTCTTTTATGGCTAGTGCTTTTTGTGTCCTGCTGAGAAATCTTTGCTTCCTTCAAGGTCACAAAGATACTCTTCTGTACTTTATCTGGAAGCTGTATGGTTCTTGTGCTACTCACTTTAAAAAATAAGGTTTAAGGTAAGGAGGTTTCTGATTATAAAAGTATTACTTGATCAATGTAGGGAATTCAGAAAATTTAGATGAGCATTAAGAAAATAAAAATAATCAGTAATTCTAAACATATGACTGTTAATAATTAGTATACTGACCTCCCGTCTTTTTTGATGATACATAACAATACACACACACACACACACACACACCATGTTGGGATCATAACCTATTTCACTTAATATATTATTCAAGTATTCATGTTATTAAATATTCTTCAGTATGTCAATGGCTATAGACATGCGCTAGCTTATTTAACTTATAAACTAGTTAACTTATTTAACCAATTTCCTATTCTTGGATATTCAGAGTGTGTCTAATTATGTTTACTGTTTTAAATATAACCCCTATAAAACCAAGCTGACGGGTAGCTCAAGCTAAGATTTTACAGAAACATCATTCCAGCATTTAAAAATAAAAGAAAGAATCAAGGAACAAGGAGGAGAATGAGAAGAAAAAGAAAAGTAAATCTTCACTTTCTCAAGATAAAACCAAAGGGAGGGGCCTCCCTGGTGGTGCAGTGGTTGAGAATCTGCCTGCCAATGCAGGGGATAAGGGTTCGAGCCCTGGTCCGGGAAGATCCCACATGCCGCGGAGCAACTAAGCCTGTGTGTCACAACTACGGAGTCCGTGCGCCACAACTACTGACCCTGCGTGCCACAACTACTGAAGCCCGCGCGCCTATAGCCTGTGCTCCACCACGAGAAGCCACCGCAATGAGAAGCCTGCGCACCACAATGAAGAGTAGCCCCCACTCGCCATAACTAGAGAAAGCCCGCACGCAGCAACGAAGACCCAATGCAGCCAAAAATAAATAAATAAAATAAATAAATATATTAAAAAAAACAAAACCAAAGGGAGATTCCATTAATAAGACATAGCAAAGCTTCTCAAAATCCTCTCTTCTCTTCTCCCTCTTTCTCTTAATACTTCATGCAGAGGACAGTTGTTTGAAACTTCCTCCCAACTAGCTCGGCTTTTCCTGGTTTCTCCATTTCCTTCCTTCCTTTTCCCATCATCTCTTTGGTCCCTGACGCCAAACAGTCTGATAAAATTCTTCCCACTCTCCTATAAATATCTGCCTTTTTCAATGTTAATTAAATTGAAGCTCCATTGCATTTTCTCCAGGACCCAATACCCTCACTTTACCAATCGAGCAGCAAAACATTCTTTTTGCCTTGTGGGAGAGAGGAAGGTTGTGAAAATTCATAATTACCATATTATTTTCTGTCATATAAAGGAGTGGTCCCCAACCCTATTGGCACCAGGGACCGGTTTCATGGAAGACAATTTTTCCACAGAGAAGGTGGGTGGGGATGGTTCAGGTGGTAATGCAAGTGATGGGGGGCGGCAGATGAAGTTTTGCTCACCTGCCGCTCATCTCCTGCTGTGCAGCCCGGTTCCTAATAGGCCACGGACCGTGGCCCCAGGGTTGGGGACCCCTGATATAAAGAACTTATATGAACAAATTTATAGATATAGATATACAATATCTTTTTCCTCCTATATGTGATTATTTCCTTAGGCTCAATATCTAGAAGTAAAATCAGGGATCAAAGAGCATGAACATTATTTTTTATAATATTTACTTTCTCTTCTGCAAATATAATCCCGCCAGTTATGTACTCTTTTTTTGTTTTTTAAACATGCCACATTTAAATTTGTTTATTTATTTATTTTTGGCTGCACTGTGTCTTCGTTGCTGCATGCAGGCTTTCTCTAGTTGCAGCGAGCGGGAGCTACTCTTCCTTGCAGTGCGTGGGCTTCTCATCGCGGTGGCTTCTCTTGTTGTGGAGCACGAGCTCTAGGCGTGAGGACTTCAGTAGCTCTAGGCTACTCTAGGCGCGAGGGCTTCGGTAGCGGGCTCAGTAGTTATGGCTCGCAGGCTGTAGAGCACAGACTCAGTAGCTGTGGCTCACAGGCTTTGTTGCTCAGCGGCATGTGGGATCTTCCCGGACTAGGGATCGAACCCATGTCCCCTGCATTGGCAGGCAGATTCTTAACCACTGCGCCACGAGGAAGTCCCAGCACGAACATTTTTAAGGCTCTTAAAAATGTTGCCAAACTGATCTCCAGAAATGTACAAATTTACATTCTTTTGAGCAAAATATGAGAATATCTGCTTCCACACCCTCCAGCATCATGTTATTAGCTTTGTTTTCTTTTAATCTGTCAGTTTGGCAGGCGAAAGTGGTATCCCGTTGCTCTTTATTTGCATTTCTTTGATTCCTAGTTAGGAAGAACTTTTTTTTTTAACATTGGCCACTTTTATTGCTTTGGTGAATTGCTATGCACTTTATACTATGTATTCCTTCACTTATCTCCTCAAGTACCACGTGAAGCACATGGTATTATTCTCATTTTGGAAAACTGAGAAATGCACGGATTAATTGACTTGCCTGGGATCTCAGTGGCTAGTAACTGGCAGAGCCAGTGCAAGAACCCAGGTTAACCTGACACAGGACAGGCACTCTTTCCACCTCAACACTCAGTCTTCCCATGATCTCTTTCCATAAACTCCAGGGCTGATGTAATTTAACCTAAAGAATGGCTGGAACAAGACAAGTCTAGAGCTTGAGTTCCCATTTAGTTCTTCCCTAACAGATGGTGCATAAATTGGCCCACTCAAGAGCAGATGAGGGGACTTCCCAGGTGGCACAGCGGTTAAGACTCCACACTCCCAATGCAGGAGGCCCGGGTTTGATCCCTGGCCAGGGAACTAGATCCCGCATGCATGCTGCAACTAAGAGTTCACCTGCCGCAACTAAGGAGCCCACGAGCCACAACTAAGGAGGCTGCCGGCCACAACTAAGACCCGGCGCAACCAAATAATAAATTAATTAATTAAAAAAAAAGAGTAGATGAGTTTCCATCACCTGTTTCATTTAAATATTGAGAACTGTGCATAGCAGCAATATTCACAATAGCCAAAACATGGAAACAACCTAAACGTCCAGCGACAGATGAATGGATAAAGAAGATGTGGTGCATATATACAATGGAATACTACTCAGCCATAAAAAAGAACAAAATAATAACATTTGCAGTAACATGGATGCAACTAGAGATTATCATACTAAGTAAGTCAGAAAGAGAAAGACAAATACCGTATGATATCACTCTCACGTGGAATCTAAAATATGGCACAAATGAACCTATCTACAGAACAGACATAGAGATCAGATTTATGGTTGCCGGGGGGTGGGGGGAGGAGAGGGATGGACTGGGAATTTGGCATTGGTAGATGCAAACTATTACACTTAGAATGGATAAACACCAAGGTCCTACTGTATAGCACAGGGAACTATACACAATCTCCTGTGATAAACCATAATGGAAAAGAATATTTAAATAAGAATGTGTAAAACTAAGTCACTTTGCTATACAGCAGAGATTGCCACAACATTGTAAATCAACTATATTCAATAAAATAAATAAATAAATGAATGAATATTGAGAACTGTGAAAAGACATTATTTTCTCTTTTTTATTTAATTTAATTTATTTATTTGGGGCTGCTTTGGGTCTTCGTTGCTGTGCACAGGTTTTCTCTAGTTGCAGCAAGCAGGGGCTACTCTTCGTTGTGGCACGCGGGCTTCTCATTGCAGTGGCTTCTCTTGTTGCGGAGCATGGGCTCTAGGCGCGCAGGCTTCAGTAGTTGTGGCACGCGGGCTCAGTAGTTGTGGCTCGCGGGCTCTAGAACGCAGGCTCAGTAGTTGTGGTGCACGGGCTTAGTTGCTCCGCGGCATGTGGGATTTTCCCGGACCAGGGCTTGAACCCGTGTCCCCTGCATTGGCAGGCAGATTCTTAACCACTGCGCCATCAGGGAAGCCCCATTATTTTCTCTTGATGGTCATCAGACTCTCCCACCTTTCCAACAGGGCCACCCAAATCTGTCTCTAGAACCTCTCAGTGCCTTAATTTCTTCATTTGTAAAATTAGGTGTTGGACTAGATAAACTTCTAATTTCTTTCTAGTTCTTAAATTATAGTTTTCTAATTTTCTGTGTAAAAAGTATGCTTCCATCCATCAGCTATGGCTAATGAAGGCTGCATTTGACAGTTTGTGAAGTTTAGGAAATTCCTTTTAAGAATGCTTTTTTCCTTTTTGACCTGCTTTTCTGTCCTTCTCACTGTCCTGTCCCCTTGATATGTTGCCTATTTTCCAAAGGATCCCTATGTCTCTCTTCTCTGTCTCTGTCTCTCCCTGCTTGGATTTGGATATTTCACCTCCCCCCCCAGTTTTGTTTCCATGGTCACACTCTGTATGTTTCTACTTTTACCCTAGACTCTTTTTCTCTAGACTCTTTACCATTCTCTTTGCATCTATTTTCTGTGTTCATCTCTGTAGAAGTTACAAGATCGCCATAAAGTCTGGAAACATAGATAACAGGTTATATTTTTACAGATTGAACCCCCTTGTTTACTTCTTCTGGGGTATGTATGTTTATACAGTGAAAATGAAAATCAAAGATAAATTATACGAGACAAGGTATCACAGACTCATTTGCAAGGAATGGTAGAAACTATGCATTAGCACTGCATGTGCTGTGGGTCGTTGGCCCATCGCATCGAACGAGGCATCCCTAGTGAGGAACGTATTGTGTAACGTTACTGAACATAGCATGTTTCGTATTGTAATATTCACAAATCTTTTAAGTATATTCACTCACGTTTCCAGATTTATGGCCACTTGTAGTTCATTAGTGAATTTTTTTCCTGCCTTTCCTTTCTCTGTGTTATCCATATTTCTTCATAAGTATGCTCTTCGTTAGAACTGGCCCCTGTTTTAATGACTTAGCTTTGAAATAGAACAAAATGCTTAAGTGGAGTCTATTGAGAACCAGAAGTTGTAGAACAGTTGAGTTTTATTTTGGCCCTTCTCTGTTTCTATCCACAGCCAGAATTTCTGTCCCAATTAAGAAGAGGAAGTTACTCAAGAGAGGCCCCTTAGCAACTCTCAGCACCCATTTAATAAAGCAGCACATCAACCATGGCCTTTTGACTTTACTGAAACAATCTGTGAAATTATTAAAAACAATAAAAAATATCCCTGTTGAGTATTATTTCCTGAGGCCTTTATTTTATTTTATTTTTTAATATATTTATTTATTTAATTTATTTTTGGCTGCATTGGGTCTTCATTGCTGCACGCAGGCTTTTCTCTAGATGCAGCAAACGGGGGCTACTCTTCCTTGTGGTGCACAGGCTTATTGCTGTGACTTCTCTTGTTGTGGAGCATGGGCTCTAGGCACACAAGCTTCAGTAGTTGTGACTCATGGGCTCTAGAGTGCAGGCTCAGCAGTTGTGGCCCACTGGCTTAGGTGATCCGCGGCATGTGGGATCTTCCCGGACCAGGGCTTGAATCCGTGTCTCCTGCATTGGCAGGCAGATTTTTAACCACTGCACCACCAGGGAAGCTCTTCCTGAGGCCTTTAAATGTTTATCTATTATTCCTTTCTTTCCTTATTTTGCAATATCATTGAGAGACAAGAACTTATTATTCCCACAGCACAAATGAGAAATGGAGGTACAGATAGGTCGTGAATTTCCAAAGTTCTCATTAAGTTGGACCAGATCTGAAGCCAGAGACTGGGTCTCTCTGCTGATTGAGTCTCTTGACCAGGCCTTTTTATCCTACAAGAAGCTGTCTAGTTAATGTAGAAGATGTGGCTTGCTTATTCATTGCTCTTGGAAAATGAACCTGTTTTTCTGTTCCTCCCTGAAAGAAAGAAAGAAAGAAAGAACGGAAGAAAGGAAGGAAGGAGGGGGAGGGAGAAAAGAAGAAAGAGGAGTTCTCTGGCAGTCCAGTGGTTAGGACTCGGCGCTTTCACTGCCAGGGCCTGGGTTCGATCCCTGGTCAGGGAACTAAGATCCTGTCAGCTGCACTGCAGAAAAAAAAAATAAATAAAAAAGGAAAGAAAGGAAGGGAAAGGAAAGGAAAGGAAGAAAGAAAGAGAAAGAAAGAAAGGAGGGAGGGAGAAAGGAAGGAATAAAGAAAGGAAGGAAGAAAAGAAAGGATCCGTAGCAGCCTGCCATCATCTGGAATGGCTCAGGTGATAGCCAGCCACTTAGGGGCAGGGAAATTGTTGTGGTCACTGGTGATTTCCGTCATTTTTCCTACCACCAGCTGTCATCACAATTTCCAGGAAAGCTGCCAGGAAAAAGTAGGAATTAGCATTTCACAGATCGCCCTCCCCCCACCATTATGGATCTTGGAACTTTTCCTGACTACTCTTTGCCCTCATACCTTCCTTCCCACACCAGTCCAGATAAACATGCGAGGTATTTGACCTCACCTGCATTTGAAGACCTCAGTACTTGAGAAGTTACTGCCCTTCCGTCAGAAATCCTTACTGAGACTGAGTTATGATTTCTTTCCCTAATCTGGATCGTTTCCTTAAAATTAAAACACCCAGGGATACGGACTTTATCCATACTTTCCCTTTTCCCTTTCTCCTCTTGCCCTCCCCCACTCCAAACAATGCAGTCAAGGTTCTAACTATTAAGACACTTATCACACTGTAGGTAACTGGTAATGGAAGTGCTTATCCTCACTCTAGAGCTTGTGACTTATTCATGTTGCACCCTTACACAGCACAGTGCCTGGCCCATTGTTGGGACTCAATGAATGTTGGTTGAATAGAATTTGCCTAAATTAGCCTCAGGCACCTCCTGAATTTCACAGTGTGCCGAGCTCTAGGGAAAATTAGACTGACTAAGCCAACTGCTCCCTTCCTGTCTGGGGAGACCCACCCAGAGACCAGAACAGGAGGCCGCACCTCTGCAGAGGGAGAGAGAGGGCTTGACTGATGTCCCCCTCTGCCTGTGATCCCACCCCACACTTTTTCCTCTGTAAATATGGCCATCCTGAAACTTGTTTTTTCCAGACACGTTTGTGGGGCAGAGCTACTAATAGAACATGCTGTGGGCTAGATAGGGATCAGGGTAGAGACCATAGCCTGAATTATATCATAGGAAGCACTAGGAAAGTTAGGTTAGAATTTGATAAGAACCTAAGTAGACTAATCTCTGAAGAGAGATATCTGTCTGTAGGGGTTAAGAGTATGATCTCTAGAGACCTGCAATCTAGGTTCAAATAGTATTAGTGCAGTTTTTAAACTGTGTGACCTTGGAAAAGCTACTTAACCTCTCTGTACCTCAATTTCCTCACCCATGAAGTAGGGATAGTAATAGTACCTGCATGACAAGGTTGTTAAAATAATTAAATCAGTTAATACATGTTCGTGCTCAACATTGTTATTACTAAAGAGGATGGCTTTGGATGGCAGCAGGTTTAATATGCTGAGGTTTGTATGTGCAAATGCAGGGATGGGGAGAGTTAATCATTAGGGTCTGGAGACAGTGGAATTACTTTGTACAAATGAATGAGAAGAATTTGGAGTTCAGGGTGGGATAGAAAGCAGAGGAGACAGTAAGGAGAAGAAATGAGGGAGAAGAGAAAAATTAAAAGCCATTTCAAGTTTCCAATAGTATAACAGCAAGATGTCTTTTAAGAACAGGTATATTTAATTTGAAATTATTTATGTTGCTGAGCTCTAAACCACCACTAAGTAAAATGGTACAACTTGGAGAGCAGTTTGGCACTATCAAAATAAAAAGGTACATATCTTTTGATCCTTCAATTCTATTTCCAGGAATTTATCCTACCTTGGTACTTGCAAACAGACTCATGGCCTCTTTGTAATGCCAAAATTTGGGGAACCACCTAAGTGTCCATCAGCATAGTCTATCTATGCAATGGAATACTATGTAGCCATTAAAAAGATTGAGGCAAAGTTATACATATTATTTATGGTTAATAGCCAAGCTCAAAAGAAGAGAGTTCTATTGTAGGCAGAGGGAGAGCACCAAGAGCCAACTGGAGGAGCAATGCCCAAGTCCAAGCTGGAGTCTACATCCTAGAAGAATAGGGACATCATGCCTGGAGTGGCTGGTGGGAGTAATGAGAGTTGGGAATCACAAAGGCTCTGCAGAGTTGCACGGAGGGAAGAGCAGCATGAGAGCAGGTGGGGAATTAGCAAGCGGGCAGGTCGTTGATGATTCCTTTAAAAGCAGCTGGTGTTTGTAGGTCCCATACAGAAATCGGTAGTTGTGTGATGCCTGGGTCTGGTTTGCTTAATGGACCAGGGACAGATCAGAGCAAGGTAGTAAAGGAGCAGGTAGATGGGGCTAAGAAAATGAGCCTGGGAGTTGTGGGTGGATAATCACAGTTATGTAGATTTTTAACTAGCTTTTCAACTGACCTCAAAGGATATTGATTTAAAAAGTTGATATCAATAAAGAGAGGGGCCTCACTGTTGTATTAGATATTTTTAAAATCAGTAGCTTAGATGATGATAGAAGCAAGGTTTAAAATCATCTTAGAGAAAGACAAATATATGACATTACTTATATGTGCAATCTAAATAAAGAAGATACAAGTGAACTATTTACTAAATGGAAATAGACTCACAGACATAGAAAACAAACTTATTGTTACTAAAGGGGAAATGGGGGACAGGTAAATTGGGAATGTGGGATTAACTGATACACACTACTATATATAAAACAGATAAACAACAAGGACCTACTGTATGGCACAGGGAGCTATATTCAATATCTTGTAATAACAATCTGAAAAAGAATATTTATATATGTATAACTTAATCATTGCTGTACACCTGAAACATTGTAAATCAACTATCCTTCAATAAAAAATAAATAAAAAAAGAATAAAATCATCATGACAGATTAGAACAAAGTGCCAAAATCAACATGATGAAATTTGACAGGGATAAAGTAAAGACTCACATTTAGGTTAAAAAAAAAAAAAAATCAATTGTACAAGGAAGACATGGGACTGGCTTGACGGCATTTTACGTGAAAAAGGTTTAGGACTCACCAAACCCAATGCAGTCACAGTTTCATGAAAAGACACAAGGTCAGATCAAAAGAGATAATAGCATCACTGTGCTTTAAACTGACCAATTCTGGGTGCCTCATATTTATTTATTTGACAAATACTATAATTTATTATTTTCTTCTAATGAACACCTACCATGGGCTTTTTTTTGAGCAGAGAAAATTTTTAGTTTTTTTTTTTAACATCTTTATTGGACTATAATTGCTTTACAATGGTGTGTTAGTTTCTCCTTTACAACAAAGTGAATCAGCTATACATATACATATATCCCCATATCTCCTCCCTCTTGCGTCTCCCTCCCACCCTCCCTATCCCACCCCCTAGGTGGACACAAAGCACTGAGCTGATCTCCCTGTGCCATGTGGCTGCTTCCCACTAGCTGTCTATTTTACGTTTGGTAGTATATATAAGTCCATGCCACTCTCTCACTTCATCCCAGCTTCCCCTTCCCCTTCCCCGTGTCCTCAAGTCCATTCTCTACATCTGCATCTTTATTCCTGTCCTGCCCCTAGGTTCTCCATAACCATTTTTTTTTTTTAAGAATCCATATATATGTGTTAGCATACGGTATTTGTTTTTCTCTTTCTGACTTACTTCACTCTGTATGACAGACTCTAGGTCCATCCACTGGGTACCTCATATTTAAAAAGATATTGATGAACCAGTGTATGCCCGGAGAGAGATCAGGTTGGAAAAGATCCAGTAACTTACGTGAGGAATAATTTGATGTAGTTTAAAGATATTAAATATTGGGGACTTCCCTGGTGGCGCAGTGGTTGAGAGCCTGTCTGCCGATGCAGGGGACGAGGGTTCGTGCCCCGGTTCGGGAAGATCCCACATGCCGCAGAGCGGCTAGGCCCATGAGCCACGGCCGCTGAGCCTGCGCGTCCGGAGCCTGTGCTCCGCAGCGGGAGAGGCCGCAACAGTGAGAGGCCTGCGTATTGCCAAAAAAAAAAAAAAAAAAAGATATTAAATATTGGGAAGAAAAGACTAAGGTGGATAAAGAATTGATATCCTCAATTAGCTGTGTTTTTGTTTTTTGTTTTTTTAAGTACGGGCCAACAACACGAAATTGTCAGTATCCAACCATCTTGATCTATAAAAATGCAATTTCGGGCTTCTCTGGTGGCGCAGTGGTTGAGAGTCCGCCTGCCGATGTAGGGGACACGGGTTCGTGCCCCGGTCCGGGAGGATCCCACATGCCGCAGAGCGGCTGGGCCCGTGAGCCATGGCCGCTGAGCCTGCACGTCCGTCCGGAGCCTGTGCTCCGCAACGGGAGAGGCCACAACAGTGAGAAGCCCGCGTACCGCAAAAAAAAAAAAAAAAAAAAAAAGCAATTTAATTTGGGTCAACCGAATAGAAGACGATGTCAACTCCTTTTGTAATGCTGCAGAGGGCAAATGAGAATCAATGGTTGAAAGAGGGAAGCAAATATTACATCAGCACAATATTACATCTGTCACAATCAGATGCTCAAGAACAGAATGAGCAGCCTCACAGAGTTCTAGGTTCTGTCTCATTGAGAGAGCCCAAGCAGAGCTGGGTGACAGTCTGTTAGGAATATTTAGCATTTTCTGCATGCAGGTGGGAGACTCTCCATGATCTGGCCTGAGCATCCAACCTCTCTACAGTACAGAGGCAACACACGAGACCACTGTGACAGCCACCCCGGCCATCCTGTGTTCTCACATTGCTGTGTCTTTGTGCATGTCAGTCCCTTGCCTAGAACTGCACATCTCCTTGCTATGTACCCTGCAAATTCCTACTCATCTCTCCAGATGCAACTCAAGTGTGGCTCCACCTGAATTCTAAATGGTGTGTCATACTCTCTTTTATACCTTGTACCTTGTGCTTACTTCTACAGTGGGACTTGTTCTTTTGCAAATGTTTTGTGAACTTCTCTCTTTCCTACTGAATGTGAGCTGCTTGTGGGCCAGAAACATGTCTCTTTCATTTTCCATGTTCCCAGTGATTAGAGCAATGTCTTTGGATGCTCAATATTCACTAAATGAATGAGGCTGGATGTTTTGATTTTACATATATGTATACATAAAATAAAAATTATTACACATATGCATTTTGAATCAAATGTTAATCAAAACTAACATCCTTACTATGTGTAATACACATTGAAATTTTATTTTTAATAAATTTATTTATTCAGTTATTATTTTTGGCTTCATTGGGTCTTCATCGTTGCACGCGGGCTTTCTCTAGTTGCAGCTAGCGGGGGCTACTCTTTGTTGCGGTGCGCAGGCTTCTCATTGTGGTGGCTTCTCCTGTTGCAGAGCACAGGCTCTAGGCGCACGGGCTTCAGTAGTTGTGGCACACGGGCTCAGTAGTTGTGGCTCGCGGGCTCTAGAGCGCTGTCTCAGTAGTTGTGGCGCACGGGCTTAGTTGCTCTGCGGCATGTGGGATCTCCCCGGACCAGGACTCAAACCCATGTCCCCTGCACTGGCTGGCGGATTCTTAACCACTGCACCACCAGGAAAGTCCCACATTGATATTTTCTATTTTATTCATTTTAAAAAATGGAAGCCATGATCTAGGTTCCAAAATTAACTTGGGTTCCCAGCCTTACACCGAAACACACTGAACTACAGGGTCAACAGCAGGGATTTGAACAGAAGATATGAGAACTTGATAGAAGCTACAGGCCTTCTTGCCAGAAAGATGCATATATGGACTAAACTGACATTCAATTTCAGAGGCTTCCTGGACCCACTGAAGTCCTTCTGTACATCACAGGTTATGAGAAAGTTCCTTCTAACGCTGCAATCTTATTTTTGTGAGACGCATTAAAGTAGTCTAGGAACATTTCGGAGTTGTCCATACAGAAAGCAAAAAATTGGAAGGGAGGTACATAAAGAACAAAGAATAGAGGGAAAATTCTGAGATGGGATAGGCAAGACAGATAAATACGTGTGAAAGGTAAAGGAATGGGGTACAAAATAAATCCTGGCTAAGGGTTAGGAGGAAGGGAAAGGTAGGTGCTGCTAGGCCAGGGTTTTAGGCCTGTGGAATCTGACATTCTTTCCAGACAATGGAGCTTGGGGTTCCAGCCCTGTAGCTTTCTTCTCCCCTCCCTATGGCTCACTATTCCTCCCTCCCATTTTTAGGCAGCCCTTATGGAAACTCTGAAACTCTTTTTCTCTTTTCTTCCAGATGGGAAGCTCTGGCAGAAAGAATGTTTTGGCCTGTGTGCAATGACTCCATTCTCTCTGCCAAGGGATAAAGCTGAAATCTGCTTTCTTGGAAACCAGCTCATGTCTTTAGGAAGCATGACCCTAGTTAGGGAGCAACTGGGACCTTTGCGTAAAGGGGAGATAAGAAAATAATTTTCAGCATCCACTAGTATGGTGACACACAAGGATAGTAGGATGTGACCACCAACAAATGATTTAAAAATGGAATCTCCTGTCTCTAAGATCTAAGCTCACACAGACTACTCCATTGGGCTTCTTTGAATCTTAAATAACTCTAAAGTGTTTTCAACAATCTGTCAGGGAGGCAACAGACATGCAGCTCACATTTTCACAGGACAAACAGTGAAAGGGACATGTATGAGGTCTAGAAGCATAATACAATTGACTTCCTATGGAGCCCTCAGGAATCTGGAGATTTTAAGAACTTTTGTGAGGTCCAGGGCTTCCCTGGTGGCGCAGTGGTTGAGAGTCTGTCTGCCGATGCAGGGGACACGGGTTCGTGCCCCGGTCCGGGAAGATCCCACATGCCGTGGAGCGGCTGGGCCCGTGAGCCATGGCCACTGAGCCTGTGCGTCCGGAGCCTGTGCTCCGCAACGGGAGAGGCCACAACAGTGAGAGGCCCGTGTACCGCAAAAAAAAAGAACTTTTGTGAGGTCCAGAAAACTCGGAACATTACTATAGTCCACAACTAGACTGAGGTAAAGAGAATGGAATTTGGGGTGGGGTTAGGTAACCTGAGTTAGTCCCTAGATAGGCCCCTGACTCACTATGTGATAATGGCTGGTCACTTCCTGGCTCAGTGTTCCAGTCCCCGTCCACCCTTTCCCGGGGCCCTTTCCCTGCCCGAGAGAAATAAAACCACAACTTTATTCTTTCTTGAGAAAGTTAACCATGATTGTTTCTATAAAGCTATCTGGAAAATAGCCGATCTCTTAGGGCAGCATTATGAGATGATTTTGTTCATTTTATAACCAGTGTAACCTCCTGGGTGGTATATAAAGCCACGAAGGTGGCAAACGTCTTATTTGTTGTTGAGATCCTCACATGGGCATGGAATAAACAAGTGGTCTGCTTGCCTCTTCTGCCTCTTCTGTCTTTTGGGATGACACTGTTGTGTAGTAAAGCCCTCTGGAGAGAGATCTGGGAGATAACTGGGTAACACCCAACTAAGTCAGGGAATGAGTCAGGGCTCAAGGACTCGATACCAACCTCTCCCACTCCTGCCAGGAAACCTCTGGGGTGAGACAGAGATGAGAGAGGAGCCGAGGGGCGGGCCTCACAGCAGCCTGCCCTGGGGCCTCTGACTCGTGGTTTCACCCTGGTTTGCCCTGCAGCTGTAACGTGTCTGCTGACACGCAAGCCCTGACATGCTCGTCCTCCCCCTTTCCCAAACTTCTGCTCAGTCTCAGAACTGTCATACAGAGTGAAGTAAGTCAGAAGGAGAAAAACAAATATCGTATATTAACACGTATATGTTGAATCTAGAAAAATGGTACAGATGAACTGGTTTGCAAGGCAGAAATAGAGACACAGATGCAGAGAACTAACGTATGGACACCAAGGGGGAAAAGCCAGGGGGGTGGGGGTGGGATGAATCAGGAGATTGGGATTGACATGTATACACTAATATGTATAAAATGGATAACTAATAAGAACGTGCTGTACAAAAAAATTAAATTCAAAAATAAAAAAGAAAACGCAGGGCAAAATACAAAGGACTTTTTGTCAAGGAGGTGACGAGGAAGTAGAAACTGAACTTACCACTGAGGAAACCAGGATAAGGGAAGGGCAGAAGAGTGCCATGGCTGGGCTGACACAGAGAACAGGCTGAGCAGGACCAAGCAGCACTAGCCTGGAATCCTGTAAGACTCAAGAGCAAAATGGCAAAAAGTCACATTTCTTGTGTGGAGGTACTCAGTTCTCACAAATCCGTCAAAACCATTCCCAGTTTGTGGCAATTTTGAGAAGTCTCCCCTAGCGAAAAAACAATTTGAGGCACCTACCGTGTACCAGTCATATGTTTTCACATAGGATTTCACTTAGTGCTTAGAACAGTCCTACAAGGTAAGTTTTATTATCCCCATTTCACAGATGGGTAGACTGGGCCTCAGAAGACTTAAGGAATTTGCCCATAGAGTTTGGACCTGGCCAGTTGGATTCCCCTATACCAAGCTGCCTTTGATTTGAAGTCAAATCAAATCAAAATAATGTCAAAATAGTAGAGACTTCTTAAGCCTGCCAGGAACAGTAAGGAGCAGACCAGGTAAGGAACAATGAATGGACACCTCTAAATCTCTGAACGTAGGTACTTAAAAACCCTGGAATTGCTGGGTTTGCACAGGCGTCTATGCAATCTGAGATCCCAGTGAAACCTTGGTACCCTCTAGTGGAAGCTTCCTGCATTCACACGGCTTTTCTGGCTTCAACTGCAAAGAGCTGGAAAGGAAGCCCTCACCCAGCCACTGGAGAGCATCCCCAAAGAATGGCCAACTGGAAGATACATGTTTGTATGTCAGGGCCCATGGAGGGTAGAGGAAAGAATACAGACCAGAGGGAAGGTGTGCTGAGCCATTGGTTCACAAGGGTCCCCAAAGGGAGTCCTTGTTAGGCCTTTGTGCATTATTAATAGGAGCTCAATACACATCAATGGGGGCTGTAGGTTTTTAGGGCTCAAGAGAGTGATTTTTTTTTTAATGGGGGAAATTAGTGATCAGAGATGCAAAGTGACTCCCAAGGCCACAAGGAAGTCAATGTCAGCAATGGTGAGATTAGAACCCATGTCTCCTGCCTCCCAAACCAGAGTTCTTCCCATTGTATCACACTTCCCATTTTTTGGGAACCCAGCCTATGAGAACAAGCTCCCAGGCTCCTGAATCTCATGCCTACAACCCTGCAGGCATTCCTGGAGCTTCTTCCCCAAGTTCCCAGTGCGAAGATGTCAGATTTATTTCTGTCTCCCTCCTCCCGCAGAGGTAATCCCTGGGAATGGAAGTGGGTTAGAAACAGATTACTCTGATCCAGGGGCTTTGTTTTCTCCTCCCTGAACGTGGTGGGGTGGGGGAGGGCCCGGGGTGAGGGAGAGGGGAAGTCACAAATAGCCTGAAATTCCCTTTTAGGATTATCACTTGATTTAGCCAGCTGGGGCGAAAGCGGAGCAAGAAGCGGGGAGGGATTAGTTCTAGACCTAGCTTGAACAGCGGGGTGCATGGGCTTCTTTTCTGGCTGAGCCAGGATGAGCAATATCTCTTCCTTAACATACCTTTAGAAATAAAGAGGCTGAAGCAGGCAGCAAAGGATAAAGGAAAAAGCCTTTGTCTTCATCAGCAGGGATGAATGCAAGGATGGATGAGACAGAAGAGCAGCTAGAAGAAAGTCATGCAGCACAGAAATAAGGAATCACTTTTGGGCATGGAAACAACCTTCATTTCAATGGTTTTAACTTTAACAGAGCTGAGAACTGCTCCCTAGAGGAAAAGAGCTAACACACATAGGGCTTCCTGAGGATCTCCAATTCATATCCAGGTTATGGGCTCTTGTGCTTTAGGCGCACTGCACTGGGGTGGACTCTGCGACTGCCAATGTTACCTGTGTCCGGCATAAAGAGCAGACACTTACTAGGACTCTGCTAGGCTCCATATATCCCTTCCACGGCTATCACGGGGCTTGGAAGCAGTTACCATAACTAACCAGAGTGGGAACATGTATAAATTCATTTAACGACTTAGCAACAATTCTATGAGTTAGGTACTCAATTACCCCTTCTCTATGGTGAGGAAAAGAAGTGGAGCTAAGATGTACACTCAGGCACCACTATGTGAGAGTCATAGATAGTCAACTCTCCTAGTGACAAAGAAGCTCTGCTAACATTGTTAGCTAAAGATCAGTTGAGAATATTTCTTAGAAAGTCAGAATTCTTGGTTTCTTCTATGTCACCTTATCTTGGACAATTCACTTAACTTCCTTTGCTCTTCACGCGCTCTTTCAAGGGAGGGAAGTACAACATAAACACATGGGAAGCCTATCACTAGCTTCAATCGAAGTATCATATTGTTTACGGTAATCAATAAACATACTGTAATCAGATTCTTCCAATTCTCCAGAGGGATCTTCCGTGTTCAAATCAACAGTGCTTCTCCTAGAATGTAGACTACCAGGCAGAATTTCAGAAGTTCCAATATTTGATATCATCTGCCACTGAGAGGGAAAAAAATCCAAATACAGTACATATCCCACTGCTCATGGGATATCCCATTTTCTTTGGATCCATTTAGAAATTTCAATAAGACAAGTGATTCCAGGAACCCCCCGTATTTGGGGAAACAGGAAATCAACTTTGCCCTCTGCCTCATCATATTTTATCTGGGATTCTACTGATCCACTTATTTTTTCCCCCCATGATCATTTATTGAATAAATATTTGAGTGTCTACTATGTGCAAGACTGTTTTTTTGCAAGGTTAAGCCCCTAACCACCTTATTCCTTCCTCTAGTTACACAATGAGTTTCCTTCTCTTACTCTTACTTTGCTTTTTCTGAAATGTGAACTACTTGGGTTGTAGGATTACGAAATATCCTTTTCGTGTTAACTTCCCCAGGCAGACAACTCCCAATTTTCCACGGAGTTAATGAGATAGGAAGATAATACGAATTTTCCAAAACAGCAGCTAATAAAACACACTTATAATTCATCTCAGAATGAATTAAACAAGATTGACTTCCCTTATTATTTCATCCAGGTTGATATGGAACAAGTTTGCATTCCCTGAGAAGCTGACCAGAAGGCAGGCAGAGATGATCTGGGATGTGTTGGCTACCATGTGAGGCAAACATAAAACTCAACAGTGAAGCAGATAATTCCAGAAAGACTATATCAATGTTCTGTATTAATAACCACTCATCATGGATTGGGGTTTCCCCACTTTGTCAGGAAAACCAGTAAAAAAAAAAGTTCATGTTTTATTTTCTGGGGCATAGAGTAGATTGACAAGACTCTGTTGAGAAATAATTAGATACATCTTGGGACTTCCCTGGTGGTCCAGCGGTGAAGATTCCGCACTTGCAATGCAAAGGGCACGGGGTTCAATCCCCGGTTGGGGAACTAAGATCTCACATGTCGCACAGCGTGGCCAAGAAAATGTTAAAAAAAAGTTAAAATTCAAAAAAAAGAGAGGGCTTCCCTGATGGCGCAGTGGTTGAGAGTCCGCCTGCCGATGCAGGGGACACGGGTTCGTGCCCCAGTCCAGGAAGATCCCACGTGCTGCGGAGCGGCTGGGCCCGTGAGCCATGGCCGCTGAGCCTGCGCGTCCGGAGCCTGTGCTCCGCAACGGGAGAGGGCACAACAGTGAGAGGCCCGCGTAGTGCAAAAAAAAAAAAAAAAGAGAGAGAGAAATAATTAAATATATCTCATTTAAATGCTTAATATATATTCTTTAATTATCACATATGTATAACACCGAATTTCATGTCACTATTAATGTATCATGCTATAGATTCTATGCTATGGCGAGGACTTGTGGGGGAATTCTTACCCTTGAAGAATATACAGGGACTTCCCTGGCAGTCCAGTGGTTAAGACTCTGTGCCCCCACTACAGGGGGTGCAGGTTCAATCCTCAGTTGGGGAATTAAGATCCCACATGATGCCCTGCGCAGCCAAAAAAAAAAAAAGGAAAAAAAAATCAATGTGTGTGTGTGTGTGTACACACACAGTATAGTTAAAAAGTCAAGATTTAAGACATGAGATCCCTAAACTCAAAAGTAATCTCTCTTTCCTTTGATAGTCCTTAGCATTTTATTTGAACCTTAGTAGCTATTCTATTTCAACCTGTACAGCCCATAGCTCTCAACTCACTGCAAAATACCACAGGTAAATGCTCAATAAACGTTGACAGAATGAGAAAAATCCCAAGGGTACGTATGAAAAGTGTTTGTCATTCAACGATGATTACAGCACTGGATTTTCCAGGATGACGCCAACAACATGAATTCTTTAACCACTTAATGTGAAGCAATACAGCGTAGTATTCAGTGCATGGGTTCTGGAGTTTGCTTGAACCTGAATCCCAGTTCTGCCAGTTATTAGCCGTGCGACCTTAAATAAATTACGTACTTAATTTCTATGCAACATCATATGTAAAAGGAGCATATTGCTCGTTTGTGGTGAAGACTGAGTTAATACATGTAAAAAGTTTAGAAAGATGCCTGGCACCCGGTAAACAATTTCTAAGTATAAGCTATTTTTTGTTAATAAAAATATTATTGTGCCTCATATTATTATGCCTCTGTCCCAAAATGGCAAACAGATAAATGCTTTTGTCAGTCCACGTGTCTTTTGCTTCAATAAACATAGTAGTCATTAATTTCCTTAATTTGCTAGTAAGAAAGAATTCTTCATACGGTACAGATTGGTAAAACTAGACCTCCGGATTAAGGTTACCCAGAATATCGAGGTCGGATACAGACCCAGAAACTAGTCATTTTTGCCCCTTCTAGGATCCAAGAAGGCACTGAAGAAAAATAGTCATCTCAGAAGGGAAACATCCTTTCGTTCACAAGGTGCAGCAACGTCCCACTCTTACTCGAATGCGGTAACTCCTGGCAGCCAGGAAGCCCGGCGCGCACGCGCAGCTTCGGCTGCACGCCCCGCCTGGCGCGTGACAACCGTGCTTCCACCCTACCCCCAACGCCGTTTTACTGCGCATGTGCAGCCCAACTCCCCCCACACCCCCACCACCACCCCGGACGTGTACGTGCGCGTTCGCGCCGCTCACACTTCGGCGGCGGGCGCGTGCCCTGGAAAATTCCACTCCCGAGCTAGCTCCGCCCTATGCACCTCCTTTCCGGCCCAAGGCTTTTTACTGTCTCCATCCCGGCTGCCTTTGCGTGAGCAAAATGGCAGTCCCCGTGCCGCGGGATTTGTCTCGCTTATCCAGGGCTTTAGGATGGTGGTCTCGGCAGGTGGGTAGGGACGGGGTAGATAGGAGTCTAGGGGCTGGAGGGGAACACAGTGGAGGGAAATACTCGCTTTGCAGTTGTCCTTGGTGAACTTGGACGTTACAGGTCGTACCTAGGCTAGGGAAGAGTTGAGGTAGACGAGACATAACTACTTAACTATGTGGCTGAGTGGGGAGAGCCTTGGTAGGGCCATGAGAGCGGGCAAGTTCTCGGGGATTAAGTTTCTCCGGTTTGGTCTGGGTCTGACTGGCCTGGGGGTGTTAAAGGGGAAGAAGTTATGGTTGGAAGGTGCGTTCGCTTCCCGTTGATTTTTATAAATGTCCTTAATTGAACAGTAGCTGTAAAGAAGGGAGTCTCGTACCTGCCTGAACAAACCTCGTGGTCAGAGAGAAAGAGACCTGGCCTTTGAAGAGCTTATTGATCAGTTGGGAGCTAGAACGACAGAATAAAGTTTACTTTGAGGCTCCCAATAGAATGAGCAGAATGGAATCTGAGTAAATGTAGAGGAGATGCCAAGAAGAGGACTTTTCTTCTGCTCATTTCAGTATTGGGTTGGTGTTTAAGTTCCCCATCAGACTGAGCGTTCTTTGAAAGCAGAAGCCTTGCTTTCATTAACTCTGCATCTCTAGGAGTTGGCACAGTCCTATACTATGGAAAGTACTAAATAAAGGAAAGCCTTTAGTAAACGTTGAATGGTGTTAGTAAAAGTTGCTTACTGGCTTTTAGGAAGAGACACCATAATTGTTAAGATAGTTGTGCATTTTCCTCCATGATATGTGGCTTTGTAATTGTTCCTAAGGCATTCTTTGGATGTGCCCATTCTATCTTTGCTTACAGTTTGTACAAGATTGATTTTTTTCCAGGTTACCTAACCTTTTTCTACCATCCTCCAGCCAGTCCTGGTGACTCAGTCCACAGCAGTATTTCCAGTGAGAACTAAAAAACGTTTCACACCCCCTACTTATCAACCCAAATATAAATCAGAAAAGGAGTTTGTAGAATATGCCCGGAAAGCAGGACTGGTCATTCCTCCAGAACGTTTGGAGCGTCCCATACATCTGGCCTGTACAGGTGAGACATGGTATTTCTGAGACCCTGACCCAATCCCCTTCTGTCAGAGATCTTGGAAAGTGGAATGATTTGGAGTATGAATGATAGCATTTAATTAACTACAAAATCGGTTCAGTCTCAATAATTTGTATACGTTATATTTCACGAGGTCATCTTTGATCTTGTTTTCACACTGTTCCTAGAAGACCAGGGTAAAATTTCTCCATTCTGTACAAGAAGAAGCTGAGGCTCTAAGAGAAGGCTGAAATGATCTTATTCTACTTTTTCTAATGCAACACGATTCCCTTTACATGGAAGTCTATTTTGTTAGTGTATTTTGTATCCAGGAGCCCTCCCAATTTTGTATGACCTCAGGATGACTTTTTCTCAATCTTTCAATGCTTTTTTAGTTTTCTCCGTCTCTCTTTACAGCTGGTATCTTTGACGCCTATGTTCCTCCTGAGGGTGATGCCCGAGTGTCATCTCTTTCTAAGGAAGGACTGGCACAGAGAACTGAGCGATTGAAGAAGAATGTGGCATCACAATTATCGTAGGTGTCTGAGACAGCTGGGAGTCAGTATTAGAACGAAAATTTCTTGTTGCTGCTTAATCCAGAGAGGTCATCTTGGGTTAATTGTGTTGCCTGTAACTCCCTAGATAACTTGACAGTTAGAGCAAATGTATAATATGGGCATCTCGACCTTGATTGTTCGTTTTTGTCACATCATTTAGGAAGTTCACATTGAAGTTTGTAGGACACTTTCTGGATCACATATTTTAAAATTTAAAGTAATAGTAAGAGAGAGCATATTTTTATGAGAAATACCTTAGAGTTTAAACTTAAGAGAGTAAGAAAAGCCAAAAAGGCTTAAAAAGACAGACGTGTTCTGGGGAGCTACCTGGGCTTTAGTTAAGGAGCAGAGCCAAAACTTTCTTCTTAAAGAGACTTTCAGTATCTGTCACTCTAGCTCTAACTGTATCTAAATGATAGGTTCTTAGGGTCATATATAGATTTCTATGCACAAGTATACTGAGTCAGTGTTAATTCTTCATGTGGCCATAACCTATTTCTCTAAATACAGATCTTACCACATCAACTCTTCTGTCTCAGACTCCTTTGTGGCTCCCTGTTATCTGAAGAATAAAATCCAAATTTCTTCAGTGGTATTCAGGGCTTTTTATAATTTGTCTCTTGCCTTCCTCTCCACCATCATCTCCTTATTCCATTTTTCTCATCCTAAACTTTAACCTTTCCAAACTAATTGCCAGTTCCTTGACAAATGTTGTGCTGTGTCTCTTTGCACATCCTTTCCTTTGCCTGAAAAATCTTTTTCTCTCAAGTATTGTGTCTGCTTTTTTTTTTTAAATTAATTAATTAATTTTTATTTTTGGCTGTTTTGGGTCTTTGTTGCTGTGCGCAGGCTTTCTCTAGTTGTGGTGAGCAGGGGCTACTCTTCGTTGCGGTGCGGGGGCTTCTCATTGTGGTTGCTTCTCTTGTTGCGGAGCGTGGGCTCTAGGCGTGCGGGCTTCAGTAGTTGTGGCATGTGGGCTCAGTGGTTGGCGGTGCACGGGCTTAGTTGCTCCATGGCATGTGGGATCTTCCCGGACCAGGGCTCGAACCCATGTCCCCTGCATTGGCAGGTGGATTCTTAACCACTGCGCCACCAGGGAAGTCTCACTTTTTTTTTTTAATAAGAAACTCCCAATCCTTCCCTCCCCCAGCCCCTTTGGCAACCACGAGTCTGTTCTCTATGTCTGTGAGTCTTTCATAGATATGTTCATTTGTGTGTGTGTGTGTTTTTTTTTTTTTTTGGCTACACCACGCAGCATGTGGAATCTGAGTTTGCTGACCAGGGATCAAACCTGTGCCCTCTGCAGTGGGAGCGCAAAGTCTTAACCACTGGACCACCAGGGAAGTCCCTGTGTTGTATTTTAGATTCCACATATAAGTGATATCATATGGTATTTGTCTTTCTCTTTCTGACTTACTTCGCTAAGTATGATAATCTCTGTCTGCTTTTAAGCCTTCTCTGACTCTTTTTGGAGCTGCCTTTGTTATAATTGTAACTGTATGCATATTCTTACTACTTCTGATAACTCTGTATTGTGATGATTTCCTCTCATGTATTTCTCTCCTAGCCTAAGAGCTGTTTGGTGGAAGGTTCATGATGATGATGAACAGAACACAGGTGGTTTTATTATGGAGTTATTATCTAGGAGAGGAAACCAGTTATTAAATACTGATTGTATACAAATAATTACAGATACGGTGAAGTATGAGTGCTGTAGGAACATATGGCAGGGAAAGATAACTTGGTCTGGGAGTTAAAGGTAAGCTTCCCTAAGGAAATGACATTTAAAGCTGGGACCTAAAGGGTTGCTTGGAGTTAGCTGAGTAGAGGGGTATAGTGAGGAACAGCATTCTAGGGAGACAAAACAGTACAAGCAAGGCTCTGAGGTGAAAAGTGCAAAGGAGTGGATTTTATCACATGCTTTTTCCCTGATTGTTGAGATGATCATGTGATATTTGTCCTTTATTCTATTGATATGGTATATTGCATTAATTGATTTTTTTAGTGTTAAACCAATCCTACATTCCTGGGATAAATTCCACTGGGTTATGGTGTCCCCCATCCTCTTAATATAGTTATAGTAACACTTTGATTAGATCAGAATTCCCTGTTTACATTATAACTACGAAAATGCTATTGACAGCAGAGTCATGCAGCAGAGTCATGCAGAGTCATGCAGTCATGCACATTATTATTACATTTCCTGCATAATAGTTTTTTTTTCTGGTGTCGTGTCTTTTTTTCTCATTTGCTTATGGAACCCCTGGTTGTGTTGATTTTCTCTCAGTACATAGAAAACGTTAACTATTTTATCAATCCCATCTTCAAGAAGAAAGCCCTCCTGGAGCCTTCTTACCTATTTCGGTCTGGATTGATCCCTCTTTAGGCTCACTGTACATCGTGGGATCCACTTTTATCATCATCCTGATACTCCTTTTGCCTTGCTCTTATATGTATTCCCTGTGTCGTGGGTTTTACCTCTCTCTCTCATGGTTCATTCAGTTATTTTGGTGGCACACATTCCCCAGCAGCTTCCTGAGAACGGGTGGATGGTAGATAAATGAGATCTTGCAAGGCTAAGGAAAAGTCTTTTTTTAGTCTCCCACTTCATTTATAATTTTCCCAGGTATAGAATTCTGGGCTGGGAGTCATTTTTTTCTCAGTTAAAAGCACTGCTCCATTGTCTTTCTAACTTCCTTTTTTTTTTTTTTTAATATTTATTTATTTGGCTGTGCCAGGTATTAGTTGCAGCACGAGGGATCTTTGTTGCAGCGTGCAGGATCTTTACTTGCGGCATGTGGGCTCTTTTAGTTGCATTATGCAGGCCCTTAGTTGTGGCAGGCAGGATCTAGTTCCCCAACCAGGGATCGAACCCGGGCCCCCTGCATTGAGAGCGCAGAGTTTTAACCACCGGACCACCAGGGAAGTTCCGTCTTTCTAAATTCTAATGTTGCTAGTTAGAAGCCCAATGTCTTTCTGGCTCCTGAGCCTCTGTATTAAACCTGTTTTTTCTTTCTTAGTGCTTATAGGATGTTTTCTTCGATGCCAAAATTCTGAAATTTCACTATGAAAAGCTTTGGTCTTTATTTTTTTATTTATTTTTTTAAATTTAAATTTTAATATTTGGCTGCATTGTGTCTTTGTTGCTGCGCGCTGGCTTTCTCTAGTTGCAGTGAGTGGGGGCTACTCTTCGTTGTGGTGTGCGGGCTTCTCATTGGGGTGGCTTCTCTTGTTGCGGAGCACAGGCTGTAGGCGTGTGGGCTTCAGTAGTTGCAGCATGCAGGCTCAGTAGTTGCGGCACTCGGGCCCTAGAGTACGTGGGCTTCGGTAGTTGTGGTGTGTGGGCCCTAGGGCACGCGGGCTTCAGTAGTTGTGGCGCATGGGCTTAGTTGTTCCGTGGCATGTGGGATCTTCCCGGACCAGGGATGGAACCTGTGTCCCCTGCATCGGCAGGTGGGTTCTTTTTTTTTTTTTTTTTTGCGGTACGCGGGCCTCTCACTGTTGTGGCCTCTCCCGTTGCGGAGCACAGGCTCCGGACGCGCAGGCTCAGCGGCCATGGCTCATGGGCCCAGCCGCTCCGCGGCATGTGGGATCCTCCCGGACCGGGGCACAAACCCATGTCCCCTGCATCGGCAGGCGGACTCTCAACCACTGCGCCACCAGGGAAGCCCGGCAGGTGGATTCTTAACCACTACACCACCAGGAAGTCCCAGCTTTGGCCTTTCTTTAGAATGATTGATTTAAGTGCGAGTTAGAAGGTTGAATTTACAGGACTTGGCACATTCAAAAATCAATTATTGAATAAATGGACAGACATTAACGGACGTAAAGTAAGCTGTAAGTTATGGAAAAGTCTTCTTTAGAAATGATTCTCATGCTTAATTTTACAGAATCCGGAGGATAAGAGAAAGTGATCCTAATTTTAAAATAAAGGACTTCCCTGAAAAAGCCCAGGATATCTTCATTGAAGCTCACCTGTGTCTAAACAAGTACGTGAACTCCCTGTCTTATACCCATTATGTTCTCAGCAGCTATTATTCTAGGCACAGGTTTTTTTTTTTTCTTCAGGTAAGAGTTCTAGAGTGGGAGATGTTCCTCTGTGGGAAATTGGAGCCTGGAGCTGTCCTTGACTCCTCTCACTGCTTCTGGGAGTTTTCACCATTTGGTCTGGCTCAGCTCCACTGGCAAGTGTTGAGACTCTGCTGAACGGCTGCTATTTTCACCCGCCTAATCCCTAATTCATCCTGACCCTTCTTGTGTGTTTGTCTTGTATATGTACATTTCCTTTCCTTAATTGTTTTGAATAAGTTTCTTTAAAAATTTTCCAACTTTTTCTTGATTCAACCAAGGGAGAAAAGTCAGGGCTGCTAGGTAGATGAAAAATCAACATGAGGGGCCTGGAATAACCTTAAGTACTAGTCCTTGGACTGTTGCCGACATTCTTTGAACTGTAGCTTGCTGTGGCTAGGCTTCAGGTAGGACCCCAAACCTATACTCTCAAATCCATTAATTATTTCTTTTTACTTTTATTTGTTTAAAAAAAGTTTTTAATTGTGAAATATTTCAAACATGTAAAAAAATACCTTGCAAGGTAATAGATGTTTACATTTTGCCATATTTGCTTCTGAATGCCTAATTGGGGGAAGAGACAGGGATAAAGCATTATAGCTACAGCTAAAGCCCCATCTCCCCATTCTTTTCCTTCCTAGAAAGAACCACTATCTTCCCTATTATTCTCATGCACATTTTTATACTCACCACATGTACATGTGTATAAACAATGTACAGTATTGTTTAATGTGTTGTGAAAATTTACATGAATGATGTATTTTTCTGAAACCTGCTCTGTTTATTGTTCAGTGTAGTTTTTTTTATATTTGATATTTTTTTCCTACCACATTATTTTTTGCATTCTAGTTACCATGATTTTTCTTTGTTTCTTTTTTTCCTTTCATTTGTGGTATTGATATAATTTCCTTCTAACTTTCTTATTCCTTCCACTTGTTTGGAACTATTACATTCTACTTCTGTTCTTATAATAGTTATTAAAATGTTTAGCATGTATTGTTGATAATATCACAAGAAGCTTCAAACACTTGAATTTCAGTCACTGCCTCATACATCTCCTGTGTTATTGTTATTTAGTTTTTTTAAGTTCTACCTTATTGTTATTTCACTTGCATTTTTTTTTTAACATCTTTATTGGGGTATAATTGCTTTACAATGGTGTGTTAGTTTCTGCTTTATAACAAAGTGAATCAGTTATACATATACATATGTTCCCATATCTCTTCCCTCTTGCGTCTCCCTCCCTCCCACCCTCCCTATCCCACCCCTCCAGGCGGTCACAAAGCACCGAGCTGATATCCCTGTGCTATGCGGCTGCTTCCCACTAGCTATCTACCTTATGTTTGGTAGTGTATATATGTCCATGCCTCTCTCTCGCTTTGTCACAGCTCACCCTTCCCCCTCCCCATATCGTCAAGTCCATTCTCCAGTAGGTCTGTGTCTTTATTCCTGTCTTACCCCTAGGTTCTTCATGACTTTTTTTTTCTTAAATTCCATATATATGTGTTAGCATACGGTATTTGTCTTTCTCTTTCTGACTTACTTCACTCTGTATGACAGACTCTAGGTCTATCCACCTCATTACAAATAGCTCAATTTCATTTCTTTTTATGGCTGAGTAATATTCCATTGTATATATGTGCCACATCTTCTTTATCTATTCATCCGATGATGGGCACTTAGGTTGTTTCCATCTTGGGGCTATTGTAAATAGAGCTGCGATGAACATTTTGGTACATGACTCTTTTTGAATTATGGTTTTCTCAGGGTATATGCCCAGTAGTGGGATTGCTGGGTCATATGGTAGTTCTATTTGTAGTTTTTTAAGGAACCTCCATACTGTTCTCCATAGTGGCTGTACCAATTCACATTCCCACCAGCAGTGCAGGAGTGTTCCCTTTTCTCCACACTCTCTCCAGCATTTATTGTTTCTAGATTTTTTGATGATGGCCATTCTGACTGGTGTGAGGTGATACCTCATTGTAGTTTTGATTTGCATTTCCCTAATGATTAATGATGTTGAGCATTCTTTCATGTGTTTGTTGGCAGTCTGTATATCTTCTTTGGAGAAATGTCTGTTTAGGTCTTCTGTCCATTTTTGGATTGGGTTTTTTGGTTTTTTGTTATTGAGCTGCATGAGCTGCTTGTAAATTTTGGAAATTAATCCTTTGTCAGTTGCTTCATTTGCAAATATTTTCTCCCATTCTGAGGGTTGTCTTTTGGTCTTGTTTATGGTTTCCTTTGCTGTGCAAAAGCTTTGAAGTTTCATTAGGTCCCATTTGTTTATTTTTGTTTTTATTTCCATTTCTCTAGGAGGTGGGTCAAAAAGGATCTTGCTGTGATTTATGTCATAGAGTGTTCTGCCTATGTTTTCCTCTAAGAGTTTTATAGTGTCCGGTCTTACATTTAGGTCTTTAATCCACTTTGAGTTTATTTTTGTGTATGGTGTTAGGGAGTGTTCTAATATCATTCTTTTACATGTAGCTGTCCAGTTTTCCCAGCACCACTTATTGAAGAGTCTTTTCTCCATTGTATATCCTTGCCTCCTTTGTCGTAGATTAGTTGACCATAGGTGCATGGGTTTATCTCTGGGCTTTCTATCCTGTTCCATTGATCTATATTTCTGTTTTTATGCCAGTACCATATTGTCTTGATTACTGTAGCTTTGTAGTATAGTGTGAGGTCAGGGAGTCATCAGTGCCTTATAGTTTTCTGCATACAGGTCTTTTGTCTCCCTAGGTAGGTTTATTCCTAAGTATTTTGTTCTTTTTGTTGCAATGGTAAATGGGAGTGTTTCCTTAATTTCTCTTTCAGATTTTTCATCATTAGTGTATAGGAATGCAAGAGATTTCTGTGCATTAATTTTGTATCCTGCAACTTTACCAGATTCATTGATTAGCTCTAGTAGTTTTCTGGTGACATATTTAGGATTCTCTATGTATAGTATCATGTCATCTGCAAACAGTGACAGTTTTACTTCTTCTTTTCCAATTTGAATTCCTTTTATTTCTTTTTTTTCTCTGATTGCTGTGGCTAAGACTTCCAAAACTATGTTGAATAATAGTGGTGAGAGTGGACATCCTTGTCTTGTTCCTGATCTTAGAGGAAATGCTTTCAGCTTTTCACCATTGAGAATGATGTTTGCTGTGGGTTTGTCATATATGGCCTTTATTATGTTGAGGTAGGTTCCCTCTATGCCCACTCTCTGGAGAGTTTTTATCATAAATGGGTATTGAATTTTGTCAAAAGCTTTTTCTGCATTGATTGAGTTGATCATATGGGTTTTATTCTTCAGTTTGTTAATATGGTTTATCACATTGACTGATTTGCATATATTGAAGAATCCTTGCATCCCTGGGATAAATCCCACTTGATCGTGGTGTATGATCCTTTTAGTGTGCTGTTGGATTCTGTTTGCTAGTATTTTGTCGAGGATATTTGCATCTATATTCATCAGTGATATTGGTCTGTAATTTTCTTTTTTTTGTAGTATCTTTGTCTGGTTTTGGTATCACAGAGATGGTGGCCTCATAGAATGAGTTTGGGAGTGTTCCTTCCTCTGCAATTTTTGGAAGAGTTTGAGAAGGATGGATGTTAGCTCTTCTCTAAGTGTTTGATAGAATTCACCTGTGAAGCCATCTGGTCCTGGACTTTTGTTTGTTGGAAGATTTTTAATCACAGTTTCAATTTCATTACTTGTGATTGGTCTGTTCATATTTTGATTTCTTCCTGGTTCAGTCATGGAAGATTATACCTTTCTAAGAATTTGTCCATTTCTTCCAGGTTGTCCATTTTTTCCAGGTTGTCCATTTTATTGGCATAGAGTTGCTTGTAGTAGTCTCCTAGGATGCTTTGTATTTCTGCGGTGTCTGTTGTAACTTCTCCTTTTTCATTTCTAATTTTATTGATTTGAGTCTTCTCCCTCTTTTTCTTGATGAGTCTGGCTAATGGTTTATCAATTTTGTTTATCTTCTCAAAGAACCAGATTTTAGTTTTATTGATCTTTGCTATTGTTTTCTTTGTTTCTGTTTCATTTATTTCTGCTCTGTTCTTTATGATTTCTTTCCTTCTGATAACTTTGGGTTTTGTTTGTTCTTCTTTCTCTAGTTCCTTTAGGTGTAAGGTTAGATTGTTTATTTGAGATTTTTCTTGTTTCTTGAGGTAGGCTTGTATAGCTGTAAACTTCCCTCTTAGAACTGCTTTTGCTGCATCCCATAGGTTTTGGATCGTTGTGTTTTCATTGTCATTTGTCTCTAGGTATTTTTTGATTTCCTCTTTGATTTCCTTAGTGATTTCTTGGTTATTTAGTAACGTATTGTTTAACCTCCATGTGTTTGTGTTTTTTATGTTTTTTTTCCCTGTAATTGATTTCTAATCTCATAGTGTTGTGGTTAGAAAAGATGCTTGATATGATTTCAGCTTTCTTAAATTTACTGAGGCTTGATTTGTGAGCCAAGATGTGATCTATCCTGGAGAATGTTCGTGCACGCTTGAGAAGAAAGTGTAATCTGCTGTTTTTGGATGGGATGTCCTATAAATATCAATTAAATCTATCTGGTCTGTTGTGTCATTTAAAGCTTGTGTTTGCTTATTAATTTTCATTTTGGATGATCTGTCCTTTGGTGTGAGGTGTTAATTTACCCCACTATTATTGTGTTACTGTCGATTTCCTCTTTCACAGCAGTTAGCAGTTGTCTTATGTGTTGAGGTGCTCCTATGTTGGGAGCATATATATTTATAATTGTTATATCTTCTTCTTGGATTGATCCCTTGATCATTAGGTAGTGTCCTTCCTTGTCTCTTGTAACATTCTTTAAAGTCTATTTTATCTGATGTGAGTATTGCTACTCCAGCCTTCTTTAGATTTCCATTTTCATGGAATATCTTTTCCCATCCCCTCCCTTTCAGTCTGTATGTGTCCCTAGGTCTGAAGTGGGTCTTTTGTAGACAGCATATATATGGATCTTGTTTTTGTATCCATTCAGCAAGCCTCTGTCTTTTGGTTGGAGCATTTAATCCATTCACATTTCAGGTAATTATCGATACATATGTTCCTATTACCATTTTCTTAATTGTTTTGGGTTTGTTTTTGTAGGTCCTTTTCTTCTCTTGTGTTTCCCACTTAGAGAAGTTCCTTTAGCATTTGTTGTAGAGCTGGTTTGGTGGTGCTGAATTCTCTTAGCTTTTGCTTGTCTGTAAAGCTTTTGAATTCTCCATCAAATCTGATTGAGATCCTTGCCGGGTAGAGTAATCTTGGTTGTAGGTTCTTCCCTTTCGTCACTTTAAATATGTCATGCCACTCCCTTCTGGCTCGTAGAGTTTCTGCTGAGAAATCAGCTGTTAACCTTATGGGAGTTTCCTTGTATGTTATTTGTCATTTTTCCCTCGCTGCTTTCAATAATTTTTGTCTTTAATTTTTGTCAGTTTGATTACTGTGTGTCTCAGCGTGTTTCTACTTGGGTTTATCCTGTATGGGACTCTCTGTGCTTCCTGGACTTGGGTGGCTATTTCCTTTTCCATGTTAGGAAAGTTTTCGGCTGTACTCTCTTCAGATACTTTCTCAGGTGCTTTCTCTGTCTCTTCTCCTTCTGGGACCCCTGTAATGTGAATGTTGTTGTGTTTAATGTTGTCCCACAGGTCTCTTAGGCTGTCTTCATTTCTTTTCATTCTTTTTTCTATATTCTGTTCCGCAGCAGTGAATTCCACCATTCTGTCTTCCAGGTCACTTATCCGTTCTTCTGCCTCAGTTATTCTGCTATTGATTCCTTCTAGTGTATTTTTCATTTCAGTTATTGTATTGTTCATGTCTGTTTGTTTGTTCTTTAATTCTTCTAGGTCTTTGTTAAACGTTTCTTGCATCTTCTCGATCTTTGCCTCCATTCATTTTCCGAGGTCCTGGATCATCTTCACTATCATCATTCTGAATTCTTTTTCTGGAAGGTTTCCTATCTCCACTTCATTTAGTTGTTTTTCTGGGGTTTTATCTTGTTCCTTCATCTGCTACGTAGCCCTCTGCCTTTCCATCTTGTCTGTCTTTCTGTGAATGTGGTGTTTGTTCCACAGGCTGCAGGATTGTAGTTCTTCTTGCTTCTGCTGTCTGCCCTCTGGTGGATCTATTGATGTTCTTATTTCATACATTGTTTTCTGATTTCCTTTAGTTCTTTGTCCATGCTTACCTTTATCTCAGTGAGCGTAAGTAGGATAGTTGATTTAACGTCTTTGGCTAATAATTCCAGTGTCTGGGCTTTCTCAGGGATGGTTTCTGTCAAAAATTTTTTTCCTGTATTTTTTTCCTTTTGTATTTCTTTGTATACTTTGTAATTTTTTTGTTGAGAACTGGACATTCTGAGTATTATTATGTGGTAACTCTGGAAATCAGATTCCTCTGCTTCTCAGGAATTGCTGACTTTGCTCATCAGTGCCACTGCCATCCATTTGTGACTTTTCCAAACTAGTATTGCTAAGTGTGTATTCTTTGTTGTGGGTAGTCGTTGAAGTTTCTGTTCCATTATCTCTGCAATCAGCCAGTGACCTGACAAAGATTTCCTAAATTGTCTGGCTGAATAAAAACAAAACAGGTGTTCTTGGTTCTTTATCCCTTTAAATCTGTTGGTGGGAAAAGCTGCTGCAGCCAGCAGGGCTGAAACCATGACATCATTTGCTCTGGTCTCTCTGCAATCCACCAACCTGACCAAAATGTGCAACTCAAATTTTTGGAGGGAGGGGTCCCTACTGCCTGCCCTTGCGCCAGCCATCCACTCCAGGAACACAGGCTACTATCCCCACCAGTAATGGCAGGGCTGAGGGAAAGAGGAGGGTAGGTGGTTTGCACATGTTCTTAAACTCAAGATCACTGGCTTCTCCCTTCGTCAAGCACTTCCCTAGTTGTTATAGGTGTCCAGTCAACATCCAGAGTTCTGAAATTGTGGTTCTGGTTATTTTTTCTAATTTATCAGTTGTTTCAATGGAGGGACCCAACCCTAGTGCTTCCTCCTCTGTCATTTTGCTTGATGTCTGTGTCTGTTGATTTTGCTAGCTTCCAGATGTTTTGTAATGTTTCATTGTGAGCTCATCTGCAATGGAGAGTTTTTCTTCTGAGGGAATTCCAAACAACCTAAGTTATGAATATGATCCCAGAGAGGTTTTGGGGTGTTTCTGCCATATACTCTAGGGATATCCTTGGCCAGGTGTCAGTTTGTTTTTTTGTTTTGTTTTTTTGGTTTTTTTTGCGGCACGCGGGCCTCTCACTGTTGTGGCCTCTGCCGTTGCAGAGCACAGGCTCCGGACGCGCAGGCTCAGCGGCCATGGCTCACGGGCCCAGCCGCTCCGCGGCATGCGGGATCCTCCCGGACCGGGGCACGAACCCGTGTCCCCTGCATTGGCAGGCAGACTCTCAACCACTGCACCACCAGGGAAGCCCAGGTATCAGTTTCTATGTTAATTTCTTAGCTTAGGAATTCTTACATCATACAGATACCATAAATTCTGTGTCCACCTCTGGGTATAATGTGGACTTAAGGCTTTAATTTTTTGTGGGAGTTTTTAAAATTTGTTTTTTAGACACCCCCACCCCCACCCCAAGCCCTAGAGTGAGGGAAACTTTATATCTAGGTTGGTGGACTATTTTCTAATTTCCCTTTCCTGCAGGTACAGGACTCTTTTTGAGGGTCATAGCTTTATGCAGGGATCTCAGTTCCAACTCCCTGTCCTTCCAGCATCCAAGGTTTTAGGAAAAGTCAAGCTCTAGCCATCAGATCCTATTTCTAGATCCCTAAATCATCTCTGTGCTGTTGTGGTATCAGGTTGTATTCTTTCCATTCTGCTTTTAACTCACTCTTCCTTTCTGGCATCTAAGAACTTACCTTCCTTTCTTGTGAACTAGGCTAGAGATTTTAAAATGTGTGTGTGTCTATGTGTATTATATTCTCTCCAACCTTTCTGGATGTTTATAGTGGGAGCAGTTTCACATAAGCTCAGTCCATTATGTTGCCCAAAGCAGATGTCCTCCTTTTATTTTTCAGGGTAAGTTCTATTGCAAAATACTGAGTGAACTCATAAAACGGGGAATTTATTTCTACTGAAGATTTCTAGGCCAGGACAGTGACAAGGAAGAATTTATTCTGAGGTGGCAAGCATGGTGGTTGTGGTAGCTGTCACCACACCTCAGTCTAGTCTAGTTTAGAGCTACAGTGGGGGAAATGACTCGGAATCTTTTGTATTTGGAATAGAAGTGGAAGGGAAGCAGGTAGACAGAACTAATCCATTACCCACTGTGGGATTAGAGACACAATTTTTCGAAGGGCAAAGACTTAAACTGCTCAGAAGGTATTAAATTGTGGGGAAAAGTCATGAATGTGTATCTGAAAGAAACTAATCTGTGGTCTTAGGTTTATTTGAAGCCCTTCAGATAGGACCCCTCCTAAAATCTTACATGTACAGGAGCTGGGGTTTGCCAACTATTTTCTTACTGTTACTGCATAGAATCAGCATAACTAGATCACTCTGGCAGCAACAAAGATGGGGCGGGGGGCAGTTTTATGTAGAAAAGACCAGAAAAAACAGATGGTTATCTTTTGGCTAGGTTCAAAGATGAATGTGTAAGATATAAGGCTAAGCAGTCGGTATTGATGATGTGTCCATGGTAAGAGGAGATAAATTGAGCTTTTGATTGTTATTTGTGTTGGATTTTGTTCCAACTTAGAACAAAAATCAGTCCCCACATCCCAGTGAGGGTTTCTTGCCCATCTCAAGGAGGTACAGTAATTTCAGCGAAATTTCTTTCTGCTCCTGAGATTCAAACATAACTTTACGCTGCTCTTAGATCTCACGGTTTTCCGGTAAATCATGTTGTTCTTCATCTTTGGACTAGGACCAGGACTTAGTATATTACCTGGCTTATAGTAGGTGTGCAGAAAATGTTTATAAAAATGAAGGGAGTTGTTTTCTATTTTCAGGGCCATTTTCAGCTTTCATACACAGTATCATAAAAGCAGGAGGAGTCAGTGATAAATATCTCTTTCCTTTTTAGCTCAGACCATGACCGGCTTCATACCTTGGTAACTGAAAACTGTTTTCCGGTAGGTTCTTATCTTCCTTAGAACTGTGGGACCCCTGAGTAGACAGATTCTAGCTATCCCCTCTGATTTTCTTAAGGATCAGTTTTGAGAGTACAGGAAGTCTAAGGCAAAAGCTGAAGTTCCATTATTTTTGGCTGAATGATGACGACTTGATATGGACTCTGGTAAAGGCCACGCAGGTGAAGAAAGAAGAAGTTCCTCAGCAAGCAGTACTGAGACATACCTATATGTCATACCTGTCTAGACATACCTAGACAGCCCTGCACATACCTATACTACAGTAAAGGATTTAACCAGTGTTCGTGAGGCTTACATTGTGTGATGACAGGGGTGCTAGGTACTCTGGGAGACCCCTAACAATGAGGACTTGGTGGTTCAGTTAGAGGTTCAGGAATAAGAACTTCAGTTTCTATCAGTTTTGCTTCATCTCCCCAGGGACAAGTATCGCTATCCTAGTCTTAGCAGGTTAGCCTTTATAAAAGGCTATAAAATTCCTATAAAATCCCACCTTTCATTGCCAAAAGGTGAGAGGAAAAAAAACCAAACATGTGCAGTCAACAGAAGTGCATGCAATAATGAGTAGATTATGGACGTGTGTATGAGGGATAATGGGGTATTAGGTAAGCTGGCAGGTTGGAGTGTGGCCTTCATTGATTTGGAGAAGGGTCCTCAAGGAGGTAGGTGGGTCTTGAGTTGTGATTTAGAAATGGAAAGAGAGTTGTTGTGAGGTGAGCATGAGCAGTAGCTTAAGGTGAGAGAAAATAAGCACCAGAGAGCATTTGATGGGAAACGTTGCACGTTGACTGTGGTATTGCAGGAAGAGCAAGCGTGGAAATAAGCTCCAACTTCCCTACAGGGAGGGAAAAATCCAGTTGAACTATTCTCCTCTGCCCTCAGGACATGGTCTGGGACATCAAATACAAGACCGTCCGCTGGAACTTTGTAGAATCTTTAGAGCCACCCCAGGTGGTGCAGGTTCGCTGTTCAAGTCTGCTGAACCAGGGCAACGCGTATGGCCAGGTCACCATCCGCATGCACACCCGGCAGGTAGAGGCACCAGTCTGCTTTCCTCCCAGCTTTCTTCACTCTCAGGTTGGGCACCTCCCTCTGATTTCTGGGTACAGCTGCCCGGGACTCTGAGTTCTAAGGAAAGGTCTGTCTTACCTTGTCACTGCACCCTTCCCACTGCTGGATGTTAGCTGTACTAAAACAGGTGTGGGGATATTCTTCCCCACCCTTCCTGGACTCCCTCCCACCTCCTTCCACCACCCCGCCCCCCCGCCCCCCAGTCAAAAACCCTCTAAGAGTAAAGTGTCAGTGGTTGATCTGTTAGTCTAGATTCAGAATTAAACAACTCTGAGGACTAACCGACTAGATGTGCTTTCATTTTCAGACTCTGGCCATCTATGATCGGTTTGGCCGGTTGATGTATGGACAGGAAGATGTGCCCAGGGATGTCCTGGAGTATGTTGTCTTTGAAAAGCATCTGGTGAATCCCTATGGGAGCTGGAGAATGCATGGCAAGATCATTCCCCCATGGGCACCCCCTAAGCAGCCTATCCTTAAGGTAAAGCAGCTTGCATGGTTTAAGACATGGCATTCTAAGCCACTCCTGTTGGGCTCCACCTAGTGGACAGAGAGGGTGATGCACCACCAGGAAGAGGAGTCCTCTTGGTGGTGGTGGGCACGGAGGTGGGCATGGAGGCGGGCATGAATCTCTTAGGTAAGCCATGGACTTGGATAGTAGATAACTCAGTATCCTGCTCTTTCAGACGGTGATGATCCCTGGCCCCCAGATGAAACCTTGGGAAGAGTATGAAGAGCCACAAGGAGAGACCCATAACCCTCAGCTAGCGTGATGGCAAAAGTGACTCCTCGGGTGAAGCGTGGGTGGTGATGTGGCTGGAAGCTGTGAAGTCTGGGAGTCTGGGAGCTGTGAAGTCATCCATTTTCTTCATGCTGTAGAAAGAGCTACCTTTGTTCTCTCTTGCCCTGCTTGGATCTTTTTAGCAGTCTCATCCTCAGTAACCACTACTGATGGTTGGGCCCTAGTGGGTTGGTCCTGTGCACAGCAATGGACCTACTTCTTCTTTTTTTAATCTTATATCTAGCTTCTAACTCCAGATGAAAAACAGTATGTTTCAGAGAACATCTGATACCAGCTTTTCCGGCAGCAAGAACTGTCAGGAGCAAACTGGCAGAACTTTCTTTCTAATTACAGGGCAGGATCAGAGTTTGAAATAAAACACTATCAGGTATTGGACAAATGTGGTGGGTTCTGTATATTTCTCCTGGTTCAGGATGGAAGTAGACCAGCCTTCAGAGGGCAGAAGTGGAAGTTATCTTAATTGTGAGTGATGTGACTTACAGGAAATCCAGACTTGGGAAAAATAATTAGTGTTTATTAAAGTGGCGTCATTTAAGAGGGTCTTTTCGCATACACTGACTCACTGAATCAATATTTGTATTTCATAGATGAATGTAAATCCAAAGAAATCATTTAGCCCTCAGCCTTTGGATCTTGTTCTTAATTATCAGCTGCATCCTGGTGTGATCCCAGGAAGCGTTAGAGGAGGAAGGGGCCATGGTAGTGTGGATACATTTGGGAAATCCATCAATAAGACTTAGTTCCCTGATTTCTAGCACCTTTTGGAGATGGTGACTTTTTTTCCATCCCGAATTTGGAGGCAAAGATACCAGAATATGGACCCATGTAGAGTGAAGCAGCCCAGCCCCTTCTTGTTCCTTAGCTCAAGCTGGGGGAGGATGTGGGACTTCTCATGCTCATGTCCTGGGTCATCTGAGGTATGACAAGGGAAATCACTGTCCCAGCAGCAAGCTCGGTTTATAGTACTATTACTTCGATCAGCCCATGAGGGCTCCCCTTAAAAATCAGGACCTTAATTCTTGTGTTTCTGTTTTTCAAATCTAGTATTTTCTTTTAAGGAGTTTATCACCTGGGTTAAGGATTAATCTGTTCTGACCTTGTCTTGAGAGTAGAGCCCAAAGAAACTGGAATCAGGTTGAGAATAACCTGACCCCTCAGTCTCTGTAAAGCTACCATTTCAGCAAAGCAGCAAACAGACCAGGCCTCCCTGGGGAAAACTGATGTTTTAATAACAGCTGCTGAGTGCTGACCATAGACACAAGATGTGTATGCTTAGGGAAGAGGCAGCACTAGTAGGTTAATCCACAGCAGCCACCCTCATCGTGCTACTTAGTTTCTACCCTTTTGGCTTAAAATGTACATCAGTTTCCAGCATTGTTGCCCAAGTGAGGTTTGATCATATCCTATTTGCCTGAGCCCTGGATTAAGGCAAAATGAGAAGGGAAGTGCTTTGAGTAGGATCCACAGCTGGGGAGTATGGAGTAAGGGGAGGCAATCCTGGGAGGGTAGGGAAGCAGACACAAAGCGCACTTAATGGCTAAACGACGTCTTGATTTCTCTGAATATATTAAAACACAGTGTTTCACATAAGCTGTTTCACCTCACTCCACCTCACTCCCCTCACTCCCCTGTCTCAGGGATCTCTAGATAATCCTAAATAGCAGCTAAGCCAGGGAGCCACCAGGGAGCCACCAGGGAGCCAGAGGATAAGTGCAATTTTCATTTCCCCTTGGGATCAAATCCAGCTGAGCAAATGGCCCAGATGTACAGGATTGGCTTGAAGGGCCGGGCGGAGGCCATCTGCAGTGCCACCCATGTAGCTGGGCACTGGCTGAGAATTAGCCAGACAGTCCCATTGTCCTGAAGGCTGCCATGTGGCTACCTTGGGCTTTAGAGCAGGCATTGTTCTTTCCTTATCTATCTACTATTAATATTTAGAAACATTGAAAAAATAAAATCACCATAATGAATAAGCTAGAAACAACTGCAATAGTCAAGAAGAAGCATTCTTTATTTTTTTCCCCATGGTTTATTTCACAACTGTGGTTAGAGAGACAACTTTTCTGTTCCCAGCTAGTCCAGACCCAGTGGGATTGTTCTGAGGTGTAGAATTTGCATTGGCTCGCAAGCTGTGAGGCTAACTAGCTAGAGCCCAGAAAAACAACACACTTTAGTTACTGCTCTGGAAGCCTAGGGCAGGGGACCTAGGTAAGAGGGAAGGCCTAGATACGGAACAAGGGCCTCTGGTCTCTGAAAGTGGGTTACTCCATTCCTTCTTCTTTTTGGAAATGGAGCACTTTGCTCCTATTTCTGTGAAGCCCTGTAGCTGCCCAGAGTATTTACATGCAGACTGGTATTTTCCCCATTGGGTGTTTGGTCCCCTTCTTTTGTGTTTTTCCTCCTGGTGAAGGGCATCAGTATCTGTCCAGTTAGAGGGTGGGCCCTTGTGCCATGTTTAGTCTGCCTATTTCCACCCCCACCTCACCCCTGCCGATCCTGGGACGTCTGTGACCAACGTTTTTCTCCTTCCTCATTCCCCTCTGGTAGTATCACTTAATTCCAGCACTCTGTTATCTAGGACCACTTAAGTAAGGGTAGCCTGAATTGACTTGAGAGAATTGAGCCGAGCTAAGAATGAGAGAGAGCTCCCTAAGAAAGGAGGCTTTGTATTTACACGATGCCCTTTCCCTGGCCCTCGGGCCTCTAACCTGCCTCATAGCACTACTCTTTCTGAGGGCAGTTAAAGTGCTGGCTGTAAACAGGACCTCCTTTCTTTCTCGGGCTTCTCGGGAAAGAGACTGATGTGGGCCTCCTGTTACTGAGCAAGTGATTTGGAGTGGTTCTTGCATTGGAACCAGAAATTCCCCCTGGCTCCAGTTGCATTTGACAACAGAGAGGGGTCCCTTTGATGACAGCACTGAAAGGCTAGGAGAATGAGGCAGTGGGGTGAACTCTGCAGATTGGCAAAAGATGGGGCAGGAAGGAGGGAAGGCCATCTGAAAAGGCTTGTAAGAGTCATACTTCTTAAACTGGGCTTAAACTGGAGCAATTGCCTTTCCCTTTATGCTCTCTGTCTCTGATGTTGCTTTAGATGCCAGATGTTGACGTAAGTGTGCTTGATTCTCTGTACTTCAGCAGTCAAGCAGGGCAGGTACGAGAGAATAAAGCAGAACCTGGAGATCCAAAGTCAGAATGACAGGATCTTTGAGGCATTTCAGGCACCTCTTTTGAGCCATTTAAGTTTTCCCCCTGATTTATCTTTGAACTTGAATAAGTGGCTTCTAAGCTTCCTATGGTGACCTTCCTCAGCCCCTATGTTGCCAATGCCTTGCGTGGTTTAGTTTCTTCCCAAAAAATGTCCTTTGTAGACTTCACAGAAGAATGGGTCTCCTTTTGAGAAAATGTGGGCTGGGCACAGCTGACTTGCCTTTATCGCTAACATTGGCTTTACAAGTGAGTGTCCTGTCACAGACAGCTTGTGTTGAGTATTCTAGCTGGATGGGAGGATTCATTAGAAGTGGAAGGTCCGGCCCTTGTTCTCTGGAGCAGGAAGAAGAGTTGGAAGTAAAGAGGGGATGGGATTAACTTTTGCGGTCCGAGCAAAACCCTTTTTGTACAATTTGTCTTGGAATGAGTTGACTTCTGTCCACCTTGGAGAGAGAAAGTGGCCAAGTGTGTTTGATTCCATTTTTTGGAAACACCTAGGACTTGGAAAGGACTTTGGCTTCGAAAAGATAGCCACCCAATGTTTCACCTCACCTGATGGAGTTGTTACTCCTAGTCCCAAGGATAGACAGCTGGAGGGGTGAGTTCTTCGTGTTGAGCTTTAGAAGCTACTTCTCCTTGGTCTTCGGTTAAGGAGGAAGACTCCTGAGCCTTAGCTTCCTGGAGAGTTGGCTCTGGGACTGAGCTGGTCCTCGGCCCACGTTCTGAAGGTACTTGGAGTTCTCTGACACCTTCCGGAGTAAAAGTACTGGCTGGCTTGCTCACTTTGGGGCAGGGGCTTTTGCCTTCTGGAAGGAAGCCACCCAGAGGTCTGTGGACTAAAAGGCATGGTGGGTTCTCAGGGGCTGTGGGGCAGAGTTTTTCTGTCTGAGTTTCTGTTAAAGCCAGGAGGCCAGATTCGTCAGATGGGGCTCCAGTTACCTCCCAAAGACATATATCGATGTCTGCCATGGTCCCCTTTATTTTATTTCCTTCTGGATCTGTGACTTCCCATTGACACAGCTCTGCCATCCTGCTCCCCATACCGCTTGCTCTGTGGGGACCGACTTTGGGTTCGTCCGTGTCTGGAGCATCTGGCTCGGGGGAGAGCCCTTCTGACCTTGTGCCTTCCCAAGGACAGACCGTCTCTCGCTCTCTGTTGACTTTTACTTCTTCTGAAAAGTGTTCTTCAGTCCCTCCAGATCCTGCCTTTTGCAGGAACATCTCTCCTTGCCCTTGAGATTCTCTGTCCAACTCTTGTTCCAGTCCCCCTTTCTCTGCTGCTCCTTGACTCACCTCCCAAGGGCAGATTTCTGTTTTCTTTTCAGAGGGAGACTCTTCTGCTTCCCATGGACACACTTCTGCTACTCTGGCCCCCATGCTGCCTGCTGCCTCGGAACTTTCTTTGCTTCTGTCAGAAGCTTGTGGGGCTGGTTGTGGAGACAGACCCCCACAATCTTGACTCTCCTGGGGACACACAGCCTCCTGTTTCCCATCTGCACTCTCTGAGTTTGCCTGAACGGCCACAACTTTGTGCTCTGGTTTTTCTGGGGCTTTCTCCTCCTCTTGAGGCTCCCCTTCCTCAGGGATTCTTTCAGTCACCTCACAGGGACAGGTCTCAGCTTTGGCGCCGCTGTCAGGTTTGGGAGCATCCATGGCAGGAGCATCCCACGGGCAGAGCTCAGCAAGCCTGCCCCCAACGCCGAGCAGTGTCTGAGCACCGGCTTTCGGTTGGTCAGGGCCGTGACTGTCTGGGTGGGAGAAAGAGCCCACCGGGGCCACACTCTCCTGTAGACAGATAGGTCGTAGCTCATTGCTTGCTTTCTCCCCGTGTTCAGCAGTGACTTCTGCTTGTTCTGGGAAGGAGCCCATCTTTGGGTCTTGTGTCAGGTCCCCTTTCTGTGCTGCTTCATCACTCACTTCCAAGGAGTGCCCCTCTGCCACTCTGCTACTCCCGCTGCTGGACGAGTCTGAGACCTCGGCCTGAGCAGAGGGTGTCCTCAAGTCCTTCTCCCAAGGACACATAGCTTCCTGTTCTTGACTCAGTTTTGTCTCCCATTTTGATATGTCTTCTCCCAGGGAGGTGAGTCTCCCCTCTTCTAGAGTTTTCTCCCTCTGCCCCATGGAATCAGTCCCCATCTCTTGTTCCGATTCCTTCCCGGGGGCTCCTTCATCCACCTCCCAGGGACAGATCTTGGCTTTTTCACTGGTAGGCGCTCCCTCTGCTTCCCAGGGACACACCTCAGCTGGCCTGCACCCCACACGGTCCAATACCTGGAGCCCAGCTTTTGGTCTGTCGGTGCCCAGAGTGTCTGAATGCCGAGAGGATCCCCCCGGATCCAAGCTCTCCCAGGGGCAGGCCACCTCCCGCTCCCAGGCCTGCCTCTCTGGCTTCTTTGGAGCAGTAACAGCTATCTCTTCAGGTCCAGAATCTGCAGAAGCCCTTCCTGTATCATTTGGAAATTGCCTAATGGCCTCAGTTCCCAAAGCCCTTTTCTCCCCTGCTCCAGCACTCACCTCCCAGGGACAGATCTCTGCCTTCTCAGCAGGCAGGATTTCCTCCGCGTCCCAGGGACAGATCTCAGCAGTTTTGCTTCCCGTACTGCCTGACATCTGGAAAGTGGCTTTGGGTCTATCTGTGTCTCGAGGACCAGGTTGCGGGGAGAAGCTTCCAGGGTCCACCCTCTCCCAGGGACAGACTGCTTCCGGCTTTTGCATCTGTCCCTCAGGCTTTTCCCAAGTTGTGCTATCTTTGATTCCTGATGTTCCAGGCATCTTCTCCTTGTCCTTTTGAGATTCTCCTTTTGGTGCCTGTCCCGACATCCAGTCCTCTGTCGTTCTTTCATTCACCTCCCAGGGACAGATTTCTGCCTTGGCAGGTGTTGCTTCCTTTGCCTCTGACCTGAGATCTTCCCGTGGACATACCTGCGCTGCTCTGCTTCCTCCCTTGCTGAGGAGTTGGCCACCAGCTTTGGATGAGGAGTTTTCTAGATGTGGGCTGGAGTGCCCAGGGGTTGTGCTCTCCCAGGGACACACGGACTCCTGCTGTTGACTGCATTTCTGCACTGCTTTCCCAGTTTGTTCCCACGTCTCTCCAAAGCTCCCTTTTCTGGAGGTTTTTCCCTTTTCCTGGAGAGGTTCTCCACCTGTCCTCTGACTCATCATTTCCTTCCCTACTACCTCATCACCCAGCTCCCAGGGACAAATCTCTGCTTTCCCGATAGCAGGAGCATCTCCTGCCTCCCATGGACACGCCTCAGTGACGCTACTGCCCAGACTCCCCGAGCACCCGGAGGTTCCCGGGGCCTGAGTAGAGACTGCTGAGGGGCCCCGGAAATCTGTCCTTTCCCACTGACAAAGAGATTCCAACCCTTCACCCAGTTTCTGTTCTTCCAAGAAGATTGCTTTCTTGGGAGTTTTCTGCTTTGCCTGGGGGAGCTTCTTTACTCCCTCCTGGGACGGTTTCTCATTCTCTCCTCCTTCACTTGCCTCCCAGGGACAGAGCCCTGCCTTGGTGATGTCAGATGTACAAGCTCCTGGGCCAGCGGCTTCCCACGGTCGTGTCTCTACCTGTCTAGGCTCCACACTGCCCACTGTGTCAGACCTGCCCTTGGTTCTGTCAGAGTCCTGAGGTGCTGACCGAGGGGACAGACCCCCAGGATCGGCACTCTCCCAGGGACACACTGCCTCCTGTCCCCTGACCAGTCTCTCTGGCTTTTTCTGAGCAATGGCAACCACATCTTTGGGTTTTGATTTTTCTGAGGCTTTCCCCCTCTCATCTTGGGAAGCATCTAGATCTTGCCTCAGTGCCACCTCCTCAGGGACTCCACTCACCTCCCAGGGGCAGATTTCGGCCTTGTTGCTACTGTCAGGCTGACACGTTTCTGACTCGGTGACTTCCCAGGGGCATACATCTATCACCCTCTGGTCAGCACTGCCCAGGGGCTGGAGGCCAGCTTTGGGCAGTTCCCGCCACCCCCCAGGGGCTTCTTTTGCTTGCTTAACATTTTTGTCCGTAACGGTGCCCTGCCTGACTTGCCTCAGTGTGGCAGGCCCTGTTTTACCTGCTTTTGCAACCTTCCCCTCCCCTAGACCCTGGGATGGCCTCCTGCCTCTGTCTGCTTGTTCCCTGCTGCCCTCCTGGTGACAGACTTGGAGCATCCTGCTTTTGTGAGCGTTCTGTTGGTTCTGGAGGGACTCCTCGTCATCACAGGGGGCAAGCGCGGCCTGCTTACTCACCGCCTTGGGGCGGCCTGACCTGGGAGATCTGGGACATGCCCCCACACCCTCTCCCAAAGCTCGGCCCTTCTCTTCCTTCTCAGGACATCCTTCCCCGCTCTCCCTCTCTCTGCATGTGCTCCGAGAACGGGTCAGAGCTTTGATAGCCAGTCGCAGGCTGCGCGTGGAACCCTGCTGAACAGGGGTCTTGAGGCTGTGGGATTTAGATTTAGAGAAGACCTTGGGCCTGTCCTCATCCTCATCAGCTTCCCCCTGGAGACACCTGTCCTCCGTGTCCATCCCATTCTCCCCAGCCCCCCTCTTGTCTACTGCTATAGAGAGGGCCCTCCAGAGCCTGGCCCGACCTGGGGCGGGAGAGTGGTGGCCTCGCTCTGGCCCCGGGGGGCCTTCCTGAGCCACATTTTCTTTCTTTGATGGCAGTTCTGCATTCTCCCAGGGGCAGATGTAGGTGAGCAGGCTGGGGCTTTGTGGGGGTACTGGGATGGGTGCCAGGGCAGGGACGGGAGCTGGCAGCAGAGCCAGAGATAAGGTGGAGGTGGGAGACAGCATCCCTGGCTCCCCCAGGCCCACCCCGGACGCGGCCATGATGGGTGTGGAGATCTGGTGCTGGACGGGCGGGTGGGGCAGCCTTCTCGCGGCCTCCTCGCGCAGCTTTCTGGAGGCGTGGGAGCTGTCCACGCTGCTCCTCTTGGCCGGGGAAGGTGGGGCCGACAGGGTAGTCGCTCGGGCTCGCTCCAGCCTCCAGGCCGAGGGCCTCCGCGCCGGGCTGGCCAGGGCGGCCTCTGCCTTCCTTCTCTCCTCGCGCTCCCTCGCCCGCTGGTAGGTCTCCTCCAGGTAGGCCTGGCTGGCCTCGAGCAGGGCCTTTTCCCTGGAGTCAGCCACGACGCTCAGCGACTTGTGCAGCGAGGCGGGCCGGGCACAGGGCAGCCGCTCTCCCACCGTCAGATTGTGGGCGCTGGCCGACCTGAAGCTCAGCGCGGGCGGCCCTGCCGCCGACTCGCGGCTCTCGGATTGCGGGCCCTTCCTGGCCAGCTTCCTCCTCAGCAGCGAGTCGAGCAGAGGCGGGTACTGCTCCCCGCGGAGAGCGCGGTCCTGCTCGCAGGTGCTACTGGACTTGCGCAGACCCGGCGGCGCGGCGGGCTCCCGGAGGCTGGCGCTGGGCAGCCTGGCGCTGAGCAGCCGGCGGCGGGAGGAGCCCCCGGACAGGCTGCCGCGGGCCGGGGAGCCCGAGTCCCGGGAGTGCTGGCGGGTCAGGGCCTCGGGGAACTCGGCCAGGTACTTCATGAAGGAGTGGCCCAGGGCCTGGCGCCAGCTGCCTTGCTTTTTGCGCAGGTGCGGGTTGTTAGCGGCCATTTCCTTGGTCTTGTGGACCTCGAGCTGGGCGTAGAGCTTCTTCAGCTCGTCCTGGGGGCGGGGGGGGGGGGTGCCGGGGGTGCAGAGCTGGCGGTGAGGGCCAAGCTCTCCATCCCCTGGCGGCGCTGCTCTGCCCCTCAGCCCTTGCTCAGACCATTTTCTCTGGGGGATCTCTCTCCCACCAAGCTGTGTCTCTTCCCAGCTTTTAAAACTCAGGATTCACCTCTCCGTCCTGCAGGGCCAACAACCTAGTTCCCGAGCCCGACCCGCTTAGCTCCGAGGCCTCAGCGCACCACTGACTTCTCTGGGCACTGTGGTCTGGTGGGAAGTCTCCAGCTTGGGAGACGGGAAACCTGGGTTTGAGGCTGCTGACCCATCATGTGCCTTCAGGCTATTTTCTTGCCCTCTCTGAGCCTCTGCTTCAATAAAGTAAGGAAGACTGGCTGCCTAGTGTTCACTTCCTTAAGAGGATTATATGAGATTGGTGGTGGGACCAGTGGGCGTGAAAACTGCCATATTCAGGTGTAAGTGACGGGATGGGGCTTTGAAAGTCTTTTGTACTTCGGATCTCTCCCCGCAGCCAGCGTAGGGGAGGTACATGGGCTGCTGCGCCCCATACTGGAGGGTCAAGGATGGTGTCTCTGTGGCAGTGTGCCTCCACTCTTTGGCCTGCCTGCTGGATTGGGGTCTCAGTTCAGCCTATCCCCAGGGGGCAGGCGGCAGGGCAGGCAGAGCTCAGAGGATGAGGAGGATACGGGGGAAAGAGAGGCAAAGGCAGTTGAGGCAAGGAAGGAATTGGGGGATGTAAACAAGTAAGGTGTGGAGGGGGCCCCAGGGGAGGTGGAGGGATGGACACAATGGCTTCCTGGGACTGTTCCCACATGCAGGTTCTATAAGACAAAGGGCTTTACTGCCAGGTCTCTTTATTTCCTACTCTCTGAGCCTCTCATTAGGGTTTCTGTGACTATAATGATATTCTTAAGCAGAAAAATAAGGTAAGGATGCTCTCCTGATGTAAGACTCAGGAAGAACTTCCTTTCTCTAACACTGCTGGGGCCAGGGAAAGGGGATCCTGGTGTGGAAATGCCTGGTAGCCACTCACTGCCTGAATTACCCAGCCCCAATGGCCCTAGGGTCACTAACTACCTGGTATGTTGGGGACTGAGGGGCTTCTTAGGCTGCCCCTCATGGTGGCCCTGCTGAGTGGGAGTGGAGGACACAGGGAATTTGAGCTCCACTCATGGTCCTGCCTCTACCATGCCAAGTGGGCCTCAGGAATCTGGGTTCTGGGGTTTTGCAGGGTGGGGGCGGTCTATCCACTGTGTGGCCTCCTTTGAGTAGAGTCAGGGGAAGCAGCTTAGGGCAGTGGTGGAGAAGAGAGGGAGCCGGGTCTTAGAGGAAAAGCTATGGGGAGGAGAGGGGACCTGCAGTGGCACACAGCCCGGGTGGCAGGGCAGCTGTGCCCCCTGCCCAGTCCCTAAGTAGCATCAAGAGGAGGTGGGGAGGGCAGCACCTACCCGAATGTCTCCAGGGTCCAGGCTGTGCTCGCTCCAGGCTGAGGCGATGCTGCTGTTCAGGTAGGAGCCTGAGCGCTGCAGGTCCAGCTCGTCCTCGTACACCTCATCCAAGATCTCCTCTCGGGGAGGAGCCCCTGGCTTCCGGAACTGGCCATGGTGGTGGGCATGATCAGGAAAAAGACTCACCTTGGCTCCCTGCCCCGTGGCATATGTATTTACTCCATAAATCTTCACCCCCTCTCTGATTCTGGGGGTCCAAGGAGTATTGTTCCCTCTCCTTCCTGATTTTCTCTAGCTCAGAGACCAGGGGTCTCAATGCCCTGCCCCCACAATTCCTAGCCATGTCCTTCGGCTACCCACCCCCCATCTTTCCGTAACTGTTTCTGAGTAGATTTTCAGAGTCTCCCAACCTTCCAGTTGTATTACAAGGACTCCCTTCAGCTCTAGCTCTTTTTTTTTAAACTCCAAGTGTTTTTTATTATTATTTTTTAATTATTGATTTATTTATTGGCTGTGTTGGGTCTTCATTGCTGCGTGTGGGCTTTCTCTAGTTGCGGAGAGCGGGTGCTACTCTCCGTTGCGGTGCATGGGCTTCTCAGAGCGCAGTCTCAGTAGTTGTGGCACACGGGCTTAGTTGCTCCGCGGCATGTGGGATCCTCCGGGACCAGGGCTCAAACCCGTGTCCCCTGCATTGGCAGGCGGGTTCTTAACCACTGTGCCACCAGGGAAGTCCCAGCTCTAGCTGTTATTTCCCTTGCCCAGAGATTGGAGACGGAGATTCCTTCTGTGACTCCTAAGTGGGCTCTTTGCTTAGGGCCCACATCCCTCAGGGCCCAGGGTGTCATTCTCACCCTGGCCTGGAGAGGGTGCTATGGGCATAGCAGCTCCACAGTGCCCCTGGCAAAGGGGCTGCGTCTCCCTCACATTGAGACCAGGGGAAGACCTCACCTTAGGGATGAAGATCAGAGCCAGTGTGGCGGTGACTGTGCTGTGGGTGTGAAAGAAGAAGAGGAGGAGCGTCCAGTCTGGGTGCAGGGAGGGAACCAGTACAAACCTGAGGGTGAGGTGGGAAGGAGATGGTTAGCTACAGGTGGGAGTGGCCTCTTTCCTCTCACCTGTTTCAGTGGCTGTCCTCCCCAGCCCCCACCCTGATCTCCTGGAGGTGCGCCGTGCAGTGAGGAGGGCACTCTTCCTTCTTCCTGCCCTCCCACCTCAGGGCTCACGTTAATCTCCACCTCTGAGAAGCCCTCCCAGACTACTCCAGCTTGCCTTCTCCGGCTGCTTATAGCACTTAACTCTGTTATGGACCACCCTGTGGGTTGATTCTACCTTCACCACAGGGCCAGATCCTTGTGGACACTCATAGCAGGCCCGCTGCAAGGACGGTTGGGGTGTGAGGGGGAAGAAGGCAGTGAGAATGGAGCCTGTATGTGGAGGAGAGTCGGGGGGGGGAGGCGTGTGGAATGGGAGAGGAGTTAGGAGTGGAGCACGCTTCCTCTTCTCGGGTGTTGGGTGAGACATGGGTTACAGGAAGGGTATCTGTGGGGTAGGGAGAGAGCTACAGGTGGGGGCCCTCCTCCTCCTTGCTGAGGCGTCGTAGGTGTTGCAAGGAGGGCTGTGGGACGGGGGTACCCTCCCCTGGAAGAGGTGAGGAGTGTTCTTAGGGTGGGAGCCGTGGTGGGTAGGAGGGCCCGCCCTCACCTGGCTGCGTGGAAGGCAGCAGAAAGCAGCAGCTCGTTGTGCAGTGCGATGCCCATGTACCGCGGCTCATGCAAGGCTGAGGGAACAGCCCGGGTGGCGTAGCAGAGGAAGCTGCCCCAGCACAGGAGCAGCATCTCAGCTGCGGGGAAATAAGGAGAGCCGGGTACCACCTCAGCAGCCATGCACCCCTTTCTCTGTAGGCCGTGCTGGGGGGACCCCGGTCCAGGGGTCCAGGTACAAGGCAGGAGGACCCCTGGAGGTACAGGGAGGGGGACCAGAGTGAGGCTGGGCTCAGTGGAAGCAGCTCACCCACAACCATGATGTAGTCCCAGCGGTCGTGGTGGCAGAGGTAGAAGTGGCGGCCTGTGTGGGTGTGGCCTCGCGCCACCAGGGACGCGTGCTGACTGCCTTGCTCCAGGATCCCCGCTGTCCATACAGCCAGGAAGCCCAGCACCAGCAGCAGCAGCAGCCCGAGACGCTGCAGCAGCCGCCCACTGCTCAGGTGGGGGCCCCGCTGGGCCGTTCGAGACAGAAACAGCTGGAGCACTCTACAAGGGTCAGAGTGTGGCTGGTGGATGCAGGGAGGGGAGATGCCCCTGGCCATTGCTTCCCTCCCCGCCGCACATCCCTGTCCTCCCATCCCTTCCATGGTTCACCGCCTCCTCTTACCCCCCAAAAAGTTACATGGAGGGGAGGGCCATAGTGATGGGAGCAGGCCTTGGGGGCACAGAGGAGTAGAGCTGGTAGGGGTCTGGCTGTGAAGAACTTCATTCCATAAATGAGCTGGGGTAGCCTGGAGTGAGCAGCGTGAGAGCAAGCTCTGCCCCAGACCCTACCTATAAAGCTTGAGTATAATAGTGCCGTAGACACTGGCAAAACCCAGCAGCCGGACCCAGCGGAGGGCGATGCAGCGGAATACACTGGGCTTGAAGTACAGGATGAAGACCTGGTGGGGAAGGGGCAAAAACAGTTGCTCTCCACTGCACTTCCACTGGGTGCCAGGCCTATGCTAAACACATTGCTGATCCTCCTAACCACCTTTTCCTAGAGGCATCATCACCTCCATTCTGCAAAGGAGTAGCTTTGTTATCAGAGAGGTTAGGTAACTTGTCCTAAGTCACACAGCAGGTCATAGAGCTCCTTTTAAGCCTGGCTGTTTGGTTCCAGAGCTCACTAGACCAGCCTGTCATTTGTGGGTATGAGTTGGAGGATTTTGAGGTCTCTGAATCCCCCCAACAGGGCAGAGAGGAAGGATTCTGGGGCTTGGAGGGTACCAGGTTGGGACTATGGGGGATCCTGGGAGGTGCGGTCAGCCTCTGGCCACAGACTCACAGGGAAGTAGAGCAGCAGGGATCCAAAAAGGATGGTTTCCAGCAGTACCACTCCAGATGCCCGGATCCTCTGTGAACCCAGGAAAGAGAGAGGTATGTAAGCAGGGCAGCAAGAGGACAGAGCCTGGAGGATGGTACAGGAGGGTCTCAGGCCTGTTTGAGGGGTCACCCCATGGCCCTGAAGCTAAAGCTTCACCCTGTAACATTAGCTCTACCCTCTCCATCCACAGCCACTCTCACCACAGGCTCTTAGCTCCACTGGCACTAAGCCTGGCTAAGGCAAAGGTTTCATATAGCTCCTGCCACCGCAGGCCCATGCCCCTCCCAGTCCCAGCCTGGGCCTTGCTGCAGACCTGGGCTAGAATCAGAGGTTGCTGGAGGTAGAAGGGATCTCAGGCTTTCCTCCAAGCTTTGGGTCAGACTGCCTCCTTGTCTGGAAACTCGCTTCTCTGTCAATTGACCGTCAACTTTGGCTCAAATGTCATGTTCTCCAGAAAGTCTTCCCACGCCATCTCGGGCAGGGTGACTGGGTCCCCTCTCTGAGCTGCCACAGCAACTGACACCTCTATCCTGGCCCCTGTTTTGCTGTGCTGTCATTTTATTTACATGTCTGAGGGGGCAGATCACTTCCCCTAGTGCCTACACAGTGTTTTGGATCGAGCCCAATGCCTTCATTGAGCAGGTGAGGAAACAGGTCTAAGATGGTGAGGTCACTCGCCTCATGTCACATAGTGAGTTAGATTAAGAATCAGGGCCAGAACCCATTTCTCTCAAGTTCCGGTCTTAGGTAGTCTGTGGTCTCCGGTTGATGCTAGAGACTCAGGACGTGTGTAGAAGAGAGATGTGGGGCCTTCCTTGCCTTGGTCTGGCGGCAGCGATAGGAGACCAGCATGCTCAGGAAGACGGCCAGCATGCAGCACGTCTGAGAGGACAGCACCACTGCCCGCAGCGTGGGGGCTTCCTCCACCAGGCACGGCGTGGCATCCAGGCAGCTGGAGCAGCCCTCAGCACATGGTTGGCACCGCAGCAGCCTCCCGGAGCTGCCTTGCGGGGACCCGAATTGCCCGGTAGGCTGGGCAGCACCCTCCTCAGAGCCTATAAAGAACAGGATGTGTGCAGGGAGAGGGGCATGGCTGAGACCCCAGCCTTCTCTCCCAATGGTCCCCACAGCTCTCTCCCTGCCCTCTTATGGTCTGTGGCCCTTGGGGTAGCGTCAGGATGGGTAGGAATGAAGAAGTGGGTACTTTCAGGGGAAGGCAGGGTTACAGGAAGAGGCGATGCCAGGCTAGGACTCACTGCGAGGTCAGCTTGCATCGGACTGCCATGTTATAAGCTCATTCTCGGAAGGAACAGACACCCCCAAATTGGACCCTGCCTGCCTCTCCTGCTTCTCTCGACGTTCTTCCCTTGCTCCATGAGTTTTCTCCCAGTGTCTCACCCCAACCTGCCTTTCTTCCCCAGATGCCCCCCTCCAATCAGCCCAGCCTGTAAAACACCTTCCTGGCATTCCGCATAGTTACATACCCCCGGAGCTGCTTGTCCCATAGAAGCCGGGTCGGCAGCGGCAGAGGTAGTGGCCAAGGACAAAGCCCTGACTCTCCAGGGGGACACACTGTGGGGATGACAAACACACTCGGTATTTATATGAGGCTTTCCCTCCTGGGAAGAGAAGGAGGGCGCATTTACCTTCCTATCCACGGCCCCTGGGTCTACACCGGGGAGCCCCACCAGAAAGCCACCCCAGCCCTTGGGAAGCCTTCCATCCCTGGAAACCCTACTCTGCCCCCACCATTGCCTCTCTTCTCAAAGAGACCTCCAGGCAAAGAGTATGCAGACGGATCACCCTTTTATTCAGACTGGCCCTGACAGGAGCTTCACAGGTCCCGTTTCCCAGTGCCCAGCTGATGCTAGAGCAAGGTGCTGGGGAGGTGGGAGCAGGGAGACATCTGAGCTCAACCACACCTGTGTGCCTACATCCTGCTTCAAGGGTCCCCATCAGCCTCCCTCTTTGGCACACAGGTGGGTTGAAAAGGCCCCCATGGAGGAGCAGCTTCCTCCATCAGGGCCATCTGGCTTTGGCGCAGGACTGCTCTGCCCAGCCCTAATGCCAGGCTAATGCCAGGCTGGTGGGATGCCAAGGCCAGCTCTTTATTCCACCTCCACCCATTGATGTTTGCCCAGCAGGGGACAGAGCAGACCTCAGAGCCAGGCAGGGAAGATGAGCCCTTGGATGAGGTCAGACCTACTGTAGGGAGTGGCTGGGAACAGACCGCAGTGGGGCAAAGGAAGGAAGATTACATATCCAGCCCCTAGAAGGTGCTTCTGAAATCGTGGCCCAGCTTCCCCTCTTACTCAGACCACTGGAAAACGTTCTGTTCCTGCCATAGACAAATACATACCCAGAGACACGAATGTGGCTGTGTTGAAAAGTGCACTGGACAATGGGAGCCCTTATCCATCCCTGGACTGATAGCTCCAAACACATGAGCCCTGAAGAGCAACAGATGCCCAAACCCACCATACCTCCCAGCAGGCTGCAGGGCTCCCCTTGGCTTTGGTTCAGCTCAGGAACAAGCATGCAGTCAGTGTAACTGTGGAGCGGATTAGTTCACTGACCTGCCAGTTTCCCAGTACTGGGCTTGCAGGGTTATCAACCATTGCTTTCCATTATCCAGATTCTCCTGCATCCACGGCTTTGATTTTGCCAGCATCTCACCTGGGTTCCATCACCTTTACCAGTCCCAGAGCTCTTCAAGTTCCTTCTCTGGTTAGTCTCCTCCTACACCCCAACCAGCAACTCTACTTATTTCAACAAACACCCAACAGAGCATCCTTTGTGGGTCAGAAGGAGCCCAGAGCTCTGTTGACATGGAGAATGTGATTCAGGAGAAGGAAAGGGGACAATTAATAGAGGCTCAGGAGGCGGTCCTGGGAAGGGATCCTGGAGCACCTAGTACCAGAAGGGAGAGCAGACAGGGAAGCACACTGAGAATGCAAAGGAATGAAGGTGGCTGTCTCGGGTGGGGGATGGGGCTAGGCTGTATGTGTCCTCACTCTTAAAAAGCCTGGTATCTCATCTCTATCTATCTTATCAGTAGGGACTTCCTTGAAGCCGGAGAGGGTGGTGTGCCTTTGTCAGCTGCTCCTGATGGCAGTGATGGGAAAGGGGAGGGAGGCAGGACACCAGAACCCCCACCCTCTGTATCCTTACCTGGGTGCTGTTGAGATCACACAGGTGTGTGTTAGAGTACCAGCCTGGGCCGCTGGCACACTGATTGATGTCCACACTCTGAAGATCTACGTCCATCTGCACCTGCCCCCTAAGGCAGTGAATTGGCAGTTAGGGGTACAGTGAAGGATGCCAAGGTGGACGTGTGTCCTTGGACCTCAGACTATGAGGCAATGCAAGCTCTACAAACTTTAGCAGTGTGCCAGGAGAGAGGGCACACACGCACGCCATTTCTCCAGTGATATTAACCCTCGCTGTCTCTGCAGCAACAATCCTCCTCCCCCTAGGTTTTTCCCTGCCCCCACCCCCCCATCCCTCAGGTTTTCAACATCCTAGCATTTCTTGATTTCTATCAATGGGAAAGGGAGGTGGTGAGACATACAGGAGCTGCGGCTCTGATGATCTTTCTGAAAGGGATATTCACACTTCCCCACTGCATGTATACACACACACACACACACACACACACACACACACACACACGTGCGCGCGCGCAAAGTGCAGCTATTAACCACCCCCTCACTCTGCCCAAACCAGGTCTGAACTGATCACAGCAAAGGAGATATGGAATAGAGGGGCCCAGAGTCAGAGCTGCCTGGCCCAAGGGCTCTCAACCCCTGCTCTGGGCTGAATGGGGAGAGAGCTGGCAAGGAGCCAGGCTGCCTGTGGCCAGGAGAGGAACTCTGCCGGGGACAATGAATGGGGACACAGAGCTGGGAAAACAACGTTGATTGTTGAATGCCTTGCGGTACACTATCCATCTGCTCCCTCCTTCCCATCATGGCTCCCAATCACCTCTTTACTCCAGCTGAGGGAGGCAGTCAGTTATTTGAGGAGCATCATAGGCTATCGGGGTCAGGACTTGATATAAGAATACAGCCATTGGGAGTGACCCTGGGGATCTGGCCAGCTCCTGGGCAGAAGAGGCAATGGTGCCAAGCCTCCCCGCAAGTGTTCCCCTTCCTTTGCAGAAGCCGCCTTCTACAGCCGTATATTGCTAGGGAGCCTCGAATTTCATTCCCGAAGCGCCCATCTGACTCCTCTGAGAAGCCAGCGCATGGATCGCCACTGTCTCCCGCACCAAGCCCTCTCCTGCCCTGTACTCACTACTCAGACCTGGAGGCCAGGACCTATGCCCAGCTATGTCCACACATCTGTACACACACACGTGTATGCCTACTTGTAAATGGAGTGATTTATATGTAGTACATACACACACCTGTATATGTTAACACACAGTTACAGATTCCCAGGGTCAACTGCAGATATACACAGCTGAATGCAAGTACACACATCTGTGTCCCCCACACATGTGCATACCAAATGGCCTATGCACAGCTGGCTGGACTTGGGCCCCCCCACCCCACAAATCCACAACAGCGTCAAACCCTGCACAAAAACCACTTACCTGATCTCCGGGCTGAGGTCTGGCTTGAGTCCATAGAAGGCCGCTGAGAGTGTGATAAGCCAGCCCGGACGGAGCCGGCCCTCCTGGCATTCCAGGAAGGGAGGAGACAGCCTCACGTGCTGCAAGTCCCCCACATATCCATCCCCCTGTGGCCACTTGGGGCTGCCAAGGCTCCCTAGGTCGTTGGTCAGCACCCGCTTCTGCAGGTCAGGGGTGTCTAGGGCCCCGGTTGGGCTCTCCTTCTGCACCCTGCTCCCGGACAAGTCCTGAAGGATGGTCTCCTCCCCCATCCGGGTGGCCTGCAGGGCCAGCTGCAGGTGGCTGGCCCCCAGTGGAGGGTTAAAGGTCAGCAAAGCCCGGTATGCCCTTGGGTCCCCCTCGGCCACGCTGCGGACCAGTGCCTGGTACCACTCCACATCCTCCTCCACGCTGGACTCCCGGATGTCGTTGGCTTGTAGCAGCATGTTGAGGAAATTGGCAGCCTGCGTAATGGTGCCCGCTGCCCTCCATAGGATTGGGGGGAGCCCTGGTCTGGCTCCTGCCCCATGGGCTTCATAGCGCTCACTGCAATTAGCCCCCGATAGCTGTTGGGCATCTCCAGAGTAGAGAAAAGCTAGGGCTGCCTCAGCCCCCTCCGGGGGCACCCACATGGGTACAGATCCTGGCTTGACTTGGGAGGACAGCGCGGGAAGAGAGCGGAGGAGCCTTGGACCCCCCAGAGCCCAGCCACAGAGGAAAGAGCAGCTCAGCAGCCCCCACACAGGAGGAGGCATGACCACTGCCCTGGTGCCCATCCTTGGGGCAGCTCTCAGGGACCCTGGGGTCCAGGCTGCCCGGGGTATTGTAGGTTCAGGAGATCCCAGGCAGAGGCTGGCCGCAGTCTGGGGCTGCCTGCTTGCACGCCTCCGATCCTTGCTTTCTCTCTTCCCCTCTTCCTCTCTCTCATGCTCAGGCTGTCTTACTTGTTTTTCTCTTCTCTTTAACGTCATCAGCTGGCTTCTGGACGTAGGCATGAGGGCTCTGTTCCCCGCTCTCTCAGTGTGGCCCCCCATCGCAAACCCTTTTAATCCTGGCACACCACTCTTCCCTCCCCCTCTTATCCAATATCTAGGCTCCCTCCCCTCACTCCCCACCCTACATCTGCTCCAGGGAGAGATAGAAGGGACCAGCCGTTCTCTCTCTTCCTCCCTCCCTCCCTCTGCCCTTTGCTCCATTAGGAGAGATGGGCAAATCCGGGATGGGACGCCATAGCAACCACAGATGAGCCTGTGCCCCTCTCTCCACCCCTCTGCTCCACTCAGCCTCCTGGCAGCAATTTCCACGGCCATGATAAAGGGCCAAGCTGCAGCTCCTGGCAATCTGCTCTAGCTGCCTGTACCCCCGACACCATGCTGCTGAACTGGAATTTGAGATTGGGGTTGGCGAGGGGTGGGCAAGAGAGCCCAATAAGTGTAGGTTTTTAAAAAATATGTATTTATTTATTTATCTGGCTGCGCCAGGTCTTAGCTGCGGCATGCGGCCTCTTAGTTGCGGCACGTGGGGTCAAATTCCCTGACCAGGGATTGAACCCAGGACCCCTGCATGGAGAGTGCAGAGTCTTAACCATTGGACCACCAGGGAAGTCCCAAGAGAGCCCAATAGAACCATAATTGATATTTGTACAGACTGTGGCAGTTTACAAAGTGTTTTTCACGTGCGTTATCTCAGTGACTCTTCCCCAACCCACCTATGCTGAATATTCTTATCCCCATTTCACAGATGCAGACAGTGAGGCTCAGAGACTCACCCAAGATCACATAGCTGCTTCATTTGAGTTGAGACTCAAACCCAGAGCTCTGATTCCCCTACACTGCCCCATCAAACCCCCACCATCACCCTGTTATTCATCCTTAGAGACCTCAAGAAGACCTAACTATAGCCCGGAGAGGTAAAGGGACTTCCCTAGGACCACACTGTTGCTCTTGACAGAGCAGGAGCCTCCACCAGGTCTCCACCTCCCCAGCCAGGGAAGCCCGCCCTCTCCTGCATCACAGAGTTAACCACTGCCCGGAGTAAGGGGGTCATGGTGGGGAGGGGGGAAGAGAATGAACAGTTTTGCTTCTGCTTCTTCCACCTTCATATTGTCATTCTAAGCCCTGTCTTCTTCCTTTCTTCATGAAAACCATGGCTAACCTCTCTTGCTCTTCCAGGTCTTCTTACCCCTCACATCCTTCCCTCTGTCGGACACAATAACTGGAAAGCTCAGAGTTAGCACTGTCTGAGGCAGCCTCCTCGGATCCAGAAGGGTATGGATTCTTGAAGTCAGCCACGGAACAAAGCCCCTGCCTTCCTCTCCCTCCCTCTTCCACCACTTTCCCATCGCTGATCGCTCGCCCAGTGATTTGGCCCCATGTGCATGTGCTATCTGTTAGTTTCTCTCCTTCTCACTTTGCCCCCATCCCCGCTTCTAAAACCTCTGATGTCCCAGATCTCTGAGTTTATGTAGGGAGGGCTGGGTGGTGGTGGCTAAAAACTTCTCTTGCTTTACTGGTGGCCTCTGCTTTGGAACCTTCACTGGGAACGTAAGGGGTGGAGGAAGAGATGGGGGCTAGAGGACAAACCTCCACAGAATCCCTATGATGTCAGAACTAAGAGTGCCTATATCCCAGACCTTCCTCTAATAGAGAAGGAAATGAAAACTAAAACCAAATGTCAGCTAAGTGACCTCCTCAAGGCCACAAAGCCAGCGAGTGGTCTGGGGTCAGACCTCTATCACACATCCACACATCCATTGCCTCTCTGATTCCTGTGTGCCAACAGAAAGGGGGATGGTAGGGGGTGGGGTGGGGTGAGCAAGTGCTCCGTTCCACGTTCTTGGTATTATTACTGGTTACTGTTAGTCCAGGGCCAACAGAACACCTTGGGTGAAGACATAACAGTCAGTTGTTTTTTCCCCCAAGAAGCTTTTCATAATAATAACTTATGTTTGAATAGTGCTGTAGCATTTGCCTGTAAGTTTTCATTTAATCCCTACAACAGCTCTATCAAGGGGGGATTATTATTGACCTATTTTTACAAATGAAACACAGGTTCAAAGATGTTTAATTATTTGCTCTTGGTAATATGTCCAGGAAATGGCATGACTAGGACTCAAAACTAGATGGCAAGCTCTAGAGGGGCAGAGACCATGCCTGTCTCATTCATCACTGAAGCCTAGCCCATTGCTGAACGATTGAGTGAACTCAAGACTGGTTTAGATTCTCTGAATTGTTCTTTGCAAACCTTTTAAACTAGGGTTCTACCACTGCAGAGACCACTTATATAGCCCTCAGGAAACAGGTATATGTAGACATAAAACCTACCCAACAAATCCAGCTCATACAAGGATACACTTCCTTTGCTTGGAGCTTAATTTTCAATATTTTTTCCAGGAACTACAGGTCTGGACATTTAAGGAAATGGAGAAAGGCAGCATTCCTTGCTCTGCCTTAGGAAGAGCCTGTGTGTGTTCCCCTGTGCCTCTGTGTGCTCAGGACAGGTGGAGATACCCCAGGCGGCAGACATGGTCTGCCTCCCTCTGGGGCCAGGAAAGTATCTGGACAGCAGAGGGCGCTGTGGAGCTTACAGGCCTTGCATTCGCGGGGGTAACCTGTTCTGGAGCCAGAGTTTTCCAGAGACAGCCAGGATCTTGGGTGGTCTTCTTAGGCCTCCGGTGTGCTATGGTCCTATAGCAATTTCTCTTCTTTTCTCCAGAAACCTAAGTAACACCTAAAAGGTATTGGAGAGAGGGTAGAAAATATAATCTTTGGAGTCAGAGCTTGTTTTGAATTCCACTTCACCTTTTTGAACTGTATGACCTTAGGTAAGGAACTCTTCAGTTTTTTCATGGGCAAGGGAGGTTATTAATTCTGTTGTGCAGAATTAGAGATGAATTTGTATCAGGAGCTTCTTACAAGGACGGAGCAATCGTTCCATGCTTATGTATCAAGGGCCTACTCCGTGCCAGGCAGTCCTTGGCATTGGAGAGTCCATTATGGGCAAAAAGCAGACGAGGCCCCTGCCCTCACAGAGCTAACAGCTTAATAGGGAAGACAGACTTTAATCAAACAACCTCGCAGATAGAGAACAAATCACACCTGGGCAATTAAGTGCACCAAAGGAGTGGTCTTGGAGCTCAGTGAGGAGGAAGTTCCCAGGCAGGGAGATTTCCCTGAGGTAGAGAGAAGCTTAATTTGAAGGATGAGTAGGAGTTTATGAAGCAAAAAGGGAGGGAAAAAGCCTTTAAAGAAAAGGGAATCGCTTATGCAATGGCCATGTTTTTGAGCCTGACACAGGGCTAGTGGAACAGCAGGGCAGAGAAAGCAAGGTGGAACCTGGTGGGAGATGAGACCAGAGAGGCGGGGGTCTGATGACACAGGACCCCATAGGCCTCCTTAAGGAGTTTTGTCTTTAGCCTAAGAACAGTGGGAAACCATGAAGGGTTATAATCACAGGCTATTGGTGAATATTCATTTTAAAAGGTTCTCTCTGGGGACTTCCCTGGTGGTCCAGTGGCTAAGACTCCGTGCTCCCAATGCAGGGGGCCCGAGTTCGATCCTTGGTCAGGGAACTGGATCCCATATGATGCAGCTAGGAGTTCACATGCCTGTGGCTAAGGATCCCACATGCTGCAACTAAGACCTGATGCAGCTAAATAAGTAAATATTTTTTTAAAAGTTCTCTCTGGCTGTAGAACTCATAGCAGACCCTGGATCATCTTCCCCTAAATGCACCTTCAGGTACTAAAGTTGCTAGGTTCTGCTGGCTGATCCTTCCTCCTTATCCTTTGCATTCCTCAACATCTCTTCATGGGAGGATTGCAATGGTTTCCTAACTGGTCTCCCTGCCTCCAGTCACACCTCCTCTACACAAGCTTGAATTTACTTGACCTTCACAACATTCCTGCAAGTAAGCAAAGCAGCAATCCTTATCCCTATTTTGCAGATGAGAAAACTGAGGTCTAGTGGTACTGTGGAACTGGCTCATACAGGCTTGTGAAAGCCGACTGTTAAAATTTCAGAAATTTTGGGACTTCCCTGGTGGTCCAGTGGTTAAGACTTTGCACTCCCACTGCAGGGGGCGTGGAATAAATTTTGCAAGCCAGTTGGTTTTTGGGGTTTTTTTTTGGCTTGAACCCCGGCCTTCAGCAGTGAGAGCATAGAGTCCTAACTACTGGACTGCCAGGGAATTCCGTACAAGCCAGTTGCTAAACACAGCCAACTGTTAAAAATTATATAAACATTAAATATATTAAAAACAAAGGTAATACATTCTCAAAACTCATCACTTCCTAATAATTTTACTATTATTATTTACCTGTGCTCTTGAGGTTATTTGTGTTATTGTATCTGCTACATAATAGTATGAAACTGCTGCATAATAGTATGCTCTGTGTTCAGCAAAGTCAAGATGGTAGATTGAAATCAGCCTTTGTGGGAGGATTTACACCAGAGAAATCGGCAGACGATACAAATAGGGACTTGATTGTTTTGTCGATAATCTAGATTTAAGAAAGTGATGAGAAAATGTAAATAATTCAGATTTTAAGTGAATGTGTTATGTTTGTAGCCATTACATTCTGTATTGCACAAAACTTGAGGAAATAGTCTTTCAGTATTTGAAAACTGTTTTCTTATTCAGCAAAGAAGTCGCTCCCATAATTGACAGGTAAGACGTCTTGTTTATTCACTTTCCTCTTACATTGACACAGAGGACATCAACCAACAACCATGTTGTGATTACATTCCCCAGTCAACTGAAACCACGGGTTGGCTACCCATACAGCAGTTGGGCAAAAATCAGTGAAAGCATTCTGTTAGAATAAATTAGTTATAAGGAATCTGCAAATGTACACTATTATTTGTAAATTCTGTGCTACACATCCTTATGTACCTATATATGTGCATACATTCCCCTTTTCTCCCGACAGTCGGCTGTTCAACATTTATCAGCACAGCACTGGGTCTAGAACATGTTATTCATGTGTCATTCCATAAATATTCACTGGATGCCAAGGCGGGGATACAGTTAGTCAATGAACAAACAACTTGGCCACTGTCACACATCGCAAGCGGCATAGGCGGGACCAGAGCCAAAGGTACTGTCCTCCCAAGGCCAGCAGCTCTCTCCCAGGACTAGACCAAGCTTTCCAGGGCCACCCCACCTTATCCCGAAGGGTGGCTTCGGCCAGAGGGCCCGGGAAGTGAAAAACCAGGGTCGGGGTACCGGACTAAGGGCTAGGCGAGAAGCAGCTCGCGGCCAATAGCGGCCCAGGCCCCGCGTAACGTCACTTTTCGGAGAGGCCGGCGCGAGCACGACCAGGGGAGAAGGCGCGGCCACCATCACCCGGAAGTGACGCATTGGGGGCGGTGCTCGGCGGCGCCGCGCAGGGTGGGCTCGCGCTGGGCTCCGCGCGCCCCCCGCCCCCTCTATGAGGCAGAGGCCGCAGCGGCCGTTAGCACTGTCGTTCCGGGGGCCGCGGCGGGCGGGGCTCCGGAGGGGCCCGGCCTAGTCCCCACCCCAGCCCGGCTCCCAGCCGCCCGCCCTCCCTCCCTCTCCCCGATGCAGGGGGCCGAGCTCCGGGATGGTGAGGCGGCGGCGGCGGCCGCTTCGTACCGCGTCCTGAGCCGCCTGCTCGGCTATGGAGAGGCGGCCCCCGAGCCAGGCCCGCCGCCGCCGCCTCCGGGCCATGGCCCCGCGCCGCCACCCTTCCTCGCGCGGCCGGGCCCGCGGGGCTCCCGGCCGCCTCAGCTGATGGTGTTCCGCAACGTGGGTCGGCCGCCGGAGGAGGAGGACGCGGAGGCGGCCCGGGAGCCGGGACCCTCGGAACTGCTGTGTCCTCGGCACCGCTGTGCCCTGGACCCCAAGGCCCTGCCGCCGGGGTTGGCGCTCGAGCGGACCTGGGGCCCGGCGGCTGGACTAGAGGCGCAGTTGGCGGCTCTGGGGCTCGGGCAGCCTGCGGGGCCCGGGGTCAAGACGGTCGGCGGGGGTTGCTGCCCGTGCCCGTGCCCCCCGCAGCCGCCCCCTCCGCAGCCCCAGCCGCCTGCTGCCGCCCCGCAGGCCGGGGAGGACCCCACGGAAACGAGCGACGCGCTGCTGGTCCTGGAAGGCTTGGAGTCGGAGGCCGAGAGCCTGGAGACTAACAGCTGCTCGGAAGAGGAGCTCAGCAGCCCGGGCCGCGGAGGAGGAGGGGGCGGCCGGCTTCTTCTGCAGCCCCCGGGCCCTGAGTTACCCCCGGTGCCCTTCCTGGTGCAGGACTTGGTCCCTCCAGGGCGCTTGAGTAGAGGGGAGCAGCAGCAACCTCCCCCACCCCCGCCTCCTCCTGGGCCCCTCCGGCCGCTCGCGGGCCCTTCTCGGAAGAGCTCCCTCAAAGTCCGCCTCAGTCGCCTCTTCCGCACGAAGAGCTGCAACGGTGGCTCCGGCGGTGGGGATGGGGCCGGCAAGAGGCCTTCCGGAGAGCTGGGTGCTTCAGCTGCGAGCCTGACAGACGTGGGAGGCTTTGTGGGCCGGGAGCTGGACGCGGGGAGGTGAGACCGGCTGGGGGGCGGTGGGGCTGGCTGACCGACTTCCTTTTCTTGTTTCATTTCCCTTTTATTCTACTGCTAACACGATCCTGACAATTCTTAAGGTATGGTCTTCATAAGGAGGCGGAGACTTGGGGTGAAAGGTGGTGACATTGCCCATTAGGTTAGAGCTGATTGTGGGAGCAGCCTTCACTCTAAGAATTCACTCGCGCGGTGACACTTATCAGCTGGTTAGCATCTCTCTAGTTGGGCGATGATTCCAAACCATCCCCCCCCACGCCCACCCTGTCCCAGCTTTTAAAGTTTTTCCAAGGTGTCTGTCTACCATTACCCCTGGCAGGGGGCTTGATGGAAAGGTGTAGCCTTTGGGGCAAAAAGTTGGTGTTGTGTTTGACCACCTTGCTTATTCTTTCTGTGTACCAGCACCCCCTTCACACTCACGCGTGCAGATGATGTGACAGACTTGTGTAGTTGTAGGCCACCAGTCAGTTGGGCATCTCTGTTCAAAGTTTTAATGTTTTCTTGGTTGGTTTCTTAGATATACTTGGTATCTCAAGCCTGTATGCTGACCACTGTGAGAATAGAAAATAGCCTTGCTCTCAAACCCACATGAGAAGTCTAAGTACGAGGTATACTCATGTACATTAGTACATGAGTTCTAGGCCAATTGATGAAAATTCGAAACTTAGACATTTTTTTCCTGCATTTCTGAAGGGTGGACGGCTCTCAGATATCCAGTGTTAGATTTCTACATCGGTTTAGAAAAGCTGTCAACTTTTGTGTCAATGAAATAAGACTTCCCTTGTGGTAACTGCCATTGTGGTTTGCACTGTTGAGTGGGTTCTTAGAAAGAGTGGAATTGGTTTTGATGCAGCTCATGTGATGGATCCATGAGATGCACTGGCAGCCACAACCCAAGGCTGAAAAACATTGAGAACTACTGTTCACCAGAGTCACGTGGGGAGCTTTGGGAAATGATCAGAGGGCCAAGACTGGATTTTTAAAAAGCTCCCTAGTCGGTCCTAAGGTGTGATCTGGACTGGAAACCACTCATCCTTTCAAAGGAACTTGTACTTCAAGAAGAAAGTGTGGGGTCAGGTTTTTTTTGTTTGTTTCTTTTTGTTTTTGCCATGTGGCACGGGGGAATCTCAGTTCCCTGACCAGGGATGGAACCTGTGCCCCCTGCAGTGGAAGCGCAGAGTCCTAACCCCTGGACCGCCAGGGAATTCCCTTGGTCAGTTTGACTTTGTTGCCTTTTCTGAACAGCTGGGCCGGGGACTTATCTTGGGGATCAGACCAAACCCAGACTTCCTGAGGAAATCAGTAGGTTGATGCGTGTTGCCCCTTCAGGTAGATGTATGTTCCCACATTTGCCTCCCAATGAACTCACGCTGGGAGCTCAGGTCTGGAAAAGTGTGGCTGCTGAAGCAGCTATTTCGTGGTAGGCTCTGCATTCGATGCTCCATGTAACCAGTGTAGATGAAATTTTCATCAGCTGGGGGGAGGGCAGGATTGAAGCTGTGGGTAATGACATAGGATAGATTGCTAGTTTTCTTGTGGTTTGTCTTGCCTTTGTTCCATATTGACCAGGACTTGGTCTAAGATTCCAGAGACGCCAAATAGGAGGTGTGGCGTGAAATTAGCTGCTACGTCTAATAGATTAGGAGGAGGAAAAGGCATATAACATTATACGGTTTTTTGCATTTGGAAGCAGAATTTAATGGTCATTGGCTGCTCTGTGACCAACCCTCACACTAAGCACAATACAGATTTCTACTGCAGAGCAAATTGGGCTGTAGCTCTGCAAAGAAGCTTAGTTCAGGGCACTGGAGAATTACATTTTTTGGTCCAAGAGCTTTTTCTGATGAATTGGAGAAGAGCTAGGTATTCATGTATGAACGTTTGGTTGACTGCTGTTAGGAGGCAGCATGTTGTACAGAGAATGTGAACATTTAGATTCCATGTAGGACTCCAGCATCAGCTGTGGGATGCGGGCCAATTTTGTCTTCTTCATACTTCCCCCCGTTTTTTAATCTGTAAAATGGGAGTGATTCCTGTCTTGTTCCTGTCCTTATAGGAATAGAGTGAAGACAAGAGAAATTGAGATGGAATATTTTGTGCTTTTGGAGGAGAAGCAGTAAGATTGAACTGGTGATTTTTTTTTTTTTAGTGCTTAGGATTTGGTGCTGTTAGATTTTCTTGTTAGCTTCTCCACAGCTTACTATGTGCCAGTCTTGCTGGCAGCCTCGCAGCTGTGAGAAGCTTGGTAAGTCTGGCCAGGGTAGTTGTGATTTCTATGGATCTGCACCTCCTTAGTAAGTCCGCCCTGTTGGGAGGAAGGATAAGTTTGGATTTTTAGCTTGTGCTCTTGTTTTGATTGGTAGGACCTGGAAGCCATGAGAAATGTCAGTCTTTTGCCAGAAGGTATATGCCTGCCTTCTTATTGTTGGAGTTAATTACGAGTCTCTGCAGTCTTTGCTGTATAATTTGGGGCTTTTACAGTAACCTCTGGGCATGATTCTCTTTGCTCTTCTCAGCATTTAACTTCCCCACAGCTATTACTAGAAAGTACCTCCTACAATCATTTTTTAATTTTATTTAATTAATTTATTTTTTTGGCCATGCCGCACGGCATGTGGGATCTTAGTTCCCTCACCAGGGATAGAACCTGCTCCCACTGTGGCGGAAGCGCAGAGTCTTTTTATTTATTTATGTATGTACGTATGTACGTATGGCTGCGCTGGCTCTTCGTTGCTGCGTGCGGGCTTTCTTTAGTTGCAGCGAGCGGAGGCTGCTCTTCGTTGTGGTGTGCTGGCTTCTCATTGCGGTGGCTTCTCTTGTTGCGGAGCACGGGCTATAGACACATGGGCTTCAGTAGTTGTGGCACGCAGGCTCAGTAGTTGTGGCTCACGGGCTCTAGAACGCAGGCTCAGTAGTTGTGGCACATGGGCTTAGTTGCTCTGTGGCATGTGGGATCTTCCCAGACCAGGGCTCGAACCCGTGTCCCCTGCATTGGCAGGAGGATTCTTTTTTCTTTTTTTGGCTGTGTTGGGTCTTCATTGCTGCGCATGGGCTTTCTCTAGTTGCGGCAAGTGGGGGCTACTCTTTGTTGCGGTGCACGGGCTTCTCATTGTGGTGGCTTCTCTTGTTGCGGAGCATGGGCTCTAGGCGTGCGGGCTTCAGTAGTTGTGGTGCACAGGTTCAGTAGTTGTGGCTCACAGGCTCTAGATCACAGGCTCAGTAGTTGTGGCGCACAGGCTTAGTTGCTCCACGGCATGTGGGATCTTTCCAGACCAGGGCTCGAGCCCATGTCCCCTGTATTGGCAGGTGGATTCTTAACCACTGCGCCACCAGGGAAGCCCGAAACGCTGAGTCTTAACCACTGGACCTCCAGGGAAGTCCCCCTACAATCATTAATAAGGCTTAACAGTTTACATATTTTAACATTAAGCAAACTTTAGTTCCTTTCAGATGCTTTAGAGTCTGCTAAGTTGACCTTCCTGGATATACAGAGCCTTAGGTCTAGTATGAGTTAGCTTAGGTAACTCTTTTGAAGTGAAGGAAGAAATGGGCCCACCAGCTAATCAGGTTTCTGTTCTGAAGAACTGGGCTAGGCGGTGTAACACACATATGTTGGGATTCAGAGAGCTGGGCTTGATGCCCGTGGGCTTCAGTGTTATATACGATTGCTATTTCAGGAAAACCAGTGAAGTTCCCTTGTCTGTTTCACATATGTTTAGCTGATTGTCTTCCTTTGTGTTTGGTGAGAAATAGCATTTGATCTTACTTTTTTGAATCATCACATAATACATACTTGTTTGGAAATGGGTACCTTGTTCATTTCTCAAGGTTTGTTTTTTTCTTACTTACCAGTTGAGGATATTACTGGCAGTCTTCATAGTTGTGAGGTGGAAAAATGGAGAACAGTTCTGTAGTGGTTTCCTATCTGGGAAGAAAGATTCAATTCTGGAAAGAGAGGCAGGCTCCCTTGGCATCAATTTGGGGCCCTGCTGTCGTGGACAGACCTGGCAGACATGAGAAACCCTTTTCTCTGTTTTCCTGGGTCTTCAGGTCTAAGGGGTCTTTTTGAGAAAGAGCATGACATGCTGAGAGCAAAATGATTTTATGGTGTGGTGAGGAGGGTCTGATTTTTTTTTTTAAACTCCAAGTGTTTTTATTTTTAAAATTATTTATTTATTGGCTGCATTGGGTCTTCGTTGCTGCGTGCAGGCTTTCTCTAGTGTGGAGAGTGGGCACTCTTTGTTGTGGTGTGCGGGCTTCTCAGAGCTCAGCACGCAGGCTCAGCAGTTGTGGCGCACGGGCTTAGTTGGCAGCATGTGGGATCTTCCAGGACCAGGGCTCGAACCCGTGTCCTCTGAATTGGCAGGCAGATTCTTAACCACTGTGCCACCAGGGAAGTCCCAAGGAGGGTCTGACTTTATGTTTCGGTTTTGGGTCCATATTCTGTTGATCTTTTTAACTATTTTTCCATGAAGTGGTTGTGGTTGACAAGCTCTCTTTTGGAATGAGCAGCCTGGCTTCAGAAATCTCTGTCCATTTGAGTCTTGTGTCTTTTACTTCTTAACATTTTGTCCACTGACATCATTCCTAAGGTTTTAGACCTTGGGCTACACCTCTGGGCTTTTCTCTGGAAGTTCCCTCCATAGGTTCTTTAGTTGGTTTATGGTGGAGTTTCAGATCTGACCGTGTTGCACAGATGTCTGTGTATTGGAACTAAAAATGAACATGTGGTTTTTGTGCCTGTAGCTCAAGAGCAGACACTGGCTTACGATGTGTTGGCAATGGCAGAGGCTGGCTGGCTTGGCGCAGTGTGCCTTAGCAGGGGCAGAGGTAAATTGTGGCCGCAAAACCTGATATCTGGACATTCTACTTTAGAAGTTAGAAAAGGACATGTGTAAGTCTTAGGACACCATAGAGGGGATTTATGGACAAGAGAGGGAAAGCATTACTATTTCATTGTTTATATTTTAGGCTTCAAGGAATTTGAAAAGTGGCCAGTGGTTATATCAGTGTGTTGTCAGCCTGTCTAGTCTAATGAACTCCTTTTATCCCACAAATCTGTTGCTATACAGTTAGTAATTTGCAGAGTGGAAATGGACAGAGGCATCCTATCTCTGTTACCTGCAGCACAAGCAGTGCATAGCTGACACAAAGGACTACTTGCCTCAGAGAAGACCTTTACCTAAGGTCTTCTGCTGCCCCTGTCTTGTTCTGCCATCCGAGGCATAGCCCACCAAGTCCTACCCCACACCACCCATCAGGTTTTTCTGCTGCTAAGATGCAAGTGGCCCACTGGCAGAGTTACAGTGGCTTTAACTTTGTACCCTAATGCTTGTCAAGGTGGTCTGGGGAGGAATAGAATAATATGGGAATGTAGTATAGAAGGGTTAGTTAAAAATGTTATCTGGAGCTGTGTCATTCATGTTGCTCTCCAAAAAACAGCACATCCAGCTTAGAATGGTTATCATTTTAAATGTTTCATATATATAAGAAGAGATGTATAAAGTGTATGTACAGTAATAATAATGAAATGTGTACCTGGGTAACCATCACTAAGCTTAAAAAATAGATGTTATCAGTACCTTTGAAGACCCCTGTGTGTTACTTCCTGATTACATCTCGCCCTCCCCCATGTAACCAACCACCATCCTCAATTTTATGTTCATCATTCCCTTGCTTTGTTTTTTATAGTTGTCTAGATTGGTCTTTTCATGAATGACTGCCATTAGAATGCTCTCAGGATCCTTGAGACAGAAACTGTTTTGGATTTTCAGTTAGACAATATCTCCCCAAAGAGAGAAGGAAGCACTCATATCTATTATTAGCCTTTCAGCCTCTTAGACCTTCTACTTCTTTAACCTTCCTTATTTGCCAGAAAAAGCCATCCTAGGGCTCTCAAATGGCTCCGCTTGGGTTTAGAGTCGTATGTATTTCTTTTTCTAGATCCTAGAAACTATGATTTTCTTCAAAATGCCAGGGGCGGGGAGAAGATGAGCTGGAGTGAGAAGGCCTCCGCAAGATGTGTGCGTTTGGGTACTGCTGTTCTTCAGTGCTTGGCACTGAGGAGGCTCGTCCCCAGTATGGGCAGATGGCAGAGTAACGCAGCTTCCTTTGAAAAGAGGCAAACTGCCAAATGGCTGAGGTGTGAACCCTTCGAAAGGCCAGGGCTTTAGGTTTCTGCTTGCTGAGTTTAATGTTGTATCCACAAGTTACTGAATAAAAATCAGCTTGAAAGCTCTTCAGTCTTAAAGTTAATGTCCAGTGGAATTAACTTTCCATTCCAGCCCTCTGGAGTGTTGAAACTAAGCTGCAGACTGCCATGAGCAACTTTTATAAATAGAGGGACTGTGTGTGCTTGTGTCTTGTTCTGATGTAGCCACCTCTCCTGTGTGTGCTGTGGGCGGGGCGTTGACAGTGGGCACCATCATTAGACTTCTCAAGCCTCATCGTGGAGGTGGCTGCAGAGGGCGTGTGAGATAGGTCAGGAGAGGGATTCCGGCATCTTGGCTGTTTCTGAGTAAGGTCTTCACAGTATGGTTTTGAAATTCTGTTTGAAGTGAGTTCTGAGAAGAGCAGACATCTCTGTTAAAACATAAATGAATAAAGATCTTCCAAAGTCAAATATTTTAAAATAGGATTTCATTTTGGATTTTCTTTGCTTCTGCCCCTGTCTATTGGTGAAGTTGAAGTTTTATTTCAACCTTTGGGTGAGAGTAATTTTGGAAAGTGAGCCAGCTACAAGGTGTGGAGTCAGGCATTTAATTTGGTGGTAGAATTTTTTTTTTAAGCCTGATTTGTTGACATATCATTTATATACCACCTAAAATTCACCTTTTTAAAGTTGCTCAGTTTTATTAATTTTGGCAGATGTCAACATCATAACCTCTGCCATAATCAAGGTATAGCATATTTTCATCACCTCCTCAACTTCTTTCCCTTTTAGTCAATTCAGTCATTCTGAGGTGAGTTTTTTGAGCTCAGCACGTTTCTAGCCAGAAAGTCTTTGTCAGAGTCTTTTGGATTTCTTTCATTTCTCGCCCAAAAGCCAGTTGAAATTGGTGTGTCTTCACAGGACATCTGGGTTTTCCAGCTGGTTTGGGAGCAGTATCAGGAGCAGTCCTGGGGGGAGAGCTGTGACTGGCAGCTCTCAAAGGGGAAGAGGCCGTCTTCTTTGGGTGCCAGGTAGAGCTCCTAACTTGAAGAGGCTCCCCTTTGGTTTTGACCTATGGCATGGAGGCATTTTGCAAAAATCAGAGTTCTTACTGGTTGAAGATTGCATGTGTATCCTATAGTGCTGTCCTCAAGTCCAAAAATCTTGCCTGATTCATTTTGGGACTTCCTGCTCCTAGGAGCAGGCCCAGAGGGAAAGCTGGTGCTCTGAGGTGGCACCTGTTCAGGTCAAGAACCTTTTTCTTGGCTCCCATGTGAAAATCAACTCTGTGTGCGACTTGCTTCTTCTAGAAATGGACTTACTAATTACCACTCAAGGTGTTTTAGTCTTTTAATGTGATGGGTATGGAAAGCTCCAAAGAGATTTCTTATTGCTTTGTAGGCTGCTGAATTCTGTAGCCAAATCTATTTAGGAATTGCCTTAATTGTTTTATTCTCCCCCTTTAAATTTTAGGCTTTATTACAAAAGTGTGGCTGACAACGACTAGGGTTTGCTTTGTTTTTTGGTGCATCTGGAATTGAGTGTTGCAGTGATTTTTTGTTATTGTTGTTGTTGTTGCAGTGATTTAAATGCATGTGTGTTCATTCCGCACCTCATTCTCTGTGTGCTTCTCACCCCTCAGGAAACCCAGGTTGACAAGAACTCAAAGTGCCTTTTCTCCAGTCTCCTTCAGCCCCCTGTTCACAGGTAAGGGTGATCTCTTTCTTTTTCTTCTGACATCTGAAAGCACGAGTGTTCTGAGACGAGTCAGGAAACACTTGCAGATGCATCTCAGAGGGAGCTTCAAGCATGTCTGCAGTTATTTTCTTCATTTCGTGCCTGCTGGGTTTGGGGTGAGGCTATTTTTATGGTGTGAAATGTATTCTTGACTTTGGATGTTTTATAGTTTGAGGTAGAGACTGCATGCTGGTAATTATGTGGCCCTGGCAGTTATGCAGGCTTTAGTTCAGGGTCATCACATATAAATTAAAAGTAGAAATTACAAATTTATAGGCTCATAACGCATAAAGGACTCCCCAAAAGTCACACAGTTCCTGTCCCTGCTTCCAAGGGAGTTCATGGATTATCTAATAAACATGATCCATGATGATCTGGTCTATTTTTAAAGACTTTGGGCAAAGGGGATCACATGAACTCTTGTCTTACCCATTTTAGGGGCTAGCAGTTCTTGCAGCTGTTAAAGGGTTCTTCACTGGATCTAATTTAAGTCTCTCCTCTTGCAGCAGGGAACACAGTTGCTAAAGTAGGAAAGCGGTCAAATGTCCTTTTGCCTTCTCCTTTAAAGGGGGGCTTTTTCTGAGAGGGAGACCTTTTGTTTTGTGAGTCAGGTGTGAAGCTCCTGCTTGAATGAGCTGTAGAAAAGGAAGTCTGGAGCTCACAGCCTCAAATCTCAGAAACTGAGTGCTCTTCACTGGGCATGGCTGAGAAGCCTTTAAACCAAATCCCAATTTCAAACTCTTTTGGATACTGTGTCCCTCAAAAAAGATGATTGCAAGAATTCTGATCTGGGACTGGACATTTCCAGGAAAATGTTAAGCCAGCTAGTGGAACCCCCATCACTGGGTAGACTGCTGTGAGCTGTCAGGACAGGTGAGTTGGTGCCTACACTAGGCACAGGTGGAGAAGGAGGTCCTCTGTTCATATCCCCTCTGTTCTTATCCCAAGCAACGAATTAAAGGATCTTATCCTGTAGCAGAATGTCTTTCTAGTTAGTAGTTGTTTCCCTTTTAAAGTAATGAAACCCACATTTGTAGTTTCAGGTTCCACGTTCTTATTTCAAAGAGCCTTAGCTCTCTTGAATTACATCCTTTAAGTGCATACAATCTAGACCTCTCTGACCCTTCAGGAAACCTGGGCTCATTGCATTGCTCTGGGCAACTAGGCCCTCAGTCATTAAGCTGTGTGATGAGTTCCTAGAACTTCCACTGATGACTTTTGGTAGAGCTTTTCTGCTTATCTTAATTAGTGTTCAAGACCTTTGTTAAAAAAAACCATATTAGATTCTGAAAACCCAGCTTCTGGCCTTTTAGAGATATTTGTTACCTCATTTTCTTAACTGGGAAACATTAAAATTCTAGCTGAGGGGTAATTCAGCTTCCCAAATAAGAAGAAGGTGTTGGAAATAACACCCTAAGGGCCAAATTACAGAAATCCCAAATTCTGAGTTGTGGATCAGGCCTACCAAAACAAACTTATTCTTGGCTGTCAACCTTTTGTCGATAAAATACCCTTCGTTCTCTGGTGATTCAAGTGGAGAGAGGTTAGACGGGGTTGGGTGGCAAGAAGGAGTGTATATGGCAGAGAACAGAACTGCGTGACATGCTGGGAAGTAAGGAAACCATGTGCCTGACTTTTGGCTGACTGAGGAAGTAGTTAATTATTAGGGTTGTAAATGCACTTTTCGGCCTTTGCAGCCTCAACTATTAGGAATTAATGGATATCTGAAATGGTTGGTTCTCTTATGAGTGAGTATCCTGGAAAACCTAGATGTGGAAAGCCCTTTAGGAAGAAGGTAGAGCTAGCATTGGGGCCTCTATCTGCATTCAGCTTAACAGCTCTTACATTTAAATGGCACTTGCTCTCCATGTCCATTTGGGCTTGTAACAAGCTGCTTGCCTTGCTCTCTGAGGCAAAAATTGGTATACAAATCTGTAAAAAATAAGTGGTGTGGGTTCTATTTGAATAAAGAAGACCTCTTAGTCAAGGTTATATCCTCAGTGGCAGAGCCAGGATTAGTTGGCTTTTCAACTGTCAATCCCATGTTTTTGTCTTAAAGATCCTTGATCTTTAACGGGGTTAAGGAATGATGGAACTTAAAATTGACTTCTCAGGTGGTTTTTTTGGGCGGGGTGTGGGATTCCAGCCAAGGAGCATTAGATTTTGAGCTTTCTGAGAGCCATGGACCTCTCTAGCCTCCCTTGCTTGCCCTCTGTTTCCCTTTGCTTCCTGGCCTCGGCTTTGGGCAAGGTGCTACTGTAACATGCTTGCTCCATGAATCCCTCAGGTGAAACAGTGTCACTTGTGGACGTGGACATCTCTCAGCGGGGCCTGACCTCTCCACACCCTCCAACTCCCCCTCCTCCTCCAAGAAGAAGCCTCAGCCTCCTAGGTATAGTTTCCTCCCCTCTCTGTCTTCTTGCCCTAGTGGGAGGGTGAGCTCTATGGACCTGTTGTTCCTTGCCAGGAGCCAAACAAGCTCCTGGGTTTCTATTGATGGCCCAATTATTTCTTGTCCCTTTCTCAGCACCCCTGTCCTCTCCCGAAGTGGTTAAATGGGTCTCTTACCTGCATGCTATAACATCTACTGTCCACATATGGATTCGATCTTTATTTATTTATAAAGGGTATTTATCTTGCTCTGAATCTACTGCTAGTAGGCAGCTTTAGGGATATCCTTACTTTCCTGCTTTTAAGCCAAGGAAACCAGATTAAGATGATTGTTGCCCTGTGTGCAAAAAGACAGGGTGAAGGTCAGGCCATCTTGCCCCAGAGGGCAGCCTGATGATCCTTCTCCCTCTCCTCTGCCTTCACCTTGCTCATTCTGTGCCCATATTTCTGAACCTCTTGCTTTTGTTCTCTCTTCTAGATGATATCAGTGGGACGCTGCCTACATCTGTCCTTGTGGCTCCGATGGGGTCTTCCCTGCAGTCTTTCCCCCTACCTCCGCCTCCTCCACCTCATGCCCCAGGTTAGCTTAGCCTAGACGCAGGACTTGCAAGAGTGGGGAGTACCAAGTGATATACTTCTGAAGGATGGGAGAAATTTATTTATGGAAATAACAGAATTTATGAGAAAGCTTAAATTGTATCCCCTTGGCTGGACCAGAACTCCTTGGAAATGAGGCCAAGAACTGGTTTTTCTAACCCGTTTTCTTTATGGAGGTGAATCTGATTTTTGGTAGAGATAAAAGACTATTGGATATTTTTGTCTCTTTGCTGCTGAAACTGTTTTGCAGTCTTTGAGTCAGTATCATTTAGGAAACTGCCTTAATTTTAGTAGAGGGAGGAGGTTTAATATGTTGCTGGTTTTCAAAGTTCTGTGGTTTTCTAAGCTTTTAGCATTTACTGCAGCCTTGTAAGTAAGTCCCAAGCATTCAGTAGCCCATACCTGCTTTGCCAGCCTCCAGTACCCAAGGCATAAAATGAATGAAATGAATTATTTTCTACTCACCTGGCAAAATCTACTTGCCTGGCAAAATCATTGCTCTTCCCGGGCAAGTAGGCGAGTCACTATTTCCAAGGCTGCTTTACTGGCACTTCACCTCGAGGTGGGAGAAGTTGGAATCGCTCTAGGCTGGTGAAGGCCCTGAAGTAGTCACCTTAGTCAGGTTAGTGAGCTGCTCCTTACCCCTTTCCTGGGGTTAAACGCCCCCACCCATCCTTCACAGCTTACACGAGCCCACACAGCTTTTTGTCCCAGCCCATCCAGCTCTTCCCCACTGCTTTGGCTTCCACCGTTTCTGGCTTATCTTCTAATGCCTTGCCCCTCTTCAGTTAGCCTCTTTGTTTTGGGGGGACGGTCTTCTTGAGGTTGGGAACAATGAGGGTCGACAAGTGACCGCCACTCTCTTGCCCTGCAGATGCGTTTCCCCGGATCGCTCCCCTCCGAGCAGCCGAATCCCTGCACAGCCAACCCCCGCCACCCCTCCAGTGTCCCCTCTACCGGCCCGACTCAAGCAGCTTTGCAGCCAGCCTTCGAGAGCTGGAGAAGGTAAGTGGTGCCTCCTCTTGCGTTCTCCTAATTCTGTTCCAGCTCCCCTTTTATTATTTTTAGAGGAAGAGTAGTTTCCTTGCCTCTGTATTTACAGTGACAAAACAATATACTGCTATTATTAGTTCTATAAGAGATGTTGTAAAATTGAATCTGAAAAAAAAAATCTGAACGTGATGGAGAAATGTTTACATAGTTAACCCAGCTCGCTCTTCTCTTCTTTGTAGGGCCTTGGTAATAGAATTGTAAAATTATTTTTCTGTTACTTTGGAGACCTAAAAGTGTGATGAACCTGGTGTTCATTGCTAATGGTTGGGACACTCCTAGCAGCCTTTACCTATTGCAGTGTTTTGGAAACGGAGTTCTTGTGGTAAGAGAAATTGTGCTGAAAACTTTGACATTTCTCTGTTCTGTTAACTACTTGACCACTTCTTCTTTGATAGTGTGGTTGGTATTGGGGGCCGATGAATTGGGAAGATGCAGAGATGAAGCTGAAAGGCAAGCCCGATGGTTCTTTCCTGGTACGAGACAGCTCTGATCCTCGTTATATCCTGAGCCTCAGTTTCCGATCACAGGGTATCACCCATCACACCAGAATGGAGCACTACAGAGGTGAGAGGTGCTGGCATTTGAAGGAAGGCTTCTTCCCCCTTTGCCTTTTCCTACCTTTGCTATCTGACTTTTTCATTGGAAGGATTCATAGAAATGGAACTGTGAATGGGGAGGAAAATCTCGTAGACTCAATTGAATATTGATATGGGCACTGATTTCGATCACTGGAAGAAATGTTGGTGGGGGTTGGGAGGAGCCTAAGGGTGCCGTTTAAAAGTATTCTCAGCATCTTGTCTACTAAATTGGAGAGTCTGAAGAAGAACAGAAAAAAGCCAGTAAAACTCTTGGTAGAAGGAAGAAATAACCTAGGACCATTAGACACATTCTTCCAAACTTTGGTTTATAATTAAACTTACCATCTAGAGATATTTACTATTAAATCATATATACAAAGAGGAGAATTTGTTGATCCTGTGACTGTTCTGTTCTGAATTTCTTTGCCTGGAAGTCCCATCAGCTCTTCTTGCCAGGCAGCATGGTGATAATTATGTCTTCTTTTGGTCAGCTTTGTAGTCTCATAGGAAATAGTCATCAGAACTCTATGAGAGTTTGTGGGATCAACGTGCTTTAGACTGTCTGTCTTCCTTCCTGGCAGTACTTCCCCCTCTGTGGTCCGGTTGTGCTTAATATTCCAGTGATGTCGAGAAGCTGACTTGTTCAACACTGCAGTCTGGATGGGCATTCTGTATTTGACTTGGGCCACAAACTTGTGATGGTCATTGGTGGTAGGGCTGGCTAATATATCCTTTGTCAAAAATTTGTAATATGCTACAAATTTAAAAAGTGTGGAGAACTCTGGGGCGTTTCAGGGACTTGCCCCCCTATCCCTCATACTCTTCCCACATGTGATCAACTTCAAATGAGCTATATTAGATATTGCATTTCACGTAAGGGGCTCTTTCATGCTCTTCTCAGGCACCACTGTCTCTCTCCTGTTCTCAGCCATGTTCTGCGGGATTTATTTGGTTTGCTTCTCCTGTTAGACAGGAAGTACCTGTTTAGGTCAGCATAGCTTTGTCCATGGTTTCCTCTGCCCCCATCTCTGCTTTCTTATTTGTTTATTTTTGCCTGCGTTGGGTCTTCATTGCCGCGTGCGGGGCTTTTCTCTTGTTGTAGCGAGCAGGGGCTACTCTTCATTGTGGTGCATGGGCTTCTCATTGTGGTGGCTTCTCTTGTTGCGGAAAACAGTCTCTAGGTGCACAGGCTTCAGTAGTTGTGGCACACGAGCTCAGTAGTTGTGGCTCGTGGGCTCTAGAGCGCAGGCTCAGTAGTTATGGTGCACGGGCTTAGTTGCTCTGTGGCATGTGGGATCTTCCCGGACCAGGGCTCAAACCCGTGTCTCCTGCATTGGCAGGCGGATTCTTAGCCACTGCACCACCAGGGAAGCCCCTCCACCTCTGCTTTCGAGATGCATGAAGAGAAAGGAACTTCAGTCCAAAGACCTGAGAATTAGAGAACTGTGGGGTAGACTGCTGCCTGTTTTCCTGCTGTTTCTAAAAACAAAAATCAAACAAACAAACAAAGAAAAAGCATTTCAGAGTGAAGTGCTTTTATAAACCTATTAAAATGATGTGACTAGGCCATGGAAATGAAGAATGAATGCTTGACCTCTAGGTTCCTGATAGGTGAGATGCCAGGAATGGGAGGGCGTTTTCAAATGGTTCTCCAGTTACCTTTTGTTCAAAGGGACTTTTATTCCTTGAATAAATGGAATTTTTAATAGAAGCCTGTGGGCCTTTCAGTTGCCAGCTTGCAGTGGAACATTTGTCTTCGTCTTTTTAAGTGATCCTGTGAGAGTAATTAGGGAGACTCACATCTATAGTTCTCTTGAGTGATTAGTATCCCTTTTGTGACTCCTTTGGATTTAGTGCTTTAGTTGTTGGAGTTTTTTTGTTGTTGTTTTTTTTAAGTCATGGGAGTTCAGATTCCCTTTTGCCTTCGGGATTCTAAAGTTTGGGGTGGGATCTTTGTAACATGTTGGAGCATGGGATTTTAGAAGTTACAGAAGAAAAGACTTAGAATTTGATTTTTGTGCCTAACACACATATGAATGAGTGAGACCCACAAAACTGCTGTTCTTGTCTTTCCTGGACTATTCCATGCATACTTGAAGACTTAGATTTTTTGAGGGTATGTCATGTAAACTCGCTTTTGCTATAGCAGTCTTTTCTTTATGGTCTGTGGTTTAAAGATTCATGTTCATAGCCAACAAAATCTATTTATATCTCTTTTTCTGACTTGAATTTATTATTGTTTAACAAAAACCTTGTAAGACCTACTTTATGTCTTATTAAAGGCAACATCTTTCCATTAGTTGTGGAACAAGCAGGAACAGGGACCTTTGTCTGACTCAGCTTGACTAAAAACTACCCTCCCAGAAGTGAGAATCATTAAAATGTTCAAGCCAGCCTCTCAAATCTTTTCGAAGTAAGTTTTGCATTTTTACCTCTCCTTAACTTTCCATGGCAGGAACCTTCAGCCTGTGGTGTCATCCCAAGTTTGAGGATCGCTGTCAATCAGTGGTGGAGTTCATTAAGAGAGCCATCATGCACTCCAAGAATGGGAAGTTCCTCTATTTCTTGAGATCCAGGGTTCCAGGTAAGGCTATAGTTACATTAATTATTTAACTGACTTGGGTATGATCCAGTGTAGGATCTCTACCCCCTCCCCTGCACCCCCCCCAAAAAAAAAAAACCAAACCCAAAAACACTTGAAGCTTTTTTACCTGAAGCTTTTCTTCCTGGCTCTTGTAGCAACCACTCTTCCTAGATCCCTCTCCTGCCCTTGTATTGAGAAGGAATTGATCCCTCAACATATTGAGAAGGAATCTTTGCTTCTTTGATCATATGAATGAAAAAACTGATCCCACCACTGATGTCCAGGAGTCATGTGAATATTTAACTTGCAGAGGTATCTCGTTGTCCCTGATCCAGGCATCTCACACTTACATGTGAAACAGAGAGCTCTTAGGTCATCTCCTTGGGGAACAGGGAAAGTAAAAGAGTATTCACTAGAAATGGTGAGTGTCAAGGAGGCTGAATTTAATAGCAGTCTGCTCTGTCCATTTGTACGAAACTTTCTGTCAAAGAGTAGATACTTTTTATTTACCTATTTATTTATTTATGGCTGCATTGGATCTTCTTTGCTGCGTGCGGGCTTTTCTCTAGTTGCGGCGAGCGGGGGCTACTCTTCGTTGTGGTGCTCAGGCTGCTCATTGCGGTGGCTTCTCTTGTTGCGGAGCATGGGCTCTAGGCACAAGGGCTTCTGTAGTTGTGGCATGCGGGCTTAGTAGTCGTGGCTTGCGGCCTGTAGAGCACAGGCTCAGTAGTTGTGGCGCTCGGGCTTAATTACTCCACGGCATGTGGGATCTTCCCGGACCAGGGCTCAAACCCATGTCCCCTGCATTGGCAGGTGTTTTTTTTTTTTTTTTTTTTTTTTTTTTGATTTTTATTTTTTTTTAATTTTTTTATTTTTTTTTTAACATCTTTATTGGCGTATAATTGCTTTACAATGGTATGTTAGTTTCTGCTGTATAATAAAGTGAATCAGCTATATGTATACATATATGCAGGTGGATTCTTAACCGTTGCGCCACCAGGGAAGTCCAAAGAATAGATACTTTTTGTTGTGTCCCGTATCCCTACCAGTACTGAATACAGAGACTAGTCTCCATTTGGGAGCACTGGGCAGTTCCCATCCTTGCTGGTGTGGTTATGTAGTCTTTCTGCCCAAGTAGGGAGGTAGCTATATAGTCTCTATTGAAGGGTGGGGAGAAGGGATGGTTTGCGAGAATCTGCTTTTATAGTGTTGGAAAAAAGTAAAATGGCAAGCACATTAACTGAGGAATTTGTAAGATACAAACAGAACTTAACATGAGAACTTCATGCTTTGCCATTGAATCAAATTAAGGTTCTTAAACAAACTGGGTGCCAAGAAATTGCTCTAAAAAGACGTTACAGGGAAGCCTCCAGCAGAACATTAGTAACAGGATTGAACCAGGTTACAGGAGTGTGTTTTATAATCTTGGTGATTTCAATAAGGCACAACAGGGTGCGAACCGTATTAATTCTCACTTCATTTAGTATTTGCCTCAGTGCTGTCAAGACAGTTGGGTCTCATGCAGTTGACTTGGTTAAAAGGAAAATGTTAGAATCCTTTCTTACAGGAACTGACTCTGCTTAGCAATCTTTAGAGTTTGTGGCTTTTGGGGTATTTATTTAACAAACAAACATTTATTTTTTAAACTCAGTATCAAAAATAAGCCACTTCTCTATGCTCAGAGAGCTCTTAGCTTAAAAAAGGGGACAGGTAGGAAGATAAAGGCAAGAGCACATGTTAAATTCAATACAAGACATGACAGTGATTGACAAGGACAGGGTGGGTAATCAGCTCTGTTTGTGGGTGAACCAGGGAAATCCTCTCAGAGGATTCTGAAGTCTGGAGCATGTATCTACTTGTAGAGTATTGAGAGACTTCATGGAGTCTTGGACTCCTCAGGTATAGCACGTTTCATTCCACAAATGTGCCCTGTCTGCAGAAATTTTAAGTAAGATTTTTAACATTGTTAAGGGTTAGAGCTTGCAGTGATTGCTACTGTTTATTGAGTGCCTATCATGTGCCAGGTACTTTGTCAGGTTCTTTATTTCAGTAGCTGTAATTTCTTGCAACAGTTAGCTAATAGATTGGTCTACTTAAAAAAAAAAAAAGATTATTTTCATTTTGTCAGTGAGGAAACTTAAGGGTGAGGCCCAAAAATGAAGAAGATGTGGCACACATATATAATGGAATATTACTCAGCCATAAAAAGAAACAAAATTGAGTTATTTGTAGTGAGGTGGATGGACCTAGAGTCTGTCATACAGAGTGAAGTAAGTCAGAAAGAGAAAAACAAATACCGTATGCTAACACACATATATATGGAATCTAAAAAATGGTACTGATGAACCTAGTTGCAGGGCAGGAATAAAGACATAGACATAGAGAATGGACTTGAGGACACAGGGTGGGAAGGGAAAGCTGGGGCATCAACATATGTACACTACCAAATGTAAAATTAGGTAGCTAGTGGGAAGCAGCAGCATAGTGCAGGGAGATCAGCTTGGTGCTTTACGATGATCTAGAGGGGTGGGATCGGGAGGATGGGAGGGAGGCTCAAGAGGGAGGGGATATGGGGACATATGTATGCATATGGCTGATTCACTTTGGTGTGCAACAGAAACTAACACAGTATTGTGAAGCAATTATACCCCAATAAAGATCTATTAAGAAAAAAAAGATTAGAATTAAATCAGACTTCTTTTCAGAAACCATGCAAGAAATAAAAGAGTGGATTGAAATATTTAACGTTTTGAAACAAAAAACCACTCGCCTAGAATTTTGTATCAAGCGAAATTATCTTCTAAAAATAAAGGAGGAATAAAGACTTTCTTAGAAGAAAAAAAGTGAAGCCACTTACTCTAAAGGTTACTCAGTGCTGAAGCCAGGATTCAAACTGAGGCCGAACTAACTCCAAATCTTGTGCTTTATTTCCCACCCTCTGTTATGGGAAGAAAATAGCAGTAAGCCAATTGCAGGTTGAGTTTGCTGGGATTTGTGGAGAGGACATGAAGAAGTCAGAATTGTGTTTATTAGTGGAGACTGTCTTTCTGGGACCTGTGAGGAATGCTACAGGTAGGATATCCATTTGCACTTAAAATGGTAACCAAGTTGACAAGGCAAAGCGAATTAGTACTTACCCCTAGACTGTAAGTGACCTCTCTTTGAAGGATCGGGACAAAGAAGGCAAGGCCAGTGTTCTCCTTTACCATTGTTTGCTGCCTTCCTTTGCGTATCACAGAGGTCTAGGCATTCTGTGAGGCTGACTTTATTAGGGGGGAGGATTCCCTTGAGGAAGTGGTAGTCATTAGAATGTAGGTTGAGCTCTGTCAGCCTGCACCAGGGATTATAACACGGTGCATTCTAAAAGGAGCCCTTTTGTTTAGACTTTGGGATGATGATAACTGAATGCCTACAAGGGGCTAGTATTATTTCATTTAACCCTTACAAAATCCCTTGAAGGGATGTTACAGTCTCCCTTTTTTTTTTCTTTTTTAAAATACAGATTAAGAAACTGATGTGCAGTGAGTTGCAGAGTCAGGATGCAACGTCAGGTTTTTCTGGCTCAGATCTAGAGCTGGATGCAGTCACAGCACATCCAGACTGGTGTAAAAGGATGCCAGGGCTTATGGGAATTTTAAAGCTGGGACTAATGGGAAAGTTCTGGATGGTGGCAAGTAAGGAGCAGAAGGAATTTAATAAGTGGAATAGTTCGCATCTGGGGGAGGAATCGGTGGTGAAAACGATGGCACCTGAGCGTGGTTTGCCCCGTATCTCCTCTCATGGCAGTGTTGGAGCATGGTCATGGTAAATCTGAGGTTGCTGATTACACCTCAGTCTGGTCCATTTCACAGTTGTAAACTAAACCCCTAACACCAAGCAGCAATCTCAGGAAGAGAATGTGATCGGATTAGCACAAAACTTCTGTTGCTGTGAGAGCCAGAACTCAAAGTGAATGTGTCCTTCTTAGTTGGGAGAATCTCCATCATCTGTGAAGTGCCTGAAGAGAAAACACTTTTTGTTTTTTTTTAATCACACTTTGAATTGGATAACTCTAAGGAAATTGGTCGCTTCCTCTTTTGTAACCATCATTTAGGCCATGATTACTTGTTTAGGGCTATGTCTTCCTTGTATCCTAGAATTTCTCAATTTGGCCCTATTGACAAGTTTGGGGCTGGATAATTCTGGCCTTCAGGGAACAGTTTGTTGTGGGAGGAAGACCTGGGTGTTTGGGTGCTCAGACCTGAAAGACGTTTGTCACTCCTAACCTGCTCCTTTTTGGGGAAAGAGAAAATAGCCAAGGGGCTGGAAACTGGATTTGCGCCCAGGACCCTGGCGTGAGGACCAGAGGAAAGTTCTTGATGATCACTCTTCTACCTTGTCTTTCACTTTCGCTGCACTGGTGTCTTATGTTGGATTTATTTCCATTTCTGACCTCATCTGTTAACAAGCTCTGGATGTGAGAGCTTCAATCATTTTCTGTGTTTGCGGGCAAAACCAGGGAATATCAGAGAATTAACAGGTTTCAAATTGCTATTTGTGAACTTAAGGCTAAAAGTAACACAATTAAATAGGCAAGTATATATGGTCATTAAAATTCAAGTAGGCAAACAGTCAGATAATTGTATGCTACTTATTATCCTGACCTCTTTAAGCACAAGTCCTATAGTCCTTCTTTGGGAATAAATAATTAGGTGCATAAATTACTTTTATCTCTGAAACGTCATGTTGAGTTTAGCAATATTACAACCAACCCCCCAGGAAGCTTTCTGTTTGTCATAGTTTAATTTACTAAAGACTATTTTTAAAACATGAGAGAAAGGGTAAAATTCAAAGAGGAATTTGAACCCCAATCATTTTAAAACCACTTGAGTTTAAATATATTCAAGAGAAAAATCCATGTGTGAATTTTTTTTTTTTAATGGTGTGTGTGGGTGGAGGAGGGCTACAGTGCTTCAAAATATAAGCCTTAGATTTGAAGGGATGGAGGTGAGAAGTCAAGAGAGACTGGTCCTGAATCAAGGAGCTGTGACTATCTGGACAGCCCCCCTGTCAGACAGTCACAGGGGCAGGCACTCTGAGGAGACTCCTGGAGGACCCTCCTTTGAGGTTCCCTGGGCTAAACTCTTCCTCAGACAGAGCAGGTGTTCAGGGAAGGCCAGCTTTGTTGGTTCTGAGCTGTGAGCACATTCTCTCAGCTCAATAGGCCTCAGTTTCTTCATTGTAAAATGGGGATAATAGTGCTATCTGTCTGAATACGGCTTTGAAGACTGAATGAGTTAAATGATTTTAAGATAAGCTTACTTGTTTAGCATAACATGTATTTCAATTTTTTTTAGAAAGTCAGTTGTTAACGACCATGAAAGGGCTTTGGGAGGCAATCTACAAGCTTTAATTTTTTCTTCTCATGCGTTCAAACAAAATTTAAAAACTGGTTGAAATTAAACTCCAAAAATACTAGATATTTTATTTCCCAACAAGTTGTCTACAGAATTTCTTTTGATATGGCAATGGCTGAGAAAAGAATTCTTTCAAAGGTTTTGCAACTCAGATTCTGTCTGAGAGCACTTTTCTTGTTTACTTTCCATAGCCCCTTTGTTTATTGAAACCAGGGTATTCTTTGTTCCCCTGAATCTGTTTCAGTGTCCCTGCCATTCTGGGTGTCTCCATTCTGTGGTGTTGACCCCTGAGGGGGTTGGAATTTCCCAGCACAGAGTCTGCTGATATTGCGATGAAACATAAGAGTGTGGGGCTCCCATCAGCCGTGGCTGGCATTAGTCAGCAGGCACTTGTGTGCACAGTAGTACCAATTCCAGCTTGCCCAAGCTACTGTAGTTGCTTTTCTTTTACAAGCATCATCCTCTTTTTTTCTGTTCCTGTACCCAACCTAAAATTTCAGAAGCAAGGAGGGTGGTTGGTGGGGGTGGAGGGTTGGTGGGGAGTAAGAGGTAGCTAAACCTGACTGTCCCGGCTTGAAGTAAATGGCAGGAGTGACAGGCTTATAAAATTTGATCCTAGCTGTTGCCTTCTGCTTACCAGCCTCTCAGGTGGAATTTGGTGGGGACCCCTCTGAACAGCCTTTCTGAGTCCTCACCTTCAGGGTACTCTAGATACTAAACAAGTGTCTCCCATTCCCAATAGGGATACCTTTGATTCTTGCCCTGCACTGAGAGCCTTGGGCCTGGGATTGGCCACTTGGCTCCGAGCAGTCTGTAGCTCGGCATTTTTTCATTGAGCTGTTCTGAAGAGCAAGACTCTTAGCTGTTAAGAGTGAGGCTGGGGAGGCCTGCCGCAGGGGAGCATAGATTCCCTTGAGTATGAAGTATGGTAGTGGTGGTATGGAAATCAGCAGTCCTTTGTGGAGGGGAGCTTTTGTACAGAACACATAGATGAACTGTAAAGAAGCCCCATTTCCCTTCCCTGGATTCTCTTCATAAGGAAAATTATAGTTAGCTGTATAGTGTCATCTGAATATTTCTCTTGGTTTTCGTTCTTGAAGGACTGCCACCAACTCCAGTCCAGCTGCTCTATCCAGTGTCCCGATTCAGCAATGTCAAATCCCTCCAGCACCTTTGCCGATTCCGAATCCGACAGCTCGTCCGGATAGATCACATCCCGGATCTCCCACTGCCTAAGTACAATGGGGTCTTTAGAGGTGGGGCAGGAATGGAGGGTTAGTTGCAGTGTTCGTGAGGCCTGCAAGCTGAGTGTACAGGCAGAGCCTGGCAACTCACAGGCGTTGTCCTTTCACTTCTCCTATGTCTTAGCACCTAACTTAGAAATGTCACATTACAGCCAGGAAGGAGGCAGGTGTGTGTGTGTGTTGGCTTCCCTTCTGCAGACTCTGTGAAGGGTAGAGTGGAGGTGGTAAGAGGGAGGGAGACAGAACTATAATAAGGGAGAAAGTGGGAATTTTGTCAGGGCAACAAAGAGTCTTTGGTGTTGTCTCAACCATACAGGGATTGAAAAGAAGGGAGGGTTGAATCAAGGTGGTATTTCTTTTATAAGCTATGTATAACATTTGTGTGTATCCCTCTTGTGTTATTCGTAGGCCTCTGATCTCTTATATCCGAAAGTTCTACTACTATGATCCTCAGGAAGAGGTATACCTGTCTCTAAAGGAAGCGCAGCTCATTTCCAAACAGAAGCAAGAGGTGTTGGAACCCTCCACGTAGCGAGGGGCCCCCTGCTGGTCACCACCAAGGGTATGCCTCCACTCTGCCTCACTGTCCAACCTAGTCTCCGCCTGAGCGGTTATCATGCACTGGGCTTCGTCCCTCTTCCTCTCACCCCATGCGTATACCCTGATCCAGGCATCTGTCCAGAGAGTCGCCACATTTGATCATGGAGTCCCAGGGAGGCACATACCCCAATTGGGAGAAGAGCAGATAGACACAAGAGGCTTAAAGAGTATTTGCCAAGCAACAAGCGAGTTAATCACTGAATATGTATAAAGAAAACACACAAGTGCAGCTAAGTGTGCAGCCTTCTCTCCTACTTTGGCTGATCGCCCTGATATCGCACAAATGACATATAAAGCAGGAAAGCAAAGGGGAAGAAAACTTCATCAAAGGGAATGCAAAATGCCCTTAATTGTAATAGGCATGCACTTCACTGAGAGTTCCACTCTGTCCCACGGCTTGGAATATGGGGATGAGGAAAAAACAGCTTGCTCTTCTATTTAGAATTCCATCTAGGCCACTGAAAAGTAAATTGTTGAAAAGAATAAATGAATTAACTAAGGAATTCATTTATCTAAGAGGCTCTTCTCCCATTGCTACACTGAGTATTCATTTATTTTCCCATAAAATATCTTGGAATACTGGTTTGCACACATGAATTTTAATTAGTCTTCTTGGGAATTCCCTGGCGGTCCAGTGGTTAGGACTCCACGCTTTCAGTGCCAAGGGCGTGGGTTCTATCTCTGGTCAGGGAACTAAGATCCCACATGCCTCAGGGCTCGGCCAAAAAAAAGAGTCTTCTTAAATTGCACTAATGTGAACATTGAAAGGTAGAGGGGAGTAGGGAACAAAATTGCTAGAGAATGGTGATTTTGGTAGTGTGGGTTATGTGCAAGATCTCACATTCTAGTGATCTACTGCTGGGATGCGGAGACCACCCCCAACCCCTTTTACTGGGAGTGTCCTTTTTTTAAAAAAAATAATAATAATTAATTAATTTGGCTGTGTTAGGTCTTAGTTGTGGCAAGCGAGATCTTTCGTTGCGGCACTCGGGCTTCTCTCTAGTTGTGGTGCATGGGCTTCTAATTGCAGCATGCCGGCTCTCTAGCTGTAGTGCACAGGCTTAGTTTCCCCGCAGCATGTGGGATCTTAGTTCCCCGACCAGGGATTGAACCCGTGTCCCCTGCATTGGAAGGTAAATTCTTAACCACTGGACCACCAGGGAAGTCCCGAATGTACTTTTTTTTTTTTTTTTTTTTTTTTTTTTTTTGCGGTACGTGGGCCTCTCACTGTTGTGGCCTCTCCCGTTGTGGAGCACAGGCTCTGGACGCACAGGCTCAGCGGCCATGGCTCACAGGCCCAGCCGTTCCGCAGCATGTGGGATCTTCCCAGACCGGGGCACGAACCCGTGTCCCCTGCATCGGCAGGCGGACTCTCAACCACTGCGCCACCAGGGAAGCCCTGTCCTTTTTTTAAAAAAAAAAAATTTTATTTATTTTTGGCTGCGTTGGGTCTTTGCTGCTGTGTGCGGGCTTTCTCTAGTTGCGGCGAGCGGGGGCTGCTCTTCTTTGCGGTGCGCGGCCTTCTCATTGTTGTGGTTTCTCTTGTTGCGGAGCACGGGCTCTAGGCACGTGGGCTTTATTAGCTGCAGCATGCAGGCTCAGTAGTTGTGGCTCATGGACTCTAGAGCACAGGCTCAGTAGTTGTGGTACATGGGCTTAGTTGCTCCGCGTCACGTGGGATCTTCCCAGACCAGCGCTTGAACCCATGTCCCCTGCATTGGCAGGCAGATTCTTAACCACTGTGCCACCAGGGAAACCCCTGAGTGTCCTTTTTAAGCACTGAATTCTTCTGCTTCTCTTCTAACCTCCTCTGTTCCCATTCCCATCCCCCATACAAAACAAACTAAGGGGAATAACCCACAGGAGTGACAGCCTTAGAGTGAAAAGTGGACTTTAATTCTCCCCACCCTCTCAGTTCTCTTCTTAATGGGAGAAAATGACAACTGGTGTTTTTGTCCTATGGGTTTTTTTGTGGCTCAGCTGAACCCAGCTGTGTGTCTCCTCTTGGCTCTGGTGGTCCCTGATCCTGTGCTACTGCGGGGGAGAGCATGTGAGCCAGGTTTAGCAAGGAGAGAAGGAATGAAGAAGATCAAGAAATGGTATCTCCAGGCGGCTGCGGGAGTTTTAACTTAAAGGATCCTGGGCTGGATGTACAGTTTCTTTGTCATGTCTTCAGTTACAGGCATACCTTGGAGATACCTTGGGTTCATTTCCAGACCACTGCAAGAGAGCAAATATCGCAATAAAGCAAGTCACATGATTTTTTTGGTTTCCCAGAGCATATAAAAGTTTTATCTATACTATACTGTAGTCTGTTAAGTGTGCACTAGCATTATGTCTAAAAAAATCTACATAACTGAATTTTAAAATATTGCTAAAAAATGCTAACCATCATCTGATGATGTGGGATTGCCACAAACCTTCAATTTGTAAAAACGCAGTATCTGTGAAGTGCAGTGAAGCAAAACAAGTTAAACGAGGTGTGACTGTATCCGCGAGCTGTATGCCCTTGGAAGTGTCTCCTAAAACATCTTAGTGCTCTAATGTCTAGGAGGGTTTCTCTGCTTGGTGGCTTTGCATTGATTAGGGTGGGGAACTAGGGGGGCCCACCTACGCAACTGCGCTGTCGAGGAGTAATTGGGACCCTTCAGTTAGAGCACCATTTCTGTGGGTGCTGTGCCTTAGGAGGGGCCCCCACGAGCACAGGCACATTCAGAGAAAGATTCAGGATGGTGGGGGGGCTCCACACTTCATCGTGTGGGGAATAAATGATTATCATGGACCAGAGAAGTTTTAGGGTACGAGGGGCTTGGTGACCAAAAGAAGTATTTGATGGATTTTCCTAAGGAAGAGTGATTAAACTTATTCTGTGTGGTTCCAGGGGGCAGGAGAAGGACCACAGTACAAGTTTTAAACAGATTTCATTCCGACTTTAGAAGAAGCTTTTTAACAGGTGCAAATATGGAATGGTTTTCCACAGGAGTTAGTGAGTTCCCCATCACTTGTTTAGTCATTCAGCAGACATCTATAAAGTAGCCAGTGTGAATTGGGAAGAGGGTGCTGAGCAAGATAGTCAAAGGCCCTGTTCTCACAGAGCTGCAGTTCTTGTAGGGAGAGACAGCCACATGTAAGTAAGTGAATAGGTTAATTTCAGTTGACTGTACATGTTATGAAGAAAATAAAACTGGGTGAAGTTTAGTGGTTAATGGTAGCATACAACTCAAGTTTGAATGATCAGGGAAGGCTCCTGTGAGGACGTGACATTTCAGCTGAGATTTGAATATCAAAGAGTTAACCATGAGAGGATCTTGGAAGCAGGCATTCTAGGCAGGGGATCCTATAAGTACAAAGGCCCTGATATGATCAGGTATAGGCTGGGGCTAACCATTTGCCACGAGTGTGGGGGGCAGTCACGTATTGGCAAAGGATTACACTGAACTCCCGGGGCCTCTTTTTGTTGTGACACTGGGATTGTTGCTTGTAGCAAAGAATAAGCATCATGCTGTACTTGCTCCTAGGACCCTTTGAAAAAGGGAAGTAACACTTCCCAAGGGAAAGGACTTTCAGGTGTGAAATTCGGCTGTTATGATTTCTTGTTGGTCAGGCTGGTTTTAATTTCAGAGTTCCAAGTGGGCCACTTGGTCTGTGTGTGCTCTTACCTGGAGAATTTTTTGCCAGGGTACTTGGAGTTAGGGCACAGGGTAACAGCTGGAACAGTGCCCTTCTTAAATCAGAAGGTAGAAGCTGCACTGGCCTTTGTGATTATATGTCAGCCCTCTTCAACAGCCAGAAGCCACAGGGCCTACAGCTATTTCTAGCTTGGCTCACCAGGGGTTACTCCAGGCACTCAGTTCTTTATTCAGTGCCTAGAGCAGATGGGCCTTAGGGAAAGTGTGTGGAAAATGAAGGGGAATGGGAAAGAGAGAAGGGAGGCAGTGTGTAGGACATCTTTATTAGTCATTTTAGGACCTTTTTTCGGCGACCAGGTTGTAGGCTGCTCAGGTCCCTGTGACAAAGGCCACTGCTGCATCCCCAGCCGGCTGCAGTGTTTGTGGAAGCACTTGGCTCTCCAGGCCCCATCCTCCCTTTGAGCTGTGCTTCTCCACCTCCAGAGGCTGTTCTTTCACTCCATTTTGGTTCCACTCTATTGAGCCACTCTAATTATTCCCCTTTTTTACCTAGGCATTTGGTTGCCAAGCTCCAGTTTCGAAGAACCAAATGAAGCTACCATGAAAACGGGAGTGAAGGAAACAAGAGGAGTAGGAAGGGTTGGGATCCTCTGTGCAAAGACTTCGGTTCCCCTCGCCGCCCTGGGGCTTGGATGAAGCCCACGACCAGACTCTCTGAGTGGGGCTCCACCTTGTCACATCCAGCCCTGTGCTACTGGAGCTGGATGAACTCCTTGGAAAACTGGAAGAAGTCTCAACACTGTTCCTTTTTCAGAAGTTTTGTTCTGGATATTTGCATTTCTCAGTATGGAAAACTCACCCTAAAGGCAGCTGGGGTCTGTGTGCATTGGATTGGAAGTGGTGCCAAGGGTGAGCAGATCCAAAGGAGAGGAGGGGAGGAGAGGGGGTTGCCAGTGAGGGTCATTCAGGTGGCACCAAAGGCAGAATTCGAGTCTCCACCATTGACCTTGAGGAAGGGAAAAGAAGGAGTCAGAAGTGCAAATCAAGTCGGGAGTTTCTGAGGGCCGAGAATCTGCTTCTCTGTAGGTGTATGGGTAGCTTCAGCAGGAGCAGGGAAGAGAGGAGGGTGGTTAGTCTCGAATAGATGATGACTGGACAGAACTGGCACATAGCTCTGCCGGGGGAAGCAGTGACTCCTCGCATACTTTGCTTTTAAGGTTTAGGAACCTGATTTCAGAATCACCTCTCATAGCAGCTGTGTTCGTTTTGTTTTACTGAATTCCTAAGTTCTGTGACCTCAAGTTCGCCCTGTTCTTCCTCTGCCCTCAACCCATTCCCTCGAGATAACTGTACCTTTCACTCTGGTCATGGTAGCATCATTCCTATTGCTTCCGCCGGCTGTCGAGGCAATAGTTTTTCTCATCACCGGAACAGTTCAGAGCTCCAATCCCGGCTGCTGAAGTTAATGGAGCGTGCTTCCAGATTCTTAATGGCAAACCATACCCATGACTTAGTCAGTGTTCCTTACCTCCACATGTCTGTCAGCTAGTGAGAGGGAATGTGGAGGAAGGTGAGAAACGAAGCTATTGTGCTCTTCCTAGAGAAAGCTCCCTAGTGTCTCAGCCTTAATGGCCCATCTGAGATCAATGAGGAGGGAGGAGAGCATTACAGCTCATGTTCTTAGGTTTGTTGGAGCAGGAGGTAGCAAGGGCTTCTTTATTTTCCTGAGTTCTTTCTGGCGACCCAAACGTTTTCCTGAATTAGATCCTGTTTGCCCTCCTTCCACTGGGAAGTCTGTCAGATACTGATTTGAGAGTTGCCTGTTTTCCAGATGGAAGTGGAGGAAGAGGGAGAAAAACTCCAGTGCTTTTCTGAACTTGGCCATTGTCAAATCATATAACATTGTGAGTTTGCTTTTCTGTAGAGTTACTCTGAGGAGAGGTTTGCTATTAAGATGTGAAAATTGAGCTGTTCGATCTTTATTACTCTTTTGCAGTAAGTATTTCAACAGACTTCCTCTTTTGGTTCCCCTGTGCTTATATCTGCCTCATCGCATGAGATAAATAATATTGTCAGGTTTGTGGTTTCCTGATCATTTGGGGTGAGGCCCCAGTGTCTTGTAATTTATAGGACTGCCTCATCTGGGAGCACTGGCCTTCTGCCTTACGTCCTGCATGGAATGACCATTCTTCCTCCTTATAGCTGAATAGGGAGGAAACTTGCATTGTTACCTGGCTGTGAAGAGGTGGCCCACAAAATGAGCTTTGTAGCATAAACACGGCCCACCCACCTTTGATTTGTCGTGTAGTACCTCTTCTCTCCCTGGCTGCTGTGGTAGTATCACCAGCCAGTTAAGGTTGTGATCCCGGGAATTGGCTTAACCTACGGGTCTTGCCTCTTGAAGGTACAAATTAACTTGCCATCTTGCAGACAGTGCCACCCAGCTGTAAAGCCTGCTGTCTGGAATCCACTGAGATCCTCGAGTGGCTGTTGTGCGGCTACGTGGGGTCTCTCTTTTTTTTTTTTTTTTAAACTACTTTTTAGTGTTCATTTGCCTGATTCTGGGCTAGCTACTGTGGAAAACACAGGAGGCAGGAGACATATTCTCTGGCCTAAGGGAGCTTTTAGGTGGCTGCCACACGTGAAGCATTTGGAGAACGACTCAGCATGGCAGAGAGAATCAAGGGCTGTCTTTAAAGAAATTCAGAGTGGGTAAGATCAGTGTAGATCAGATGGTCTAGGAGAGCTCTGGTGCTGTGAGACTTTGGTTTTTAGGTGAGGGCAGGGCAGTGAGATGAGAAACACAAGAACAGGAGCACAGAAGCAGAAATCTGCAGGGTGTGTACGGAACAGTGCACAGTCCCAAGGTAGAGCAGTGGCATCAAAGAATCCTTTTTCTGTGCTGTGGTCTAGACCGAAACTTCCTAGTCATCAGGCAGGTCTGAATGCTGAGGGGTTATGATGGCGAGGTGGAGCCCAAAGCCAGAAGTCAGCCAGGTTCTTGCCTGTGGTCAAGGACCTCACTGCTCTCAGCACAGCCTGGGTGAGGAAGGCAGAGCCCCTGGACCCCTTGTGGTACCAGGGGTTTCCAGTGGAGAATCCATACTCTCAGGTACAAAACCAAACCAGCTGAGGAGGCGTGACCCACCCTCACCACCATCCTTTCTGCTCCCGGGAAGGGTAGTGTTTACTGTGTCCGTGATCTGTCTGTGCATTAGTCACGGCCCAGGCCGTAGCCTGGTTCTTCCTTAGTAGAGTGGGCTATAAGACAGAGTTGTGCAGGAGGAAACAGGCTTCATCAGGAGGTGAGGAGGAAGGGCACCAGCCTGGTCAGAGTAAACAGGGAGGGACAGGGGCAGCTGGCCTTCATCAGCAGCTCCCCTTCACCTCTCCTGCCTGCGGCCCCTGCCCCCCTGCCGATTCTGTGTAGTGCTAATTGAAATGCAGTCTGCAGAGGGAACTCTGCTTTTTGGTCATAGTATTTTCAAGTCACAAACTGGAAAAGGTTCTCACTTCTAGGGACCCGTCATTGGTTTCTAAGTTGTAGATGGGTGATGTCAATACCCTCAGGCCCTGCCTGTGTAACCCTCGCTTGTTTATGACTGGTCTACTGTAACCTTCCTCAGGACAGGCGTGAACCACTGTGAGTTAGTGACAGCTACTGCTACAACTTGCTATTACTTGAAATTCGTGTGCTGCGGTTGCAGGGCGCAAGGCAGTGGGGGCTCTGCTGCGGGGACTAGATAAATGGGTGACAAACTAGGAGTTTGGGACAGTTGGCGATGACCTTGGCCTGGTTGCCTGCCTGTGCCTGGGTGCAGTGAGTGTGACACCCTGGAAGGCCAGCCCTGGGCGGCAGCACCCAGGTTCCTGAGGGGGGGAGGTGTGGTGGGGAGCTTGCTGCCATGGTTTCTCCTCCTCCTTTCCTACCTGTCACCGGAGCTGATTACACAGTCCCCTTATTAAGGCTGGGAGAGATGTGGAGATAGCGGCAACCCCCGCTACAGTGCACATCCAGGAAGCGCTGGCAAGTGACAGGGTGGTTAGTGTTCTCAGATCTGGGGTGAGAGACTGGAGTAAAGCCGGATGCCCTGGGTGCCAGCCTTTTCAGCCCTCACCCCGGGCCCTGGAAGACTGGAAGAGCACAGCCTGCTTGAAGCCCTTGGCCCTGGCAGGAAATGGGGTTAGGAGAAACTTGTCCTCTAGGTTAGATTCCCCCCTGACCTCCTGCCTCTCCCTTGGCTTTGAGCCCTGAAGTTGGAGGCCTAGGCATTGGCATATATAGCTCTGTGGCTGCTGGAAGGAGGTCTGAAAGTCATTGTGTGTGTGTGTGTGTGTGTGTGTGTGTGTGTTTTCATTTGCAGAAGTTTTGCCACCAGTGGGGGTGTTGAGAGCATCTCCACTGGGGGGAGACCTGCCATATGTTGTCCACTTTTAAGAGAATGACGTGCCCCCTGTCCCTAAGGGAGGAGCTTTTGAGTTAGACATTTTCCCTATGGGAATCCTCTTGGTTTGGTTCATGGGAAAGGGGGAAATGGATAAATGATTTTTATCTCTAATTGTCGACACAGCTGTTCTTACACTGAATTTGTGCTATTGCATACATGTAGCCATCTTTCTTTTCACTGCAGCAGTGTTTATCAGTAGTTCAAAATGATTTATTTGCTCCTGGGGAGTAAAACCTTTTTTATTAAAAAAGAAAAAAAAAAAAAAAGAAAGAAAGAAAATCGTGACCCCCTCCCCCCATGATAGCTATAGGATTATTGGGCCACAAAGCTCAAGAAAGCAAAGTCAAGTCTGCCAGTCCCTGTGATCTATCCTCTTTTGACATTGGAGTCTTCATGCTCAGCACAAAAACGACATGAGGCCTTGAAAAGATAGCGAAGCCTTGGGAGGTGTGAGATGGGGGTTGGAGCATAGAGACAGAGGCACTGGGGACTCAGATGCTGCAGATATAAAAATAGAGTAAGGAATTGTATTTAAATCATTGATTTCTCTAATCTGCCAGGGAAAGACCTTTCTTTACATACAGATTCCATATTGTCTTTGTCCTTTTCATGCTTCTTGACCTTCCTGGTAGGTGCCCCCAGTTTCTTCCTGTTTCCCATCCTGTCCTCTCTGCCCCTTCCCTCATTCCTTTCCACTTGCATCCACCTCCCAGGAAGCCAGTCTTGCATGCTGAGTCTGTGACATGCCTTCACGCCCATTTCATCTCCTTAGAGGGTACCTGGAATTGCTCCCTCCCCCTCCCACTCCCTCTTCCAAAATGCTGAGAGGGGCAGGCAAAAGGCAGCCAGTCATGGCAGCGGAAGACCTGAATGTCTGCTCGCAGCTGGACTGCGATCTAGTTGCTCCTGGAGATGGAGTGTAAGGTGAACTTAGGACACTCTTGGTCAGAACCCAGGAGATCAAAAACCCGCACAGCCCCGCTCCGAGCTTCGTCCTAAGCCCCCTACCCAGCTCAGGTGGAGCAGGAAGGCTGGTCTGACTACTCCATCTCTGGTGCTCGCTTGAACAGGGACCTGCCCCTCACTGTTAGGCCCAGAACCTTTTCCAAGAAGCATAATCCAGGCACCGCTCCGTGGGCAGGCTGCTTGTTGGAAGGCCCAAACTGGTGCTGCCCGTGCCACAGCCACTGCTGTACAGTTTTTGGTGGTTTTTAAGAAACTCAGTGAAGAGGGGTGTCATTCTGGGCTCGGGGTGGTTGCCAGTTCTTCGCCGGAAGGGGGACCACATCGCCCCTGCAACCACTTCCGTCCTCTTCAGCCGCGCCACCCTCCTCCCAGCCAAAGCGTGGCCTGGCTTTTGTCTTCCCATTTAGTTTTTCTCCTTTCCTCTACCTTTTTGTGCTTAATTTATTAAAATAGTTGCTGTATAATTTATTTTCATAAACTATAAAAAATTACTAAATGGTTAAAATAGACTTGCAGGCCAATCTTAAATGGGGTGGGAGGGTCTGAGGGTGGGTTGGGGAAAGGGAAAGATGTTTTGATATAAACAAAACAAATGCACTTTGGGTGTGTTTTGGTATTTTTCTGGGGATAGATGGGAGGGTGTTGGGATGTCCCTGTAGATTAGTTCCAGAATGGGGTGTCTGTATATACTGTATTCATAGGCATGTTTGACTCTTGTAAAGGGACATTAGTAGCTGCTGCAGGTCCTGTTTGGAAACCCCATGTATAATTCCCGGTTTTTTGTAAGTGTCAGTGCGGGAGACATTTGACTCTTGTGTTTGTATCTCCTTTTTATGATTGCTGTACTGACCAACGTCTTTTTGCGGAAGGGGTGAAAAGAGATTTGAAATAAAAATGTTTAGAAATTCTTTCATGTTATTTGGGTTATTGTTTTTCATTCCGTCTCTCATCTCGTATGACTCCTCGCACCATCACCACCCACTTAGGGTCAGATGACCCACCCCTGGCAACTGGAGAATCCCTGTGATGTCAGCTAAGCAGAGCATATCCAGAACTGGTCTTGTCAGAATTAGAGATGTTGAAAAATTCCTGAGGCTGGTGGCCATTGCTCAGAGCTGCTTTCTCCTTCCCCAGGAAATGCAGGAGGATTCCAGAGAGCTTTCTGGAGCCTTTTTGCTCTGCTTTGGGAGAGTTCCTATTTTACCATAGTAGTCATTCCTAGTATATACCTAGGCTGGCAGTCAAGGTTTTTCATAAGTTTGACCTGTGTCCCTCCTGCCTTTCTAGCCCATTCCCTCCTGAGCTGTCCTCTTTGGAGAGGAAAGGACCAGAAATGTTTCTCTGATTGTGTGTACTTGGAGCTGCTCGAATCTTCCCTCTTCACTTTCCCACCCAGTCCCTCTCCACGTTCCCCACTTAGAGGGCCAAAGTACCACCTGGACACATTTTGGAGAATTTTCTGCATCCTCAGAGTAGAAAGCATGCTGAGTGAGATGAAACCCTAGTTCTCAGCAGTTGCATTTTCTTAGGACTGATTAGAAGTGCCCCAGGAGGGAGTCTCGGGATCCCCACTTGCCCTATTCAGCTCATTCCCAAGTCACAGGTCCACATGAGGATGAAACAGTGTCTTATCAATTCTGATAGCCATTCGTAAAGAATCTTTGCGGACACCAACAGTCAAGAGTGAGTGTTAGTAGTAGGCATTTCTTGAAAGTAGAGACATAGGTTTTCATCATTTCAAATCAGCATCATTCATATTAGTGATGATGTGTTAGGTTTGTTAGGAAAGAGGTACTAGTCCCCTCTGGCTGGCATGATAAAGCACACAGAAGTAAAGGCATTCTTTTGGAAACAGGGAGCCCAAAATAAGTAAAAAGGTCCCCTCCCACACTCTTCACCCCCAAAACCTGAAACTACCTCCTTCCTCTCCTATGTCTACTCTCAGCTGCCACTTTTCATTCCATCTCACCTCTCAGTGGTGTCTTATCATGCATGTATCTAACTTGAATTCAATTATAAGCACGTGGCATCATAACTGTGCAGGAGATTCCCTCCTCCATTTCATCTGTGTCTCCCGATTGAGGGTGAGATGGGAAAAGTGAATTTTCTGTCTTGGTTCCCTTCCAGTCTCTTAGAGTGCAAGCATCTTTTTTTTTTTTTTTTTTTTTTGTGGTACGCGGGCCTCTCACTGCTGTGGCCTCTCCCATTGCAGAGCACAGGCTCCGGACGCGCAGGCTCAGCAGCCATAGCTCACGGGCCCAGCTGCTCTGCGGCACGTGGGATCTTCCCGGACCGGAGCACGAACCCGCGTCCCCTGCATCGGCAGGCGGACTCTCAACCACTGCGCCACCAGGGAATTCCACAAGCATCTTTTGCATAAGGATTCTAGCACCTGTTTGTGCCGTGTGGATTCTGAAAACCAACCATGTTCCTCTGGTGCTCAGCCAAAGGCATGAGAGTTGACCCCAGTTCTGAAGAAGCACTAACTGGGTTATCGTTGATGTCTAATGGAGCCCCTTCCCAAGAGGTTCTCAAGAGGAATTTTGACTGCAATTTTATCCTGTGCACGGATCCCCATGTAAGCTGCGACTCATCACGCATCCCTCCTCCATTGCCATGCCCTAGTTTAGGCACTCCCCTTGTTCACCTGGACAATTTCAGCAACTTCCCAACTGGCCATCCTGCTTCCTCTTTCCCCTCTCCAGTCCTTCTAATAGTCCTTCCAAAATAAAGATGTGCTCAAGTCACTTCCTTAGTTTAAAATCATTGATGACTTTTAACCTAGAGAAGAAAACCTTAACTCCTCAACTTGATGTTCAAGGCCATTTCTCCTTCCCCTGCCACACAGGATGCACGCTGGTCACAAAGCCTGACTCGAAGTCCCCAGATGATGGCATCCCTTCTCCCGCCACTCCACCTTCCCTCATACTGTCCCATCTGCCTGGAGGACCCTAACTTCCTACCTTCTTCACCTGCAGAACTGCTCATCCTTCAAGATTTTCCTCCAGGGTCACCTCTGGAATTTTCACCAGCCACTCTCAGCCAGACAGATGCTCCTTCCCCTGTTAAAATAGCTGTTCACGTGTCTGCCGGTTACTCGACTGTAACCTCTGGTCTGTGAGGGACAGAAACTGTGTCCTATTCAGCTCTCTTCCTGCCCCCAGGGCTGGCACAGTTGAGTGGATGTGCCAAGGTGGTGGTGGTGGAGGAAAGATGAGGTCAGCCCCCACCCCGGGAGTGCTGCCTTGTTTTCCTAGTCAGCCCGACTCGAACCTGGATCTTCACCTTCTGCACAGGACAACTCGGTTGGAGGTATGGGTGGGTTTTTTTAGCCACTAAATGTCAGGATTCTTCAGAATCTTCTTAAGGGATTGGACTTTTCGTGGCTGGAATAAGAGCATGAACTAAGTGACATAGCTGTAACTCAAGATATTCCCGAGGGGGCACGTGGACCGCTTCCTTCTGGTGCCAGTGGCGTCAGAGAGAATGACAGAGAAGATGCTGCCCCTTTAGTTGGAAGACGCCACCGAGGTAGAGTCAGCAGGCTTTGTCCAGTGACCAGAGGTTGCACTGAACTACCCACTGCCCCCCTGCTGAATTCACACCTAACAGAAACCCTGCATTTCAAGAGCTCAGCTCAGGTGCCCTTCTTCACATGGCCTTCTCATCTCATCCCTGGCTTTCCCCCTTCCCCCTTCTGAGAAACATGGCTTTGTTTCTGGGCCTTTTTTCTGCAAATCATGAGGGGTGATGGGATAGGCAGGAGAATAGGAGAGGCTAGCTAGGTTTATCCTGGGAGAGAAAAATAAGTGTGAGAAGGTAACAGCTGAGCCTGGGGGGAGTTTGGAAGATTTGGAATGGGACGGGAGAGTCTGGCAACAGCTATCTTAGGTAAGAGATTTGGCAGAGTTAAAGAAGATTTCAAGAAGTTTCATTGCGGGTCTTCCCTGGCGGTCCAGTGGTTAAGACTCCATGCTTCCAATGCAGGAGGCCCGGGTTTGATCCCTGGTCGGGGAATGAAGATTCCGCATGCCCCACAGCGCGGCCAAAAAACAAAGAAGAAAGGTTTCAGTGTGCATTGGGTGTCATCTACTGGTGCCCCTTCCCCACAGCTGCCACCTTTTCCAATGCCCTGATACTGTGAAGATAACAGCTATAGAGATAGTTATCCTTTTCTTCTGGATATGGGGCTTTGAGTGGGACACCATATGTGGACTGACTATAGGCCCAGCTTTAGACATGTGAAACTCTTGTTGCACTTGGCGAGTGGGTTCTGTGTCTTGTTTGTTTTCGGCTTGTCTTCCACCCCCTCAACCTAGTGGTGTGCCAGCACACGGAGAAATACCCCCCATGAATGTTTGCTGAAAACCATGCAGGAGGTCAAAGACAGCCAGGCCAGAAGAGGAACTGGCAGTGGAGAAAGGTCCTCTGGGCTGGAATCACCTTTGGGCCTGAATGGGGGCAGCCATACTGGAATAGAAATTCACAGGGGAAGCGAGGCTGGCAAGGGGAGAACCCAGAATGCCTTGTGGAGCCTGGAGGTGAGGCAGCAGGGTAGGGTGCAGTGGCTCTCAGTCAGGGTGAGGTTTTTTGTGAGCCTGAATCACCTGGGTAGCCTTTTCAAACCTCACACTCGCCCCAAGACTAAGACACCCTCCTAGACCCTCAAGGAGTGGGGGAGGGGAGAGGGGGTGGTAAGGATGGTGGACAAAACTCAGATGCATCTGATGGGTCCTTCCCGTCCTCCCCACGCCTACACCCACTTGATAACACTCCCAAGCGAGGACACTGGGTTTGACAGCAATCTATTTATGCTTTCGCTGTCTCCTCTTGAAAAAACGGAGTTTTTTTAAACTTACCTCATGTGTGAGCAGGTGAGATAATGCATGTAAGATGGCCTGGAACCTCTTCAGCACTCAATAAACAGCCACGGGCACTAATTATTATCATCATTATTAACACATTTTGAGGAGGACTGAGAGCTTTTTCCCTTCCCAAAGGCGGAAGGAAGAAAGAAAAGACTTCAGGGGCCCCATCACGGGAGGCGCAGTGAGGGATGGGCTGGAGGGAAGAGGGAGGAGAAGGGGAGGTTGCGGGCGGGTAGGGCTCTGGGGCCGGTGGTGGAAGCAGGTGGGGCTGGCTGAGTTGGGCTTTTCCTGCCACCTAGTGGCTCCTCTGGGCTAGGCCACCAGCCAGCTGTCCCCTCGGCTCTGGGCGGCGGTGGGGCGAGGCCGGGCTACAATATTCCTGAACACAGTATCTGCAGTCCTCTTCTGCTGCCCCCATTTAATGCCCTGTCCCCTTGGGGACCCTGGCCCATGACACATCCTCCGCATGGCCCTGGCATGTGGGACGAGCCCCCTTTCTCCTGGTGGAGGAGGGGGAAGCCTTTGTTCTCTTGGCTCCCAGGCAGAGTGGGGAACTGAGGCAGATGCACTGGGTGGTGGTGGTGGGGCACCTTCCTGTCCCACCCCCACCTCTGCTGGCTTGATGGCTGCTAATGGTACACTTGCCCCCGGGGGATGCCGGGGTCTCCTGGCACTGGGGGCCCAGACCTGGAGCAGTGTCTGCCTTGGGTTTTTATTTAATTCTATAAATATATACTACTTTGTGCAAGCCCTTGGTGAGGTTCTCCTGAGCCTTCCCATCCCACTTTCTCTGGAGGATTTTGCCTTTTGTCTCCAGGATGAGAGGAAGGGAACACAGAGCCCTGCAGCCCCAGGCCTGCTGGTGAAGGGCCCAACGGGGACTTCAGAGTCAACTTGATGTCTGGGTCTCTCATCATCTCCCGCCCCTTGTGGAATGATGTCCTAGTTGCATCATGTCTGCCTCCTGCTTCGAAGGCAGCTGTGACTCTTTGGGGAGGGGTCTGACCCAGGGTGAGGGGCTTCAGGAGGTGGCCAGGAGCCATAGGAAGAAATCACATGTTGGGCTGGGACACCAGGGTCCGGCATCCACAGGCCCCTTGCATCTGCCCTGCTGCCCCTGCCCTCCCCACCCCCAATGCCCACTTTCCCCTCTCAGGGCTTTGCAGCCTCAGCTGCACCAGGCCAGGATTGCATCATTCTTGGCTTTGTTTGCAGAGCAGCAGGTGGAGGAGTGAGGCCCGCTGCCCACCGCCCCGCTTCCCTCTCAATTCCTTTTACTCCCTCCTGGGTACTCCTCCGCCTTCCTCTCCTCTCAGGCCCACGGCACCGGCACCTGGGGAGCTGTCTTCCTTACCTGGTGGCTCTCAGCTCCCTTTCCATTCCTCCGGCTCCCCAGGGAGGCCCGGAGGCTACACAGGCAAAGAGAAGGAGGCTGGGTGGGGGTGGGGGGGCGGTATCAGCACTGGGCTGGAAACTGCCCTTCTTTCCTGTTCCCCCACCCAGCTAAAGGCCGTGCCACCCTCAAAAGGAACACCTGGCTGTAGCCAGGGTCTGGCCTCCCAGATTGGGCACAAGGTCGGAAATTTTCACCTGCTGAACTAAAGCTAATAATAATCAGTATAAGATGAATTCATTCAGCTCTTTGTAGAAGGTACTTAACTTTTTTTTTTTTAGAGATTTTTTTTGATGTGGACCTTTCTTTAAAAAAAAATTAATTTATTTTTGGCTGTGTTGGGTCTTCGTTTCTGTGCGAGGGCTCTCTCCAGTTGCAGCGAGCGGGGGCCACTCTTCATCATGGTGCGCGGGCCTCTCACTGTCGCGGCCTCTCCCATTGCGGAGCATAGGCTCCAGACGCGCAGGCTCAGTAGTTGTGGCTCACGGGCCTAGTTGCTCCGCGGCGTGTGGGATCTTCCCAGACTAGGGCTCGAACCCATGTCCCCTCCAGTGGCAGGCAGATTCTTAACCACTGCGCCACCAGGGAAGCCCACTTAACTTTTATTTATCATTTATGGGGACTTCATTGGACCAAGCATTTTATACTCGCATCTCATTTAATCTTTCATCAACCTTGTGAGGTGGTGCTATTATCATTCCTGGTTTACCAGTGAGGAAGCTAGAGCTCAGAGAGGTGAGAATACCTGCCCAAGACCATAAACAGCAGACCGCGGGCTTTGATCTCGGTCTGCCTCCCTCCACCGTTACTTGAAACTTCTCAACGAGATGGAAAGTACAATGCTGACCAGACTTGGACGTTTTCTTTACCCCCTAAAAGGGGACTTTTGCCCAAGACGCTCATCAAGAGATAAGACTTTCCTCTTTTTAATCTTATGAAGGAGATGAAATAAGACACCTGTCCAACAACCTGAGCTGGGCCCTGCCCCACCCCTACTGCTGCTCCTCTGAGATACTGCTGTTGTCGAAGGTTCTGACCCATGCACAGTAGATACAGGAATCAGAGTAGGAGCTTGTCGGAGATCCGGCCTGCCAGGGAAGAGGGAGGCCTGGGCTGGTTGCACATGTGGACCCTGCAGGCTGGGGCAGAGACGGTGGGCAGTACCATCACTTCCGTTCACTGGGATTCTCTGCTTGTGAAGCTTCCTGTAGTGCTCAGGGTGCTTTGATAAAAGAGCTTCAGGGTCTAGCAATCTAGCCACCATGACTTTGGCTAGTAGGAGTTTACTCTTCAGGGCCAGATCAGCATCTTTGGGGACAGACAGTTCTCAACCTTGCAAAGCCCAAGCCCAGACCTTAGGCCTGGCCAAGCAACAGCTGTTTCAGAGGCCAGCATGGGTGGCTGCTGCCGGGCCACCTCCTCCTCCTTGTGGCTGCTTCAGCCCTGAAAGAGAGCCAGAGGGAAACCAACTGGGAAGAATCGGGCCTGCCTTCCACAGCCCAAGGTCCAGCTCCACCACGGCCTGGGAGAGGCCAGGTCAGGGTTGGGGTCATGTGCTTGCTGGCTAGCGCTCTTCTCTGTCTCCTGTCTCTTTAGCCCAGGACAGACTCTGTCTGAAGGGACAAAGGGCCCCATTGACCCCATAGCCTTGTGACCTTACCCAAGTCTGTCCCTCCCTTCCCCTGGCAGCCAGCAGGGCACTCACTCTGGTAGCAGACAGGACTACGAGGCCGCTGAGAGGGCATGGCAGGGAAGCCAAGAGAGGCTGCAGCCAGCTGGGCGGGGAAGACTGGAAGTGCGTGGGTAGTGCCCCCCAGATCCCTGAGAGGAGGGGCGGCTGGGGATGAAGGGCCGCCGGGACTCCTGGCTGCAGTCCCAGGAGCAAAGCAGCAAATACTCTGCAGGGCCAAAGCATGGGAGGGCTGGGGGAGTCCAACCTCAGCCCCAAATGGGGCTGCCCGGGGGGCTCAGGGCCTCCCCAGCCTGCATTCCTGAATTCCTCCCCCTAGCATGCCCCCTACACCCAGCCTATAAAGCCCCCTTTGTCTGGGCCCACTGAGGAGCTTAACCCTCCCCATCTCAGCTTCCAGCCCCCTGCTCCCTCACCCTCTGGTGCCTAACAAAGAGGCCAGGGCTCAGTGAGAAGTGTGAAATCCCCTTCGTGCCGCCTGGGCACTGGCCCAGAGGTGTTGGGCAGCCAGCGCCTGCGCACCGATGCCCCAACCCCACTGCCCGCCTCAGGGCAGGTTAATTCCCACCCCTGTCCACTCCGGGACTCCATACTCCTGCCCTGGGCAGCATGCCCTCCTCTCACATGCCTGCTCATGTGATAGCCCCCTTGGTGTGGCCCTGCCCTGACATGGGCAGGATAGAGGGGCAGTGGGCCGTCAGGAGCCACCCCTGATGGGGGAGACGGGTCTCAGTGGGGGAGGCAGTCTTTCTGCCACCTCCTTGGCTTTCACCAGAGTTGGTGGCTCCACTGCCCACAAGTCAGGTCCCCAGCTGGCATCTGGAGCTTCAGATGACCCTTCTCTGGCAGTGGACAAACAGTTCAGTTCCTCCTCCTGCTTGGCACATGCCTGGGGCATGGTACACGGTGGGCGGCAGGAATCTCCATTCTTGCTCCCCACACCCACCCAAGGGCCTCAGAACACATTTGAAGAGAGGCTGAATCCTGGCAACAGGGAGTGGCCCTCCACACCAGCTCCTGTTTTCATGGGGTCACATGGCTCTGAACCCTGCTCACCAGGGCAGGGTCTCCCTATGGTCCAGGTGCTGTGGTTATCTCTGCCCCGCTCTCAGGCAGTCACAGTGGTCTGGGCCATGGGGTCAACTCTGTCACCAAGCTGCTGTGTGACCTTGGGCAAGCCCCTCTGTGGCCCTGTAAAATGCAGGGTGGGGCGCTTCCGACTCTGATAACCTCAGAAACGAAGGGGCTGCCCTTGGAGGGGATCTTCTCTGGACTAACACTGCCCCCAGGACAAGCAGAACGGTGGGTGTTGGCAGGGATGCGCCCCTGGATGCGTGAGCAGTGTGTGTGCATTGTGTGTCTGTGTGTGTGAACGCTGTGCCTCTACCCGCGGGTGGGGTGGGGCGGGAGGGGCGGGAGGGGCGGGACGGGGGCGGGGTCTGCGGGCGGGGCCGGAGCGGGGCGGGGCGGGCCGGGCCGGGCCGGGTGGGGGTCTGGGCTGCCTACAGCAGGCGCTCCTTGCGCGCGGCGGTGGCCGGGTGCTGCACCGACTGGGCGCTATGGAGGGGCCACCGCCCCCTGCGCCCCGCCGGGCTGACGCGGCGAGGACTGCATAGCGGGCGGCAGCATGGAGCAGGTCAGCGGGCGCGGGTGCGTGTCGGGGAGGGAAGGGCGGGGGGCGTGAGGACTGGAGGAAGGTGGGTGCGCCGAGAGGGAGGGGGGCCCGCCACCTTGGGAGGGGTTGGGGCTCTGGAGCTCCGGGCGGAGCTCTGGGGAAGGGTTACGGCTGGTGTGACACAGAGCCGGTGAGCGCGCGCGCGCACACACACACACACACACACACACACATACACACACACGAGTACTCCCCCACCACTGACAAATAGGGAGGCGCTCACCGAGGGCTCACACGCTGCTTCGCTCCCCATCCCCGTTCCAGAAGGAGAGCATTTAGAAGCCCCCCTCCCCACTCGGTAGGGTCCCGGCTCCATCCAGGATCCTAGCAGGCTCTGCATAATGAAGGAGTGACAGAAGGTGGTCGCAAAACTACCGCTGACCCTCCCGGCCGCCCCCACCCTGTGGGACCTAAAGATACAAGCGTCCCCCTCCCCCCATACATCAAGGGGCTTCTCCCAGCCAGCGTCCCCCTCCATTCCCAATTACAGCAGGTGCAGCAACTGCTACCACCATTTCATGGCAGTGAAAACATGGGGTGGGCTGGGCAGCTTCTTCACATGCCCCCCAGATACAGACCTGCAGCCCCAGCCAGTATCCATCAGAGGAGGTCAGGGTGATGGCCCCCTCACTCACTCCCTCCACAGAGCTTAGCAAATCCTGGACAGGAGGGGCTGGTCCCCTTAAGTAAGTGGGGGGGCCCTCTATCCTGAGTTGCAGCCCCCTGTTCTAAGATGGACAGAATCCTGATGTGGGCTGAAGGGAGGGCTGCCTTGCTGCCTTCCTAATCCCGACTCGGTGAGAAGTCTTGGGGTGGGGTCTGGAGTGGAAGGGTTTTCTGTTCCTGGGTGGGCCTTTAAGTGTCCACACTCCCAGGCTCTGCTTAAACTGGTGGCCTGGGGCCCTGGGCTCTGAGACACCCTCCCCTCTGTGGCAGAGGGGTTCTTGTGTTCCCTGTGATGGTGGTGAGGAGGGGTGTGGGGAGGGGTAGAGGGTGTGGAGTCAGGGGATGGGGTGATCTTAAGTTCTGGGGCATGAAGAGGGGCTCTGAGGAGTCATGAAGCACTCTGGGCATCTTCCCTGGGCTGGGCGTGATGTTTGGGGAGGGCTGTGGGCTGGTCTAGTCTCCAGGCCTGCTGGGCATCTTGGCTGTTAATTTAAATGGCCAGTGGCAGCTCCCTGGAGCACCAGGCCTGGCAGGGGGAAGGGGACTCCATTCGTCATTCTCTGCTATTGTCATTACTGACTCAACTCCACTCTGAGCACAAAAAAGCAGGGGTTGGGGGGACAGGACTAAAAGCCACTGAACTGCTCACGTTAAAATAGTTAAATTTATGTTATGTGAATTTCACCTCCATTTTTTAAAAAAAGGAGGGGCAGGGCTAGGGGACACCATTACTTTCTGCCTAGCGGACTCTGAACGCAACTCACTGGGCCTGCAGCATGGCCTGAGTTGCTCCTCCATCAGCCTTTCATACTTCTTCTGGGGGTCAGGTGCTTCCCCTTTCCCAGAGGCAGAGCCTGGCTCGCCTGTGCCCTGGCATCGTGGAAGGGAGGACAGACCACGGAGGAGAGTAAGGACATGGGGCTCTTGCCGTGGCCTCATCAAAGGGCCACTGGGAGCCCTTGGACATCTGTCCTCTCTGGGCTGCTGTGAAATCCCTGCCAGCTGTGCTGAGCCGTGGCTTTCCAGTCCTTTCTAGGTGTCCTAAGACACCTCTGCTGCGAAGCACAGCAGCCAGCTTGTCCCCTGGACTGTGAGACACCCCACAACCCACAAGGGGACTCTGATGATCAGCACAACCTTGGAGGTGCTCGCGCTGATGTCAGTGCCTTAAGGCAGCTGCAGCCCTGCCAGCCCCGCGGGTGTCGCCAGCTTTCTGGATATGCCGGAAGCATGGTGTGTATGGGGTGCTTCTGAAATCAGAGCTTCTTTCACCACACCAGGGGAAGCTCCTATTTTAAGTTTCCCTTGTGCCCAACCCTCTTGTAAAGCAAAGAATCCTTTTATAGTGCAAGGACCGCCCTGATGTGTCTGTTTGGTATGTGTGGATTTTGGCATGTAGGGTTTCCTTAAAGGGGAGCACGCCTGGAATCTCTCACAGGGGCTGGAATTGCTGGGCGGGGTGGGTGCCAAGACTGAAGGGCTTGCCCCCCTGTGGTCAGTGCCCTGCCCCTCTTTTCTCTCCATTTAACTCCCCTCACTCCCTCCCAGGTTGGCTCAGGGCCAGACAGAGGAGCGGGGAGCAGCTGCTGGGGATTTCCAGAGCTTCCAGGGGGTGGTGGGAGCCACCCCTCCCCTCCTCCTTTCTCCCCTCCCCTCTGTTCCTCCCCTCCCTCCTTCTGTGCTCTGCTTCTAGGTTCCCCTCCTCTCTCCTCCTCTCCCCACCCCCACCCTCCCAGAAGGGCAGGGAGACAGGGAGGAGAGTGGAGCCGTCCCTCCTCCGTGCAGGGATTTGCAGGGGCCAGGTAGAGCGAGGCAGGGTCTGAGGGCCTGTGGCAGAAGCAGGGCTGCAGGCCAGTTGCTGGCAGAATTTAAAAGCCCTCCCAAAGAATCATGAATTTAGCATCCTGGAGCTGGAAGGGACTACATGGCCTAGCTCCTCCCAGAGGGGTCGTGCTTCATAGAAAGAGTAAGGGCTTAGTGTCAGACCTCAGCAAAATGACTTAACCTCTCTGAGCCCATTTCCTCATTTATGTAATGAGGCTAATAATACCTACCTTACAGTGTTGTCATGGGGAGTAATGTTTGTAAAGAAATAATGTTTGTAAAGAGCTCGGCACATAGTAGGTGCTCAACACACTTTAATTCCTTTCCCTTCCATCCTGGTGTTTTCAAGCCCCTGCTAGGTGATGTCACGGTCGTCATAAGTCGTCTCTTAGTCTTGCACACACGCTCATATACACACAGTCCTCACCACCAGCTCTTCAACTGCCCGGTGTCACATAGTGGAGAGCCCTCGGGGCTGAGACCCCAGCCCAAAACCTCTTCCTCTTCCCCAACCATGACATACGTTTCCCAACATGATTCCCCTGAGGGGCTGCCAGTTGCAAGCGGCAGGGGTGGGGCATCTTTCATCCACCCCCTGTCCTGATACCAGGGTTTCGCTGGGTGTGACTTGCTTGCCCTGCCGCCAGCCCAGGGAAGCTGCAGCCTCTCTCTCCACCCCAAGTCAGCTGTCCAAAGGTTGCTGGGCTGGGGCCCCAGCTGTTTGGCAGGTTGCCAGTGCCTCTCAGCCCTTGGGCCAGGGGGGCTGTACCCCCCTCCTCGAGGTGTGTTCAGGTGGGATCCCTCTTATCCAGGATTCCTCAGGGACCTGGCAGCAGGGATGAGGGTAGAGACTGGCATGATCTCGAGTGGACCGTTGCCCCACCCTACACCATTCAAGGAGCTTGATGAGGTCTGAGGTCCCCTCTCTGTGATGCCTGGGGCTCTGCCAGACCCGGGCCCCACCCCTTCCCTAGCTCTCAGCCTTCAGGCCTCCTTTCTCTGCCACCTGCCTGTTAAGGGCCTTCAAGGTCTAGGTCAAACACTACCTCCCAAGGCCCCTGCCTTCTCCTGTCATTATGGAAGGCTCCCTTCTGCTTTGCTCGATGCTCTGCTTGTAGCACCATCATGGCACCATCCCAGCCATCCTTTGCTGTGCTTGTTGCCCTCCCTGGAATATGAGCTTTTTGAGGACAAGCACATCACCTGGTTCATTCCCTGCTACCCAACAGAGAGCAGTTTGCATGTAGACAGCACTCAATAAATGTCTTTGGACTTGACTGAACTGGGCTACCACCTGCTTTGGAAATGAAAGTTTAGGTGGGCATGGGTTGCTTCGAGGGGACGAGCAGAGGATCTGGGGGCTGAAAGCCAAAGGAACAAGAACAAGTCAGGTCTCTCCTCAGCCCTTCCCTCTAGTCCTGCCCTCCTGCCCTTCTCCACCAGGGGGCGCTCTTTCCCCTTCAATGGAAGGGCAGGCAGCTATTACCAGGTTTATGGTCACCAGCCCTGTAACCCGCCTTCCACCCATTCCTTTATCATCATCAAACGTGAGCCCTCAGTTGGAGACTGGCAGAGGAGGCCTATTGTTTTCATCTACAGAGAATGAAACCGAGGTTCAGAGAATATACTTTTCCTCAGAGACATTCAGCTACTAGGTGGGCAGCATGGGAACCTGAGCCCCGGTCTTTGGACTCTTGGTTCAGGGCTCCTTGATGACACTGTACAACCCCTTGCTGGCTCCTGGCCCAGGCCTGATCCTGACCCTGGACTGCTCTGGGCTGGGGACTCCCTGCCCTCCCCCATGCTCCCCTGCTGACCCTACCTGGCTCTGGGGAAGGCGGGTTCTTCCTCTGGCACGACTCTGGGCTCGTTTTCCTCTACTCCACTCATCACCCCCTCAGGCTCTCTCCCTTGGCTTCTCCTCCACCACCAAAAAGGCTGCTCAAGTGTCCCCCACCCAAATGGAGCCACGCCTCACCCCGACTCACCTGTGCTGTCCGGCTGGCCCTTCCCGGTAACGTCTCAGCGGCCCAATTCCATTTCACCACCCTCCCTTTTTCACCACCACCCCCCCCTTTTTTTTTTTAATTTCTTCACCCTTGATGCTCTTCCTCACTGCACAGTCTGGCCTCCACTCTACCCGTCCCCTGCCTGACACAGTGCCGCTTTCTCTGGCGCTCTCTCCTCAGTCCTCCCTGCTGCCTCTTCCTTCCTCACCTGCCCCGAAAGGTGAGTGCCCTTGGGTCCCATCCTACATCTGGTCTCCGCTCTGCGCTGTCCCTGGAGAATCTGAACCACACTCCTGATCCACCAATGACTTCCAAAGCCATTCTCTAGCTCAGGCCTCTCTTCAGGGAGGTGGACCCAGGGTTCGAGCTGCCAGTCACTACTCAACCAGCAACACAGCCTGCAGGTTTCAGTGTGTGGACTCTGGAACCCAAAGGCTGTGGGTTCAAATCCTGCATGGCCTTGGGTAAGAAGATACTCAAGCCCTCTGGGCCTCAGTGTCCTTATCCGTAAATGAGGATTATAATATCTGTTTCACAGCTCCTGTGTAAGGCTAATTTGGAATAATGTATACAAAGGATTACTTAGCTCAGTGCCTGGCATGTCCCTTCTCCCTGAGAACACTCCAGACAACTCGTCTACCTAATATTCTGCGCGAGAAACCTTGGAGTTGTTCTAGACTCTTCCATTTCCTTCCCGCAACTCCCATTTGGTCAACAAGATCCGGGGGCCTCTGATGATTGGTGCCCCCTGCCCAGGTGCAGGGCCCCCCCACCTGGCCGCCCACCCCTGGCTCCTTGCTGCCCTCCGTGTTCTCTTCCACGTCTCACCACAGTGGCCATGGCACGTCTCCGCTTAAATCCCTGCCCTAAGCCAGGCTAGAATCTAAGTGCCTCAGGCACAGTCACTCCACTGTAACATCCCCACCCGCATTTCCTTCCTCATCCCTCCATGCTTCCTGCCCACGGACCTTCCGCTTGGCTCCAGCCACACTGCTAGAGTCTGCTCTCTCCTGCCTCCCTGCCTTGGTCCATGATAGTCTTTCTCCCCAGAGTGTTTCTCCCCCCATCGCCCACCTCACCCCATCCCATGCATGACGCCCTCAAAAGATCACGGTCACCTGCTTTTGGAAGAATTCCTCTGCTTCTCCAGCCTCCCATGGCTCCTTTTCTGGGATCTCAGGACCCCTCAAGGGAAGGAGTTAAGCCTTATCTCCTATCCCCAGGGGCAACCTCCACTCTCCCACCCATGGTATATCAGGACTCCCAATAAACATTTGTGAATGAAGGAAGGTGATTGGGCTGGGAGAGGAATTTAGAAAGAGGGGGAGTATAAAGAGGGTCCTCAGTGAGGGACACCCTCCATCCCATGTTGGGCTTCACTGCCCTAATCCCCAGAGAAGGAGTGTGCCAGGAATAGAGTGGGTTTGGGGGGCGTGGATGGTGGGATGCAGGGAGTGAGACCCAGATGTCAGAGGGGTTGGGGAGCCAGGACGGAAAGGAAGAATGAAAGAGGTGCTGGAGAAGGTGGATGGGGGAGGGCCGGGACAGGATGGGGGTGCAGGTCAAGGTGCAGGAAGAGGTGGGAAGGGCAGCAGGGTGGGGGAAGAGCGCACTTTCTGGGAAGTGGGAGAGGATGGGGGAGGTGAGTGCAGTGCATTGTGGAGGGAGGAATTGCCTGCCGGCCTGTGTGAGCTCATTTCCTCTCACCGCCTCCTGCAGTGTCTAAGGGCATCAGGCTCTGGAAAAAGTGAGCCAGGGGCACCCCAGAGGCCACCACCCTCCTCCCCTTCCCCACGCAGTCCAGTCTGGATCTCAGATGCCACCACTCCCCCCTTACACATTTGTTTTGAGAGGAAAGGACCCCTGAGCCGGGGTGGGAGCAAGCCTTGGACTGTTGGAGCCGCAGGGCAGAAAGAGTCAGACAGAGGGACCTGGTTTAAGATTAAGCAAGAAAATACAGGCAGTAGGATGGATTACCGTTAGATAGCAGGAAGAACTTCTCAGAAGTGGGGCATAATTCTGGCTGCACATGACCTTGATGAAGAGAGATGGGGAAGGAAGCAGTCCTTAACTGCCCTTCCATTATTACAAAAGCGTCCCTTTCCATTGATTTCCAGGGAATTTAAAGTAAATTAAATAAAACATAAGAGTTAAAAACAAGTCAATATCTCCTTCCTCAGGTTTACCGGAGTAAGGATGTTCTGGTAGGTGTCTGGGCCATACTGCCCCCTGCAGGGCCTGACTCCCTGACCCTGAGGGGTCCAGGACTTGGGGCTGATCCACTCTCGGGAATCGGGATGGTGGCGGTGGTGAAGCAAAGAGCTTTTATGAGGCTCACTGCCCCAGAGTGGGTGGGCCATTTCAGCAGGCGGAGTCGGTCTTCCCACTTTCATTGCCTGCCTTGCCCAAATCATATTCCTATTTATCTATGGTCTCTGCCTTCCTTTCTTCACAATCTGGGTGAAGGAATGCAGGAGCCCTTAAAAACTACAACAAGGCAAGGGAAGGAGGTAAGCATAGCCTGTACAAAATAGGAGGTAGGAAGGATGTTAGGTAGATAGCAGAAAGAACTTTCCAGCAGAATCTACGGACTGAGACACTGCCCCTTCCTGGATCATCAGGGGATGGGCTGCAGGGGCCCTGCGTGGGGGCAGGGAAATGAGAAGTTGACTCAGGACCCCGATGGTTCTTTGGGTCCAGCTCAGAGTGAAGCTGGGAAGGGAGGCTGTGGGAGCTTGTGATTGGGAGGTCTGGAGGGTCTCTGCTCTTACTGTCACCCACTGCAGAGTGGGTCTGTGGGCTGTCTAGAGGCCTGAGCCACAGGCTGGCTGGGTGGGGGTCTGAAGGGCTGGGGCACCTGCCTCTCTCTTACAGCCTGCATGGGATCCTGGGCTGAGACGCTGCCTGGGAGGGGTGTCCCAGATTGAGGGGCATGAAGCCCCTGAAAGTTCCCGTTACCCTCATCGTCCTCCCCCTCCCCCTTGGGTATAGCCATCTCTGCCCTTGTCTCAGCTTCCGTGAGTCTCTGGATGGAAGGCTCCCTAAGCCTTTTTTCTGTCTCTCCCTCTCTTCCAACCTGGGTCTCTTCATCTTTGTCTTTGATTTTCTCTGCCTCTTTCTACTCTGTCTCTGTCGTGTCCCTGCCTCTCTCATGCTTTCTGGGTCTCTCCGTCTCTGTTTCTGACTACCTCTGTCTGGCTGTGTTTCTCTCTGCTTTACTTTCCCTTCCTTCCTCCCTCCCTCCCTCCTCGGTGCTAGTTCTGTGTTCTGTGCCGTTGTCCTCTTTCCTCGGCCGGCCCGGATCACCGTCTATGGGCTGGTCCCCTGGAGGCCGGCCCAAACCCTCTCTAAGCCCATCTCTCTTCCGCTGGCTGTGTTCTGCCCCCTAGCTCCGCTGCCAGCGGCAACCCCTGCCTCAGCCCTCTGTACCAGTCTGCTACCCTAACAAGAGGCAGAGGGTGCGCCCCGTCAGGAGCGCAGGAGGAGGAGCGAAGAGACGCCCCACCCCTCCGCGTTCGGCTCCGCCCCTCCGGCCCCGCCCCTCCCTGGTCCCTGCCCGCGCCCCCAGCAGTGCCCTGGCAGCAGAGCCGCAGCTGCCGCCCGATGAATGGAGTCGCCTTCTGCCTGGTCGGGATCCCGCCCCGCCCGGAGCCCCGGCCCCCCAAGGTGAGGATGCTGAGCCAGGGGAGGGGGCGGATCCAGGCGCTAACGGGAAGCTGGCAGCTGGGGCCGGGGTCGCTGCGCCCCCGCTCGGCGGGCACAGCCTGGGGCGCACGGCGCGGGCACCACGGGCATGGCTGCAGGGAACATCGGCTGGTGGCCGGGGAGGGGGCCGGAGCGCGAGCTGCCCTGGGCAGGGGGCGGAAAGGAAGAAGGCAGGCAGGGGGCCGGGGCTAGCACGGGGCTGCCAGGGCCGGGGGCACCGACCCGGGCGGCGGTGCCAGGCCCCCGGCGGCCGGGCAGCGGGGGCGGGAGGCCCGCGCCTTTTGTCCGGGTTTTCCAGGCGGGGCGCCTGCCGCCGTTTCCTCTGCCCGAGTTTTCGTTTTCCGTTGGCGAGGCCCCGGCACAGCTGGAGGGAGAGGGAGTGGGGGAGGGGTTCCCGGAGCGGGATGTCCTTGGCCACTGTGGCCGGACACCCCCTCCCTGCGCCACACTCCCCCCGCTGCCGGGCCGGACCGCCCGACGAGCTGTCCGGCGCGGGTCCACCGCCCCCCACCCCGGGGAAGAGAAACAGGCCGGGGACCCCTGGTCTTGCAGGCGCGGCTGCCCTCGCTTCTGCCCTCTCGGGTTGGCTGTGGGTGGGTCTGGGCACGGGGTGCCAGGGGCATTACTCAGCGCTGGGCTGCTTTGCTTGGGTTCTTTCATCTGCCGGCTGCTGAGGCTGGGGAGGGCCAGCAGGGGCCTCCGGGCCCCACTGGGGCCAGCACCCTGCCTCTGAGCCTGACTGCCCTGTCCCACTGGAGCGCCCCAACATGCACTCCATCCCTTTCCAAGTCGAAGGGTTGAACACTGTCAGGCCAGTCATTTTCTGAGCTTGAAAAAGAAGTTTCCTGGGGGTCCAGGTTGGGATCAAGACCTGGGCTGAGAAGGTCTCTTCCTCTTTTGACGGGGCTGGAGGATTTAGGGCCATTCCTCCCCAACCATCCCCTCAGTGTTGGAGCTGGGGTCTGGTGCTTTGCAAACTCCGAGACTGGTGTGTATCTCAGGAGCTGGATGTAGGCACAGTTCTCCCTTGGTCTGCATCTCTATCCCCTGACTCCCCCTCCACCTTTCAGCCAAAGTGTTTCCTAATTAGAAACTTGAATTTCAGAGTGGACTGGGGATGGAAGTGAATGTCATTATCGTCGAGTTCCTTGGATTCCCACCCCCCAACCCCCAACACACACACACCAACACCTACTTCATCTCCACCCCCCCTACTATCTCCACCCCCAGCCCCACCCTGTGGCCCAGCTGTGGGAGGGCAGGGAAGGTGTTTGATCCCCTGGGGTTCTCCCCCTCTTGCCAGGGCAACAGCCCCATTCCCCAGAGCGGCTGCTCTCACTAAGATGTGCTCACTGGCCTGCGACTTCAATCTCAATTACATAACCAGTCATTTCGCTTCCAAACACAGCCCAAAGGCCCTCAGCCCCAGCCTCTTCTTCCACTTGCTCACAAGGTGGTTGGGTCCACCGTAGGTTTCTGGGAGCTCCAAGTTCCTGCATCTGAAGCCCCTCCCTCCCCTTGGGAATGATGAGGGCAGTAAATCCTTCAGTGCTGGATTTGAGGGCCTCAAAAGCCCTGGGAGCAGGCAGGGTGGTAAGTATTAGGGTCTGAGACGACACAGCAACAGTGTCAGGTCTAGAAACTGGGTCTTCTGATGGGTCACAGCACAAGATGAAGCGCTAGGGAGGGGAACATTATTAGGAAGGTGCCTTTGGGACACCATGGGGAATGGGGCAGGCTTTTGAGGATCTCAGCTCAAACAGAGAGGGACTGGACGCTGGGAATAGGCCTTGTGTTTGGGCAGCCTGGATGGGGACCTCTGTGCCCCCGCATCAGGCCAACCCTGAGCTCAGGGGCAAGGGGAGCAGGAGGCCAGTCTGGCCCCCAGGGGTGCAGCATTTTGGGCATGGAGTGGGGGATGAGGGAGGGTGGTGAACAGGGCTGTGCAGTAGTGGGCAGAGGCATTTCTTGCTTCATCCTTTATCGCAGGGATACTTAAGAAGGACTTCATGATGTATCCGATTAAAAGAGAGTCTACAAAGGCGAATGGAATAAGTTACCGAATGAGGGACTGCAATTAGCCATTTGGGAGAACTTCTAGGGAGAGGCTTACAAGCTGCAGCATCCCAGGTGAGCCTGGAGCATCAGGCAGGGAAGTTTCCTCCAGTATAGTGGGTTAGATAGGTAGATTCCTGTAATGTTGGATTCCAGTGTAGAAATCTGGAGAGATTCATGGGAGATGCAAATATACTCAAATGAGCATATATATTAGTGCCTGAAAAAAATGTGTTTTAAGGATGGAGAATTGCTCTAATAGTAGAGCTGATAGCTAAGACATAGATAGCAATTACCCTAGGCCAGGATTTATATAAGTTACCTCATTTAATCCTCACAAAACCACCATGACGTGGGTGCCGTTATTATCCTCATTTTTCAGTTGAGGACACTGAGGCACAGAGAGCCAATAGCTTGGCCAAAATCACATCGCTAACTAGTGGCAGAGCCAAGGTGGGAACCCAGCAGTCTGGCTCAAGTTCATGGTCTCACTCCACTACCCTGCTTTTCATGACCTGCCTTGTCTGCTGTCACTCTCACCCTGAATCTGGGTCCGTCTTGGATACAGGCCAAGATCAAGGTCAACCTCTTGCTGGATTGGAGCTTGGTTGCTTTCAGCTGGGACACGGATGGCGACAAGAGGTCTCAGGGTGGCAAAGCCTCAGGTGTCCATCCATGGTTGGTGGGTGGGGAATCAGCTCATTTACTCCAGCAACCCCCCACCCCGCCCTATGCTAGCCCACCGCACTTGGGCTGTGGCTTGGTTCATTGGTGTTTTCCTTCCAAAGGGGCATCAGCCCTGCTTTATTGGCTGCAGGGGTTCAAAGGTGAGATATTGGCTTGGTCAGGGATTTGGACAAAGCCTGGTTTTAATTATCCTGCTCTCTCTCCCTCCCCAGAGAGAGCCATGAATAGGGCCTGTGGGAGCTGGCTCTGCCTTTCCCCTAGTACCCTCCATCCCCTTCAAACAACCCGCCTTTAGATCCAGGCCTCCCTCTTTCATGTGAAATTGCACCAGCTCGTCAGCAGGGCAGTGCCTGTCAGTACCAGGCAGGCATCTCCTCTTCACTGCCTCAGTGGGACGACAGGCTGGGATGGCCTTGGGACTGGACTCTGGGGTGAGTTTAAAGCTGTATGGGGGTGGAGTGTATTCATCATCTGTCAGAGTGGGTCAGGACCAGAGGGGTCATCTTGTCCAACAGTGGGGAATCTGAGGCCAGAGGGTGGCCAAGGTCAGATAGGCCGGGAGTGGTGGACATGAACCCAGGGGTTCTGCCTCCCGGGCTCCCAGGCCATGCCTTTCCCCACACAGTTCTGTCCCGGGTGCCCCCCTCCAGTGCAGCGTTCTGAGATTAGGCCCCAGGAAGGGAAAAGGAGGGCAGGGAGGAGCAGGGACAAGTGGACAATGTGTCCCATTCATCTCTGTGTCCCCAGTGGCCAGCACAGTGCCTGGCACAGAGCGGCCCTCCATAAATGTTTGTGAAGTGCAGGCCGGGAGCAGCCCCTCCCCTGGCCTCGTGGGTGCCCCGTGCCCAGCTCTGCCCCAGCATTGTGATGCGTGGTCTACACATCAGTCTCCCCTGCCGGACGGGGAAAATGGTCATAGCAACTACTTCCACAGTGCTGACCACTGGCTACATTATTCCTATCCATCTGACAGATGAAGAAACTGGCACAAAGAATCATGTGGCTTCCTGAGGTCACACAGCTAGTAAGTGGCAGAGCTAGGGAGTTGGCCGTGCTTATTCCAAGCAGCCCCAGAGGTGTCATGTTTATCTTGGTATCCACAGAGCCTGGTATGCAGCCAGTACTCTGAGAATGTTTGTTGACTGACTGACTCACTGACTCACTGATAGTATATGGAGGAATCACAGAATCCTGTAATCCTTTCGAAGTAGCTGGGTTGGAGTCTTGGGAAAGTAGCCTAGAGGAGCATCATTTTGTTATCGGTGCCAGGAGTGCCTGAGCCAAACCTAGAGAGGAAAGGAAAGCTCACCCAGGGGAATTCCCTGGCGGTCCAGTGGTTAGAACCCTGTGCCCTCACAGCAGAGGGCACGGGTTCCATCCCTGATCGGGAATTAAGATCCTGCAAGCCGCGTGGGCCCCTCAGCTTTCTGACTTCTCTCTTGCTCCCACTCCCTCCCTTTCTCCTGCAGAGTTCCAAGGGGATGGCGCTGAGCAATGGGCAGGTGGGAAAAGACGACAGGTTGGATTAACGATGTCTGTTCCTTTTTCATCTCTCTGGCCCTGAGATGTTCAGCCCAATGCATCCCCTTTGTGGAAGATCCTGTGCCTTTCAAGTTGGAGGGTGGACGGAGTGTCGGGTTTGGGACAGGGCCTTTCGTAGTTATCAATTCTCCATCTCTCACCTCCAGTCCTAAACTTGAGTCCCAAGGTCACCTCCTCCAGCCTTCTCAAACCCGTGTACCCCTAGGCGGGTGACCTCTTCCCCTCTGCCTCCCCCTGCTCCCCACTGGCTGGGTCTGTCACTATCCCCAGGCCACACTTCATCTGCTGACAAAGGCTGGTGGGAGCTAACTAGGAAAAAAGAAGTGTGGTGGGTGTGGTCTGCCTTCTCATATCAGCAAGCAACCTCGGGAGATGAGAGGCCCAGGCCTGGCACGGCTCCTGGTACATTGGGAGGCACATTGGGTGTCTAGGCCCTGCCTTCAGCCTGAGGGGGTTCAAATTTCAGCTTTACCCCTTATTCAACTATGTGACCTTGGCCAAGTTACTTAGTTGTTTTTAGCCTCCATTTTCTTATCCCTGAAATAATCCCTCAAAATTGCTGAGAGGATTAAATGAGGTAATACAGGTAAACTGGCTGACATTTGGTAATCTCAACTCTTAGCAGCAACTGGATGGCAATGAAGACAACACAATTTGGGCTCCATAAAGAGAACCCTTTATGGTCGGAGTAATCTGAAGAGCTGTCCCTGTAGGTAGTGAGGCCCCTGTCAGTGGAGGTGAGCAAGCACAGACTAGTCTAGAGAGAATTCAGGCATTGGGTGAGGGGTTGACATAGAAAACCTTAAGGACCCTGCTTTGGGATCAGCACCGTGTGGTAGGAAATTAGAGGAGCAGGTGAGACCTGGTTCCCGCTGTTGGGAACTGGGGAGCGGAGTGAGAGGCTGGCTGCTGTGGTTTGGGCTATGAGGCTCCTCTGAGGAGAGGGAGTCCTGAGAGGCTGCCTGGAGGAGGCCTGGAAGGATGGGCATGGTTCTGACGGGTGGGAGAAGCGGGGAGGCCACTGCAGGCCAGGAAGGGCTTGGTGGCTGAGGGGTGGTGCGATGCCTGGACCACTGGCTCTGAAGTCAGCCCAAGGCTGCCTCCACATCCTGGCTGCCCAAAGGGGTTGGGTGTATGGTGGGGGTGGGGAACTGGTAGCTCCCTGACCCCCGCCCCCCAGACTCTCCTGGACGAGGGGCCAGGGCTACTCCCTGTGGCAAAGAGCTGGGGCCTGTAAGGAACAGAACTGCGGAAAGAAAGACTTCTTATGCCCAGTGCATTTGGGGGCGTCTGGGGGTCGGGGGAACAGTGGGGCCTTTGTCCCCAGCCACCGGGAATCTGGCCGAGCAGCCAGCCCTGGGTCTGGCTGGGCCCTCGGCAGGCAGGTCCTCTTTGAAGTGACCCTTTCAAAGCTCAGCCTGAATCCCTGGGAGGAGAGAACTTGGGGCGGAGCGTGGGGATGACTGAGACCCACAAGCCAAGGATGGAAACAGACCCAGGACTGGCCCCTTTGGTGGGAGGGCTGGGGGGAGGTGTGTGGGCCGGAGGAATGTGGTCGGGACAGGGGGACATGTGGGAGCCATGTGGGAGGACAACCACTCCAGGGTCTTGGCCCCCAAGTGAGGGTTAATTAGGGAAGGACAGAGTTCATTCTGGCCTGGTTTCCAACAGTCCCTGGCTTGACTTATCTCTGACTCTGGGCTCCTAAATCCACAGCTTTTTTCCTTTTTAATTTCCTCAAAGAGTGTGAGAGCTCCTTGGAGAGAACTGGGTGTAGACGCAGGACTTAGAGGCCTCGGTAGGAGGGAGGGGTGGAGATCTGGGCTAGCCTGAGAGCCCGGAGAGGCAGGAAGGGGAGGCTGCAGTGCAGACCCCTGCCCTCCACCACAGAGTTTCCACCATTCTCCAAAAGAGAGCGAGGGAGTGGGGAGAGATGCCCCCGAGAAAGGGAACATCTTTGTAAGTTTTAGCTGGACAGATATTGGAGACCATCCCCTCCCCTGCCTCCCCACTTGGCTCAAAGGGAAACTGAGGCCTAGAGAAAGGCCAAGGCCAAGGGACTAGAAGCAGAGGGGAAGGGACAGGCAAAAGTGGGAGGAAGAGGGAGGTTGGACGCCAGGTGAGAAGTGGGTTCAGGCTGCTGAGTTCTAATCCGAGGGTAGTGGAGAAGTGCCCATGGTCTCTCCAGCCCTGACCTGCTGTGATTCCATGAACCGGGGGAAAGGAAGGGGCGAATTTCTGTTGGCAGTTTTTTTGGGCTGAGCAGCGGACCGTGAAGCCTTTGGCAGCCCAGGTGAGACCCCTACCCCACCCTGAGGCTGTTTTCTGGTTCATGCCCCGCATCCCCACCTTCCCCTGGCACCACGGCACTCTCTGTACTTGGGAAGATTCTTCCAAATCTCCCTTTCCTCTTCCGAGGGTATGGCCCCTGGTTCCTCCCCAAGAGAGGGAGGAGGGAGCTGAGCACCCAGGCCGTGACTGGGGGCTGCAGGCAATTCTGGTACTTTCCTGTATCTTGCACTGGCATCCGAAGAGCTGAGCCCTCATTTGGCATCGTGCCCCATCTCTGCCTTGCAGCACCTGGTGTGGGTGAGGGGATAAGGGGGCAGCTGAGGTTGGACCCAGAGCCCAGGAGGGGTTGGGATGTCTGCAAGAGGGGAGAGTGGGAGCCAGGAAATGGGGGTCACACAACAAGGCCAGGACTGCTGGTGGGATGAGAAACAGGGCCCTCTTCCTTTCGAACTGGAACCTTTTCCTCCTCCAGTGGCTCCCAGGTGCTATGGTCCCCACAGTGCTAGGGAAAGCATTATCCGAGACTGGGTGTGGCCCAGGGCTCTGAGGACATTCCCAGGCCTGGCTTGTGTGAGAGCGTCCTCTCCCTAATTATAGCCTGGGGCAGGAGAAGGCCCATGACTCCAGAAACTGGAGGCTCAGTGCCTGGGAAAATCAGGCAGTGGCTAGATTTTCATGCCAACCATACTTTGTTCATTTGGTGACCATTTCCTCTGTGCCTTCTGGGTTCCAGGCTCTCTCTGTGGGTCTTGGGACCTGGGTGGGTATGACACAGCCCGGCTCTCAAGGGGTTCCTTTTCTCACCACCCAAAAGCTCCACTAAGATTTTTTCAGGGGTTCTGAGATGCGCATCTACAGTATCTGCCGGTCTAGAACACCCCTTGCCACCCCCCAAAATATTATCATAAAAATTGGCCTGATCTAACTGGGGAGACAGACCCAGTTAGACAGACCCTGTCTTCACATCATTTGAGTGTGAATGAGGTCACAAAAGTGGTAACAGGAGTTTACAGATGGAAACAGTGTCACTGGGGAGAATTGCTATAGGGATCGGTTAAAAAACAGTTGGTGATATGATTAATCTCCTTTCTCTCATCTCCTTTCCAAACAATAGTTAACAGTAGTTAAGCTGAGGATTCTTTATCGAAACTTCTTTTGATCAATTTTCAAGGACCATCGTGAAGTGGTTGTACATTTACTGATATAAGAACCAAGACCCTGAGAGGCTAAATTACTCCACCAAAGGTCACCCGGCATCCGAATTTAAATCTGGGTCTTTCTGAATCCTAACTAAGGCTGTCCTGTGTCACGGCTACATTCCCTGACAAGGAAGCGCCTGGGAGCACAGCTGCCACCCTGGGAAAGTGGACCCTTCCCCCTGCCCCCAGCTGAGCCTTGAAATCCAAGTAGGGTTTGGCCTAATGAGGGAAAGGTGGTGGATGCAGGCAGCACAATATGTTCTGCTTCTCCGTGACTCTGCTTGCACAGGGATTTTCCCTATGCCTCCCTGGAGTCTGGGTTTGCTCACGAGTGGTGTGGAGGACCCCATGGCTCTGGCAGTAAACAGGGGCTGAGTCCCTGCCTCCTCTAGAGACGCTCCAGCTCTGAGGGGAAGAAGACTTTACCAAGGAGGTGAGGCTTGCCAAGGCTTGAAAGATGCCTGCTGGGATCGGTGGGGTGGTGGAGAAGGGAGAGCAGGGCATTCCAGGCAGAAGGACCCAGCGTGAGCAAAGGCAAGGAGGTGCGAAACAGCCTGGCCTCTTGTGGGGTCAATGAAAGCAAGACTGAGAGTAAAGAGAGATGAGATTGTCAAGGCCAATGAGGGCCAGATCCTGTCCCTCTCGTCCGTCATCATGGCGGATCCTTCATGCCATACTAAGGAACTTGACTTGGTCCCGTAGATACTGTGGAGCCGTGGAAAGGTGTCAGGAAGTGGAGGCAGCAGACCAGCTGAGAGTTGCTGAGGGCTAAACGTGGAATTGGAGATGGAGAGGAGAGGAGAGGAGTGGGATGCATCACCCTCCTCCCCTCCCCAGAAGCTTCCGTGCCATCTCTTCCCCTTGTCTAATTTAGCCTTCCCTGCCTTCTCCATTTCACAAACTTCTATTTATCCTTCAAGGCTCAGTTCAAATATCCTTCTCTGTAAATCTGCCACCCCTCCCCCCACCAGCCACCAATTCCTCGAATATATGGGGATTTCCTCCTCTGGGGACTAGACTTTAAGCCCCATCAGGGTAGGGACTTTTGTCTTGTTCACTGCTCTATCTCCAGCTCCTAGACCAGGCCAAGCTGAATGAATATTGTTGACTGATGAACTGAAAATTTCCATAGCACTTCGCACGGCCTTGTGAAAACCCCATGATAATAATAGGAGTATTGGTTGCAACTAACATTTATTGAACATTCCAGTGCCAGGCACTGCTGTGCTCAGCACTTTATACACACTAGCTCTTTAATCTGCACAACAACAACCTCATGGAGAATAGATTATCTCTATTTTATAAACGCAGAAACAGAAGCTCAGAGAGGTTAGTAACTAGTCCAAAAGGATACACAGCTAGGAAGTGGGATTCAAGTTGGGATTCAAAACCAGATTCCTCTGAATCCTGTTTAGGAATGTTTAAACGCTACGCTCTGCAGCCTTTTAATTTTGTCTCATGTCTGTTTCTTCATAGAATCTCATTTTTTTTATTAATGAAAAAAAATCCTTTGTGGACTACTGAACTAAGATTTGTTGAACAACTTCTATGTGCTAGGCACTCCACACTAAGCCCCCTCAAGGACCCCATTTACAACTGAGGAGACTTGAGAGGAAAGAGACTTGACTGGGGTCACACAGCTGGGAACCTGATCTTACAACTCTTTGACGCCTCGCCCTCCGGGACACCTATCAATAGTGCCAGAATGAAAGAAAGAGGAGCCGGGCTCTGAGATTGACTGACTTGTTTGGGGGCACACAAGGGGCTGGACTGGGCCAGGGAAGTGCTCCCCACTTCCGTCATTGATGAAGAAAGGGGGTCCAGAGGCAGGGATGGAACTGTTGTAATTTCCCAAGTGCCCCGCTGTCTGTCAGACATGTGAGCTCCAAGGAGGAGAGGCTGACCTGGCGCTGGGGTGGGAGGGGATGGTATCACAGCAGCAGAGCCTTACCAGGACCTTGACAGAACAGGGTGAGAGGCCTCCAGAGGCTGCACATATCAGTGCGACTTCAGCCAAGGGGTGACCCGAAGGACCGCTTGGGAACCGCGGCTACCCGGGTGGAAGCCGCTGTGAGCTGGGGCCCTGCGCGGGTCTAGTGCCCCTTAGCACCACCTTCCCGGAAGGACAGAGACCCACCAATCAGATAAGCCAGCTGCTTTCTATTTGCATGTCATCTGCATGACCACACCTCTTCGCTCCTGCCACTCAGCCTCCGCCTCCAAGAGTGCCTCCTGGGCTTCCGCCCCATTTCAGGACCCTGTGCAGGGCTGGCGTGGGAGGGCTGGGCTGGGGGGCTGCGGGGCGTGAGGGGCAGACCTGGGCGGCCAGCATGGCCGCCCTATTCATAGCTCAGGGGCTGGCGTAGTTCGCATATTTGGCGTTACTCACGTCTGGCTGGCCCGCGGCTGCCACCCCTCCTTGCTCCTCCCTCCCTCTTCCTCCTCTCTTCACTCTTCCCTCTGTCTCCTCTCCCACCTTCGATCTCCACCAATTTTCCTGAAATCTAGGGTTGGCCGAACCCACAGGAGGAAACTGAGGCCTAGGGAGGGGGAGTGTCTTTCGGCCGGGCCTCCAGGGAGAAACTGGTAGTAATGAGGCGTATAATGAGGTGGCTGAGAGCCTGGGCTCTGCCAGCAGACAGACCTGAGCTTGCATCTGAGCTGCCGCTAGCTGTGGCACCCCGGCAAGCTCCTTAGCTTGCAGTCCGGGAAGCTTTTCAGAAACAGTCAAGCTGAGACTTCGAGGATAAGGGATCAGTTAAGGGAAGGTGGGGGAGGGAGAGAGACAAATGTTATATTCCAGGGAGAGGGAACTGTGGATGTGGTGGACCAGCCCTGAGTGGACAAGGGCTTGGCCAGCTGAGGTGAAGGGACAGCGGACCCTACAAAAGAGATGAAGCAGCTTCCCTTTTCTCCCCACCCCTTACTCCCTTATTCCAGCACCCCCCACTTTCTGGATCTGGTTCCTACTGAGGAGGGAGCAGGGAATACAGAAAGATGGACAAAGATGCGAAGCAGCCTCTGCCCCAGGTAGACCTTTCCTGGGGGCAGGGGGTTTGCCAACCATCTGCTTTCTCTGAGGAGAAGCTCATTCATTCCTGTACATTCAGAAGCAGTGTGCCGAGCACCCAATCTGTGCCAGGTGCCATGCCAGGAGCTGTGGATTTGACTGCCAGCAAAGCAGACATGGTTCCAGCCTTCCAGAACTCACAGCCCCAGGGGGGAGATGTTGGTCAAAATAACCTCATAAATATACAGGCACCATCTCGAGAGTGCTGTGAGAGGGTGCAAAGGGACCTGACCTGGTCTGGGGGCCAGAGAAGGTGTCTCTGGGGAGTGACTTTTTTGCTGAGAACTGCAGGGTGGGTAGGAGTTAATTAGGGTGTGGGTTGGTGAGGCAGGGAGGGAGCCAGGGAAGAGAGAACAGCATTCCAGAAACAGCATGTGCAAAGGACCTGAGGCTGGAAGGCTGCCTGGTCCGCAAAGGAAATGGAAGGAGGCCAGGGTAACTGGAGCACAGAGAAAGGGGGTGTGGTGGGCATGGAACCCAGAGGCACGTCCCACAGGGCCTGGTGGTCATAGTATTAAAACAATTAGTCTGGACTGTAAGGGGCCAGAGGAGTGATGGAGACTTGGGGTGGAGTGGACATGGTGAAGTGGGTGGACTCAGGAGACATTTGGGAAGCAGAGTCCACTCTGATGGGTGGGATGTAGGGCTGGGGCCATAACCCCTCCCATTTACTGGTTCCCAGAATGCTTTCCTAGCAACTTTGTCAGGCTGCTATCCCTAGCTTCATTTTGTAGTTGAAGAAATAAGAAAACCTGTGTGACCTTGAGGTCACACAGCCAGAAAAGGACAAGGGCCAATACCATTGGCAAGTGTGACCCTTTCTCTAGATCAGCTTTTCTCGATGCTGGGCCAGTGATCTCTCTCTCACCAGCCTTCTATCCCCCACCCCTAGGCGCCCTGTGGGTTAGCTCAGCATTCCCTACCTAGCACCAGACTGGGTGGGGGACCCAAGAGGCCAAGGTGGTGTGTGGGTGTGTGTCACACTTATCCCAAGAGGCTGCTCTGCTGTTAAATGAGGTAATGCATGGGAAGTGTGCCTGGCATATAGTGAGGGTTCAACAAATGTTAATTACTGCTGTGGCCGTTACAATGTCCCCAAATGCAGAGCCAGGCACATGGTAAGGGGGAGGATCTGGGGCCGAAGGCGTTGCTGCCTGGCCTCTTCTGACCACAGAGCCCAGCACAGAAATCATCTCAGCTCCCTCACAGGCAGGAGCCAGGGGAGGTTGTTTGTCCCTGCAGAGCCACCATCCATCCCTTCCACCCTTCCAGCTGCCTCTGCGGCATCATGGGCTGGATTAGGGAGAGGTTCAACTCTTAGGCAGGGTGAAGGGATAACCTGGGCAGGTTGAGCAGGGCCTGGGGTGATGGGGGGGGTGGTTTCAGGGGTGGAGCTGAGAACCTCTCCCTGCAGGGTGCCCTTGGGGAGACTTTGGGGATCTGCTGAGACCTGCCTTGGGAGGGGATGACGTCTCCGCTTGACTTGGACTGAGCGATCCCCTGGAAGAAACCAGTAGGTGCATCTGTTGCCTCTGCCCAGGTGGTCAGATAACAGGAAGCATTTCCAGAGAGAGGTGTGGGGGACAATAGGAAGAGCCATGGCCAGAGTTCTCCCCCAGTCTCCTCTGAAATGAGCTGTTCAGTGTGGAGTCAAAGAATGGATACGATGATTTTGGAGAAGAGTCATTGCAGGCATTTTCTGGCCTTCAGGAATGACTGTCCCTAACATGATCTTGTCTGAAAAAGGGCTCTGGCCTCTCTCCAGGACTCCTTGACCAACTAAAGTGAGACCCTTCCCACAGTTGCTCTGTCCTTCTGCAGAAGACCCTGCTCCTCTGTACGAGATGGGGAGGGTGACCCTGGGGCCTGGTTGGGGGCCTGGAGAGTGCAGTGGGGGAGGTGGGGTGGAAGGAATGAGGGCACCCTGCCCACTCTGGGCTGTGAGGGAGCTAAGTGTGCCAGACCTGGGCCACCAGGGGGCTCTCCCGCACACGGGACCTGCCTGCGTCCCTGACAAGACTGCATCCTTCAGCGTTCAGGCATGGTTTTCTTGGACCGTGTGCACGAGACAGCACGCGAGAACGGGGTCTTGCCTCTATGTGCACACCCTGGTATGTGTGTATATGTTACGGGTGGTGTGTAAGCGTATGTAGGCTTGGGAAAGACATGTGTGCTGGGGGGGGTGTCAGGCCTCAGGGGGTCAGGAACCCCATACTTAGCCTGGCTTTTGCTAGAAAAACTCTTCCAAGGTTCTGACACCTTGGAACGTGGCCTCTCAAGGGACTGTGCGTCCATCAGTCCAGCCTCCGATAGATGGTAGGTCCTCGTCAATGCCAAGGACCTACTCTGTGGGAGGTTCAGACTCCCCTGGAAGCCTGAGAGCTCCCCTTGTGCTCGGTCTACTAGGGCCTCAAAGATGACAGCAGGGGTTCTGAGAAGGCACAATGGACGGGGTGGGAGGGAAAGGTCCTCCCGGCAGGAGGTACCCAGCTGTCCCGGGCAGTCTCTGTGGGCAGGGCCTGCTCCTGGGCCCCATTGGAAGACCCATTCATTTGTTCCATCTTCTTTCAACGATATATATTTTTTTCATTTGAATTCTGACTTTGCCATTTTTTTTGGTGTGTGGCAAAATATATATAACTCAGAATTTATCATTTCTAAGTGTAGAGTTCAGTGGCATTAAGTACATTCATATCGTTGTGCAACCGTCACCATCACATGCCTCCAAAGCTTTTTTTTTTTTAATTTATTTATTTCTGGCTGCATTGGGTCCTTGTTGCTGCGCGCGGGCTCCCTCCAGCTGTGGCGAGCGGGAGCCACTCTTCGCCGCCGCCGCCGCCGCTGTGCGCGGGCCTCTCTCTGTGGTGGCCTCTCTCGCTGCAGAGCACGGGCTCCAGGCGCGCAGGCTTCAGTAGTTGTGGCTCGCGGGCTCCAGAGCGCAGGCCCAGCAGTCGTGGCGCATGGGCCCAGTTGCTCCGCGGCATGTGGGATCCTCCCGGACCAGGGCTCGAACCTGTGTCCCCTGCATTGGCAGGCGGATTCTTAACCACTGTGCCACCAGGGAAGCCCCTCCAGAGCTTTTTTCATCTTCCCAAACTGAAACTCTGTACCCACTAAACCATAACTTACATTCCCCTTTCCCGCAGCCTTTGGCAACCACCGTTCTATTTACTGTCTCTATGAATCTAGGTATCACATATAAGTAGAATCATAAAATACTTGCCTTTTTGTGTCTGGCTTATTTCACTTAGCATAATGTCTTCAAGGTTCATCCATGTCGTAGCATGTGTCAGAGTTTTAAGACAAAATTCCACTGTATGTTTGTGCCACATTTTGTTTATCTAATTCATCTGTCGTTGGGCATTTGGGTTGTTTCCACCTTTTGGCTTTTATGAATAATGCTGCTATGAACATCATTGTACAAATATCTGAGTCCCTGCTTTCTCTTCTTTTGGGTACATGGCCAGATGTGGAATTGCTGGATCATATTGTAATTCGATGTTTAATTTTTTGAGTAACCACCATACTGTTTTCCACCATTTTGCATTTCTACCAGCAAGACATAAGAGTTCCAATTCCTCCACATTCTCGCCATCAGCAAATAATTTTTGAGAGCCTACTATGGACAAAGCACTCTAGCGGTACAAATACATTTCTTTACTTTTTTAAAAAAGCTTACTTATTTATTTTTGGCTGCGTTGGGTCTTCGTTGCTGCGTTGGGGCTTTCTCTAGTTGCGATGACAGGGGCTACTCATTGTGGCGGCTTCTCTTGTTGCGGAGCACGGGATCTAGGCGTGCGGGCTTCAGTAGTTGTGGCCCATGTGCTCAGCTGCTTCATGGCATGTGGGATCCTCCCGGGCCAGGGTTCGAACCCGTGTCCCCTACATTGGCAGGAGGATTTTTAACCACGGCACCACCAGGGAAGCCCACAAATACATTTCTGAAAATTTAGTAGCTATTGTCCTTAGGAAGCTCTCAGTCTAATGTGGGAGACTCAGGCCAGGCCCTTGAGCAGTCTCCAATCTGAGGAGGAAAGACACAGGCCATGACCTCTGGGAGACTCTGGACTAAGATGGGGCAAAAACAACAAAAACAACAGTCCTGCTCTCAGGGAGCCCAATCTGATGGAGGAAGCATAACTTCTTCCTTTTGGGGTGTCCCCAGACAGGCCCAGAGACCAGAATGGATACGTGGAGGGCATGCCTTGAGACAGTCAAGGGGCTGATGAGTGTCGTAAATCAGGGGCTGGAGAGGGCTTGTGGTGGGCCCTAGCCCACACTGGCCCACGGTTGCCTGGGCGATGGCCCCACTGTTTACTTTGTGGCTGGCTCCAGACTCACCGTTTTCTGCAAGTGCTCATTTCCCACCATGAGGAAAGCTACTCATCTTTAGTTTCTCCTCCCTCTGGTGTCCCTGAGGAGGGAACTGGTTCTCTTGCTAGGAGGGGGCCCTGCCAGCCTGGCACCTTTGCCATCCTCCTTGTCTGCTGGGAGCAGGTTCCATCCTGGGGTCTCATGTCGCCCGCCCCTTCCTCACTCCCAGATGGCCTACTGACAGGGCTCTGGGCCTGCCGAAGTTCTGCTATGGAAGGGGGGCTCCTGATGATTCCTCCCTGCTTATTAGGGGGAGGTGGGGCACATAGGGGCCTGTAGGGGGTAGGCAGTGAGAGGTGGTGGTGATGACCTCATGAGTAGGTTCGCCTGGGTTTGTACAGACCTCCTTGAGTGTCTGCATGTGTCACTGTCTTTGTGTACGTGTGGCTGAGTCGTCTGCATGTCTGAATGTGAGTGTGGTTGGGTGTGTGAGAGTGTGACTATTCAAAAGACAATAAAAACATCTTGCATTGACCTTGAGGGCATTATGCTAAGTGAAATAAGGCAGAGAAAGACAAATACCTTATGTGTGACCTCACTTATATGTGAATCTAAAAAGAACCCCCCCAAACAAAACCCCCCCAAACCCCAAGCTCACAGATGCAGAGAACAGACTGGTGGTTGCCAGAGTGGCGGGGATGTGGGGTGAAATGGGTGAAGGGAGTCAAAAAGTACAAACTTCCAGTCATAAAATAAAGAAGTCCTGGGGCTGTAATGTACAGCATGGCAGCTATAGTTAATAATCGAGTATTGCATGCTTGAAAGTTGCTAAGAGGGTAGATCTTAAAAGATCTCATCACAAGAAAAAATTTCTGTAACTAAGTATGGTGACAGACGTTTAACTAGACTTATTGTGGAGATCATTTCAATATATACATAAACATCCAACCATGCTGTACACCTGAAACTAATATAACGTTACATGTCAATTATACCTCAATAAAAATTTTTTTAAAAAGAAAACAAACAAAAGTTTGCATTTATTGAACCCCTATTATATGCTCAAGACTTTCTTTAATTGACTTAATTCTCCTAAGAACCTATGAGGTGGAACTTAGTGTCATTCCCATTTTATTGGTGAGGAACTGAGGCTCAAAGAGGTTAAATAACTCACCCAAGGTCTCACAGCCAGAAAGGGTAGGGATAGGACTCAGCCCCAGAAGTCCTGGATTCCAGAGGACCCTGGAGCCCACGTGCTAACCCCTGAGCCGTACTGCCACCGGAAGAACTAGGGGATTCTGTGCTGGGATTGTGTTGGTCCCTCCTTGATTTCTGGCATCACGAGTGCTTCCTCCTCCCTTTTCTCTCACCCGCCCCTCCCCCAGCCTTCCTTGGCTTGGGCCCAGTTTCAGGGTGGGAGAGGAGTGTCGCAACACCCTCACTCGGGGCAAGACTGGCCCTGGATGGGGAAAGCACGGGGTCTGGAGAGACCCTCTGAACCACCCGCTGCCCGCAGGCTAGACCGAGTGTGGGGTTCCCAGGTTCCCGGTGACGCGGGGTTATCTGCACATTGAGGGTGTTGGGGAGACCCGGGCCTGCCTGGCCGGCTCATCCGCTTGGCCTGTTGGGGCATGTCGGGACTGCACACAAGTGGTGCTGGGAAGCAGGCATCTGAGTGGGGCAGGAGGGTGGAGGAGGAAGGAGGGGGCGGCTGCCCTTGAATGAGGAGAGACTGGGGCAGGGGTCAGAGGCCCAGGCATGGGCGGGGCGGGCATGCCTTGGGTATCGCATTGCCTACATGCCTGGGATGAACGGGCTGGCAGGGGATTTGCTCCGTCTGTGTGTGAGGTTGTGCGTGTGGGGTGTCCCAGTCTGATGGTGTGCGATGGGTGTATGGAAGCAGTCGGAGCTTTACAAATGCCGGATGATTCTCTTGGGTTGGGGGCATTGTTTGTCCTGTGGTTTGAAGCCTGCATTCTGGGAGGAGGCACACAGCAAGCAGAGGAAGGAAATGCAGCCGAATTGACCCTGGGACCCCTCTCTCTCACTTCCTGAGCCACACGCCCTTCAGCAGTATCAGTTTCCCTCCTTCTCCTATCACCTGACCCTTGGGCTGCAGGATGCTTCCCTCTTCCCCAGTTTCTGGTTGTCAGGCTGGCGCCTGCAGCCTTCTGCTCCTCCAGCTCAGCCCACTCTCTGCTTCAAAGGCTTACCTGGGAGGCCCCTAACCCCGCTCTCAAACAAACTGTCCGCTCCCAGAGAGAAGAGGCCCTGAACCCCTGACACAGGGGCTCCTTTGGTATGTGTATGGGGGTCTCCCTTGGTGGGGCTGAAGGCAGCTGGCTTGGGCCTGGATCTGGAATTGGGGACCCCTGAAGACTTCAGGAGCTAGGACAACACTAGTAGAACGGTAAGCGCCCTGAGGGTAAGGTCTACACTCATCTTGTTTTTCTAAGGTGTCCCAGCCCCCAGCACAGCCCCTGGCCCACAGCAGGCACTCAAGTCGTGGTTCTTGAATACATAAATGAGAGGATAATGGACAGAGATCTGAGTTAGGGGTTAGAACCCTGGGATGGTCCCACCTTAGTAAAAGCAAGCCTTGAACCAGTCACTTGTCCTCTTTGAGTCTCAGTTTCTGCATCTGAAAAACGGGTATAAAAACAATCTCAAATATTCAACTCTTAGGGTAAGGGTCAAATGAGATAAAGTGAAAGTGCTTTCAAACAGTAAAGGATGATCTCACGTGGAGAGAGGAAGACCGGATGCCCTCCCTTTGGGGGTGCAGTCCCCAAGCCCTCCGCAGGGGACCTTCAGGAAGATAAGGTTGAATGGATTTTGCAAGCTGGTCAAACTAGAGGATTGATGGGAGGGACTGCTCAGCGGGGTAATTCCTGATTTGGGGGGAGGAAGCTGGCGAGGGTGTAGGGGAGGAGGACTCACTAGGCAGGAAGGCTTGGAATAGAATCTCAGCTACGCCTGGTATTTCCCAGCCCTTGGCCCCCTCCCCCACTGCACTCTGGGGCCCACCCCACATTCCTTTCCCAAAGGAAATGGGGGAGGGGGCCGAGAGGCTCCCCAGGCCTGGAAGATCATCTATTCAAACTATGTATAAGTTTCTAGGCCCTGCGGTGTGTACCTTGCTCCTGACATGCCTGTGGAGAAAGCTGGGGTGGAGTGGGTGTGGTGGGGAAGGTGTGGGTTTGTGTTGGAGGAGGCTGTTACCTCCTTCTGGGGGCCTTGTTGCCCCTGTCAGACTAGAGGGCAGGAGATGGGCGTCACAGATGGCTTCTCGTTTCCCAGGTCTCTGCTGCCCTGAGTACAGAAACCCCGCGCTGCTTCTCCACCTCGCCTCCCCCTGCAGCCCTCAGAGCCGGCCCTCAGAACCCTTAGCAGTTTCGAGGGAGGGGGGGAGTCGATTCTTTTTTTTTTTTTAACGAATTTTTAAATTTTATTTTTGCTGCGCGTGGGCTTTCTCTAGCTGCGGTGAGCAGGGGCTACTCTTCGTTGAGGTGGGCGGGCTTCACATTGCGGTGGCTTCTCTTGTTGCGGAGCACGGGCTCTAGGTGCACAGGCTTCAGTAGTTGTGGCTCACGGGCTTAATTGCTCCGTGGCATATGGGATCTTCCCTGACCAGGGCTCGAACCTGTGTCCCCTGCATTGGCAGGCAGATTCTTAAACACTGTGCCACCAGGGATGCCCCAGGGAGGTTGATTCTTGATCCAGATACACAGCAGCACCTGTTGGCCATGAGAGGCTCCATGGGGCGTGAGACGGGAGAGTGAGTCTTATTTCCTCAGAACCAGGGACTGGACTTGCAGCAAGAGGAAAGGAAGTTAGGCAGCTGGGGGGACTAACTGGCTGCCTGCTGGGAAAGCGGGTCAGACTCTGAGTCAGGACATCCCTGTGGTCATTGCCCTCCATTCGGGGCGGCAGAGGCTGACATGGCTGAGGACATTCTCGGTGGTGCTTCCAGCTGGTCTGAGGTCCTGGTCTTTGGAGGGCATGACGAGGGCAGGAATGATCCTGACCCAGAAGCCTCGGTTTTCTAGTGATGGGGGCGGGGGAGGTGCTGATGGAGATGCCAGGAGCCCTGCTACCCCTGACCGCGGTCCTTTCCCACTCTGTCCCAAGCCCTCCTGACTCAGCGCTGGTGGCAGCCTCGCTCTTCCCTTCCGGCTTCCGCCAGGGTGGGGGTGGGGGTCCAGCTCCTGCACAGGGGGCCCAGCAAGCGGCAAACAGGAAACAGGAGAACAAAACCGCTCCCTGGCCCCCACACGCCTCACCCTCACCCTTCCTCCACCCCCCACCCCCGCTCCTGCCCACCCCCATGGTCCTCTATTTCTCTTCCTTCTCCCCTTGGTTTCCCTTCCTCTCTGTGCCCCTCTTTCTCTCTCCTCTACCTCCCCCCACAGGATCCTCCATCCTGGCCTGTCCTTGCTGGGGACAGCAGGTGACGGGACGAGGGAGGGAAGGGGGAGCTGACTCTTATGCCTGGTTCTCCCTTCTGGTGGCTTCCCCCCCAAGGGCCCAACCCTATGACTCTTCCTCCCTCGACTCCTAGATTTGGGAGCAGGGTTGGGCTGGATCTGCTCCCCTCTGCCCCCAGCCTCCCTGACCTGGATGCTGGCTAGAATTTAGGTATAAGACCCGAAGTTGGAATGAGGGGCTCCGGACTTGGAGTCCCAGCGCTGCCCTAACGAGCTGGGTGCTCTTGGGCTTCTGTTGTTTTCTGAAAACTAGGTCAGGGCAGTGGCCCCAGGCCCCGGGGAGTGGCTGTGCGGGGGGAGCACACGGTGGATAGTCAAGTGGGATAGAAATGGGGGTGGCCATGACACGCCTACTAGCCAAGGCCTCTGTCGGCCCCACCCGGGAAGGGGCCTGGGAAGAGAGAGAGCCAGGAAGGGGCGGAGGGCAGGGTCTGCCGTGGATTGGGGCTTCCTGTCTGACTCACATGCTAGGGGTGAGGTGGGGGCCAGCTTGGAGCCCATTGTCGGCTTGTGGTGGCCCCTCTGGGTAGAGCATAATGGGCAGGGAGTCCTGGGGAAAAGGGTCCGTCACACGCTCCCACAGGTGGTGGTGGGAAGGGTATAACGTGACTCTGAGGTGGGGTGATTATGAGAGAGCGCTGCTGTCTGAGCAGGGCAGTGTGTGTGTGTGTGAGAGACCTGAGGGGGCACGGCAGCAATGCATGGAGTGGGTGTGCTGGGTAGTGTGTGCACGTCCTCTAGGTGTGTGCCTTCGTGGGGTTTGTGGGTCTCTCTGGGGGGTGTGTGTGGAATGTATGGGTGGGCAGGTGGGGGTCTGGTGTGCTTTCAGGGGCACAGTGGGTATGCTTGCAAATGTGTCTCTGTGGGGTGTGTGGGCCATTGTACCCATGGGAGGGTGTTCAAAGTGTGTGCGCACACAGAAGGATGGCCACGTGCAATGTGTTTATGAGGGGAATAGTGTGTTCGTGTGTGTGTGGGGGGGGGTATGGGGACAGAGGGGGAGTGAGTGACTGTGTGTGTCGGGGAGGGTGTGGGCTGTCTAGATGTGTGTGTGGTGCGGGTCTGTAAAGGTGGGTTGGGTGTGTGTTGACATGTGTACGCGTGGGAATGTGTATTTCTCTGGGGCACCGGCAGCTGGTTGAGCTTTGGACTGGAAGGAGTATAAGCGTGCGCCGGCAGGTACAGTAAGTTTTTGTGTGAGTGGAGTGAGTGAGTGAGTGAGTGAATGAGTGAGTGAGTGAGTGAGTGAGTGAGTGTGTGTGTGTGTGTGTGTGAGTGACTGCGGGGGCTCTGTGCAGGCCCTCTCGTGTGTGGGGGGCGTGAGTGTGTGGGATGGGGCGGCCGCGCACAGGGGCCGCCCCGGAGGGGGAGGTGTCTGCCCTGCGAGACTCGCCGGCGTGTCCGGGCTCAGGCGCCCTCGGCCAGGAGGCGCGGGAGGCGCGGAGCTGCTGCAGCCGTCCTGCCGCCGTCCGCGCGGGCCGGCCGTCCCCTCGGGGCCCCAGGGCTCCGGGCCCGTGGCTCCGGGGGACGGGCGGGGACCCCCGGGGCCCGCCCGCCGCCGCCGCCGCCACCCGGGGGGCCGAGGACGCCGCCCGCCGGGCGCCGAAGAGCGGCCGCCGGCCCCCGCGCAGCGCGCCAGTCTCCGGAAGCCCGGCACACGGCGCGCTGGGGCCGGGGCGGCGGCCGGGCCCGGGGGCCCCCGCCGGCCGCGGCGCTCGTGGGCAGCGCTGTGTGGCGCGTGGAGCGCGCGGGGGCCGGGGGCTGGCGCTGGGAGCGCGCCGTCGGCGTGGACTGCAGCGCCCCGGAGCCGCGCTGCCTCTGGCTGCCCTGCCTCAGCCACAGCGACCGCCGCGCGCCCGGGCAGCGCCCGGCCAGGGTGAGCGCCTCGGGGGCCAGCGGGGTCGGAGGCAGGGGCAGGGGTCCGGGCAGGCCTCGCCGCGGTGGGTGGGACCGGGCCACCAACTCCCTGCGTTCCTTGAGCTGTGTGCGCCCTGCGCTTGGGGACCGATCCCCTCCGGAGTGGAGAGTGAGTGAGAAGCTGGAGAGATGTAGGTGAGGGCGGCAGGCTCGTGGCTGAGAGCTTTTCCAGGGGTGCCGGATTACAACCCTCAGTCTGCCTGTGGCCTCCAGCGGGCTCAAGCCTCTTGGTTTATAGGCGGTGGAAGGATGGAAGGGACCAGGGTTGTTTGAAGAGATGCCAGGACATGGAATCCTGCAGAGTTTGGGCTGGCAGTGACCCTGAGTCAGAACCATGCATGGGTACCCTAATGAAGCAGGAGGGGCATCACTCTGCCGTCTCCCTGGTAGGGGACCTGGGCGCAGAGACACACAAGGGTTTTCAAGCGAGCCAAGGAGGCTGAGGTGGCAGAATGGGCCCCAGCAGGTAATGAGTGCTCTCAGGGTGAGGACTGACAGGGCTGGAGAGGGGGGTGGGGACAGCGTTTCAGGATCGACCAGGCTGGTAGGGCGTGAGTCACAGTGGGCGCCATGCCCAGCATGAAAGCTGCACTCCCTGCAATGACCTCTTTATGCTTCTGGGGGAGGGGAGGAGCAGGACTCCTGGGTTCTAGTTCCTGGTGTTGCCAACCCACCATGTGTCCAGTTCTGTCTAATTTGTGGCCCTGGGGTCACCTGCCCTTCTCCCACCATCAGTTGTATTTCTAGATGTCTCTTTCTTTCCTGACATGAGAGTGGGAGTGTTTGGAAATAGATCTGGGCCTGGGAGCATTAATCAGTGATTTCCCTATGTCTTCTGAGCCTCTCGCTCTCCTTCCCCTTGTCTCTGTGCCTACCTCAGACAGCAGAGTTGGGGATGTGTGTGAACTGTACCTCTTCCCAATCTAATCACCTTCCATTGCTGCTCCCTTCTCTGTTTCTGCATCTGTCACCTCCCTCCCCTTCAAGACGAGAGCAAGACCCAGTATTGTCCCAGGTTGGAGGGGAGGAGAGGAGAGGAAACATGCATGTATAACAGAATGAAGGACTGAGGTTAAAACTAAGGAAGAGCTTCCCACAGGAGAGCGGCGAAATCTGGCCACTAATGGGGGCCTCAGTGTCTCCTCTTCAGGCAGGGGTGTGGTAGCTGTGGTGGGGGATTACCACACTGACATTCTCAGGAACCTCATTGGCAGGGATGGGGGAAGAAGCAGTGGAAGGAAGGAAAAGAGGAAAGGCAGAGGTAGAGCTTAGGGAGGGGGCACCAGTGGTGCCTGGATGAGGAGAGGACCTGAGAGAGAAAGGCATGCCCACTGCGCTGGATTACAGGCCCCTCCTCTAACTGCCCCAGCCGCCCCCAGGAGTGGCACCCCCAGGCAGCTGGCAGCTCCAGTCAGGATGTGTGCTGGGGGAAAGGTGGGGGACGTGCGGGGACCTGTCCCAGCCACTTCTCGTCACTGGGGCAGCTGGTGGCTTAAACCTTAATCCAGGACACCAGCAAACAATAGGCCCTGTGAACAGCCTCAGCCCAGAGCCTGGGTGGAGGGCATGCAGGGGAGGCACCCCACACTGGGGAAGAGCAGGGGTTTTGGTAGGAGGGAGCAGTGGAGGGTCCCCTGAGGCCCTCTTCCCTCCCTGATCAGTTCCTTGCCAGGTCTGTAGAGATAGGAAATCCAGGGGATTTCAGACCTCAGCAGAATTCCCAGAGAATTTTCTCCTCTGGGCTCCTCAGACCCCCATGGGTCTAGGACTATAGCCAGACTATAGCCACAAGTGGAAGGAGCTGAGGGGCCATCACTGGGCCTCCTGCCCGACGCCAGAATCCCAGCTAAGTCCTCCTAAGGCCTCCTGGGTGGGGGTTGTCCAGCTTTTGCTTGGACCCTTGTGAGGACAGAGAACTCACAGCCTCATCCAGGTAGCTTTGCAGAAGTGTGTGATTATAGAGTGGTCTCCCTGGCCCAGAGCTTCACCAGGCCTCCTCGTATCTTCCACCTGGCTGTGTCCTCTGGGACCGTACCAAGTAAGCCTATTGCCTCTGTTACGTTTTTCTTTAATCTACCGAGATTTGAGGATATCCCCTCCCCAAACCTCCCGCCCCATGCAGCCCAGCCTCCCACCCCACGCAGAAATCCCTAGCTTAGGGCTGGGCACAGGACCTGCTCTTTCTGCCGGATGTGTGAGCAGGAGGGTGGATGCAGGGACTTCTCAGTACCAGTACATTTGAGTGGCGGATTCGAGCTGGGGAAGCCAGGGGAACTTCGTAGTGAAGTGGGAGCCCCTCACCCCGAAACCGATGGTCTTCTTCCCTCTGCACCCAGCCGCGCCTGTCTTCCCGCAGCTGAAGGCTCCTGCCTGGTGCCAAGGAGGAATGAGGGGGTGAGGACTGTTGAGGGTGGGGGAGGGGCTTCTTGCCCTTTGAGGGGTTTGGGTTAGGGGCACCAGGTAGGTTAGGCTGCCCGAGGTCAGGGGTTAAAGAGCCCCCGAGGGAGCCCTCCTGGCTTTTCACTAGGCAGCCTGTCCGTGGCTCCCATGTCCTCCAGTCTGCCGTCTGCCTCCCTGTGTACCCATCTCTCTGACACCCTCCTGTCACCCACTTTCCCTCTCTGTGTCCGAGCAGGGCACTTGAAGGGAGCCCCCTCTCAGGCACCATCCTCCTCTTCTCCCTCTTGCCTCAGAAACAGACCCGTGTGCCCCCAAACCCTTGTCTTCAGACACCCTCTGCCCTGTCATCTTGGGGAGTCCCAAGTATTCCGGTGCGGCGGCCAGAGGGCAGCGGAGTGTCTCCCCTCCCCCCCCACACCCGGTTCTCCACTCAGTTCCGGTGAACCGGCCAGGCCTCTGGGCTGGGCTCCGAGCCTCAGTCCCGTCAGTGGACTCTCTGATGTCCAGTCCGCTCCCTTGTGGTTCGTCGTCCCCCACCTGTTCCTGCTGCTGCTCCTGAAGGATGCACGGGTGTGTCAGTCTCTGCGCCTGCGTGTGCTGTGTGCGTGTGTCTACCTGAGTGAGCATGCATGTGCTCATCGGTGTGTCTGTGCACCTCTGCACATGAGTGTGCTTGTCTGGGTGTTTGGGATGTGTCCTGTCTGCATGAGTGTGTATGGATGGGTCTGTGTCTGCATAGGTGTGCGTGTGTGCATGTGTGAGATTGGGCAGCAGGCGGGGATGAGCTCAGACAGCGGCAGACACTTCCCAGGCCGGAAGGCTGTGTGTCCAGAGTCAGTGAACCTTGGCCGAACCGAATTGAATGGACACGTGGCTCGCTGCACTGTTATTTCCCTGCTCACAAGGTGTTGTGAGGGGATTGAGGAAAGAAAGAAGGAAGAAGCTGTTGGGCTGATGAGGGGGGAAGGGAAGGAGGAAGTGGAGAGCAGGGGTTCGGTCAGGGCACAAGAGGGTCTGTGCACCTGGCAGCCCCCCAGGTCCTCTGGGCTGCAGGAGGCAGTGTGCAGACTGGCGTCTCACCCTGGCTCCCTGTGCTCCCACAGCTGCCACTGGGCCCAAGAGATGGGTGCTTTCCCGGGCGCCCCCTCCCCTGGCAGGGCCCGAGGACACTGCGGCTGCACAAAAGCCTCCAGGACGGCTTTGGCTTCACCCTGCGCCACTTCATCGTGTACCCGCCTGAGTCCGCCGTGCACTGTAGCCTGAAGGTACACGTCCTGTGCCCCTGCCGGCCTGGCCTGAGGGAGCTTTCAGGGGGGATTCCTTTGTGCTGTCCCCTCTCCGGTGCTTTGGTGGCCTGGACAAGAGGGTCACCGAGAGGCAGGGGCAGCCCTGGCTGGGTCATCTGTGTGGGGTGATCGTAGACAAGCCGCCTCCCGCTCTGGGCTCAGTCTTCTCAGGAGAAGGGGCTGTGGCTGGCTTGGGGCAAGGAGCTAGAGGTGGGGGAGCCGGGATGCCCCCCCCCAACTCTCAGCCTCTGGGAGGTGAACAGCTTCTCAGAGAGATGGGCTTCCGGGGACCCCTTGTCCAGTGGCCACTTCTGAGCTGGGTTAGTTGCCTCTACCTAGCCTGAGCTCTCCGGGAGTCTGTCCTCCGGGACCCCTCCCAGAGCGCCCCAGGCCCTTGCTGGCCTCAGATTTGGGCCTGGAAAGAGCCCTGGGATGGGCTGGAGACCTGGGTTCCAGTCCTGGCACAACTCCTAACTCACTGTGAATGTTGGGTGGGCTCACCCTCTCTGGGCAGCATTTCTCCTGCCATCTCCTGAGGGCATGGATCTATTTGACCCCTGAGGGCCCTTCCAACCCTCATATGAACATCCAGTTCTCTGAGTCCAGGAACCAGGGCTACTCAGCCTAATCCACGGTGTGGGCTGGGGGTGGGGGTCCGTGACAGGAGGACATGAGGGGGGCCTAGGCAGGAACTAGGGCTCCCGAGGAGGGGCCGGCTCCCTTCCCCCACCTCTCTCCCAGCAGGAGGGGAGAAAGATTTATTCTGGAGTCCGTGAACCTGTTTCTCCCCTCCCCCAGGGCTGGGACCGGCCTGCACAGCTGTTGGGGGACTCTCCCTTGGGGAGCTTAGTCCCACCTGCCAGAGAACCAAGGCATTGGATTTCTCTGCCTGTGTCTGTGTGCCTGCACGTGTCTCTTTGTATGCACACGTGCGTGCATGGTATGCTAGTCATGTACGTGCATGCGTGTATATCTAGACACGTGTCTGTGTATACGCTTCATGTGTACACGTTGCTGTGCAGCTCTCACACCTGTCCCTGAGTCTGGGGCCCCTGCATAAACTCTTTGCACTGGCTGTAAGTGGGGGCTGATGGTGTGTGGGAGGGGCCCTGCCTCACCCCTTATGCCCCAGGACACCAGCCTCCCAATTCCCTGGAACCTCCCTCCAGTCCTTCCAGCCCTCCTTCTCCAGAATGTCCCTCCTTCCTGGCCCTTCCACCTTCTCTCAGGGAGCCCTGCTGAGGGTGACCCTGCAGACACAGCCTGAGTGGTCTAGACTGGGTGGTGGACCTGTCTCAGAGAGACCTCGCTCACATGGGGGGCTGGAAGACCCTGGGGCAGGGCAAGCCAGGGACGGGCTCCATCCCTTTCCAGAACATGCCCAGGGCTGGGAGCCCACAGGGAGCTCACCCACCTCAAGGCACCCATCTGCCTCTGCGACCCACTCACCGTGCTGGCAGCTCACATCAGCGGGCACACTCCCCGCACGGGAGGGCAGGGCCAGAGGGACTGCTCTCCAGCAGAGCCCAGCAGCCTTCCTGTCCTGGCTGGGATGCCCAAGAGTCCTGGGTTCCAGCACTGGCTCCTCTGTTGTCTCTGAGTGGCCTTGGACAAGTCACACCCTGTCATCTGTGAAGTGGATGATCTGTACAGAGGATTAGACAAGACGACCCCAAAGGTCCCGTCCAACTCGAAGATGCCACACCCTGCTGGCCTGGCCTGTCTCTCTCACTTTGTCCTGCCCTTGTTCCTGATTCCTCCCCAGGTGCAGTGCCCTGCCCCGCCCCCTCACTCACCAGGATGACCCCAGACACCTCCCTTGTGGGTCTCCTCGACTCCATTTCTTAGCCCTGCACCTAGACACCAGAAGTATTTTCACATCTGCTCTCTCCCACTCAAGAACCTTCACTGGCTCCCTCTTTCTCTCCTTTCAAAGCTGAAAGCTTTAGTCTGACTCCTGTCACTTGCTGGTGTTGACACTCCTTCTGCTTCAGCTCAGTTGATCCAGTCCTGTTTCTGCCACCAAGTACCAGCACACTCCACTCACCTCACCCAGAATGCCTTCTCCCAGCCGGCGTCAAACTTGCCTTAAAACCCCCTCCCAGAGGGGCTCTAATCAGGCCTTCCCTCCCCATGCTCTAAGAGCTGATAGCCACTGTTTGCACTTGTCATGCCTGCTTATCTGTGTCTGCCTGGGTCCTGTCTGTGTGTGAGTGTGTTTGGCCCCTCCCCCATTGGGCTTCGAGCTCCCCAAGGGAAGGGGTCGTGGGTCCCCCATTGGATCGGGGCCTTTCGGACGGCTGAGATGTTGATGCAGCAGGATCGGCAGGCGTGAGAGGGGGCTCCTGTCACCGGGGGATGCTGCCTGGGACTTGACCTCCCCGTGGACACCCCTCCCACCCCCTCTGGCTGCTGGGCTAGTTGAAAGATGATAAGAGGGGAGGCAGCTGGGTGGGGGAGCTTGAAGGGGCCCTCCCAGGTGGAGCTGGGCCTCCCCCTGTGCTGCCGAGGGCCCACACCCACCTCTGTTCCCTGCAGGAGGAAGAGAATGGAGGCCGAGGAGGAGGTGAGGAGTGGCAGGGGGCTGGGCTCCAGGGGCTGGGGCTGAGCTGGGACTGGTCCTCCCGCTGGTGTCTCTCCCTCTCCCCCAGGTCAGCCTGGATTCTGCTGCGCCCCCCACCCTTGCCTGATGCCCCTGTCTTGCCTCTTCCCTGTGTGTCCGCTCGAAACCTCTGCTCACTCTCTCTGTCCTCCCTTTCTTTTCTCACAGTTGTCTTCCTCTGGGCCTGTCCATTGTGCGCTGGGGGTGGCGTTCTGGGGAGCAGATAGGTTTCTAAGTCCTGACCCCTGCCCTGGAGTTACTCCCAGCCTAGATGGAGGCAGAGGCAGGGCCTGCAGGGCCCTTGGGGCGGGAGGTAGTGCGCCGCTGATCAAGGGCTATCCTTGGGGATAGAGACACTGGGGTTCTCGGGGCATGACGGGGGCCCTGAGGTCTTTCTCTTTTCAGATGTGAGTCTAACTCCCCTGGCTGTCACCCTTGCTCTCCCAAACGGCTCCTTACTGGAACCCAGGCTTCCCGGGGTATTCAACACAGAACCCCTTGAACAGGCAGACTTCCTTCTCTGCCACTGGGGCCTTTGCTGGGCAACCATGGGGCCACTGTCTTCCCGAATCCCCATTGCAGAGGCCTGTGCTGGGGGAGGAACCAGCTGACCTAGAGCAGGCCCGTTTCTCTGGTGGAGACAGTTAACAGTTAGCAGTTAGCACTTAGCAGCAGAGGAGTACTGCTGGGGTGTAACATGATGTCATGAAGGGCCGAGTGCCAGTCCCGGGATCCTTAGGCCTCTGCTTGGAGTGCCCTGACCCTGGGGGAGGGAGTGGGGTGGGAGGTGCAGGTGCTGGGTCTCTGTGAGCCTCAGGGTCTTGCTTGGCTCTCCTTGGGTCTGGGTGTGGACACTCTGTGTGTGTGGGTTTTCCTCCCTGCTGTGTATCTTCAGGGCTTTCATGGCACCCTTCCTTTGTCTTGTGACTTGTGTGTGTGTGTGTGTGTGTGTGTGTGCGCGCGCGTGCCCATGTCTGTCTGTCTGCCCCTCTAGACCGTGAGCTCGGGAAGGGCAAGGGCCAGGTCTGTCCATCCTCTGTAGTCTACTTTCTAGCACAGTGCTGGGACGCAGGAGCCATTTAGGGAGCGACTCCGTGTGTTTTCGTTTTTCCAGCAGTGTGTTGTCTGATCCTGTACATCCGTGTCCCTGTGGATGTGTGGGTCTGTGTTTGTGTCCGTGTGAGTGCGATCACTGTCTGAGTGTGTGTCCCCTGTGTGTGTAGCGTGCATGGGTGTGACCTTCAGCAGCCACCCCCAGCTAACCTGGCTGATGCTCCCCAGGACCCTCCCCCCGGCACCGCCTGGAGCCCATGGACACCATCTTCGTCAAGAATGTGAAGGAGGATGGCCCTGCCCATAGGGCGGGGCTTCGAACAGGTGAGCTGTCCCAGTTACATGGCTCATCGCACAGCTCTGGGTCTCTTCTCCCTACCCTCTGGTTAGGATGGAATTTCGGGATCCAGGTGTTGGGGAGGCTCCTGTCCCCCACTGTCATCCATACATGGTACAGGAGTTCTCAGGTAGGGCCATTGACACCCTTTGGCCTGCTCACCTGTGGCCCTGTCCCTGGTCCCCAGGAGACCGGCTGGTGAAGGTGAATGGGGAGAGCGTCATCGGGAAGACCTACTCCCAGGTCATAGCTCTGATCCAGAATAGGTGAGCGCCCCTGCCTCCCTTCTCCCACGAGAGCCCCCAGCCCACTCACAAGTCCCTACTCACCCCACCCCCTTGGCCCTGGTGGTGCCCTGGCGACCAGGATCCCTGTTCTCCCAGACCCTGTTGCCTCAGCCTGGCCTGACCCCCTGCCCTGTCTCTGTAGCGATGATACCCTGGAGCTCTCCATCATGCCCAAGGACGAGGACATCCTCCAGCTGGTGAGTCCTGCCCTGCTGTCTGAGGTGGAGGACCCTGGGTGCTGGGGGCAGGATGTAGCCCTTCTCCTTGGGCCTCCCTCCTGCATCGGGCCCTCTGGGAGGCGGAGGAGTGAGTGTGGGGGCAGCACCAGCCCGGCATTGCCCAAATGGGGATGCCAGGCCCGTCCCCGGGCTGGGGCTGCTGGTTGCTTCAATCGGGGCTGTGCTGGGGGAGGGGGAGGCGCTGGCCTTGGCCGGCAGGATTCCTGCCAGGGTGTCCAGAAGGAGCGCGGCCCAGTGGGCCCTGCCAGACTGGCACGTTCCTGTGGCTCCCGTGAGACACCTGTTCCCCACACCACTCCCTGCCTGGCCTCGAGTGAGCATGTCTCCTATAGATGTGTCCACACACACACACACACACACACACACACAGACACACACACAGTACCCCACTTCCGTGTGCTCCCATTCACACTGCATACCATGGACCACCCAACACATAAGCAGAGAACACTAGATACACAGCCGCACACAGCCCACCCTTCAACTAGCACACCGTACCCTGCAGTATGTGATAACGTACACCACCTGCCAGACACACCATACCAGGCACTTACCACGATACACACCCCTCAGTGCTACACACAGGCACCCACTACCCCACACCCACGACCACAACGTCACAGCGCACCACACACTCCTCAGCATCTCAGATCCCCACAACACAACACCGCAGTGTGTCCCACCACATACACCTGGACTTCTCATCGCCACAACACAAACACTTAGGACATCACAGATGTTTGCTGTTGTCACAACACGTACGCCCACAGACATCGCGCAGCCTGCTGCATCCCAGCACAGGCGCGTGCGCTCACCGGTGTCACAGCAACCCGGACTTCCACAATCACGACGCGAGTGCAAAAGCCCTTTCCGTCACAGCTAGCACTCGGCGTTCACCCACCGCTCACAGAGCAGGCACCACAGACGCTGCACGCGGCGGACCCTGCCCTCACACGTGTACCCGTTTATGCCACGCGCTCCGTGCGCATCACACACGCACACTCACACACACATGCTGTCTCTCTGTTTCGCCCCCAGCTCTGACCCCAAGTCCAGAGCAGTCCTCTCTGTCCAGTGCCCAGTTTCCTGGTCTCTTGGGTGCCAGCCAGATGCCAACTTGCTTGCCCCCGAGGTCACTGCCCCCCCCACCCCCGACGGCCTAGGGCCAAGCCTGGGAGGTCCTGGGAGCTGCAGTGCTGGCTTCTGCCCTGGATGTGCTCTCACAATCTCTGTAATCACAATGCCATGCTTGGCCCCATGCCCCTCTGGGAACCTCCAGCCCGTGACCTCGATTGTCCCCTTGCCCTTCCTGGGGAGGGGGAGGCAGGGGTGGGGGCCCAGAGGGGTAGGCGGCTCTCCCCAAGTCTCCAGGGCCCTGCCCGTACGCCCTCAGGCGGTGTGCTGGGGGGGATGGGGTGTGACAGGGCGGGACCTGGGGCGTTGCTCTCTCCAGCCGGAGGGGGGCAGGGTGGGACAGCAGCCTTGAGCTCTGCTGCCCAGGCTCGGGTGGGCAGGCAGTCCCAGATGTCAGCATCTGGGGGCCTCTGCTGGCCCCCCTCTCTCTGGCTGGCCAGAGGGTGGGGCCCAGGCATTCCTGTGGTTGGGAGCCAATGCTGGAGGCCAATGGGGCCGCGGCAGCCGCTGACGCCACCGCCGACGCGGCGAGGCCCCTCCACACCCATCTTCCCCTCCCTCCTCCTCCCGCCAGCGAGAGAGCCGGTGGGGGCCCGAGGGCAGCCGCGGGGAGGGCAGCCTGGGGGGACGGAGGCCAGGGCCGGCACAGTGATCAGTGGGGTTTAGCGGGGGGCGGGGGGAGGGTGGAGGCGGGCCGGGATGCTGCCGCCACTGCCGTGATGTGGGGAGTCCGGGGAGCCGGCAGGATGGCAGGAGGGAGAGGTACGTGAGTGTTCCCGGCCGGCCGGCCGGCGTGTGGGTCCGAAGGGGGCTGACTGAGTAGGGGTGTGGTTTAGCTCGTCCTCATCACATGATGTGTGTGCCTGGGACTGGAGGTGTAGTTATTTGTCTGTGTGTGTGTCTCATTGTGTTTCTCTATGTGTGTGTGAGTGTGTCTCTGGGTGTGTATTTTCCTGTGTCTCCTTGTGATGTGTGTGTATGTGTGTTTGGTTTCACCCTCCCTCTTTGATACTTCACCCTGAGATAGGCCCCCGGGCAGCCCATCATGGGCCAGGCTAGGCCAGGGCCACAAGGCTGCTGTCCCTGGGGGCCACCTCCTTTTTTGGCTGGGCCTGGGCGCCGGCCCCCGGCCCTGTCACTCCTCAGCAATGCAGCGTCAGCCTCAGCTCCCAGCGCCAAATTCCAGGCCGGGGGTGCCAGAAGGTGGCCCAAGGCCCCTTAGCCAGTCTGGCCCCTCCCCCAAGCCTGGCCCAGAGAAGCAAGTTCCTCCTCACCCCAGTGGCCCAGGAGCCGGGCCCTCAGCTTCCCATCCAGGGGATGGAGGGACAGCTGGGCTCTCCCAGCCCCTGCCCACCCCCAGCCCACCCCACCCTGGACACACCCCTTAGGCCGCTTCCTCCCCTGTCGTCTGCCACCTTGACTGGTCTCTGGTAGGGTTTCCCGGCTCCACCCGAGGGTCTGTGGGCACCATTGGACGTAAGAAAGCAGGGAGGCAGCTGAGGCCAGCATCGGGGGAGGACCCCAGAAAACAGATGTTGGAATGTTTGTGGCTAAAGGCAGTCCTTGTCATAAGTCTTAAAAAAATCCTGGCTCTTTCTCAAGTGAGTGTGTGTGTGAGAGAGAGAGAGAGAGAGAGAGAGAGAGAGAGAGAGAGAGAGAGAGAGAGTGTGTGTGTGTGTGTGTGTGTGTGTGTGTGTGTGTGTGTAAGACTCTCAAAGGCCTCTTATTTCTTTGTCCCCCCCCCCCCGACTCTCTTTGGAGCATGCACTCTCACCCCCACCCACTCAGGACTCCCCCTGCTTGGTCCCCTCCCTTCAGTCCCCTTCTCTGGAGACCTTGACCTCCAGGGGCTGCTGTAGCCTTCCCCTGTGAGACCTGTTCAGACCTGCTTACCTGCTTCTGTGTCCCTGGCCAGGCCTACTCCCAGGACGCCTACCTGAAGGGGAACAAGCCGTATTCTGGAGAGGCCCGGAGCATCCCAGAGCCACCCCCAATCTGTTACCCCCGAAAGACCTACGCCCCGCCAGCCCGGGTCTCTACCTGGGCCACTATGGTGCCTGAGCCGCTCTCAGCACTGCCCAGTGACCCCCGGAGTCCTGCTGCCTGGAGTGACCCGGGGCCCTGCATCCCGTCTACTGCCCGCTCCCATCCGGACAACCCTTCCTTGGGGATGAGCCAGCCCCGCCCCAGCCCTGGTGCCTTCCCCCACCTCCCCTCGGAGCCCCGGACGCTTCGTGCCTTCCCGGAGCCTGGCAGCCGGGCGCCCCCCAGCAGACTGGAGTGCCAGCAGGCCTTGTCACACTGGCTGTCGAACCAAGTACCCCGCAGGGCGGGGGAGAGACGGTGCCCCGCCATGCCCCCCCGGGCCCGCAGTGCCTCCCAGGACCGGCTGGAGGATGTGACTGCCCACCGCCCGTGGCCCTGCTCCACCTCCCAGGGTGCCTTGAGCCAGCTGGGCCAGGAGGGCCGGCTCCGCGCTCGCTCAGACGACTACCTGAGCCGGGCCACCCGCTCAGCCGAGGCGCTTGGGCCAGGGGCACTGGTGTCGCCCCGCTTCGAGCGCTGTGGCTGGGCTTCCCAGCGTCCGTCTGCCCGCACCCCTGCCTGCCCACCCAGGGACCTGCCCGGGCCCCAGGCCCCACCCCCGCCTGGCCTGCAGGGCCTGGATGACGCTGGGTATATCGGATACCGGAGCTATAGCCCATCATTCCAGCGCCGGACTGGACTTCTGCACGCCCTCTCCTTCCGGGACTCGCCCTTTGGGGGGCTGCCCACCTTCAACTTGGCCCAGTCCCCTGCACCATTCCCACCGGAGGCCTCTGAACCACCAAGAGTTGTCCGACCAGAACCCGGCACCAGGGCCTTGGAGCCTCCCGCCGAGGATCGCCGTGACGAAGTGGTCCTGAGGCAGAAGCCTCCAACGGGCCGCAAGGTCCAGCTGCCCCCTTCCAGACAGATGAACCTTGGGTTTGGTGATGAGCCCCCAGAGCCAGAGGCCAGTGGGCGAGGGGAACGCCTGGGCAGAAAGGTGGCCCCTTTGGCCACTACTGACGACTCTCTGGCTTCCATTCCCTTCATCGGTGAGTGACGGTGAACAGCAGGTGGCTGTCTTGGGAGACTTGGTTTTCTGTGCCCTGTTGGACTTTACCCACCTGCCACCATGGGCAAAACTCTGGGTTGGGTGCTGATGGGGTCAACCCGTTTCTGTGTCCGTCCATCTGTCTGTCCATCCAACTGTCCATTCTTGCATTCCTCCATCCATCCTTCTGTCTCCCTCCCATCATCCCGTCATCCTTCCTCCCATTCATTGACCCTTCCAGCCTTCTTTCCATCCACCTTTACTTCCCCCTCCCTTCTCCCTCCCTTCCTTCTCTCCTTCCCTCCCTCCTCCTCCCTCCTTCCTTCCATTGTTCCTTCCTTTCACCTGTCCTTCCATCCTTTCATTCTTTCTTTTCCATCCTTCCTTTGTTCCTTTCACTCTTTGTTCTTTCTGTCCACCCTCCATCCCTCCATCCATCCAACACATATTTGTGTCAGGCACTGTGCTAGGCTCCGTGCTCTCCTGGAGTGTGTGATCCAACCATGGGAACAGATGATCAGACAAGAACGATCCAGTTGAATGGGTGTGTGATAGGAGTACAGGGAGCTCTAGGAGGCAGAGAAGGGATAGACCGGGGCATGGTGGCCAAGGAGAGAATCTTGGAGAAAAAGGAAATTTCGGCTAAGACTTGAAGGAGTTAGTCAGGGTAAGCATGTGCAGGGAGAGAGACTAGAATATGCAAAGACCCTGAAGTGAGAGGTAGGATGCCCTTCCAGGTCATCGGAACAGGTCTGGCGGGGCCTTGTCAGTCACTGGGGAGTTGGGATTTCATTCTGAGAGCAGAGGGAATACTGAAAATTTGCTGCCTTTAAGAATAGATGTTGGGTAAAGGAGAGGCAAGAGAGTGGAGGGGTCAGTGACTCCCAGGTTTCTGACCTTACGGGAGGGTGGAGCTTCACCTCCATATTGGGAAAGAGAGGGAGCGAGGCAGGAAGAGGTTTCGGCTGAATAAGAGGCGCTCATGGAGGGAGCAGAATGAACCGGGCTGGGTCTAGGGGCTCGGGAGGAAGACTGGGGTGCAGGAGCCCAGAGATGGTAACTGGGGCTGAGAGTGGTGAGCTCACCCTAGGGCAGCCGTGGGAGTGGCGGAGAAGCAGCCCCGGCCAGGAGAGGAGGCACAGCCCTGGCCCCCCAAGCCAGTCTTCAGTCTAACAGGGCAGACGCAGCCTCTTGTCTCAGTAAGCTCCCAGTCTGAGGGCGGGAGGTAAAGTCTTTAGTTTCAGTGTCCTTCCAGTCTTGGGGGGGGGGGGGTACGTGGCAGCCACCTTCAAGGAGCCCCCAGCTGATGGGGGAGATGGTCCTTATCCTCAAGAAGCTCCCAGTCTGATGGGGGAGACACCAGCCATGGCCTCAGAGAGGCCTGCCTCCCGGCCAGGACTGAGAGAGATGGCTCGACCCCACTCCTGGTGCCCTCAGTGTGATGGAGGAGGCAGAGGCTGAGCCTCCGTGACCACAGTGGGAGGGTCTGCAGATTGGGGGTGGCTCTGGGACCCCCATGGTGGGTCCTTGGGGATGTGGTCCCGGCCCGGATGGGAGGCTGGGGCTGGGGGGACAGACAGGTTCAGCCTTCTGATAGCTTCACCCACTGCTCCCTCCGCTCTCGCAGATGAGCCCACCAGCCCCAGCATTGACCTCCAAGCCAAGCACGTCCCTGCTTCTGCTGTGGTCTCCAGCGCCATGAACTCAGCCCCTGTCCTGGGCACCAGCCCCTCCTCCCCAACCTTCACCTTTGCCCTCGGCCGCCATTACTCCCAGGACTGCAGTGAGTGCTGCCCGCACCCCCAGCCCCACCCACTCCCTTGCTGCCTGGTCCCAGGGGTGCCCGCTGCCTGATGGCTGGCCTCTTCCGACTGGCTTCTGCTCCTCCTGGGGACCCACGGGGAGGGTCCCCCCTTGGCCCTGCCCGGACAGGAGGGATCTGGGGAAGCCCCCGCCTGCTGCCCCGCTGACCCTGGGCACCTGTGGGCGGCTTCACAGGCAGCATCAAGGCCGGCCGGCGCTCCTCCTACCTGCTGGCCATCACCACCGAACGCTCCAAGTCCTGCGACGACGGGCTCAACACCTTCCGGGACGAGGGCCGGGCTCTGCGGTGAGGATGGGGGCTGTGGAGGGGCTCTTGGCCCTGGGGTCGTCTATACACCGGGGCGGCCTGCTTACCCCCAGAGGGCCTTTGAGCCTTGGGGCTTGTGGGAGGTCCTCCCACAGCCCTCATCCTCTGTCCTCACCCCCCAGGCGCCTGCCGAACCGCGTGCCCAGCCTGCGGATGCTCCGAAGCTTCTTCACTGATGGGGTGAGCGGCACGTGTGTGTGGGTGAGGGTGTCGGAGGTCTGGGGAGGGGCCCAGGGGCCCACCCCTCAGCTGGGGAGTCCAACCTTGGCAGAGGGACCCGGCCTGTGACTCCTGCAACCCGAAATGGGCCCCTCCGGCTCCCATCTCCTTCCGGCCTCGGCTGTCCCCGCACTCACCTCGTGTCGGCCATGTGACCCACCCTCTCTGTGGGCTCAGTCATCACCTAAAGACACCGTGAGCCTTCCTTCCCAAGGCCTTTGCACTGTCCTTCCAGCCGCCGCTCCCCCATCTCCCGTCTAGGAGGCCCTTTCCATGGCCCACATGCCACGTGACTCACTTTTTCACTTTCTTTAGATTTTTTTAGGCCTTCTGTGAAATTTCAGCCTTTACGCCTGGTATTTCATGCCTCCCCTCACCACTCTGCTCTTCTCCTAGCACTTCTCATGTTACACAGTTTGTGCGTCCATCTCCTTTCTTGCCTGGCTCCCCAGCTTGAATGTAAGCTCCATGAGGGCAGGGATTTCATTCGTCTTATTCACTGTTTGACCCCTCCGCATACCTAAAACAGTGCCTACACAGTGGAGGCACTGGGTCAGTATTTGCATGGTGTCTTCAGGGGACAGGGGACACCCTGGAAAGGGGGGGGACACACAGGGTTGAGAGTGATGGAGAGGCTGAAATTTCCAGCCTCGGGACCTGGCTGTGCCGAGTCTTAATTGTGGCCCGTGGGATCTTCGTTGCCTCGTGCGGGGTCTTCGTTGCCTCGTGCGGGATCTAGTGCCCTGACCAGGGATCAAACTCTGGCCCCCTGCGTTGGGAGAGCAGAATCTTAACCACTGGACAACCAGGGAAGTCCCGACATAGAATCAGTTCTGAAATGACCTTAAATCTTTTTGATTATGGTTGGGTTGGAAAAGGCATATTGATTTTAAATGTCACCTGGCTTATTCCTTATCACGTCCTCTGCTTACTTAACTATCCCTTGACCTGTCACCTCTACTGCTGGAGTCCTGCTGACACTATCACTTCCTCTGTTTAACTCCTTGTGGACATGACTACCTGCTCCACTAACTCGGTCTTTGTTGATGTTCCCACTTCCTCTGTTTATGTAACTCCATGTGGACACAATCACTTCCTCTGCTTCCTTAGTTCCTTCAAGTCTATAAAGTTAAGCGTGGTGAGGCATGTGGCCTGCAGGTCATAGCCTTTTCTCCTTTCTGGCTTCCCCATCACATATGTCTCATGACCTCAACACAGATGGGTCAGAGAGGGTAAGCAAGGCCCATGAGGCCACACAGCACAGCAGAGCGTAGCACAGGCATATGCCAGGCCCTTGTGGCTGCAAATGGTCCATGGGGCTTCTGAGATGCTGGCACTGTGGGAGCCACCCTAAATTGCCCTCTGTCGTCTCTCTGCAGTCCTTGGATAGCTGGGGCACTTCCGAAGACGCTGACGCTCCTTCCAAGCGACACTCAACCTCTGACCTCTCGGACGCAACCTTCAGCGACATCAGGAGAGAAGGCTGGTTGTATTATAAGCAGGTCCTCACCAAGAAGGGGAAGGTAAGATGGCTGGAGGAATGAGCTGGAGGTGGATGGAAGCTGGCTCCAGCAGAACTCCCAGCTTTTCCTACACCCACCCTCTGGAGCTAAGGAGAGCCAGCTGAGGCTGCAGCATGAGGGGTAGAGGTTAGATGCTAGGAAGAACTTCCTGGGGGTCCTAAAGAACTCATGAAAAAGAGTTAACCAGAGAGGTGGTCTTTGCTGTGGGGTGGATCTGATCCAGTTGTGCTTGGAATTCTGACAGAACCATCCCATGGTTGATCCTTGGTTGGCAGATCACCCCCAAAATGGCCACTGGGGCTCATGGAAAATGAGAGCAAGGCCAGCGTGATTCTTTTAGGGGAGCTGAAGCCCCAAAAGAAAGCAGAGGTTAGCCTTTTCAAGGCCAGCAAAGGTTCTAGTCTTCATCCTAAGGGCAACTAAAAGCCCCTGGGGCCTCTTCCACTGGGCTTCCTGGGGAGTGAATTAAGAGAGAGCCAGAGGGAGGCAAGAAGACCAGTTTGGGGCCGCCACAGAGATCCAGGTGAGAGATGAAGGGGGCTTGGGCCTGAGGCTGGGAGGTAAGCAGGATCCCGAGGGGAGAAGGCAGGGCCCCTGGGTCCATGGAGTACAATCCCGGGTTCCAGGCAGCAGAAGAGGGAGGAGGAGGCCGCCCGACTGCCGTCACCCGAGCGGCCCAGGCAGAGTGGAGCAGAGAGGTTAGCATGAGCCTGGGCTTGGCTCCTCACTGTGCCATGAGCTGCTGGGGGAGCTTGTTTGGCTCACCTACCAGTTTCCTCGTATGTAAATGGAGCAAATGATAATCACTAGCTCATACACCCTTGCTGAGGATTAAATGAGATGATCTAAGCAAAAAGCGCTCACCCAGTGCCTGGCCCCCGGGAGCAGCTATCCTGCTTAATGCTATTATTTGAATTTTCCACCCTGCCTTCTAAGGGCCTTGTACCTGAAAAGAACATAAGCTTTGAAGTCAGACAGCCTTGGAATTCCTGCCCAGCCACTTATCAAGCATAAGGCTTCGGGCAACCCCCTTAACGTCTGAGCCTCACTTTTCTGATCTGTAAGATGGGGACAGTGTTGTTCTACTCCAAGGGCCAGTGTGAGGGTGAAGTGAGAAGTGTAGTCCAGGCAGGAGCGGCACTCATCTGTGCCCTCGTCCAGCCCGCAGATAATGATGAACAGCCTACCCTGCTCCAATTCTCCGTTGAGGTTCCGGGGATTCAGTGGTGAGGGAGCCAGGCCAGTCCTGCCCTGCTGGGGTTCCTGCTGGGCAGAGAAGGCATTTGTTGCTTACCAGTTACCAGTGCTTGACTGCTGTGATGGGGGAGTTCAGGGGAGCGGCATATAGTAGCGTATGACCCTGACCTCAGCAGGGTGGGAGGGGGTGTCTGGAAGGCTGTGAAGGGTGTGTGGGAGTCCACACAAAGGAGGGAGGTGGGGGTGTGGTCTGACAGGGGAGATGCCCTCCTGCACGGCTAGGAGCAGGGTGGCAGGGGGTGCTGGGCAGCTGGGAGCCAGGGCAAGAGATGGAAGCCGGGTGGGGTGTCGGGCGCCTGGGCGCGGGCGCATCGCTCAGGGTGAGCCTTTGCAGGCATTTAAGGGTGGGGTGTGGGAGGTGTGAGCCCAGGAGGTAAGTGTTGCATCTGTGACAGGAGGAGACAAGGCCATTGCTGCTGTCCAGGTGAGCGAGGGGAGTGGGACCAAGGGGAGGGGACACCTTAGAGAGATTCAGGGGTAAGGAAAGCCTGGGCGGGCTGAGGGCTGGGAGGTGAGGGAGGATGGAGGAGGTTCCTGGGGTCCCAGCTTGGGCTGTGGGGTCAGAGAGTGGTGGGACCCTTCCCAGAGCCACAGGGCACCGGAGGGGTAGGTTTGGGGAGAGGAAGCCAAGAGGTTCCTTTGGGGCCTATGGAGTCCGAGGGCCCTGGCGCACACTTCTGCGGAGGTGTCCTGGCAACAGAGGCTCTGAGGGTGTGGCATTGGGAGGAGGTCCACCTGGGGAGGGCATTTGTCCATCGGAGAGGACACAAGCACCTGCAGCCATGGGCGCGGGAACACTGAGAGAGAAAGCAAGAGACGGCCGGGCCTCGGGAGGAAGTGGGGGACGGAGGCCAAGGAGGAGGAGCCAGGTGTGGACGAAGACTTCCAGCCCGAGGCTTGAGCCCTTCGGAGGGCCTGGTGACAACTGCTGACTTCTGCCTGCCCCATAGCCTGCCCCCAGCTCTGGGTGGCCTCTGGCAGCCCAGACGCAGTGTCTCCTGGGCAGGGAGAGGACCTGGCCCCTTCCTGCTCACTGGTCGGTTCTGAAGGAGAGGGCTTTCCACTCCCATCTGGTCTCTCGGTCTGTCCAGGGTCCTGATCGCCAGCCAGATGTTGTCTGCTTCAGCAAGTCCAGCCTCTCCCCGCCCCCAGCTCCCAGTCTCTTTTGGAGGCCACTGACTGTCAGGCGGAGGAGGGCGTGGGTGGGTATGACCCATCCCTGCAGCCACAGACCCAGCATTTGAGCTGGATGCAACGTGGAGACCAGCTGGCTCACCTCTCGTTTTTACCAGTAGGGCATACTGATGCTAGGGGAGGGGGCCTGACTTATCCAAGGTCACCTAGCTGGTTCAGTCTCAAAGGGGCACCCTTGTCACCACCTCACTCTGACACTAAACTTCTCCTGGAGGGCCCTACTGTCTCCTGCTCTGAACGTCCCTGCCTTGGTCCAGCAGGTATGTGATGATGGGCAGGGTTCATGGCTGGCTGTGGCTATGTTCACCTGCCAGCCATGAAGTCTCCTCATCTGGTTTGCTCTGAAGATAGAAGCTTGGGCTGGGTGTGGAGTCGTAGGTGGGCCGTGAGCCAGAGGAAAGGAGCCCTTGATCTGATGGGGGAGATGGAACCCCCGCCTGCAGGGTGTTCTGAGGCCGATTAATTCATTTATTCAGTAAATATTGATGAGCACTTACCCTGTGCCAGCATGGCTCTAGGCCCAGGAGTATGGAGGTAAGAGGGCAGATGAGCTCCCTGCGCCAGGAGCTTTCTCTGTACTGGAGAAAGCCACCCACAGCCAGTAACCTGAGACTACAGTGGGCACTCAGGGAATATGAACAGGGTGATGTGATTGCCTTTAAGTTGGGAGGAAGCCGGGGGCTGCCGTTAGGGGAAAAATGCTTAGAGGCGGCCTCGCTGAGGAGGTGATGTTGATGACCTTGAGCTCAGACCTTAAGGGCGAGAAGGAAGCAGCCACGTGGAGAAGCAAGAGAAGGGGCTCTGGGCAGAAGGAATAGCACATGCAGAGGCCCCGGGAAAGGAAAGGCTTGGCTTGTTCACTGGAAAAGCCCCCTGTGTCTCGACATTGTGAGAAAGAAAGAGGGATGGGTTAGGAGAGGCAGGGACCAGATCACAGAAGAGCTTAAATTCGATTCCAAGGGCGATGGGAAGCCATGAGAGGGCACTAAGCAGGGGAGAGACAGGACTTCGTTTACATTTTCAAATGGCCACTGCAGCTGCTGCGTGGAGAAGAGGTTGCAGGAAGGAGAACGGAGCCTGGGATGGTTTGTGCAGTGGTCCAGGCAAGAGGTGTTGATGGTGTGGGCAAGGTGGTGGCAGGAAAGATGGAGGCAGGTGATATTTTGGAAGCAGAACAGTTGTGATTTCCTGACGGGTTGGATGTCAGGGGTGAAGAATGAGGAGGAGTCAAGGGCAGCTCCCAAGTTTCTGGGCAACTGGGTGGATTTACTGAGCTGGAAAAGATGGAGGTGGGGGTGGAGAACAGGTTTGATGGGCCCCCGTAGTGAGCAAGCAGCACCTGCAGTGCCCGTGGGGTGCAAATGGAGACACTGAGCACACAGTTGGAGGTACTGGAGTGTGGCTCGGGGGAGATGCTGGGCCAGGGGTACATCTGGGCATCACCATCAGCAGACAGACAGGATTTAAAGCCATGGGTGTGGATGGCATCATGGGGGAGGCATGCAGGAGGAGGAGGGCCGAGGACAAAGTTCTGGAGCTCCGCTTCCTTTAGGGCAGGGACTGTCAGCCTCAGCACTGTTGACATTTTGGACCAGATGATTCTTTGCTGCGGGGCTGTCCTGGGCATCCGACATGTTTAGCAGCATCCTTGGCCTCTGCCCACTAGATGCCATAGCATTTCCCCAGGTGCGACAACTGAAAACGTCTTCAGACAAATGTCCCCTGATGGCTCTTTGCCCTGGTTGAGAACCGCTGGTGTAGAGGATGTTGGGTGGAGGGGACCAGAGAAGGAGCCAGCGGAGTTAGGAGGAAAACCACGAACCATAGGGTCCTGGGTGCCAAGAGAGAGTTTGGAGAGGGAAGAAGTGACCGCTAGCTGGGTCATATGCCACCAAGAGGCTAAGCAAAGGGCTGAGAAGTGCCCAGACGCTGCCACTGGCTTTGGCAACATGGCGCCTGGGTGACCTGGCAAGCAGCTTCCCAGGAAGGGGATACTGAGTGGAGTCTTGAGTGAGAGGCAAAGAAGCGGGGAGAGCAAGTGTGGTTGACAACTTTTGACTAGCTTTGCCCGGAGGGAAGCAGTATGTGGACCAGGAATGGCTTAGGAAGATTTTATGTAAGGTGGGTCATGTTTGGTGGGGGGCCCGATTGCCCTCTGGAGCCCCCTGCTGGTTCTCTGGGGCATTGCCAACGGCAGAGGAGCGGTAAAGCGAATGTTGGGGACCCTCTGCGGGGACTGAGAACGATGGGTACGGGTGTCCAGGCCGGTGAGGGGCTGAGAGACTTGGAGGACTGTGGGCAGGAGGCTGCCCCAGGTGCCGGTGGGAGTGGAGCAGAGGGCTCCCGGCGGCCAGTGGGGTGGGGTCCCCACTGCTGTCCACTGTCTGCAGCGCCTAGGGCCCCCTTGGGCTCTGGGGTCGGGGAGGAGGGCAGGCCTGGCTTCTCACCCCCTCCCCCTCCCCTCTCTCCCCCTCTCCCCGTGTCTCCCTGCAGAAAGCTGGCGGCGGCCTGCGCCAGTGGAAGCGGGTGTACGCCGCGCTGCGGGCGCGCTCGCTCTCGCTGAGCAAGGAGCGGCGGGAGCCCGGGCCGGCGGCGGCGGGGGCGGCGGCGGCCGTCGCAGGTGAGGACGAGGCGGCGCCCGTCTGCATCGGCTCCTGCCTGGTGGACATCTCCTACAGCGAGACCAAGAGGAGGCACGTGTTCCGGCTGACCACCGCTGACTTCTGTGAATATCTCTTTCAGGCTGAGGACCGGGATGACATGCTGGGCTGGATCAGAGCGATCCGAGAGAACAGCAGGGCCGAGGGCGAGGTGAGGGCCCGGCCCGGCCCCAGCCGGGCCAGGGAGGGCAGGGCAGGCCCCGGGCGCCTCTCGCCTGTCGGGATCCTCCCTTCACCGCTCTGAGCCTCAGTCCCCTCCTGCATAAAATGGGCTGACAGGAGTACCCCTTGCAACCATGCCCTCCAAGGGTTTGGTGTGAAGAGACGATGCTTGGGGCAGTGGCTCACAGAGGACCTGGCGTCTTTAGTGTTCCATGACTGGCAGGAACAATAATAGCTGTAGGAACGACAGTAATTGTTATTATCGTCATCGTTATGACCGCCTTGGGCAGGCTCTGCCACAGAGGGGTCAGCTCCCGGCCAACCTCAGCCTCTTGCTGGAGGTTTGGGAGGCGGGGGTCTCCTGTGGAATTATTACAGAAAGGGGTGCCCCTGGGCCAAAACTGTGGCTGGCCCCTCTGACAGGGCTGGCCTGTCTGCAGGGGCACAAACACATTGACCTTGGGAGGAGGCCAAGAGGATCGGCCTTGGCAGCAGGCAGCAGGGGCTGAGCCAAGGGCTTTGGCAGGGACTCCAGGAGCATTTTTACGTGACGCCCCCTCCTGGGCAGCTGCAGCTGCACACTAGGAGCCTGGGCTGGGCTTTCTGCCTCCGCCCACCCCCTCCGCCAGGTGCCTCTGGACACCTGCGCAGAGTTATGTGGGGGTCCTGGGCTTGGCGGCCGGTCTCTGCCAGGAGGATGGTGTGGCTTGGGCCCTGGTCCAGATGTGCAACTGCTCTGGCCACAGGCAGAGGGGTGCTAGTGCACGCTGAGGACACCATCTCACTGAACCAGGCTCTGCCTCCCCAGGACATTGTCGTTCCTCACCGCAAGGAGGAAGGCACCTGAAATTTGGGGCCCTTTTCTGGGGGGACTGGCTGGGCTGTCCCCGACAGGCACTGTCTGAGGGTCCCAAGTCACCTTCATTATTGCAATAGCTGCCCCTCATGGGGCACCTCATCGGTGCCTTGCCAGGACTGTGATGAGTGCCACGTGCATAATTCCGCACCCTAACCCTGAGGTTGCCACGTTGTCTCCCCATGTTACTGCTGAGGAGACTGAGGCTCAGAGAGGCTAAGTGGATTGCCCAAGGTCACACAGCTGGTGAGGGGGTGCTCGGGAGTCCGGCCCTGGTCTTCCTCGCTCCAGGGTCTGCACCCTTCAGCTGGCAGGTGGAGGAGAGGGGAGGCGAGGCCGAGGCAGGGGCCACAGAGAAGCCCTGGGTGGGCTGGCCATGGTCACTGATGGGGTCTGCTTTCTCTTCCGCCTCCTCCAGGACCCCGGCTGTGCCAACCAAGCTCTGATCAGCAAGAAGCTTAATGATTATCGCAAAGTGAGGTGAGGCCCAGCCCTCATGGAGCAGTCCTGGCCATGGGGTGGGAGACACCTTGGGCAGAGGTCGTCCTCCTGACCCACCTTCAGACCTGAGGGTGGCCCCTGAATTGCCCTCTGCTGGGGGCAGGGAGGGTGGCAGGGGCATTGAGGCCTCCAGTCCCCAGAAGGGCATGGACGGGATGGAGGGGAGGTCCGAAGAGGTGGGAGGCCAGGGCAGGTGGCGTGCTGGGTCACCCCAGTGAAGACCTCTCCCCTCTTCCCACACAGCCATAGCTCTGGGCCCAAAGCTGATTCCTCCCCCAAAGGCTCTCGTGGCCTGGGGGGCCTCAAGTCTGAGTTCCTCAAACAGAGTACAGCACGTGGCCTCAGGACTCAGGACCAGCCTGCAGGGAGCAAGGGTAGGAAGGCGGCTGCTAAGGGGGTGGTGTGCACCCATGCGTGGGGAGGGCGGGTCAGCCTGTGGGTCTGCATGGGAGCGGAGGGCCTGTGTGTGTGTGTCAGGCGGTGTGTGTGCCTGTAGGTGTGTGCCACGGTTATCCTCGTGTGTCTGCCCATGTGTGCATGCCTGTGAGGGTCCGGGGGCCCTCAGGGCCTCAGGGCTGGAAGGGCCCAGAGCCTGATTTCCCTCCGTGACATCCCAGCTGTGTGGTCCTCTGGTCTCCGCTTGTGTCCCTTCAGGAGCAGGAGCCTCATCCTCTCTGCAGGCAGCCTTTTCCATCTTCACACACTTTTGGCCATTAGAAAGTTCTTCCTTCGGCTGTACCAGAATCTATGGCTCCCACCTTGTTGTTTTAGCCATACAGAAGTCCTTATATTACTCTGAGGCCTCTCTTCTCTAGGGTAGACACCCTCATCTCTTCGGCCTTCTCTGCTGGGATATTATAATTTGCCATCAGCCCTCAGCATCCCGGTTGCTTCTCTGATGGAGTCCCCATACGTCCAGTGTGTGAATGTGGTGTGTGAGTGTGTGTGACCTAGTGTGGTGGCTGCCCCTCCCTGGGCCCCCAGCTCACCCTGCCTCTCTCTGCCTTCCCCAACCCCAGATGACAGTGTCTCCACCCCCAAAACCCCCTGGGGCATCAACATCATCAAGAAGAACAAGAAGGCAGCCCCCAGGGCATTTGGGGTCCGACTGGAGGAGTGCCAGCCCGCCACAGAGAACCAGGTGGGTTCCCGCCGTGCTCCAGAGCCAGCAGGGAAGTGGGGAGACCGAGACACAGAGAGTCAGAGCTGCAAGGGACTTTGGAGCCAGCTCTCCACCGCGTCTCACAGACACAGCTGGGGAAGCAGCCCTGCGAGGGAGCAGCAGAGTTGAGCCAGAGCCCAGAATCCCTGGCGCCCAGCTGGTGCTCCTCCTCAGATCATGGCGAGGCTTTGGTGCGATTTCTGCTCCCAGACCAGAGACAGTGAAAGCCTTAGTAACCACCAGAACCCCTGGGGTCTGGCTTTGCACTGCCTCCATCTTGTCCTCCCTACCTCTGGCCCACTGGTGGAGAATGCTGTTCTTTTTTTCTTCTATTGAAGTGTAGTTGCTGTACAATATTATATAAGTTACAGGTGTACAATGTAGTGATTCCGTTTTTAAAGGTTATACTCCATTTATAGTTATTATAAAATATTGCCTATATTCCTTGTGTTGTACAGTATATCCTTGTAGCTTATTTTCTATCTAATAGTTTGTACCTCTTAGTTCCCTAGCCCTATACTTCCCCTCCCCTCTTTCCTCTCCCCACTGGTAACCACTAGTTTGTTCTCTGTATCTGTGAGTCTGCTTCTTTTTTGTTATATTCACTAGTTTGTTTTATTTTTTAGATCCCACATATAAATGATATCATACAGTATTCGTCTTTTTGTCTCTGACTTATTTCACGTAGCATAGTGCCCTCCAGGTCCATCCATGTTGCTGCAAATGGCAACATTTCATTCTTTTTCATGACTGAGTAGTATTCCATTGTGTGTGTGTGTGTGTGTGTGTGTGTGTGTGTGTGTGTGTATAGAGAGAGAGAGAGAGGGAGAGAGAGGGAGAGAGAGAGAGAGAGGGAGATATCTATATACATCACATCTCCTTTATCCATTCATCTTTTTTTTTTATCCATTCATCTTTGATGGACATTTAGTTTTCTTTCATATCTTGGCAATTGTAAATAATATTGCTGTGAACACTGGGGTGCATGTATCTTTTCGAATTAGTGTTTTTGTTTTTTTTTGGATATATACTGAGGAGTGGAATTGCTGGGTCATATGGTAGCTCTACTGTTAGTTTTTCTGAGAAACCTCCATACTGTTTTCCACAGTGGCTACACCAGTTTACATTCCCACCAACAGTGTATGAGGGTTCCCTTTTCTCCACATCCTCGCCAACATTTGTTATTTGTGGCCTTTTTGATGACAGCCATTCTGACAGGTGTGAACTGATATCTCATTGTGGTTTTGATTTGCATTTCCCTGATGACTGGCGATGTTGAGCATCTTTTCATGTGCCTCTTGGCCATCTGCATTTCCTCTTTGGAAAAATGTCTATTCAGTTCTTCTGCCCATTTTTTAAATCGGGTTTTTGTATTATTATTATTTTTTTTGGCCGTGTCTCGCGGCTTGTGGGATCTTAGTTCCCTGACCAGGGATCGAACCTGGGCCCCCAGCAGTGGAAGTGCAGAGTCCTAACCACTGGTCCGCCAGCGAATTCCCAGGTCGTTTGTATTTTTGATGTTGAGTTGTATGAGCTGTTTATGTGTGTTGGCTATTAATCCCTTATTAGTCGGTCATATCATTTGCAAGTATTTTCTCCAGAGAATGCTGTTCTTACTCTTCCTAACACCCCTGCCCTGCTGTGTCCCCAGCGTGTCCCCCTGATCGTGGCTGCATGCTGTCGCATTGTGGAGGCACGGGGGCTGGAGTCCACAGGCATTTACCGGGTGCCAGGCAACAACGCAGTGGTGTCCAGCCTGCAGGAGCAGCTCAACCGTGGCCCCGGGGACATCAACCTGCAGGATGAGGTGAGTGTGACTGGGGGGCGTCGGCCTATGGAAGGGGGGCCAATGTGGTGGTGTCTGTTGTGTTCATTGTACCCTGTGGTGTGCCTGGCACTGGGTCAGGGCCCCAAGGCAAGACGCAACTTGCCTTTGCAGGCCAGCCGTGGGGAAGGGCATCACCCCAGCTGCAGCCATGGCCTGAGAGCCCGGAGACAGAGGCTGGTAGGTGACAGTTTTTTGGGCCTTGAGGATGAATAGTGTCCACGAAAAGCCAGCGAAAGCCAGGAAAGGGCACTCCAGGCAGAGGGAACAGCCTGGGGAAAGGCGTGGGCCCCTAAGGTTTGCCGGCAGTCACCATACCTTCTCTGTAAAGGGCCAGGTAGCAAGTATTCCAGGGCTTTGTTTACCACATGGTCTGTTGCAAACCCTTCTCTTCCTTATCCTCTTCCTTCTCTTCCTTCTTTTTCTTCACAATCTTTTAAAGATGCAAAACCCATTCTTAGCTCAAGGGCCACACAAAATCAGGTCGTTGGCTGGATTTGACCTATGGGCCAAGGTTTGCAGACACCTGGTTAGAAGGGGAGTATATGGTGTTTGCTGGAGCGGACAGCAACGTGGGTAGTTGATCAGATGAGACAAGAGCAGCTCGTGAAGGGATCTGACAACCACACAAGAGTTTGCAGCAGGTTATAGTAACTATAAATGGAATATAACCTTTAAAAATTGTGAATCACTATGCTGTACCCCTGAAACATATAATACTGTACATCAACTAGACCTCAATTTAAAAAAATGATGTGTTTAGAGCAGGAATAAAAAATTACATACCGGGGCTCTGGATCCAGTTAAGATAGAGCAAACACACTCTGTCCAGTCTTTTCTACTGATTACATCTAATAATCCTGGACAGAACATATAAAGTAACTATCAAATAACTCTGAAAAGTGGATAACAGCAGACCAAGGAGGCAGAGTGCAGCATTCCAAAGATCTAGGCCGTCTAATGCAGACTTCCGAAATGTCTGTCCTGTCTAAAAATGTTTCCGTACTTTCACTACAACTCGTCATTTCTGCTATAGAGAGAAATGTTAATATCTCTAAACAGTGTTCACAATCCTCTTTTGGCGAATTCTGGATTCCTCCAGGATTCTGCTCTAACAATCATCTCCCCTTTCTCTTGTGCTGTGAACTGAATCGTGTCCTCCCAAAATTTATACGTTGAAGCCCTAACTCCCAAGATGAGTGTATTTGGAGATAGGGCCGATTAGGAGGTAATTAAGGTTAAATGAAGTCATAAAGTCAGGGCCCTGGTACAATAGGATTAGTGTCCTTGTGAAAGGAGACACCAGAGAGCTCCCTGCCTCACCTGCTCCATCTTGTAAGGACACAGCAAGAAGGTGACTGCCTGCAAACCAGGAAGGGAACCCTCATCAAAGACTGAATGGGCCGGCACCTTGTTCTTAGATTTCCCGGCCTCCAGAGTTGTGAGAAAAGAAACTTCTGTTATTTAAGCCAAAAAAAAAAAAAAGAGTTTGCAGCAGGTTATATGTCAATTATGTCTCAGTAAAACTGGGGAAAATATCCAAATAAATATTTCAACCAAAAAAAAGAGTTTGCAGCAGGGCCAGTGTTTCCCAGAACCCTAAGGTTCCCCAGAGGTGCTGTGGGAGGCCAGGACCCCCCATCTAGAGTAACCTGCTTTGCTCTGTCTGCTTTTTTATGTCGGTTTTTTTCATATTGGGTTTTCATGTATCGTTTCACTTGACAAAAAGTGCTCTGCTGGAAAAGATGTTTTGGAAAACCATGGATCTGGACAGTGAAGTCCCATGAGTCAACAGTACTCTGAAGCTGTATGTGAAAATGTAAGATAGTCTTCGTGTCCTTGGGAAGGAGCTAGGGAGACAAGATGAGTACGTGTGAAATAGTGGACAAGAGAAAAAGCTGGTTCTCATCAAGGACCAGATTGTTTGATGAGGAAGGAGAGGATGCTGGGGACTGGAGCAGGTGTTTGAAATCTTTGAAGGATGAATAGGAAGGGGCAGGTGAATAGGAAGGCAGTCCAGGCAGCGGGTGATAGCATTTTCCAAAATCCCAGAGAAGGGTCTGAGTGTCAGGACAGAGAATGGACCCACCTCCTGGGCTTGGCAGTGGAGAGGGTGAGGCCCAGGGCAGGGGACAGAGGGCTTTTGATGGCTTCACTAAAGCCTTTGACCTTGAGCCAATGGACAGTAGGGAGCCTTTGATGGTTCCTCAGCTGGGGAGGCATAAATGAGAGTAGGGTTTGAGGAAGTAGTGCTTTAGCTTATGCCTAATGGATACGAATGAGGGAGGCCCAGAGCAGGGCATCTAGGGAAGAAATTACCGATATTGTGGGAGGGGTCAGGAGGTCTTGGTGGTCCCAGGGGGAGGGGGTAAGGAGGATGGGAGCAGCTCTAGGAGTTGGCTGCATGAGAGGGAGGAAGGAGGGGTAGGAAAGAGCTAAAAATTTGAGCTACAGGCTGGTGGTATCTGTCCCTGGCAGACCAGGGGAGTAGGGCAGGAGAGGGAGGATGTGTCAGGTAGGAACCGCGTTGGACTTGGAGTGGTGGTAAGTCACCCACATGGGGGTGATGCATAATCAGGCACTAGACCGAGGGTGAATTGGGGAGTGAGCGTGGGGTCACGCTGGGGCACAGAGGTGAGACGACGGAGGGAGCTGCCGTCTGGGGAGAGGGTGGGCGTGGGGACTGCAAGGGCCAGGCTCTGAGTGGGACAGAAGGAGAGGGCAGCTCAGGTGAGGCTGGGGATGGGGGGGCAGATGCTTAGGCATAGGAGGGGTCACGAGGGACAGGGCAATTCTGGGATCTAATGTACAGCATGGTGACGGTAATTAAATATTGTATACCTGAAATTTGCTAAGCTATTAGACCTTAAGTATTCTCAGCACAAAATAAAAGGTAACTATGTGAGGTGATAAGTGTTTTAATCAGCTTGATTGCGTGAATCATTACACAGGGTATAGATTTATCAAATCAATCACATTGTATATCGTAAATATATACAATTTTTATCTGTTAATTATACCTCAATAAAGGTGGAGTAACAACAACAGAACAACAACAAAAATGCCATTATCACCATCCATAATTTGTGAAATTCATCTTTGTTGAAAAATCTAGAGTTCATATTTTTTTATTGCTCTTTTTATTTCATGATACAGATATTCCACAAATAATTTACGTATTCTTTAGTAGTTAAGCATTTCAGTTGTTTCCAGTCTTTAGCCTTGATAAATTTTTCTCCAATGGGGGGAAAGAAAAAAAAAGGACAGGGCAAGGCCTTGGGTTTGGCAGCTGGGAGATGAGAAGAGCCTACACATGAGGGCCAGGAGGCAGTGGAGGGAGGTGGGCAGGAGCCCACACTGGGTGTGCACATGAGCTGGGCCTCGTCCAGGGAGAAGAGGGACCAGGGTGGGGCCGTGCCGTGTGTGTTGGGTGTGTGATTTTGTCTCAGACATCAGTTTGTGTCATTTGTCACGGGGAGTGCTGGAAGTTAAGCGTTCTCATCGAGCCTGTGGACGGTCTGGCATTAAGCTGTGGCCCCATGGTAATGAGTGTGTATATTGTTGAGTTGTGTGTCTCTGTTGGGGGTATTCTGTTGCTCTCTGGACATGAGTTATTCTGAGCAGTTCCTTTCAAGGGAGTTATCCTTGACTTTGTGCAGGCTGATGGTGCCCCCTGGTGGACAGGAGAGACACTGAGCCGGCCATTCTTTTATTCATTCTTGTATTCAACAACCATTTATTTAGATCAGAGTTTCTCAACCTTGACCCTTTGGGCAGAATAATTCTTTTTTGTGGGAGGTTATCCTGCGCACTGGAGGAAGTTTAGAAGTATCCCTGGCCTCTGTCCACTAGATGCCAGTGGCAGCCCCCGCTTGTGAAAACCAAACGGTTCCACACACTGCTAAACGTCCCTGGGGGCTGAGTCGCCCTGGTTGAGAATTCATGATTGAGACCATTTAAGTGCCAGGCTGATAGGGCTGGCTAGGTGATAGGGGTGCAGTGGGAATAAAACAGACAGGATCCCTGCCCCTCATGTGGCTTACAGATCGGCCAGGCAGGAACAAGGAAACGAATGCATACAGTAATGATCAACTGCGGTAAGTGCCACAGAAGGAAGAAAAGTCAGGGCTGTGCTACAGACGGCAGGCAGTGGTGATGGCGGCTGTGCCGCGATGGTCGGGTCGGGGGAGGCCTCTCCGAAGACGTTTAGATTCGGGAGGAGCCAGTCATGTGAAGGGCAGGGGGAGGTGAGTTCTAGTGGAGGGAACCAGCCGGTGCAAAGGGCCTGAGACAGGAAGCCACCAGGCATGAACGTGAGCTGTGTCATGGATGAGGAGAGGGGTCCGGGATGACTCCCCTAAGCGGGGGGCGCTGGGAAGCAGGAGTTGGCACCAGCAGGCCTAATGGAGGTCCAGTGGGCAGGCTCGTGCGGGGATGGGTTTTGCTCACCTCTGTCCCCCACAGTGCCTGCACCAGGGAAGGGACCTGCTTCTTTCTCTGCGTGGACAAATGTCCGAGCCCACTGGGCTGGCTGGAGCAGAGGGGTGCTGGGGCCAGGTGGTGGAGGGGCTAGGACCTAGCTGGGGACTCTTTTCTACTGTGATGAGTCTTCTTAGCCCAGACAGTCCTGGTCTGGGGAGAGCTGGCTATGAGTGGGTCCCAGGGAGGGCCCAAGCCGGGCTGCACTGGGCTCTAGGGCTGGACAGGCATGGAGGTGTGGGCACCTGGGCGGGGCCTGGCTGGCTCTGAACCTGGGGGCGTGGAGGTGTGGGCACCTGGGCGGGGCCTGGCTGGCTCTGAACCTGGGGGCGTGGAGGCTTGGGCACCTGGGCGGGGCCCTGCCTGTGGCCTGATGTCGTTGCCCCTCCCCAGCGCTGGCAGGACCTCAACGTGATCAGCAGCCTGCTCAAGTCCTTCTTCCGAAAGCTGCCTGAGCCTCTTTTCACCGATGGTGAGTAGGGGGTGGAAGTGGAAGATGGGAGGAGGAGGGAATACCTGTCTAGGTTGCATCCTGACCACTTTTTAAATGGGGTGTGTTGGTTTTACTTTGGGGGTTTTTGTTTTAATACAAAAGAAACACATGCTTGTAAAAAACATAGGTAGTACAGATATGAATCAAGTAAACACAAGGGTCCCTGTCATCCTCCCATTCCCTGTCCGCAGAGGTTATCCTCACACTTTCTGAGCATTTACTGTGTGCCAGGCACTACTCCCTACAACTCCATGAGGTAGGTACTATTATTTCCCCTCTATAGATGAGGAAACTACGGCACAGAGAAGTTAAGTGACTTGCCCAAGGTCACAGAGGTTGTAAGTGTCAGAGCCAGGGTTCAGCCCCAGGCATCTGGCTCCAGAGCCCAACTCTTGACCATTTGCTGAGCTGCTTATTAACAGTGCATTGCGTTTCCTTCCAGACCCTCTTACACGTGTGACAAAGACACACTCGCATATGTAGGGCTTGAAGTTGGGCGGGTTCAGTGGCGCACTGGTAAACGTTTCACATCTGGCTCTCAAGGGAAAAAAGCCGTGATGTGTAGCATTTTCCAGTTTCCATGGTATAAATACTCCCACCACGGCTGATTTCAAGCTCCCAATTTGCTGTCACCAACATGAAAGCCAAACACAGCTGGTTGTCAGAAGCCCATGCGGGCGAGCGGCTCCAGCACACCACTGCTTGAGTTCTTAACAGAAGGAGACTTATAATTTTGAGATTCACTCGTGTCAGTACAAAGAGCTCTACCTCATTCTTCTTTTAAATCAACCACATAGTTTTTCCTAGGCTGAATAGACTGTAATTTGTCTAATCACTCCCCTACTGCTAGCTATTTAGGTTGTCTTTGCATTTTTGCTATTTCGAAACGTGTTACAGTGACTTTCCTTGCCTACGTTCCTGCACACCTGGACCAGGGTCCTGGAGGTGGATTCGTAGACATGGAATTGCTGGGTTAAAGTCCTGGAAAACATGTTGAAAGCTAAAGTCAAGTTGGACTCTGGGGAGGCGGCCCTAGTTCACACTCCCAGTAGCAGCGTAAGAGATTTTGCTTCCTAACATTCCCATCGGCACTGGATGTTATTAATATTTTAAACGTTTGCTGATCGGAGAGAGAACACGGCATCTCACTATTGTTACCATTTTCATTTCTGTCGTTACTAAGAGATGAACTACCTTTTCACTAGTTTATTGGCCTGTACCGTTTCCTCTGTAGCTGCTCGTTCAGACTATGTGCCCATTTTGCCACTGGGTTCTTGGTCTTTTTTCCTATTGATTTGTAGGAGACAAGCTCTTTGTACATTATGGATATTAACCCTTTATTAGTTTTTGTAAATATTTGCTCTTGGTCTGCCATTGCCTTTTAACTTTTCAGTATGGAAATTGAAAACAGTTATTTTATGTACAGTCAAGCTGTTAACCGTTAATGGATTCTGTATCTCATGTTTAAGAATGCCTTATGATTATAAAAGTATTTTCTTATTTTTCCCCGATATTTTAATAACTTCTGTTTTTGGCTCTGTCATGCAGTTGAATTTATTTGTGTATTATGTGAGCTAGAAATGGATTTATTTTCCCAACAAGATAACTGACTTGAAGTGCTGCCTTTATCTGTCCTGATCCTTCATCACCTGCCTTAGCTGTGCTGTCTTTTTAGTATATTTCAGTATCTAACAGGGCAAATCCTCCCTCATCATTCTTCCAGATGAGTTTTAGGATAAACTTAACACATCCCATTTTTTAAAGTTTCCCATGGACTTTTTCTGAAGGGAGTTGGGGGAACGTTGACACAGAGGGGGAAGGGTATTTGGAGGCTGAAAGACCCCTTCCTCTTTCTAGGTAACCTTCTCTTTTCTCTTCCAACCTTGTGGTGTCCTTGTCCTGGAGGCTGGGGCAGGGACCCCTTTTCCAGGATCAGTTGGCAGCTGAGATCTTATTTCTTCCCAAACAAACACACCTGGGCTATCCCAGGTCAGCTGTGCACCTGAGGGCAGCCGTGGTGGGTTTGGTCACATGAACACAAGGCCACAGAGTCCCCCCCAGACTGGAACAGCCTTGGTACAAAACACTGACCTCCCGGCAGGGCCTCCTCAGCCTGGAGGCCCACCTCTCAAAAGAGTTCTCACTGTGTTCTAGACAAATACAATGACTTCATTGAGGCCAATCGCATTGAAGATTCGAGGGAGCGGATGCAGACTCTGCGGAAGCTGGTGAGGAGAGGGGTGCTGCTGGGCAAAGGGCAGACTGCGCAGGGCGAGCACCTCAGCAAGCCCTTCTCCCCTCAGGGCCTCAGTTTCTCCATCTATGCGAAGGGGGGGGCAGTTAGAGGGGGGATCCCAGACCCACTGAGATATGGCAGCGGAGCCCCTTTGGGGTACGGTGGGGAGGTGGAGGTCATCACACCCTGGTCCCACGCCCCTTCTTTCTCCCACCCAGATCCGGGATCTGCCAGGACATTACTATGAAACACTCAAATTCCTCGTGGGCCATCTGAAGACCATAGCTGACCACTCGGAGAAAAACAAGGTGGGTGGAGGCCCTGATGTGAAGTGTGGGGGAGGGAAGCCTACCAGGGTCTCCTCAGCATATTCTTTTTTTTTTTAAATAAATTTATTTATTTATTTATTTTTGGCTGTGTTGGGTCTTTGTTGCTGCGCGCGGGCTTTCTCTAGTTGCATCTAGCGGGGGCTACTCTTTGTTGTGGTGCGCAGGCTTCTCCTTGCGGTGGCTTCTCTTGTAGCAGAGCACGGGCTCTAGGTGCGCAGGCTTCAGTAGTTGTGGCACATGGGCTCAGTAGTTGTGGCGCACGGGCTTAGTTGCTCCGCAGCGTGTGGGATCTTCCCAGACCAGGGCTCGAACCCGTGTCCCCTGCACTGGCAGGTGGATTCTTAACCACTGTGCCACCAGGGAAGTCCCTCCTCAGCATATTCTAAGCTCCTCCAGGTTAGATCATCTCAAGCCCCTCTGGCCACGCCCTCCTTCTTAAGGGTTGTTCTGTCCCCACCCCTTCCCTGCATACTGGCCCGTGCTTCTCCCTGGAGAGCCATCTCCTGAATTTCTGAGGGTCTTCCCTCTGAAGCAGAGAGCCTCAGAGCCCTGGGTCTGATGGAGATCTATCCTCTGATCTAGCTCAGATCCCTTGTGTTACCTTTTCCTAAGCAAACCCCTTATATCTTCTGATTCTGCGGTGGAGGGGTGGGGGAACTGAGAGGAGGTATAGGATTCCTCCCGGTCCTAAAACACCCTTGGAACTTCCCATGGGTCCTCACTCTGGCTTCTCCCACTGCGAGCAAGCATAGCGTGGGTGTGCAGGTGGGGAACTGCCCATGAGCACCGGGACTGGCGTGAGTGGGGCTGAAAGCTGGCCTGTTCTCTACTTACCAGGCACCTCCATGCCCAGCAAGGAGGCATCTGGCCCCTAAGCCAGGGTCAGCTCAGGATGGGGTCGGGCTGGGGGCCTGAGGGCCCAGAGTGAGGGAGGCCTGGGGTGCTGGAAGTCAGAGCTCACAGGGGTGTTGATGCTCATCCGCTTCCCTCCCCTGCCCAGATGGAGCCCCGGAACCTGGCCCTAGTCTTCGGGCCAACGCTGGTGAGGACGTCCGAGGACAACATGGCGGATATGGTGACCCACATGCCTGACCGCTACAAGATTGTGGAGACGCTGATCCAGCACGTAAGCAGCTGCCCTGGCCCAAGTCCCCCTGGGCACCCGGCTCCCGCTTGCCCGGGTGGATGTGCTCGGGGAAGGATGAGGCAGCTGAATGAAATGCTGCTGAGATGGTGGGTGCCCTTCAGAGGCAGTAGGCTGCATTTTTAAGGCCAGACGGGAATGGGTCCTGAACCCCCGTCTTTCCGGGATATTGCATCCCCAGCAGGAGAATCAGGAGGCCCTGAGCTTCCAAGATGCATGTGAGGGTCGGAGGGAGGAGGAAGGTCAGGGAAAGGTGCTGCCAGGTTGGAGGGCAGAAGGGGTGAAAGAAGGGATGCCTTCAGAAGGTGGCCCCCAGGAGAGGTGTCCTGGCAGAAATGGGCAGACAGGTGCAGAGGTAGGGACAGAGCTCTCCCTGCAGGCCCACTTGAGACTTCAGGGAGAAAATGGTGATGCCCGGGATAGGGGGAGGCGGATGTCGCAGGGCGGATGATGGGCTGGGGCAGGATCCTGGCTGCATGTTCAGTGTGTCTTGGGCTGGTCACCTTCCTCTCACGGCTGCCTGGAGGCCCCATGAGCCTGGTGTTTCTAAGAATTCTTATTGTTATCCACCACGGGATGAGAACCCAGAGTGGCCAGCAGAGGGCGCAGGAGACCTTGGTTTTCCAGAGCCAAACCCAGGGCAGCACCACCCCCTTCTGGGGCCCTCAGGGATGTTTTTATGAATCATAGATTTTTCCATTTCCAGATCTTGGTGTGGCCTGTGGTCTAGTCCACAAAGAATGGAACCAGAACCCTCCTGCCAGGAGAAATAAGATTGGCAGCTGGTCAAGGGAAGGGAAACCTCAGCCTCCCCTACCTCATAAACACTTTAGGGAAGGGAAACCAGGTCATGTTACTCCCATTTTACAGATGAGGAAACTGGGGGACTCAGAGAGGCAAAGTGATTTGCTCAAGGTCACACAGCTAATAAGTAGCAGCCCCGGGATTTTAAGCCAGGACTGTTTGACCAAAGCCTGTGCTTTACTCCCCAACCAACTGGGAGGTCTGACTCCTGGGGGCTTTGGAGTGAGGGAGATTGGTCAGAGTTAGCTGAGTGAGGCCATGGGTGGACTTTGGTCATGCTGGCTGGCCTCGTCTGCTTGTTTCCTTCCTTCACCACGTGTCAGGGCCCTGAGCCATAAGAGCGTATGTCGAGGCCTGTTCGCACTCTAACATTGGGATCACCAGCCCGGAGGCCCACTCCAGAGCTGTCAGGGAGGCCAGGGCTGGTGAGCAATGTCAGGGATCCTGATGTGGCCTTGGTCTGGGGAAGCCTGTCTCTCTTGGAAAAGTTCAGCTCCCCAAACCAACAGGGAGCCGTCGGGGTCCCCATGAGTGTATGCTTTGCGGGGGCGGGGCAGTGGGGAGGAGAGGCCCCTAGTGAAGCTGGGAGTGAAGCCCTGGCTCCTAGTGAAGCCCCAGGAAGCCCAAGGCCTGTGGTCAGCTGGGATGTCAGGAACAGCAGTCTTCAGGGAGAACGAAGGCCCAAAGTGTGTCCACTTACCCTCCCTTAGGGTCCCGGGGGAAGTGCCCAGCCAACGGCAGCTCCTCCTCTGGGCAGGGTTGGGGGATACGGAGCGCATCAGTCTCCTTCATACGTGTAATCCCAGCACCAAGCCTAGAGCCTGGCACATGGCGAACACTCAGTGTTTGTTGAATGAATGAATGAATGAATGAATGAATGAATTGCTGTGGCGGTTATTGCCAGTCTGGGCTTTCCCACTGAGGGATTCCTTCCTGGGAACTAACTGAACGTGCAACCCTCCATTCTCTGCCCCCTTGGCATTAGAACATAATCGGCCCTGGACTATTGTCGAGGGAATGAGCTACCCCCTCAATTCACATTGAGCTCACTGAGCCCGCCCACGTAAGAGGCTCTGCAGCCAGGGAGCGGTGTAGTCACGAACTCAGGCAGGGTGGGACTTGTGACAGAGACTGCTCTGGCTCTGGCTCTGAACCCCTGCCCACTCAGTGGACGGTTGGAGTTCATGGGCGACATGACCTCCTGCTGGGAGTTTCAGCTGCAACCATCACCGGGCCTCCCTGCCTAGGACTCCTGGTTTCTGTGGAACGCTTGGACAGCAGAGCTGGAAGGGGCCTTAAGGCAGCAGAGCTGACCTTGCCTCGTACAGAGGGTGGATACTGAGGCCTAAAGAGGAGCAGTGACTTGCCCGGGGTCACACGGCAAGATAATGGCAGAATGGAGATGAGCAAACCCGGCTGTTCAGCTGCCCATGAGCAAGTCAGCAGCCAGCTCATACTCACGTTTACTGAGTCAGCTGGAGCCCAAACGAAGACCGTGCCAAGGCGTTTGTTCATTTGTTCACTCGGCACACGTGCTGATTCCTACCATGTGTACCCTGGGATTTTTCAGCCTGGCACTAGTGACCTCTGGGGCCAGATCATTCTTCTTTGTGGGGGGCTGTCCTGTGGCTTATAGCACGTTTAGCAGCACCTCTTGGCCAGATACCAGGAGCATCCCTCCACTTGTGACAATTGAAAGTGTCTCAGGACATTGCCAAATGCCCCCTCGGGGGGCAGAGTCGCCCCAGTTGAGAAGCACCGGTGTAGAGGTTCAGGGCACTGCCTCTGGAGCCAGCCTGCCCGAGGTTGAACCCTGGCTCTGCTCCTTATATGCTGTGGGACCCTGGACAAGTACTTATTCTTTTTGTGCCTCCATTTCCTCACCTGTAAAGTGGAGATAATAATAGTACTTACCCCACAATGTTATTGAGGTTGCATGAGTCGTTATCTGTAAGGCACTTAAAATGGTGCCTGGTTAGGTAGTGTGATATAAGAGTTAGCTCTTGGAATTACTTGGCGGTCCAGTGGTTAGGACTCCACACTCTCACTGCCAGGGGCCCAGGTTCGATCCCTGGTTGGGGAACTAAGATCCCACAAGCTGCACGGCGTGCCACCACCACCCCCCCAAAAAAAAAAGTTAACTATCATCATCACCACCACCACCACCATCGTCATTCCATGCCAGATACACACGCAGGTGCTGGGAACACAGAGATGAATGGAACTCAGGCCCTGCTCTGAAGACATCACTTCTTCATGCTCTGGGCTATGTCCAGGGAAGCCCCGTGGAAAGACCCAACCCAGCCCTGGGCGTAGAGCTGGGACTATAGTCAGGGAGTTTTTGAAAGACACAAAGAATTTAGCCAGGCAGAGAAGGGAGAAAGAATGTTCCAGGCAGAGGGAACAGCATGGGCAAAAGCAGGGTGGCATGAGCTAGCATGAATTCTTCCAGAGAACCATGGGCCACCCGGAAGCTTCCTGTAGACTTCCAGGTTCCCAGAGCACTTTTAGTTTCCCTCAAACCCGAGTTAGAGGCTGGCTTCTTAGGGCTCCCTCTGGTCAGCCTGTCTCCGGGGACTGCACCTTTTATTAATAATAGCTAACATTGGGCTTCCCTGGTGGCGCAGTGGTTGAGAGTCCGCCTGCCGATGCAGGGGACCCGGGTTCGTGCCCCGGTCCAGGAAGGCGCAGTGGTTGAGAGTCCGCCTGCCGATGCAGGGGACCCGGGTTCGTGCCCCGGTCCAGGAAGATCCCACATGCCGTGGAGCGGCTGGGCCCGTGAGCCATGGCCACTGAGCCTGAGTGTCCGGAGCCTGTGCTTCACAGCGGGAGAGGCCACAGCAGCGAGAGGCCTGCGTACCGCAAAAAAAAAAAAGAGCTAACATTTATTATACATTAATGTGTTGTACTAAATGTTTTACATATGGTATTTCTTTTTTGTTTTTTAAATTGAGATGTAGTTGACATACATTATATTAGTTTCAGGTGTATAATATAATGATTCAATATTTGTATAGATTGTGAAACGATCAGCACAATAGGTCTAGTTAACATCCATCACCACACACAGTGACAAGTTCTTTTTTCTTGTGATGAGAACTTTCAAGATCTACTCTCTTTGAAACTTTCAAATATACAGTAGTGTTATTAGCTATAGTCACCATGATGCACATTACATCCCCAGGACTTGCTCATTTTATAACTGGGAGTTTGTACTCTTTGACTGCCTTCACTCATCTCAACCACCCTCCACCCCCTCACCTCTGGCAACCACCAGTCTGTTGTCTGCATCTATGAACTTGGATAATTTGGGGGTTTCTTATGCCACATATAAGTGAGATCATACAGTGTTTGTCTCTCTCTGTCGTTTCACTTTAGCATAATGCCCTCAAGTTTCATCCATGTTGTTGCAAATGGCAAGATTTCCTTTTTTTTTTTTTTTGCGGTATGGGGGCCTCTCAGTGTTGTGGCCTCTCTCCCGTTGCGGAGCACAGGCTCCGGATGCACAGGCTCAGCGGCCATGGCTCACGGGCCCAGCCGCTCTGCGGCATGTGGGATCCTCCCGGACCGGGGCACGAATCCGCGTCCCCTGCATCGGCAGGCGGACTCTCAACCACTGCGCCACCAGGGAAGCCCGATTTCCTTTTTTAAATTGTTGAATAATATTCTACTGCATATGTGTGTGTGCGTGTGTGTATACACACACATACAGTATATGCACATTTTCTTTATCCATTCATCCATTGATGGACACTTAGGTTGCATCCATGTCTTGGCTGTGGTGAATAATGCTGCAACGAACATGGGGACGCATGTATGTTTTCAAGTTAGTGTTTTTGTTTCCTTCGGATAAATACCCAGAAGTGGATTCGCCGGGTCATATGGTAGTTCTATTTTTAATTTCTTGAGGACCCACCATACTGTTTTCCATAGTGGCTGCACCAATTTACATTCCCACCAACAGTGTAGGAGGGTTCCCTTTTCTCCACATCCTTGCCAACACTTGTTATTTATTTCCTGTCTTTTAGATAACAGCCATACAGTATTTTATTTTAATCCTCACCACAGTTTTAGAAGTAGATACTCATACATTATGCCCATTTTAAAGATAAGTAAATAGAGAGGTAATTTACCCGATGTGGACTTAAGCCCGAAGCTGACTCCAGATCCTGCATTTCTCCCTCATCCTCTATCTCTCTTTTCTCTTCTGTCTCTTGTTTCTCTTCTGTCTTATTTGAGTTAATCATATGCCTGATCATGATGAATAATGATTGAGGTTCATGGCCCAAGGTCATAATCAACCTTGCAAGTCTCCTTGTTTCCCTGCCTCATTCCAAAGCCCACTCTGCCCACCCCCCAATAATTACCACTCTGATAGGTTAATGTGTGTATTTTCAATCCACCTTCTAGATGCTAATTTTAAGTATAAGGATATCCTTAAATATATATAACATTCTGTGTGTTTTAACTTTCAGTTAGTGAGCTTAGCTCATTTACTTTTTTGTAATTTCTGTACTGTCAGGACTTATTTATTTATTTAATTTTTGGCTGCATTGCATTTGTTGCCGCACACAGGTTTTCTCTAGTTGCGTCGAGCGGGGGCTACTCTTCGTTGTGGTGCATGGACTTCTCATTGCGGCGGCTTCTCTTGTTACGGAGCATGGGCTCTAGGCACACGGGCTTCAGTAGTTGTGGCGCATGGGCTCAGTAGTTGTGGCTCACGGGCTCTAGAGTGCAGGCTCAGTAGTTGTGGTGCACGGGCTTAGTTGCTCTGAGGCATGTGGGTTCTTTCCAGACCAGGGCTCGAACCCGTGTCCCCTGCATAGGCAGGCAGATTCTTAACCACTGCGCCCCCAGGGAAGTTCCTGTCAGGGCTTATTTCTGCCATCTTAAATGTCATTTTCTGTTTACTACATTTTCATTTTATTTCCTTTTTTTGGTCTTTTCTACCTTGCTTTGGATGGGTTCATTTTATTTTCCTGATATAAAACTTACATAATTTATAAAACCCATACTTACATTGAATGATACAATTGCAAAAGCCTGTAGTTACGTTTAATTTTTACTATCAATTTCTAGAGCTTATCAGTATCCACATCTTCCTTCTACCACATCTAAAAGCCAAGTACCTTAGTGTACTTTCACCTGTCACTGGTTTCTCCCTCAGAATTTGAATTCCAGATTGTCATGGGTATACTTTGTCTGTGTTTGTACGTGTGTGTGTGCATCATTGCTTAGTTTGATAACAGTTGACTTTTCTACGCTATTATCCATCCTTACTTCTTAGAACTTCTTGTTCCGTCCTGGATTCATTTCTTTACTTGCTCATGTACTCGGTTAAGATAGTCTTTGAGTAGCAAACTTCCTGACGTCTTAGAATAGCTTTATTTCACACTCAAATTTAAATGAGAGCTTAGCAAGGTATAAAGTTCTAGGTTCAAAATCCCTGCACTTGTAGTTCAGAAACACATCAAAAATATTACTTCCTTGTCTTCTTGTGTCTGTTGCTGCTGAAAGTTCTAGTTAAAGCTGATACTTGTTCACGTGTGAGCAATCTGTTTTTGTTCCTCAGAAAACTTTTAGAGTTAGAGTTTTTTGGGTTTTTTTTGCGGTACGCGGGCCTCTCACTGCTGTGGCCTCTCCCGTTGTGGAGCACAGGCTCCAGACGCACAGGCCCAGCGGCCACGGCTCACAGGCCCAGCCGCTCTGCGGCATGTGGAATCTTCCCGGACCGGGGCACGAACCCGTGTCCCCTGCATCGGCAGGCGGACTCTCAACCACTGCGCCACCAGGGAAGCCCAACTTTTAGAGTTTTATCTTCAAGATTCTCAAATTTCACAAAATATATTTGAGTGGGATTATTACTTTATTTTCTATTCTGTTTGGCATTTAGGAGAAAACCTTGCCTGCCTGCCCCTCAGGGAACCTCCTAACACCTCCCTCTAGGCACTTGCCTTTTCCGGGGGGGTGGGGGGGTTCCACCCCTGTTGTCAGTGTGGAGCCTAGGCTGGTGTCGGGTACATGCAGCTACAGCCACCGCGGCTGGCCTTGTCCCCGCAGTGGACCTGGCTGGCACTAGATGGCGCTGCTGCCCCCTCGCTTCAGGTGACCTGCAGGGGACTGTGTTTAGTGAAAAACAGGCAAAGAGAAGCTCTCCCTGAGCCAGCCATCCATCTGTGCTCAGGCCTTCTCCCACTCCAGGCTGCATTTCCTTTCCACACTGGGGTCCAGACTTTTCCATCAGGTGTGTCTGAGTGGGTCCTCTGAACTGAGCAGGTTGGGAGCCCGTGTCTCCCTGTCTTCCCTCAGCTCCTTCCCACGCTGATTCCATCACTTCCTTTTGTCTCCTCTGCAGTCAGACTGGTTCTTCAGCGACAACGAGGACAAGGGAGAGAGAGTGAGTGGTGCAGAGGGCCCGTGGGGTGGGGTCTGGTCGATGGTGGGCCCTCGTCCCAGGTGGGAGGGGTGGGCAGCAAGACTGAAGCAGGGGAAGGTCCCTGCCCTTGGGACATCCCAGTCTGATGGAAGGAACATAAGCCCTCTCCTCCGGAGCCTCCAATCTGATGGGAGACAACAGTCCTCACCTTCATGAGCCCCAGTCTGAGGGGGAGATAGAGGCCTTGCCCTAAGGAAACTTAGTCCAGTAGCAAAGGCAGACCCTGTCCTCCAATCTTACGAGGAGGATAGAGGGCTTAGGAAGGTCCAGTCTGATGAGGGAGTCACAGCTCCGGCCTTTAGGGTCCAGCCAAGGTGTGGGGGGGAGGCACGAAACAGTCTAATGGGGGACACGTAGGACCTGCACTCGAGCGCCTGGCTGATGAAGGAGACGGTCCCTGCACGGGTGAGCCCCGGTCTGATGGAGGAGACCTGCGCCCTGTCCTCAGGGTTCCCCGTTCCGTCGGGTCTGCAGTCAGACAACTGAGGCTGTGCTGGCTGACCCTCCTTCTGTTTGCAGACCCCTGTGGACGACAGGGAGCCTCAGTCAGTGCCAAACATCGAGTACCTCCTGCCTAACATTGGCAGGACAGTGCCCCCTGGTGAGCCAGGCTCAGGTGAGAGCAGGGGCCTGGGAAGGGGTGGAGAGGGGGTGGGATCTGCATTCCCGAGGGTCCCAGATGGCTGGCCAGGGGCCCAGCTTCCCTGCTCCTGCCCGCGCCGCTGGACTGGGCTGTGGTGGGGCCTTCTGCCTCTCTGGGGAGGCCCAGCCTGCCCGTGTGCTGCCTCCTCCGCGCCTCGGCCGTGCCCACGCCGGGCTGGGTAGGGGCTTTGTTTTCACTGATTGCTTTCCTGAGCTTTTTATTTCTCATGGGCTGTGTCCTGGGCACGTTCCTCTTTTTAATTTTTCTTCCTTTTCTCCTTGCACCCCTCCACCCCTCCTCCCTCTTCTCCCTGTGCTCTCCCCCTATCCCCTGGATCCTGCCCCTTCTCTCCTCCTCCCCTTCCCTCCTCCAGCGGACCTGTTGGAGATTTAACGGGTACAGTGTGGCATCGCGGCCTCGGTCACTAACAGTGGCGGGTGATTATAAGAAGGCTGGGCAGGCACGAGGGGCAGGCAGGACGGTCCGGGGCCAGGAGGGCCTCACCCTGACATGCCAGTTACCCACAGTTGTTAACAACTTACCCCCACCCACGTCCCATCCAGAAGCCCCTTCTCAGGAGGAAGGAGGCACTTGTTGGAGCCACGTCTGGTCCCTCTTGCCAGGAAGTCTGGGCACTGCATGGCTGCCCTCCTGCAGTCCCCCACGCTCTGTGGCTTTCTCTCTGCCGAGTTCGGCCACTTCTGGTTATCTGGGTGGGGGACGCTTGCTGGTAGTGGGACCCAGCGTCTCCGGACACCAGGGATGCTACCCTGGAAGCCTCTGTATATCTATAGCTCCTGCCTCAGCCGCCTCCAAGGGCTGGCTCTTCCTGCTTCCGAAATCAGAGCCCCTGGCTACTCAGCCCCTAAGTCCTGCTTCCAGGCCTCTGGCCTTATCATAGCGGAGGAGTCCAGGGCCAAAGGAACGGCCAGTCCCTTCTTGGCTCAAGCCACTAACTCCTACCACCTGTGGGTGACCCGCCCTTAGTATTTTGACTGCTTCTGTCTCTGACAGAGGCATACCACAGCACCCCTAGTTGCAAGAGGCAGGCTGGGGAGGGGGTCAGAGGACATGGGGGGTGGGGATGGCAGAGAGGACCCCCCCCCCTGGTCTCTTCTAATCACCTGCTGCCACTCTCCTGCCCCGTGTGTGTCGCCGTGTGGTTGGCCCGTCTGCTCTTCTCACTGTGTGCAGGGGAGGGCTGGGGAGGAGGCATCTAACTTGCTTGCTGGAGAGTGTGGATTAACCGCACCTGCCCACTGCCCCCTGGGACCCCGGGAGATCCTGGGATCGGCCTGCTCCCTCCCCAGTCCTGGAGACAGCACTGCCAGGACTTGTTTCTGGTTCCTTCTCCACCCCAGTGATATTAGGGGAGTGGGACCCGCATCCCTTCGTAACTGATTATTAACAGCAGCCGTGCCCCACGAGGGCAGACTGACCTCAGGTCTGGAGGTGGAACCTCTCCAGGCTGCAATCACCAGCCCTCTCTACTTCCTGCCCCGCCCGCTTCCTGTCTGCCCTGTCCTGCACCATTCACACGGTCCCTCTGCCCCCTCATGCCTGGGAGTGGGGCTGGGGGGAGGGTGGATCTAGGGCATCCACCTCTCTGTGCACCGTGTGGTCTCCATTTCTCCAGAGCATCTGTGATTTGATGTGTTTCATTGTTGTGGTTTCCGTGAACTGCATCTGATATTTGGCATTTTCTCTCCAGTGCTTCAGAGTAACAGGGATAGGAGGGGAGGGGAGAGGAACTAGGCCAAAGAAAAGTCCCCCTTGCTCTTAACCCTGAGCAAATGAGGGTCCAGTGGCTGGCAGCCTGATGTCACTTTCTGCCTCAAAAGGAAGTGGTTACTGACATCCTTCTCTGCTCCATCCTTATCCCATAGGAAGTGACATCAGAGGCCCATCACACTCCCAGGATCTGGGGAGAGCTCAGGTTTCCAAACTCCCTGGTTTCTGAAGCCTTTGAGGAGAGGGAATTGTGTTTACAAGACTCAGTCTTCTGTTGCTCAATCCAACTTTCATTTTTCTTTCCTTTCTCAATAACAGATTCTACCACCTGTAGTTCAGCCAAGTCCAAGGTAAGTGCCACGGCAATTCTGAAAGTTATATCCCTGTACAAGCCAGCCCACTTTGCTTTTTGGTCAAGGGAGTTGGGAGAATTGTGATTGGAGCCTTGAAGAAGATTGATAGTCACTGGGAAGGAAGGTGGGAAATACCGAGTGTCCAAGGTAAGCTGAGAAGTCGCTCACCTTGGCAGTGCTTGGGGAGGTAACTGCTGTAGTAGAGGATCCGGCTTGGGAGTTAGGTGGCCTGGAGGCAGTGTTGCTCAGCAGTTAGAAGCACAGACAGTCCTGGGCCTGAGCCCTGGCTCCACTACTTAGTAGCTTTGGGACATTAGGCAAGTTACTTAACCTCTTTCTGATCCTCAGCTTGCTCATACTATTTATGGGGATAAGAGTTATCCTCAAATGTGGGGTTAACAACAAATATGTCTGATATAATAATTATTTTTTAAGGTCTTTGCAGAGCCCAAAGCCAACAGAAGGAAGGAAATAATAAAGATAAGAACAGAAATCAATGAAATTGAAAACAATGAAACCCAAGCCGGTTCTTTGAACCAGGTCTCACAGGCAGTGAGTTGCCTGCTCCAGAACCTGCCCTGTGAGACAGAACCAGTAAGGCCAGGATGCCTGCCCCAGGCAGCCCAAAGGCCAGGAGTGTGTCTTAATCAGCTCAGGCTGCCATAACAAAATACTATAGACTGGGTGGCTTAAAACAACAGAAATTTATTTTCTCACAGTTCTGGAGGCTAGAAGTCCAAGATCAAGATGTTAGCATGGTCAGTTTCTGGTGGAAGCACTCTTCCTGTCTTGTAGACGGCTGCCTTTTCACTGTGTCTTCATATGGCAAGCAGAAATCGAGCATGCATGCGAGAGAAACAGCAAGCTCTCTGGTGTCTCTTCTTGTAAGGGCACTAATTCCACCATAAGGGCCCCACCCTCATGACCTCATCTAAACCTAATTACCTCCCAAAGACCCCAAATACTATCACATTGGGGGTTAGGGCTTCGTCATATGAATTTGATGGGGGAACAGTTCTGTCCGTAGTAGTGGAGTCAACTAAATGTTGGCTGGTCAAACTGGGCTCATTTCTCTCTGGATCTCTAAGCACTGGCTGAGTCCCAGTGAGATCAGTGTGCCTGACACCAAGCAGGTGCTCATTATGTGTCAGATGAAAGCACTGGACAGAAAGAAGGCTGCTCTAGTCTGGTGCAGAGGACCCCTGTAACCTCTCCATAGAGCCTCTGCCTGCACACCTCTGGTGATGGGGAGCTCACTCCATCACAAGACTGCTGTGGCGGGGAGCAAGTTCATTATAGTGACCTGAATCTAGCTCCTGATCACCTCCACCCCTTGCTCATGCTAGACCCCTGGTTTCCTGTAGCCTCTCCTGGACTGACCCCTCAACCTTTATGTGAACCTGCTGACCTCTGCATTCCCTGAAAGTGACCATTCTGACCTCATTGCTTCTGTAACTAGCTAGGATGGGAGGGTAATTTGATCAGATGATCCCAGCGGCCTCTCAGGTCTCTCAGAGAGCAGAGGCAGAAAGCGGTGCTGGCCACCATGTGCCTCACGCTGGTCATAGCAGTGCTGCAGGTGGTGCCTTCTGGAGTCGTGCCGTGTGGGCAGACACAGCCCAGGAGCTGCACGCCTGTGAATCCTGAATCACTGACAGGCTCCGGCTGGCCACGGGAGGCAGCTCTATGTCTCCATCCACTACAAACACACCGCGTTTTCTTGCGCTTTCCTTTATCGTGCTTCACAGATACCGCATTTTTTTTTAAACAAATTGAAGGTTTGTGGCCACCCTATGTTGAGCAAGTCTCTTGGAACCATTTTTCCAACAGTATTTGCTCACTTCATGTCTGTGTCACGTTTTTGATAATTCTTGCGATATTTCAACCTTTTCATGATAATTATATTCATTACGGTGATCTGTGATCAGTGAACTTTGATGTTACTATTGCAAAAAATTACGACTCCCTGAAGGCTCAGATAATGGTATTCTGTAGCAATAAAGTATTTTTTTTATAAATTTATTTTATTTTATTTTTGGCTGCGTTGGATCTTCGATGCCGCGTGCTGGCTTTTCTCTAGTTGCAGCGAGCAGGGGCTACTCTTCATTGCTGTGCGCGGGCTTCTCATTGCGGTGGCTTCTCTTGTTGTGGAGCACGGGCTCTAGGCACGTGGGCTTCAGTAGTTGTGGCTCGCAGGCTCAGTAGTTGTGGCACACAGGCATAGTCGCTCCGTGGCATGGGGGAATCCTCCTGGACCAGGGCTTGAACCCGTGTCCCCTGCCTTGGCAGGCGGACTCCCAACCACTGTACCACCAGGGAAGCCCAGCAATAAGGTATTTTTAAATTAAAGGCTGTACTTTTTTTTAGCCATAATGCTAGCACACGCTGAACAGACTACAGTGTACGCATAACTTTTATATGCTCCGGGAAACAAAAAAATTCATGTGACTCGCTTTACTGCAGTATTTGCCGTATTCCTGTAGTCTGGAACTGAGCCTGCAGTATCTCCGAGGTGTGCCTGTTACGCTGCAGCTGAATCAGGAGGTGACCCATGAGAAGGGATGCAAGGGCAGGTCATTTCAGCCCAGCTGGGGGCCAGTCCCAGCATCCGTTTCTACAGGGCTTTTTATGTTCAGGGGACCCCATTCACCCCATTCACTTAACATTTCTCAAGTGCCTGTTATGTGACAGGCACTGTACTAGGAGTCATGGATGCAAACACAAATAAGCCACTGACCTTGCCCTCAGAGAACTCAGCGTTTGATAATAGATGATATGGAAACAAAGCTATTCTGACATGAGAAGAGCTGGTGTATGTGTAGTTTCAAAGGCCTATGAGAAGAGAAGAAGAGATTTCCCAGATCAGCCAAAGGGAGAGCTGGGTGGGAGGTTGCTGTATAGAGAATGCCGTGTTTGAGCTGGGCCTCGTAGAGGGAGTAAGAGCTCATCCCATAAATAGGGTGGGGGGGTGGGGTGGGACTAAGGGCTGCCAGTGCTAGTCCTATAGAGGGAGGGGTCGGAGGGCAGCATCGCCAGAGTGAAGGCTGTGTTGGGGCAGGGGGGGCACTAGGCAGGTTGTGAAGGGCCCTGTGTCTGTGCTTTATCCTGGTGGGGGTGGGGTCCTGCAGAGTCTGGAGGCGATTAGATTCCTGCCTTGCCTTAGAAGGACTAAGGGCTCCTGAGAAGAAAGGGCTGGAGTGAGGCTAGGGTGGAGGCAGGGAGTTCTATTAGGAGAGGGCAGAAGGGCCCAGAAAATGCAGAGTGAGGGTCTGAACAGAGGATGATGAGGAGGGAAGAGGGAGGAGGCAGAGAAATCACCCTGAGCTGGGGACATGAATGGAGGTAGTTTGGGGTAGGGACCATAATGTGGTTCCAGATAGGTGAGTTTCAGGTGATGGCAGACACCTTGGTAGCGACAGATTCAGTTGGAAGAAGAGTTCTGGAGCTCAAGAGACAGAGTTTGGTGTTGGCCAAGGGAGACCTCGGGAGCAGGATGTCCCCAGGGAGAGAGGACAGAGGCTGAGAACAGAGCCCTGGGAACACGGCTTCTTAAGAGTAAGAGGAGGAAGAAGAGCCTCCCAAGAGAGGAGAGGCCAGAAAGGGAGGATTAAAAACCAGGTCGGAGGAGGCAGTGATGGGCAGCTTGGGCTCTGCTGGGGGATCCTGGAAGGCCAGGACCAAAAAACACCCACGGGGCTCAGCAATGAGAGCAGTGGCTGAAAGTTGCCCACCGTGGGGCTGTAAATCACAGTTTGGGAGCGGCTTCTATCCAAACCAGCGGATTGTGCGGGATTTTTAAGCCACTTTTGGCAACAGAGCTGGTGGTTGGATTGATCTGGGGTTGGGGATTGTCAGGGTGGGGCGCTGATGGGACGGTGGAAATGGCATGGGGTGCGGTGGGAAAGGAAATGAGCTTGGGCGGGTTGCCCTGGAGAGGCCTGTACCTACTGAGTAGGTGGAAAGTCAGGTTTCCCAGGTGAGTGAGTGGCAGGCGAGGGAGGGAGGGAGGAGCTGTGGTCCGAGAAAGGTCCCTGCAGGCTCTGGTATTATAACCCAGAATAGTATATGTGAAATGGGTTCAAACTGTCGAGTGTCATTCGCTGTTGCGAGTCTATTATTAGGAGAGCTGTGTCTAAAAGGATTTATGCAGCACTGGATGTAGAGAATGGATTGAAAGTTGGGGCGAGGTGAGAAACCAGCCCCCAGCTCGCAGGAAAGAGCTGAGAGCCTGGATTAAGACCGGAGGAGGTGCCGAGGAGGCTTCAGGATTGAGGGGGGCGAAGAGGGGTAGTCTCTAGAGTGCATAGTGACACTCCAGTTGGGACAGCCGTCCAGGAGGAACAGCGGACGTGAGAGTGCTGGGCTTGGACCTGTTGAGATTGGGTGCTGTGGTGTTGGGGTGTAGGGGTGGGACGTTGGAGGGCGCTGAGGCTCTCCGGGCGCCCCCAGCACACTGACCTGTCTCCCGCACAGGGCTCGTGGGCCCCCAAGAAGGAGCCGTACTCCCGGGAGATGCTGGCGATCTCCTTCATCTCGGCGGTCAACCGCAAGAGGAAGAAGCGGCGGGAGGCGCGGGGGCTGGGCAGCAGCACAGACGACGACTCGGAGCAGGAGGCGCACAAGCCCGAGGCGGGGGCGGGGGCGCCGGCGCCGGGGGCCCAGGACCGGCCGGAGGGGCAGCGGCCGGGCGCCGCCGCCCCCGAGGCCCCCGGGCGCCTCAGCCCCCCGGCGGCGCTGGAGGAGCGGCCGGCCGCGGACACGCGCTCCATCGTCTCGGGCTACTCCACCCTGTCCACCATGGACCGCAGCGTGTGCTCGGGCGCCGGGGGCCGGCGAGCGGGCGCGGGGGACGAGGCGGACGACGAGCGCAGCGAGCTTAGCCACGTGGAGACGGACACGGAGGGCGGCGCGGGGCCCGGGGGGCTCCCGGAGCGCCAGCCCTCGTTCAGCTCGCACCACCTGATGCCCGGCGACACCCTGGCGCGGCGCCGCCTGGCCCGGAGCCGAGCGGACGGCGAGGGCGCGGGCGCGGCCGTCGGGCTGCCGGGCTCCGCCTCGTCCAGCAGCCAGGAGTCGCTGCGTCCCCCGGCGGCCCTGGCGGCGGCGGCGCTGGGCTCGCGGCCCTCGCGCCTCGAGGCGCTGCGGCTGCGCCTCCGCGGCACCGCGGACGATATGCTGCCGGTGCGGCTGAGGCGGCCGCTGTCTCCCGAGACGCGGCGGCGCCGGAGCAGCTGGCGCCGCCACACGGTGGTGGTGCAGAGCCCGCTGACCGACCTCAACTTCAACGAGTGGAAGGAGCTGGGCGGAGGGGGCCCCCCGGAGCCCGTGGGCCCGCGGGCGCACAGTGACAACAAGGACTCGGGCCTCAGCAGCCTGGAGTCCACCAAGGCGCGGGCCCCGTCGACCGCCGCCTCGTTGCCGCCCGCGCCCGGGGAGCCGGGGGCCCTGCAGAGCCAGCCCCCGCGCCGCTCGGCCGCCTCCCGCCTCCATCAGTGTCTGTGACCGCCCCTCCCTCCACCCCCGCGCCGAGCGCCCCTTTGACCCACCCGGAGCCCCTTGGTTTCCCAGGAATCGCCTCTGCTGGCACCTCCGCCCCGCCTTGTTGCCCCTGGGAGCATCCGGGTGCAAGTGGGAGGCGCTGAGGCCGTGTCTCCGGTTTGTGCGCCGGAATTGCTAGGGGGCGGGCAGAGAAGACGGGACTGGACGCAGAGTGGGAGTGGGAGGGAGGGGGCCTCCGGGGCTGAGGAGACGGAGAGGGGCTAGGCTGCTGAGGCCCTGGGCAGGGCTCCTGGGGCGGTTCTCTGTCCCTTGGATAAGTGACAGAGTGTGCCCTTCTGGGCCTTTGTGTCGCACTTAGGGGCCCTTGTCGGCCATGGGGTGTGGATAGGGACCCCCCAAGCCTCAGACTAAAGAAAAGACAGTGGGTGATGCTGGCTCTTCACTCCTTTCCTCTGCCCACCTCCCCGCAATTAGCTCCTAGCTGCCAGCTAAGGGAGGGCGGTTGTGTATGTATGTCTGGGGAGAGGAGGTGCAGGGTGGTGGTGTCCATGGGGGGAGGGGCGTGGTGTGTGCGAGTGTGTGTAGTCACTGTCCCAAAGTGTTCCCAGTAGCAACTTCTGCCACTCCTGCCCCCTTCAAACCCAGCTCCCACCGGGGCTCCCTGCCTTCGGTGCACACAGGGCTCCTGCCCCCCTGCTGCTTGTCGGCGCCAGAGAAGGGGGTTGGGACTTCTCAACCTTCTCAAGAGGCAGGACTGAGACTCACCAGGGTTATTCCCCCACCACCACCTTTTTCCAATCTCTAAATCACACTCCCCAAGTGGTTTGACCACGGGAATCTGCCTGTTCCCCAGACGGTTTGGGGAGGGTCCACGGTCACCCCTGCTAGACCTCTTGCCCCTCTATTTGTTCTTCCAGCTGTGCCTGCTCCTTCCATAGCTGAGGCACACAGGCCCGAACCTTCTTCCCTTTAGGAGGGGGCGTAGAAAACATCCCTGGTGTCTCTCTCTCTCTCTCTCTCCCCCCACTCAACATGCACGCACGTGCGCGCGCATGCGGACACACTGATTGATGAGCTCTCAGCCGGGCTGCTCCTTTTGGAAGGGTGGGTGGGACCCAGCCCCCTCTTCTCCCCACAAGTTGTAAATAGACCTCAGATCACAGGCCTCCCCACACACGCCCTCACTCATTCCAGGGAAGCCCAGGTGGGGTTGTGAACCCACTGCCACGTCTATCAGTCCTCTTGTTTTATGCAAAGATTTGCTGTAAAGTAGATTTCTCGCTCCTCCCTCCCTCATCCTTTATTGTAAATATTGTCTCTAAATGTGTAACATATTATAAAGAATTTATAAGGATTTTTAAAGATGTTTTGCTCATTTAAAAAAGTGCTGTAACAGTGTTGGATAAGCCGCTGCTCCACGTCCGCATGTCTCCTTTCACTGTGTCCTCGACACACCTCTCTAGGCGACAACTAAGATTTCCTGCTTCTGAAAAGTCCTGTCTGAAAAGTATAGTCTATATCTTGGAAATAAATGGCCTTCCTCGAGGCATGAGTCAGCTGTCTCACTTGTTTGGGAGGGAGGAGAGGGCAAGAACGGGGCTAGGATGGGGGAAGAGTGAGGTACCTGTGGCCCACGGAAGGAGGGCAGTGGGGCTGGACCAGGTGGTGGCAGAATGGAGACAAACCTTTGCTTCCTGGTGGCTTATAGGTGTCCTGGGAGACTGGCCTGAGCAATGACTTGGGCACAGAAGCAAGATGGAAGGGCACTGACCCTCATTGCTGCAGGAAATTTTCATGCACCTGTTCTGTCTTTTCCTGTAGAGACCAGGAAGGTGCACAGGCACCTTCCTTCTCAGGTCTGTCTGGAACTTCAGAATGGCCCAGAGGTGCTGCCGAGCAGAGAGGAGGCTCGGGCAAGGCCCAGGCCACTGATGGGGTCCATCCCGGCCAGCCGTCATCATAGGCACTCCAGATCCAGGCGATATCCCAAGAGGACAGTACGCGTTTTGCCCTTTGTCTTATTCACACGTGTAGGCCTTACAACCTGGGATGGGCTTCCTTCCATGTCATGTCTCTATAGTTGCCCCTGCCAGCTTCCAGGCTGCCTGTGATGAGCCTAGTAGCCACCAGTAGGAAAAACAGATGACAGTTGTCAAAGAGAACCTAGGGAAGAGCCCTGGAACTGGGAAGAGCTTAGTGGCTCACTGAATCCCCTTCCTTCCTCCACCTCTGCCCCATAGCTTGTTTTTGTTTGGCAAATGAGCTAGAGCCAGTGTTATTGTGGGCCCACACCAGCCCCAAGGGCTTTCTGTGTCCTAAGCTAATCCTCCAACACTCTTTGGGGCTCTGGCCACAAAGCTGTTATCTCCATTTTATATATGAGGAAACTAAGGCACGGAGAGGTGACACACTTGTCCAAGGTCACACAGCTAGTTAAGTGGTGAAGCCAGGATAAATCTAAGCCCTGAGAAAAGACATAAAGACAGGGTTACTGCCAATTGGGCCACCTTCAAGCTGTAGTAGATTTTGGATGAGAATGGATCAAAACCTTGTGTTCTTCAAAAACAAAGAGAAATGAAGACATCTCCAGTAAAGAAAAACAGAATTTGTCATTAGCAGACGTGCCGTTTAAGAAATACTGAAGGGAGTCCTGCAAGCTGAAGTGAAATACATTAGATCTGGGGTCCCCAGTCCCCGGTACAGGTCCGTGGCCTGTTAGGAACCAGGCCGTACAGCAGGAGGTGAGCGGCAGGCAAGCAAGTGAAGTTTCATCTGCTGCTCAGCATCGCTCACGTGACCACCCGAACCATTGCTCGCGTTAACTGCCTGAACCCTCAACCATTCCCCGCCCCCACCCCCCAACCCCGCCCCAGTCCGTGGAAAAATTGTCTTCCATGAGACCGGTCCCTGGTGCCAAAAATGTTGGGGACCACTGCGCTAGATGGTAACTTGACTCCACACAAAGAAATAACACCAGTAAGGGAAACACATAGGCATTATAAAAGACAGTATAAACATTTTTGTTTGTAAATCTTTTTTTGTCTTTAAAAGGCAATTGCATAAAATGATAATTACAAGACTGTGTTGACAGGCTTATAATGTATAAAGATCAATTTTTTTTTTTTTTTTTTGGCTCCGGACACGCAGGCTCAGCGGCCATGGCTCACGGGCCCAGCCGCTCTGCGGCATGTGAGATCTTCCCGGACCAGGGCATGAACCCGTATCCCCTGCATCGGCAGGCGGACTCTCAACCACTTGCGCCACCAGGGAATCCCCTTGAGAGTAAATATTAAAAGTTCGCATCACGGGACTTCCCGGGTGGCGCAGTGGATAAGAATCAGCCTGCCAATGCAGGGCACATGGGTTCGATCCGTGGTCTGGAAAGATCCCACAAGCCGTGGAGCAACTAAGCCCGTGCACCACAACTACTGAGCCTGCAAGCCACAACTACTGAAGCCCACGCTCCTAGAGCCTGTGCTCCACAACAAGAGAAGCCACCGCAATGAGAAGCCTGTGCACCCCAACGGAGTAGCCTCTGCTCACCCCAACTAGAGAAAGACCATGCGCAGCAACGAAGAACCAACACAGCCAAATATAAATAAATAAATAAAAATTAAAAAAAAAAAAGTTCACATCACAAGAAAATTTTTCTGTAACTAGGGATGGTGACAGATGTTAACTAGACATTGTGGTGAGCATTTCACAATACATACAAATATTCAATCATCATGTTGTATACCTGAAACTAATATAATGTTGTATGTCAATTGTACCTCAAGAAAAAAACTTTATTGCTCCTACCATTTTATTTCTGTAAGCAATGAACAATTTAAAAATGGAATTAAGGGCTTCCCTGGTGGCACAGTGGTTGAGAGTCCGCCTGCCGATGCAGGGGACCCAGGTTCGTGTCCTGGTCCAGGAAGATCCCACATGCCGCGGAGCGGCTGGGCCCGTGAGCCATGGCCGCTGAGCCTGCGCGTCCGGAGCCTGTGCTCCGCAACGGGAGAGGCCGCAGCAGTGCGAGGCCTGCGTACCGCAAAAAAAAAAAAAAAAAAGAAAACTAAAACATTGTTGAAAGAAATTTTAAAAGATCTAAATAAATGTAAAGACATTCCATGTTTCAGAAGACCTTGGGTTGTTAAGATGGTAGCTTCAGCACAATCCCCATTAAAATCCCATCTTTTTGTCTTTTTGGCAGAAATTGACAAGCCGATCCTAAAATTCCTATGGAAATGCAAGGGACCCAGAACAGCCAGAACCATCTTGAAAAAGAAAACAAAGTTGAAAGTTCCCAGTTTCAAAACTTACTACCAATCGAGACATGCGGTACTGGCATAAGGATAGACATATATTTCAGAGGAAACATTTCTTTGGAAAACTCCAAATCTTTTGGGGTTGAACTAAGAGGAATAAGGATTTTTCCCTGACGTGGGCATGATGGAGGCCTGGGCCAAAGCAGAGAGTCCGTGGATTTTGAGTGAAATTTCTGGCACTGTGGCCAGGCGTATGGGATGGAGCTCCCTGCCAGGTGTCATTATGAGTGCTGTCAATCATTCGGCATCAGGGAGTGTCAAGGGAGCCTGTGTCAGCTAATGGGCGTGGTGGCCTCGTGCCCAGGGCCCCAGCACTGGGGATGGCGCTCAGCTACCCTGTGAGCTCCGGGATCGCTTAAGCCACTCAGAGGTCAAAGAGGAAGAACACACCCAGAGGACTCAGAGATGTGCAGTGAGGGAGAGAAGATGTGGGTTTCCCAGGTTTCTATTTGTAAAGCAGTCCCTTTTCTCCTATGAATTAGGGTCCGGCTCTGAGGCTAACCTGAGGTCACTCAAATCCTTTGCTCAGTCACTCTCCGCATCAGTAGACTGGAGGCAATAATACCCAGAGCCCACGTGATGAAGATTAAACGAACACTTAATAAGTGTCGTGATGAGTATTATAAAGCACTAAGAAAGCGTGGCTATTGGGAGAGAGAAGTCGTGGGTTTAAGTCTTAGCTCCATCACTTTGTAGCTACAAAGTCTCTGAGATTCAGTTTCCGTCCCTCAGCCCTCAGATTGTTTGCTCTGAGTGAGTCCAGGCAGCCATCTGTACCTGCCCCAAAATAACAGCTCTGCTCTCCCCCCCGCCCTGCCCTTGCCCCACCTCATCACGCCACAGCCACAGGCAACTTCTGAAACAGCATCAAATCACGTCACTTTCTGACTTAAAACCCTCCTATTGGTTCAACGGCTCTGAGAAGAAATCCACCTTCCTCACCACATTCATCCAAGACCCCCTGTGATGGGGCTGTGCTCACGCTCCCATGTCATGTCGTGCCCCCTTTCCCCTTCTCAATTTCCTTGGGTTTCATTCATTTTCTAGAACCCACAGATGACTTCCCACCTCAGGGCCTTCTGTGTGGGACACTCAGCCACCAGCTCCCATACAGCCACCCTGTCCATTCTGAAGATCTCCCCTCACAGGTGACCTCAGGGCCTGGTCGCACCCTCTGAAGCGGTCCCCATTACTCAAGGCCACAGCCGTTGCACGCCTGGGCACAGCTCACCGTCTGCCTCGATTTTGCTCAGGTATTTGTGTTTTGGCTGAGTCCCCTCCTAGGTGCTCAGCCGTCGTCCCAGCGAGTCAACGAGCAGTGCTGGCAAGGAGGAGACAGTCGGGAGGCATTTGAAGGGCGAATGAAGTGCCTGGCATAATTCTTGCCGGGCACCGATGGTGCCATTTATTACTTGATCTTGACCTGTCAGTGACTGAGGTGGTTCTAGAAGATGAGGGGGCTTTGGCTACTGGCCCAGCTTTCTGGGAATAGAGTGGGAGAGAGAAGGCAAGATCTGCTGACATTTCAAAAGGGACAAAAGGGATGAGGTCTGGCTGAGAGTCTGAAGGGCTGCTTGATAAGTGGGTGACCCAGGGAGTGGGGCATTGCCTGCAGACAGCAAGCACATCCTCACCCCCGGCCTCCAGTGAGGCCTGCAAGAGGGTGGCGTAGGCCACTGACGTTACCTCATGGGACGGAAGGGATGGTTTGCGGGAGGCGGGGGTAGAGGAGACCCAATAATAGCCCAGGTCTCAGCCCAGCTGGAGAATGCCTGGAAGGGCAGCCTCAAGGACCCTTAGAACACACTGGGACAGTGGCACAGCCTTCAGAATTCCAGGCAAACCTGAAAAACCCAAGCAGGACATCTGGCCCACTCGACGGCGGGGCAGGCTAGACTCTGATGTGGTAGCCTTGGAAGGGGCCGGGCAGCTCGCTGGCTACAGGACCAGGGTCCAAGGCTCCCACCCAACCAGAATCGAGGATAAATCTCCTCTCAGGGATCTTCTAATTTCATAGGCGACCACGGAGTAAGTGGAGCCAGGAGGCCTTTGGGGAGGACAAAGCAGAGATGCAGCATGATTGGGGCTAAATCTTCAGGCGAGTAGTTTTCAAACCATAGGTTCTGACCCATTCAAGGGTCATGAAATCATGATTCATGATTGAACCCAATTCAGTGGGTTGTCACCAAATGTTTAGACTATAACAGAAAATAGCAGAGTACGTTGTATGTAGTAGGTGCTGTTTCACTAAACACGTGGGTGTTTGTGTGTGGACACGTCTAAATCATTGAGATGTAAAATGGATTTCTTCTTTTTTTTTGCCTGTGCCACATGGTATGCAGGATATTAGTTCCCCGACCAAGGATCGAACCCACGCCCCCTGCAGTAGAAGTGCGGAGTCTTAACTACTGGACCACCAGGGACTGCTACACCAGCACGGGCCCTACAGGGAAGTCCCTACAATGGATTTCTTACTGTGAGTTACAGTTTTAACAAAGTTTGAAAGCTGATGTTCTTGATAGGATGGGTGGATACCATTAAAGGGTCATCCCACCCAAAGGGCAGGAGGCCAAGACCCGATCCAGGGGACTGCTGGAGGTAAGCAGACCCGACTTGGCTTTGCGGCAAAGCATTGGGTTTGGAGTTGGGCAGAGCTGGACTCCAATCCTGACCCTGCATCCAACTAGTTGTGTGACTCTGGGCAAGACGTCTAATGCCTCTGGCTTTGTCACTTGCAGGTGTAAGTGACGCCAGTGGCTTCCTCGCTGATGGTGGAGAGCTGGTGCCCCGTGAGTTAGCGGTCCTCTTCTCCAGCATCTGGATGAGGTCGGTTCTCACGGGCTCTTGCAGGCAGCAGCAGCCCCAGGGCCCCTGTTTCGGCCCCTCCCTCTTCGCGCTCTGCCAGCTCAGCTGAGGGGCAGTGGCTGCCAGGGATTCCCCATCCTCCATCCCACCCACCCCAGCACCTTCTAGGATGAAGATGAGAAATAATGAGACAGCAGCCTCCAGGAAGGAGATTCAGGAGAGGAAAAAGAAACAAGTTTTATTTAAGCCCCAAACACTCGGCTAGAAAAACCAAAAAGGAAAGAGAGCAGGAAAGTGGGAGAAGAAAAGGGACATTAAAAAAGAGAGACAGAGAAAACACAGCAACCCTTTTCCATTTAGAAATTGTCAAGTTACACTGACAGAAGTCACAGAATATCCACAGAAGCCATCACTGCTACACCAACACGGGCCCTACAGGGTGGACAGGGCGGGGTGCGGAGCCGGGCTCGCCCTGGGGGTCCCACCTGGGACCCCGCTCAGAGCCTCGGGCCTGAGGCTCCTGGGGAAACAGCATATTGTGGAAGGGGCGGGAGAGAAACCCCCCATGCGAGTAACACAGCACAGTGGGCAGGGGCTGGGGAGACCAGCTACAGGGGTCCCCCCAGACGTCTTGGTTTTCTCTTGGTCAAGCACACACTGATGGACAGAGCAGCGAGGCGCATGCAGCTGGGGGGGGCCTTGACGTGCTGGGGGCTTTGAGAGGGCCCAGGGGCTGGAGGCTTGGGAGGGGAGCCGGAGCGAGTGGAGCAAGGCCAAGGACCGTACACACAGGCGCTCCCACACGCGGGGTCTGCACGCATGTGCACGTGCATGCGCAGCTCACACACCCCTCCACGTACACCCTTCTGTCCACACACACACAGGTCACACATTACACGTGCTCTCACATGCCAAGGTCCTCCACATCAATGTGCAGGTGGGCACATGCCAATGCCCAGGCCAGTTACATGCACCGCTGTGTGCCCGCCTCCCTGCACACGTGTGGGAGGTCATGCCTGTGCACGCTCATGCTTCCTTCCCTCCGCACACTGGTGAATGGACTTGTGCCAGTGGACACACACACACACACACACACACACACACACACACACACAGGCTGCGCATAACTCCTCCTGTAAATATGCAGGCACCAAAATGAAAGATGCAAATTCCACTGGGCTCCACGTGAGTGGGTGGGGTGGGGCACAGGACTCCCTCCATTTGCTCCCTTGTGGATGGACACGCCCTTCTCCCCCCCGTCCAAGAGACATTCAACTCAGGACAATGACGGTGGGGCAAACGTTCAGGGCACAGGGTTGAGGGTGGGAGGTGCGGCAAGGGAAAAGTAGCAAGCAGAGAGTAATGGAGTGGAGGGAGGAGGGGGCACCACTCCCCCCCTCCCTCCCAAGTCAGGGTGTCTCTGTACAGCCGAATCAAACCAAACCGTCTCACTGGACCACAGAAGCCAGGCCAATGTACCCACCCTCTAGCCCCCTCCCCTGCCAAAACAGCGGCCAGGGAGAGAGTGCCGTGGTTTTCTTTTTTTTTTCTTTTTTAAATATTTATATATATTTATATTACGTATATTATATATATATATAATATGTAAATATATTTTTAAAACAATATAAAATGTTAAGACACTTCACTTAAATGTAAAGAGTTGCCTGCAATTAAAAGTAATTGCATCATTTATGAGGTCCTTTTTTTTTTTTTTTTCTATTTTCCAGGGTATTTTTTTTTTCAGGACGGATTTTTTTTTTAACCTCTTCTTTTGTTATTTTTCAAAAAGGCTTGCTTGCCTTTGTACAAAAATGATCCAAAGCTAGAAAACAAGGATGAGCCAACAAAAACAACAACAGAAAAAGAAAGAAATGAAGGAACACAACCCAATTCCCCCTCCCGCCCCAACCCTCAACAGCTCCCCCTGGCTCTCCCCAAACGCCAGGCTCCAAGGTCTAGGAGGTTCTGCCCCTGCGATGGCTCCTTCTTTCTGTGCTTACTCGGGGAGACTAATCCCAACGCCCCCCACCCCCTGTGCTTACCCCACTTTGTGCTCCAAATAGGAATCCTGCTCCCTGGGGACCCCACTCCATCTTCCCCCTCCTCCCCCATCCACATACTCTCCCTGCTGCCCCTCACTGTGCCCTGGGGGGAGCGGGGCTAAGAACCAAAACTGGTCTCTCCAGCTCCTTCTCAGGACCCCACTAAAAGAAAGCCTCACTGCCCACAGCCTCTGCAAAGCTGGCGCCCACAGGTTCGGGGGTGCTGGCTGGCTGGTCAGGCTTCAGGGACCCTCGAGGATCTCACCAGGGGTCCCCAGCCCTACCCTGAAAACCCTCAAATCTCAAAGAGGATGGTTGAAGGTCAAGTCACCCCACCTGTGGGGTCAGAGCTGTCCTCACTGCCCCCCATGAAACCCCTCTCTATTCCCCCCACTTCCCTCACAACCAGACCCTCCCCACCCTCCAGGCCTCAAAATCTAATTTGCTATAGGCCCTTCATTCTTGCCCACCCCACCCCCGTTAAATAAGTTAATGTCACTTAAAGTGCTAAATTAGGAAACTAAAAGTACCAAATACCCCTCCTCGGGGCTGCCCTCTCCCAGGGCAGTGTCCCCAGTGTCAGGCTGTCTGCTCAACCCACCATCCATAACCAGCAGTCCAAAGGTGCCCCCTCCTCCGATCAGCGCCAGCCAGGCAGCTCCTCACCACAGGAAGGTGGTCCCGGGAAGCCAGCTCCTCTCCAAGGACACGCAGATTCCACGGGCTCACACCACCCTGAGGCCCCTCCACCTCTGGCCTCCCTCTCCAGCCCCTCTGTCTCGACTCCAGGCCCACCCAGGCATGAGTGGACGGGAGCAGAGAAGCAGCGGCGTTGGGTCACATCCCGAGGTTGGACAGGTGCGGCACCTCCAGGGCCAAAGTCTCCCGACGTCCCATTTTCCAGCCTGATTTTGGGATTGGTCCAATGTCCAGGTTTTCCTCCAGGAAGGCTTCCGAGGAAGGGGAGAGGGGGTGTCTGGCTGCTCCAAGTCTCCACGCGTAGCGTTTGTTTGGAGTGCTCTTGGGAGGAGTGTGTGGGAGACGAGGAGGTGGGGCAGGGGGGTAGGAACTTCAGGATGGACTTGGGAGGGAAAGTGGGGAAAGAGAAAAGGAGGCATGATGACAGGAAGTGTGCCATTCTGGAACAGGAAATCAAGGGAAGGTGTCACGTTTTGGTTTTTAGTTTTACTGGTTTGCTTTTTCTTTCTTTCTTTTTTTTTTTTTTTTAAAAAAAAGATAATTAAAAGTGAATCATTAAAAAAACCAAAAACACCAACAGGGGATGGGCAGAGAGAGCTGAGGACAGGCCACCTTCAGGGATTCTAGAGAATGGTGTCAGGGTGGGGTGGAGATGAAGGGAAGCCGAGGAGAGAAATGGCAGGGATAAGGGAGGGGGCAGGCGGGGGTGGGGGGTAAGGGAGTTTCTAGAAGGAGATGGAAGAATTCCTCGCCCCAAAGGAAGTCAATACGGGGATGGAGGTTCTGGAAGCCGAGGGCTTTTCTGAGACTGGGCTTGAGGTCTCACTCGACCCGCTCATCTCTTTAGACGGTTTAGTGGCCTGGAACAAAAACAGAGGTCATGGGTCAGAGAGAGGAAGGGGAACCTTTGTGCTGGCCCCCAGTTACAGTTTTTTTTTTTTTTTTTTTTGCGGTATGCGGGCCTCTCACTTCTGTGGCCTCTCCCGTTGCGGAACACAGGCTCCGGACGCGCAGGCCCAGCGGCCACGGCTCACGGGCCCAGCCGCTCCGCGGCATGTGGGATCTTCCCGGACCGGGGCACGAACCCGTGTCCCCTGCATCGGCAGGCGGACTCTCAACCACTGTGCCACCAGGGAAGCCCCAGTTACAGTTTTAAAAAATGAAAAATCTCCACAAATCCAAGAGAAAATTAACTGCAAACAGTAGAAATCAGAGGAGGATCTGGAGACAGTGACTGGTCCCCTGAGACAGGGGAGGAGCGGGAGGGGGGGCACAGCAGGGGCAGAAAGGGGGCGTGGGGTTGGAACAGAGGACCTGGGATGGGAGGGTAGGCCCATGGTTACTGATAGGAAAGAGAGAAGGCGGGAGAGAGAGACCAGAGAAGCACAAGGGAGGGCAGCCCAGGGCCAGGACAGGCACCAGGAGCAGAGCGGGTGGGGAGCAGGGAGAGGTCAGGAGAAGGGAGGAAGAGGGGAAACGTTAGCTGCCAAAGGGGAGGCGGGAGGGGCGCAGCCCAGGCTGGGAGGGGGGCCCAGCCAGCCGGCAGCCCAGTCAGGGCCCCTTCCAGCCTCAGCAGGTCTCACAGGGGCAACTGAGGAATGAGCTTGTCCTCCTGGGGGGCGCTTCTTTAAAGACCCTCCCCCCGCCGCCTCCTGCCCCACAAGTGTTCCTCCAGCTCTGAGCTGTGCCTTGTGGGTAAGGGGAGGTCACCCCCTCATGACGTGTCCGGCACTCACAGGTCACCTCTGACAGAAACGGCCGTGCCCCCTCCTCACCTCCAGCAGACCCCTTGCATTTACACTGGTCCTGGAGGAGATGGCCTGTCACAAATGCAGACTCCAGGGCCCCACCCCAGGGTCCATCTCTAGCAGGAGCTCAGGAATCTGCATTTTAGCCAGGCGCCCCACGTGATCCTGCTGCACAGAACTCTGAGATCCCTCGATTAGGGCAACATGGACCAGGTTTTCTCTCTGAAGTTGTATCCACTGTCCCTCCTGGCCTTACTTAGCTACCGACCCGTCCTGATGAAAAAAGACAAGGCATGAGGACTAGAGGCAGAGAGGCTGTGGCGCACTGACAGAGACCTCCTGTGGGCCAGGTCTGGGCACGGTCATGCCCTTTCTCCCCGACCTACATTATCACCCAGCTGCTGGGCAGCCTCTATCAGATGCTTTGCAGGGGAAACCCAGACGGTGCCTCCCGCAGCCTGGAAGGGAACCAAGGAGACCGTATGTACCTGACTGGCCAACAGTGAACCCGCCCTTGAGGTTGCTGGTCACATTTCTTCTTCCACATGTGCACAGCAATCCCTCCCCCTGTTGTTTTTAATTATGTCCAGAGAAACAGAGCTTTGTCACCTTTGTGACAGGCAGAAACCTCATAGATGGTCAGCTTTAGCCGGGGGAGACTGGAACCGTTAGCTACACCCAAAGGGCTGAACCCCACACCCCTCCTCTTCCTGTGGGCCAGAGTCTAGCCCCCTCTCTGCGCCCCGAGCCTACTGACCTGTCCCTCTGGGCTACGAGGCATAGACTTCCACACAAGCGTAGGTCATCTTGATGCTGCCAACCCTGTTGGCGCCTCCTCCAGGGCCACTCCCAGGGCCACCTCCTCCTGCCCACACACCCTTCTTCCTAGCTGTTTGCCTGAATCAGGCACTGGGCTGGCAGAAGAGGTGGGGCTTCCCCCAGCCCAAGGGGAATGCGTCCCGATAAAACCTATGGCAATTCAAGCGTTCCCTTCTCCTAGCTAGTGACTGATCTAGAGACAGGCAATGAGGAGAGAGGGGAGGTCAGCTGGGGGCCTCTGGGGAAGGTTCTCCTGCTCCTACAATGATCTGTGTGCCTAGGAGCCCTGGAATGAAGGCAGATGTGTTCGGGTGGGGTGGGATGATGGGCCACCTGAACAGAACTATGGAAGGAGCCCAGGTCTTGATGTCCTTGAGCTGCTGAATTCCCCAACCCTGGAACCTCCCTGCTTCTTGTTTCGTTAGCTAATACCTTTCCTTGTCATTTAAGCCATTTTGGAGTTTCTGTTATGTGCAGCTAAAACCGCTTAGACCGCTACATGTGAGCCCACCATTGTTCCCCTAATGTTCTTGTCAACAGTGTTCCCGTCACGAGTGCCGTCTCCCCAAGGGTTGGCGGCACCCACGAAGTTATGCTTCCCAGCAAAGCAGTAGAATCCAGCGTTAGGACAAGCAGAATTTGTAACTGGCAGACCTGGGTTTAAGTCCCAGCTCTGCCACTTCCTAACCGTGTGACCTTAGGCAGGTATCTCTCTGGGTCTTCATGTCGTTACTCGCAAAGCAGGGATAACAGCACCTACAGCACCAGAATCACATGAGACAATGCACACAGAGCACGAGGCCCAGTGCCTGCACTCAGGATGCAGGCAATAAATGGTAGCTATTATTATTATTATATCATTAGTATATTAACATTTCAAGTCTGCATTGTCTAGTTCCATCGGGATTGGGCCTGATCAGTGGCAAATTCATTCATTCATTCATTCATCCATTCGTTCACCTAACCAACAAATATTTATTGAGTGCCTGTGTGTGCCAAGTACTGTTCTAGGTGCTGTAGGGAGGTAGCAGTGACAAGGGGATTAATGTACAGATTTTTAAAGATATAAAGTTGCTACGAGGATTAAATAAGATGCTTAAAATTGGGACAGAAGAGGGGTGCTATTTTCTGTTTGCTTCTCCATCCCCAGCTCTGATTTCTGCCCTGCTCTGCACCCGGGTTGGCTGACCCCGCCATGCCGTGGCCGGCTGGCTTGGCTGGGTTTGCCCACTGGGGATTATGACAGGGCGGAAAGAGAGACGGGGTAAAGTTTCTTCCTTACTCCCTCCCCACGTGGTGCCACGTCGCTGGCATGCTGTGCCCTCCAGAACTATAGCACCTACTGTCCAGCTCTCACAGGACTCCCTAAACCCTAGGTCCCCAGACCCCTCTCCCCAGGGAGGTCCAGCTTCCTGCTCTCACTGGTCCCTGGGTGCCTCAGCGTCTCTTGCTGGTCCCTTCATTACAGTCTCTTCACCGGAACCAGTGGAGGAGATACGCTAGGTGTCCAACAGTTGCTTAGCCCTAGTAGAAGAGTGGGTGTCCACAGTTTCATGCCCGCACCAAGCCCTCGATCCTTGTCGCCTGGGAATCTGGCTCTCATCCCACCCCTGAATCTTGAGCACATCCAAGAGCTTTTCCTCAATCATTTCCTCCGATTTCTCTGCGGTATCAGGCACAGTTGCTTCCCCTCTCGGAACTTTCTCCACTCCTCCACCCCGACTTCTCTGTCTGGTCCTGCCACTTCTATTCCCCTCCCCCTCATCATTGTCAAGGCCGCTTCGAGCTCCTAGTGTCAGAACCACGAGATGAAGGAGAGGCCTCTGTCCAGCCCTTGGCCCTGACAAAGGTACAGTGCAGCCAAGCATGGTGGTGACTCCTTCCCTTTGGAGAGCGCTCTGTGGCTTTCGAAGTTCTTTCCCACACACGGTATTATATTACATGAACTCAGAAGCCGGCCTCTGGGTTCTTGCCCTCATTGTACAGATGAGGAAAGAGCCTGCAGAAGGCAGAGGACTTTGACCAGGGTCACAGACTGAGCTGGGATGGAACGGCGCCCTGGCCTCAGGATGGAGGGCCAGGTGATAGGAGTGACTGGAGCAAATGGACGGGCTGGGGTGGGGGGGCGGGCAGGGAGAACTGGGCTGAGGGAGCCGAGGTTGGTCATGAAGAGCCAGGGCGGCCAGTGAGGGAGTTTTGATTTTCTTACCCAGCCGGGGCTGGAGGGCACAGGTGGTATGCTAGGGGAGTGATAAAATCAGATCCGCATTTTACAAACCACCCTCCCCACCCCGCAGGTCTGGGAAGATAGGTTATAGGGGCCACAGAAGTCGCAGGGAAACTTTAGAAGGGCATGCACTGGGGTACCGAGGCACAGGATCATTTTTTCCCCTGCTGCTTTATAACATTTCTTTACTTTAAAACATTTCTGCAAAGAACGTGTAATACTTCATTAGAGAGAAGATGCTTTTTTAAAGAAAGGTTTCTAGAAAAGTGAAAGTGAGGTACAGCCACACCAGTCATGTGGGAAGAGAGAAGCACCATGTAGCTGGGGAAGGTGAGGGAGGCGGGGAGCTCAGGGGACCCCTCAGCGTAGGTGGATGCCCGGGGCCGGTGACTTTCCCAACTGGCGAGCAGCGAGCAACAGGGGCAGGCGTGAGCTCAGAACAGAGACCTGGGCAGGGACAGATGGCACCTGGTGCCCAAGGAGAGGAGCACGTGGTGTGAGCAGCAAAGAGGCTGTGGAAGAAGATGGACGCAGGGGAGTGAAGAGGTGGGCAGAGGGGAGGTGCCCAGGAGGGTCAGTGAGGACCGACAAGGGAGGAGAGGATGCCAAGGAGTGGAGGGTCCCACGGCCCCCCAGTGCACGTGTGGGGGCAGCGTATGTGCCCAACATGCTGCAGAGAGGTGGGTAGAGCACGGTGCAAAGAGGCCACTTGGAGGCCACTGGAGACCTAGCCAAGCCCAGGGGTGAGGCTGGAAGGAAGCAGGAGGAGGGGGTGGGTTGAGGGATGAATGGAGGAGAGGGCGTGGAGGCGATGGAGGTGACTGGAGGGGCAGGAGAGAGGGCAATAGGCAGAGGAGCTGGGTGCCGGGGGAGTTGGGAGTCAGGGTGAGAGGTGGGGAGCATAATTCCAGAGGAGGGAGGCGCCCGCTGAAGAGGCAGAAGCAACTCTGTGCGGGGGTGGGGGCCTGGGTGTCAGTCCGGATTTGAACCCTGCTCCAGCACTTGCCGGCCCTGTGACCTCGGGTAAAGCCTCAGTTTCCCCATCTGTCAAATGGGGATAATAAGGCCCATCCTCAGAGTACTGAGTGTGCAATGAAGTAATGTGTGTGTCTGGCACAAGTGAATACCCCGGGAATGTCGGCAGCCGTTCTAGACACCGAAGAGAGACCAGCCTGGACAGGACGAGGGGAACTCATCCTTGGTAGTGGCAGGAAAAGAGCTGGGGGTGGGATTGGCAGGATGTGTCTGGGGACCCATGAGGAAGACGATTGGCCAGCAGGGAGCGTCTCCACTGGACGTCCACTGAGGGGTGTCTCCACTGGACTCCCCCGAGGACCAGCAGGCAGGCCTGTGTGCCCAGCGCTGGGCAGAGCCATGTGGTGGGAAGGGCTTTGGGATCCCTGGCTCCCAGTCCTGGCTTTGATGCCACCTTGCTGTGGGCCCGTGGGAAGTCCCTTTCCTTCTCTGAGCTGTCCCCTCATCTGTAAAGGAGGTGGCTAGACTTGCCCATCTCTCACCTCCTGCCTCTGAGCCTAGAACCTTCTTCAAGTCACAGCATCTGTACATTTCATGACCCCCACTCCCAGCCAGCACTCAGAATGGACCTGGCATACAGGAACTGCTCGGAAATATTTACTGAACCAAATGAGCGCACTAAAGGTCTCCCTAAACATCTAGGCCTGAGGACCATTTGCATCTTCCGACCGGGCCACAGGTGAGCCACAGGGCAGAAACATCCATGGGTGAGGCTGTCAACTCTATATACTGTCCCAGGCCCACTAATTAAATCTGAAAGAGGGTGCAGCGCCTCCACCACTATTACGGCACCCAACGGGGGGGCCGAAGTACTTCTCCCCTTCCTCCCCCTCCCCATTAACCACACTGCAACCCAAACACGAGACTGAAAAACAGATGCAAAACTGGTTTCTCCCTTAGTTGGGAGGTGGCCTAAGAGGGAGGCTGAGATGAGAGTGGGGACCCCAAAGAGCAGGTGGGACTTGAGAGCAGAGGGAAGGAAGCAGAGGAGGGGAGTGGAGTGGCAGGAAGACAGGCATAAAGGCCCCTTCCACACCCCGGGGTCACCAGCCTTAGCAGGGTCTTGTCCAGGAGCGGCTGAGGAGACAGCCCTCTCTGGTCCTGTGTGAGGGGCCTTCTGAGAGAGGAGCCGTCTGGCTGAGAACCAGATCCTGAGCCCTGGGACTGGAGAGAGGAAGGAGAAGATGGCTTAAGGGACCGGTGGGGCAGTCCTGGCGGGGAGGACCTCTCTGGGCAGCCGGCAGGAAGGTGGTCACAGGAATACTGGCAGGAGATGGCCAGTACACAGCAAGAGCACACAGCACTGCCAGTGGGGAGGGGGAGGGGGAGGGCGTCTGGATGGGGGCCAGGCCCCGCCCCCGTGGTACCCAGGCTTACCTGCTGCTGGGCCTGGATCCTCATGTACTCGGCCCTCTGCTTGCCATGCTTGCCTTTGTCGGGGCTGCCTGCCTGGCCCTGGGCCGCCTTCAGCCGAGAGGTCCCCAGAGTCACCACCTTCATGGGTGGCACACTGCCACCGCCACTCTGCAGGAAGAGGAACAGGGTCAGGATTGGAGGTGAGGTCACACAGGCAGCCCAGGCACAGTGGGCCCTCTGAGACCTGGAGAGCTCTCCCTGGCTCCACACCCCCCCACCCCAGGAATCAAGCCCACTCTCAGGCCAGGTTTAAGGCCTCCCTGCAGGAGAGGGGATGGGGCCCCCGGCTAGGTTCCCAACAGCTCCTGGGTGAGAACCCTGGTGGCTTCCTTGAGTAGCCCGGGGGCAGCTGGTGCCCTTCTGGGGGAGCCATTTTGAAGGTGAAGGTCCCTGGCATCACCATCACCACTCCTGGCCCGAGAGAACGTGCCTGAGATCTGGGGGGAGGGGTCTTTATAATGGCAGACAAAGTAGGACTGGCAGCCCCAGGCCCACATCTTCCTCTGAATGGGAGGATGGGGGCGAAGTCTCCCTAGAGATGGACAAGTCCAGCCCCCTTGAACCACCCCAGGGACCAGGCCTGCCCAGAAGGGCGGCGCAGGCAGAGAAACAGCAGAGACAGAGAGAGTCAGACAGGAGAGGAGGAGGGGAGTGTGGGGATGCAGAAGGGGGAAAGAACTTTATTTGTCGGTTTACAGATACAGAGCAGAGGGAGAGGCCCTGGTCCCCACCACGGCTGGTTGGGCTGATCCCTGGGCAGGCCAGCTTCCCAGCCTGCCAGGGGCTCTGCCTGCAAACCCAGCCTGGCACCGGGCTCCCAGGAGGGGGGCGGGGCTGAGAGAAGGCCAGTGGGAGGAGGGGGCTGGCGTGGTGCTCCTGCAGCCTCCCACTCCCTCCAGCTCTGAAGACTGGAGCAGGAAGATAAGAGGAGAGGACGGGGCAGGAGGCAGCCACCTGGGGACCAGGGGGCGGGGGTGGGGGGCTGCCAGGGGATCCCGCGGCAGGGGCCGTGCCCATCTGGCTCAGGGTGGCTTCCAGCTCCCGGAGCGTCTCCTCCAGGCTGTCCATCCGCTGGGTGGTGGCACCGTGCCCCGTGCAGCCCAGGCCAGCAGCACGCTGACCCCTGCAGTCCCCGCTGCAGGGTTGGGTGTCGTGTCCAGAGTCCTTGAGGGTCTCCTCTGGGTAGGTCTCGGCAGCGGAGGGCTCCTGGGTCCTGTCTGGGGCAGGTCCCCGAGAACAGGGGACCCCAGCTCCTCCCTTTTCTGGGCTGTAGCTCCCTGTCCCCAGTCTCTTCAGAGCCGGCCCTTCCTTCTCCAGCATCGAGCTGTTCCCGGGCTGGGAGACCTCAGCCATTAGCCCTGGCGGGGCCCGTGGATTACCCCAGCCCCTCCCGCTGCCAGCCAGGGTCCGGGGTCGTGGGGTAGGGGTTGTCCTGAGGCCGGGTTCCTCAAGCCTGGCCTCTGGTGGAGAAGGAGGTTTGGGGGCACACTTTGTCAAGATGATCCGGGGGACGCAGAAGGGCCTGCGGCCTGCGGCAGCCTGCGGAGAGAGGAAAGATGAGGGAGAGTGTGGTCCCTGCAACCGAAGCACCCTGAGCTGGGATGGGGGGTCGCATGTGGATGAGCCCAGCCCCTTCCTTTCACAGATAGGGAAACCGAGGCAGGGGAGGGTCCTGACTGAGTTTACCCAGCAAGTTAGAGGCAAAGTTGGGACTAGAACTCAGGCCTTTTTCCACCACACCCTACGGTCTCCCACTTTCTGGCAAAGATGCCAGTTTACCTAGAAGTACAGACACATGTTTACATCTCATCACCCATGTTAAACTCTGAGAGCAGCTCTCATGGTTACTGCCAGGAGTTTACCCATCTGTGCGATGGAGTAACAATAACGTGAGGCTGGTGGAGGATAAAGTGAGCATAAGTGGGCACGTGCTTGGAACAAGGCCTGGCACGGTGTAAGTGCTCGATAGGTATCAGCTATTTGTTGACTCAAACTGAATGTCCGAGACCCGCAGCCCCCTGTGGGTGGAGACCAGGTGTTGGCCTCTGGCTTCGGAGGGTGGGTCTGCCATCCTCATCTCAGGCCAGAGATTCCTGGTCCCTACCCCTTACTTCCGGAGCTTTCTCTGAGGGCTTCACAGTCACAACGGGAGGGGCTCAGCTAAGTCCCTCTGCTGCACAGGCTTGGGCAAAGCTAGAGCATCTGCCTCTGTGTGAGCGTCCCGGGCTCTGGCTTTGGTGGGGGCATAGAGAGAGGCCCCCAGTCACCCCTACCCCACTTGAGTGAATTCTGGTTTAATTCTGAGCAGAGTCTTATACCAGGAACTGCCATAAACGCCGTCATCTTTAATCCTTTCTGTTGCCCGTGAAATGGCTACTACTCTCATCACTTTACAGATGAGGAAACTGAGGTGGGGGGTGTCATGTAATTTACCCAAGGTCACTTACCCACAGCTAGCTAGTGGCAGAGCCAGGATTTGAACCCAGGCAGTCTGACTCCAAGTCCAGTGCTCTTTCCACTAAAAGGAGCCATGGGGAGATGCGTGGGGGGCAGCAGGGACCCCCAGACCCTCCGCCCCAGGCAACCCACCCAGCCCTGCCACCTACTTACCTGGATGTGGGAGGTGCAGACTGGGAAGGCAGAGAGGGCGACCCATGCCCGCCCGGCTCCACTGCCCAATGGCGCCTCAGGATGCAGAGGGGCAGCCAGCCCAAAGGGCCAGTGGAGGGGCTCTGCCCACTGGACCCCACCAGGACTGGCTTCCAGGGCCAGAAAGGTGCAGTGGCTGGGTGCCGCGGGCCAAGGTGCCGAGGGCACAGCCAGCCTGGGGCAGCCCAGCCATACCCCCAGACGGCTCCTTGGACTGCTCTGTGCCCATCCTCTGCCCAGCAGACGGCACTGTCTACGTGTTTGGTGCCTGTCTGCTCCCCCCGCCAGGGAGCCAAAGCACCACCAGGTCTCAAGCCAGGCTAAAAATCAGGTGGCGGCCAGCACAGAACCCACTGTGGGCCAAGAGAACCAGATGAGGAAGGTGAACACGTGAGTGCGTGGGAGGCTCCCCTCTGCAGAGCAGAAGCCCTCCTGCTACAACCTAACTGGGCAGAGGGAGAGATTCCCAGACCACCGCCCCGCAATTCCCCCTCCCCAACCAAGCACAGTCCCCTGGGGTGCAGACAGCAGGTCACCCTCAAATTCCCAAGAAAAAATAAAGAGGAAATAAGTGCAGCAGGACAGCAGCAAAGACTGAAGTTGCAATGCCCAACACCGAAAGACAGAACCGGCAGCCAAGGAAGGGCATGGGTTTCTTCCATCCCAAGCTCTCTGCCCAGATGGGGCCATGGGGCGGAGAGAGGCTGTAAATGAGCCTTCCTCCTGGGCATCCTGGTGCCCAGCGCAAGGCATAGATTCTAGTGGGAGAAAGAGCCCCCACCTGGCACAGGCAGCAGAGTAGGGGAGATGGGGGCAGGGACCAGGCGAGGGCTCAGGACGGTGTCAGACTTTGAGTTGGGCCTAAAGTCATGTAACAAGCACGATCCAAACTCCAATCTTGGACCAAAGACAAAACGTGGGCTTCGGGCCAGACCTAAACTCTGGCCACGGGCCAGACCCGGAATCAGGCCTGTAAGGAAAGGCCCCAAGGGGGCCACCAGGTACCAGGCTGCTGGAGTCTGGAGAGGGAAGGAAGAGTGATGCACCCGTCCTTGGGGCAGGGGAGGGGGTGAGGCCGTGGCAGTGGCGGGACTCAGGGACGTGACTGGCAGGTTCTAGCGGGTGTTCTAGCGGGTTAGTGTGAGAAGTGAGGAGAGGAAGCGTGGAGGCACAGGCAGAGAGAGCGCCGTGAGAGGTGGGGGGCAGCCCGTTACCTTCCACGTGGGGCCCGGGGCTGAGCCCCCAGGAGGCCCCGGGTCCTGGGGGAACAGCAAGGTGGGGATCGGCTGGCGGCAGGGCGTGGGGGGGAGGGGAGACACTGAGCTTCTCTCAAACACCTGGGGAGCAGAAGGTGGGGGCAGGTTTGGAGGAGGGGGTACAGGGAGGATGGGGGTGCTGGGCTCTGACCCAGGCACTCATGGGGAGGGGGTGGCCTGGGCTGGCCCTCCTTGGCCCCTCACCATGGCCACTGGCCACCAGAGGCCCTGGTGGTCCAGGTCTTCAGCCTCTGGGGAGGGGTGGTGAGAACACTCGAGTCTGGGTGACTTACAGCACTGGGAGGGGGTCAAGGTATATGGGCGAGTCTGTGAGAGCTTCTGTTCTCAGAACACTAGGGGATGGGGGTCTCAGAGCACAGGAGGTGTCAGGGCAGTTGCGGGGTGTCTCAGACACTACAGTAAAAAACTCAAACATGTGGGGAGGGACCTTAGACCCCCTCCCCCATTTTACAGTGGAGAAGAAACTGAGGCAAGGAGGAGAGGCTCCTGAAGCAGCCTCAGTGGGGACCCGAGAATCCAGTCCCCTGTCCTAGTCCGGGCACCTCACCCTGGGGTCAGCTTGACAGGCAAAGGGAGGGGGTCTGGCTGATGACTCGGGGGGCCAGGTGCGCCCCTGACCCACCTCCAGCTCTGCGATGATGCGGTCCTCGTCGTCCTCATCCTTGACAGCAGAGGCCATGATGGGGGGCGTGGAGGACGGGCGGGCCACCTCGGACACGGCTCGGCGCAGCTTTACCTGGGGCTTCTGCACCTCCAGCTCCTCAGACTCGGCCTTCTGCAAGGGCCCGGTCCCCATGGAGACCAGGCTCTGGGCACCTCCCGCTCGCCTCCTAGGCCCCAGCACTTCCAGACCATCTCCCACCTGCCCCAGCTCCTCAAAGGCCAGGATGGCCCCTTGCCATGGAGGAAGCCCAAGCCAGAAGCAGAGTCACCACTGGCCAGCCTCCTTTCTTTCCTTCCACTTCCTCTGAGAGAGGGGACCACCCCAGAGAGTCTCCAGAGGTCATCTCAGGCATCCCCCCAACTCGACCCCCTGACCCCTACCCAAGCGGTGGCGGTACCTTGATGAAGGCCGAGTCCTTCTTGCTGGTGACCACGACCTCTCCAGTGCGCGTGGTGGTCAGGCCATGGGAGGAGGGGAAGCTCCGGCGGGGAGGGGGCGGCGGGGGCGACTTGGAGGGCTTCTCCGTGCGGTATCGGGGCACTGTCAGCTCATCTGCGGGAGGCCAAGGGACTGGGGGTCAGGGGACTCGTAACCCTGGAGTCTGTGAGCCACACCTGACTCCAGGGTTAGGATAAACCTGGCTTCCTCCTCCAGCGAGGAAGGGAGAGGAACGCGCAGGGGAAAGGACACAGGCCCCCTCCTCCTTCTCTCCTACCTCCCCATGCAATCCGACCCCAAGCCCTGCTGCTCCTCCCCTTACAGCACTCTCCTCCCTCGCTACTCAAAGTGTGGCCCGTGGGACAACAGCATTGGCAGCACCTGGGAGCTTCTTAGAAATGCAGAAGCACAGGCCCCACCCAGAGCTGCTAAATCGGAATCCACGTTCTAGCAGATCCCCGGGTGATTTCACGTGCACGTTCAAGTTTGAGAATCACTGCTCTAATCCATCCCTTTCCTGCCCACCCCTCAGCCCTGCCCTGCACAGACCTTCATCCTTTCTCCATCAAGAGAGAGTACTATTCTGAGAGTCTGACCCCACCCACCAGGCTCTCCTTTCCCCCAATTCTTCCCCGGGGTGGGGGCTGCTTCCTGGGCAACCTGCAGAAAAGTCCCTCCAGCCTGACATTCCTCTGCCTTTGATCCCCCAGCGATTCCCCATGACCCCAAACCACGTTCAAGTTTCTTGGCCCAGCACCCTCTGAGCCTGCCAACCTTTCAGCTTCAGCTCTGCTTACTAATCCTTGGTCTGGACCCAGCAGGGCAACACCAAACACAGACCTCCAGGCATTTGTATGTGCTGTTTCTCCCTGGAATGCCCTCTCTCACTGGCCAGGGAAATGCAAGGCTCCAATGGAAAGTCCCCTTCCATGGGAAGCCCTTCCTGCCCTTCCAGGGCCTCCTCTAGGACCGCATTTAGCACCTGAATCCTATTTCCGGTTTACGCACAAGGTATGGCCTGGGACAGATTACTTAACCACACTGAGCCTTAGTGTCCTCATCTGTAAAATGGAAATAATGACTGTATCTGCCTCCTGGGATTGTTGCAAAATTTTAAGGATTGATACGTAGAAAAGCATTTGGAGCAGTTCTTGCCGCGTAGTAAGTGCTTGATAAACACAGATGTTAGTATTACTCTCCCACGAAATTTTAAGCTCTTTGAAAGCAGCCTTATCTCCTTATCCCCAGCACCTAGCAGATAGTGGGTGCTTAACAAATACATGCGGCGGGAATGAATAAACGCGTGAATTACAATTGCCGTTTCTGGTTCGGGTTTCTCACAGGCTCAGGGAGCACGGGAACCCTGTCCGTATAGCTCAGCACTGCACCCGCACCCCGTCTCACCACAGCCTCGCTTCTGGCACACACACTGGGTCAGAACGTGCAGGGGGACGACCCTCTGCCTGGACTTGCTCATCCTCCCTGCATGGTCCTCTCAGCAGAAGTCAGAGCAGTGGGAAAAATCCCTGGATGGAGTCCAGTGCTATCCCGTCCTTCTGGGTCTCCCTTCGTGGACGAGGGGCAGGCCAGCACCTCCCTCCTCTGGCAGCCTGACCACAAAGATTCTCACTCCCAAGCACCTCCCCCATCAACCTGAGAGCTCCCGAGGCTGGGGCTCCCCTCCTCTGGGCTCTTCGCCAGCCCCCTACCTGCCCCCATACCTGAGCCTCTCCTTCCACTAGGCTCCGTTCGGGGGGTTGCCTTCTGACCGTGGGGCAGCTTGGGGGGCTTGTGGTCAGGGGTGGGGGCTGGGCCTGGGTGGGCCTTGCTCCCACAGTCCAGGTCAGGGATGGCCTTCAGCAGCTCTGCCTGTGTCTCCTCCAGAAGCCGGTTGATGTCCTTGGCGCTGTACTGGGTCAGGGCTGCCCGCTTTTCCTCCCAGTCCCGCTCGGCAGCCTTGAGAGGAGGGGTCGACAGTCAGGACTGAAGTGGCTGCCCTGCTCCTGGACCTTTGGGGCCTCGGCCACACATGCAAGGAGTGGAAAGGAAGCCTCCCACTTGGTCCGAGCCTCGGGCTTCTCCTTGAGTGTTACATGCTTTCCCTGTGAGCCTGGAATACCACCTTCATTACAAACTACTCTTGGGATAAACCTAGACCTGCTTTTAGACATTCTATTCTGTCTCACTGAGCACATCATCTACTCTGATGCTAACACCACGCTGCCTTGATTATCATAGGTTTATAATATGCTTTTCTGTCTAGCAGGACTCATGTCACCCTCAGTATGCTTCTCAGACTTCCTCGTCCCCCAGGAACAAGTCCCCACGTGTTGGCACCTGCCAATCTAGGACGGTGGTGAGAACGTGTGAGCCTAGTTCTGGCCCCCCCCATGCCGGGCCCAGCACCTCAACAGACACAGCCTTGTCCACGCTTCTCTTGCCAGGAGTGTCCAGGCCTTTGGTGGGGTTGCCCGCCTTCGGGGTCGGAGGGGCCCCCTCGGTTTGCCCGCTCATCTCATGGAGCTTCAGTGGAGGGCTGGGGGGTGGCATTTCAAAGTCCAAGCTCTTGTTGAAGTCAGTCTCGGCTGTAACCTTCTTGGGGGACTGATTCAGGAGGTTGCTGGGGGGTGGCCACGCACCTTCGTCCACTTGCCTGGGGTTGGGAGAGTTGGGAGCAGCTGTGAGGCCTGCAGGGTGGTGGCCCCATGGGAGGGAAGCCTGGCCTGGGGGAGGTGGGGTTTGAGGAGGGCTCTGGAATCTTGCAGGACAAGTGGAAGGGCCTGGGGAGGAGTGACTGCATCCGGCAAATGGGAGGGCCAAGCCTACAACATGCACGGGGCCACAGATCAGAGCTGAGGTGCAGATCCAGTGAGCTTTGTGGGAACTGGGATAAGGGGTCAGGTTGACCTATCGATCTAGCTCAGTATGTGACCTCACTGGGAAACTGGAGGTCAGAGATAAGAACTCAGGGATAGTATGACCTTCGGATCTGGGCCAGCGTGTCTGTGACCCCACGGCAGCGCTTGAGTAGCCCATCCAGGCGCTGTGGCTCCTCCTTCAGGAACTTCACTGCCTCCACCTCCACACGCAGCACTACCCGCATCTTGCTCTGCAGGCCTGGGAAGTGAGCTGAGGGGAAGGGAAGGAGTGAGCTGGGGAGGGAGCAGCTCCGAGGATTGGGAGGACAGGCAGTGGGGTGGGGGTAGGGGTGCCCCCAGGCTCACCCTTGAGTTCAGTCAGCGTCTCCCCGAGCTGCTTCAGCACCAGCGCCTTCTCTTCCAGCTCGGGCCCAGGCACCAGTCGGTGGTTGTGGGACACGTCCCTCTGGATCTTCTCCACCGACTTCTCCAGGTCACTGCAGCCACACAGAAAGACCCTTTCAGCCCCTCTGGCCCCAGCCCAGCCCCCTGAAATTGGGCAGCTGGAAAGAAATCAGGCCACCAATCAGATCAAAATTAAAAGCCATTCACCAGACCACAAGCCCAGGTGAAATCAGAAAGCCAAACTTCAGAGATGAGACTTAGAAACACTCCCTAACAGGTGCCCTGGGTCCCCTCTTTGAAGTTCTGATCTTTCTTAACATCAATCCAAATCTCCCTCCCGATAACTTGCATCCTATGATTCTCATTATGCCAAGGACACAGCAGAGGAACTGGCAGCTTTTCAGAGAACTGGAGGCAGTTGCATGTGCCCCTAAAGAGTCTCTTTTTTTTCAGGGGGGCACTGCCACGTGCATCTACCTTCGCTCAAGTGATCCAGACACTCAGCCTCTTTCCTCAATGACAAAGCTGCTTTCAATTTTCAGATGGTTTATGCTGAGCTTGTGGGGTTTTTTTTCTTTTTTAAAAAATGTATTTATTTATTTATATTTGGCTGCATTGGGTCTTCGTTGGTGCGCTCAGGCTTTCTCTAGTTGCGGCGAGCGGGGGCTACTCTTAGTGGCGGTGCACGGGCATCTCACTGAGGTGGCCTCTCTTGTTGCAGAGCACAGGCTCTAGGTGCGCAGGCTTCAGTAGTTGTGGTGCACGGGCTCAGTAGTTGTGGCTCACGGGGTCTAGAGCGCAGGTTCAGTAGTTGTGGCGCACGGGCTTAGTTGCTCCGCAGCATGTGGGATCTTCCCGGACCGGGGCTGGAACCTGTGTCCCCTGCATTGGCAGGTGGATTCTTAACCACTGCACCACCAGGGAAGCCCTTGTGTCGTTTTAAAACCCTCCATATTTCTAAAATGTAAATCAGACCACCAAGTCACCACCGCCTGTTTTGAACCCGAAATGGATCCCAACATATTTTTTTTTTTTTTTTTTTTTTTGCGGTACGCGGGCCTCTCACCGCTGTGGCCTCTCCTGCTGTGGAGCACAGGCTCCGGACGTGCAGGCTCAGCGGCCATGGCTCACGGGCCCAGCTGCTGACTGTCTCCAGGTCTCAACTTCCTCACCCAAAAAAATGGGGATGGGAGTTCCTCCCTCCTGGGGCCACTGTGAGGATTAAATGAGCTAATGCAAGGGGTCAGTCCCTGGGAGCTGCTCTTCTTTTCCCTCCAGCTACATCCACTGTCCTCCTCATCTGGCTTGCTTCTGTTTGGAACCATCCAGAATTGCTGAGGTCCTCGTATGTGCTGCTCTCCCTGGGCCTCTATAATGCCATTTCCTCTGCCTAGAACACTCCGTTTAGCATCCCCCCCCACACACACGCACGCACGCACATGTGTGACTAACTCCCACTCATCCTCAGGTTCCAATGGGAACCTCTCCCCCCTTCCCTACACTTGGGGTTGGGGGTCTGCTTCCTCCCTGGAGCTCCTGTTTCCTGGGCTAAGCAACTCTAGGCAGGCAGACACCATGTCTTTCTGATTCATCTCTGATTTCCAGCACCTGGCATGGTGCCCGGAGCAGGATAAATGCCTGGTAAATAATTATGGAAGGAATGAATAAATGAAAGAAGGAACTCTGCCCAGGTAGGTCATCTCAGTTCTGTACTTGAGTCACTGATGTCCCGGACCCACATGTGGGACTCTACATACATTCCTGTCAAATCGCATCTGTTGGATTTCAGCTCAACCATCCATGCAGGAACAACTTTTGAATCTCAGTTCTACCATCCAACAGATTTGCTCCCCCTCAGAGCTCTGTGTCATCAGCAAATCTTATCAGCATGCTTTATACATCTTCATCCAACTAGCGGGTGAAAAGACAGATCACACTGGAGCCAAGGACAAAATCCTGTGAGTCAGCAGTACCAGTTAAAGAGCTATCTTGTACTAAGTGCTTATGGCCTGCCAGGCGCACATTCATCTCTTCACTTTCTTTACCTTATTTAATCCTCACAACAAATCCTGTGAGTGGGAACCATTATTACCTCCAGTTTACACACAGACAAACAGTAGCTTAGGCACTAGACTACATTTCCCAGCCTCCCTTGCAGGTAGAAGTGGCCATTCGACTGAGGTCTAGTGAATGGAATATGAGTGGAAGGGTTACATGCTGCTTCCAGACCTGGCGCCTAAAAACCTCCCATGTAAGCTCCTCCATGCTCATTTCCCCTTCCTGTTGGTTGAAAGACAATGACCCTGTGGATAATCTTGGAAGACACATATTGAAGATGGCAAAAGCTCCATTAGCCTGGGTCCCTGAATGACTGCGTGGAGGAAAGCCATTCCGCTAACCCACCAATACTGTTCCATGAGAAAGAAAGGTATATTGATTACTTTTGAACCATTATACAATTTGTTATAGCAGCTAACCTAACTAATTAATTAGCTACCCTAACTAAGCTACCCTAACAATGGGCTTTGGCATTAAAAAAAAAAAAGGCTCAGAGAGATTAACTAACCTGTCCAAGGTCACACAACTATTTTGTGGCAAAGCAGGATCTACTCCTGTCTGACTTCAGCCATTGGGTTCTGCTGCATCTCCCTCCCACACTGGACTAACATCACCCCACACCCACCCACTGTCCCACCCAGCCTTCCCTCCGCCACACGCGAAAGAACAACTCTCTTTTGATGTGTGTGATAACCTGACTGGCTCAGGGTGGACCAGTTTTGTAAAATGGTCACTCTCAAACATCACTCTGCAGAGGAAGGGCACTCAGGTAAGCCTTCAGGAGGAAATAACACTGCAACTCTCAGGCAGAAGGGACAAGGCTCGCCTTAGGCTCAATTAGCACCTCGATTTTCTGATCATTACCATCTGCCAAAGTTTGGGGGCCCATAACCTGGGCAGGCTCTGCAAGTGAGTCCAGACCAGCCCAAGTCTAGGCACTGGGATCAGAACGTAGTGGGGTTTCCAGACCCAGGTTTAGTTCTAGAGGAGTTGAGAGGTAAGGGTCAGGACAGAGCCAGCTATATAATTTGGGGGTCCCAAAGCGAAATGAAGATTTTGCCCCTAGTTTAAAAATTAAGAATTTCAAGACAGTGACAGCAGAGCATTAAACCAAGCATGGGCCTTCCCAAGCATGGGGCCCTGTGCGATTACACAGGTCACATGCTTACAGAGCTGGTCCTGGGTTGGGTCACATTATGCTCCAGAGGCCAAAAAGTCTCAGTCAGCAGAGGCTTTCCCTAAGGGCAACGTCCAGACAGCGCTCAAGTGCTTGGCTAGAAGGTCAAGTGAGTGAGCCAAGCGGAGTAAGCACCGAATCAGCCTTTACTCCCAGCAAGATGCCAGGGGGCAAAAGGAAGGGGCAGAGGGAAGCCGAGCAAGAGTGAGTGTCCAGGGGCTGCAGCCACAGCAGGGGGCCTGCTGGCTGACTTAATGCCAGGGGGCTATGGGAGCTGGGCAGGGACATCCCCCTGGCCAGGCCGAAGCCACTGCAGTGCTGGTGTGCAGCCCAAGCCCCACCCAAAAAAGGGCAGGAACTCCTTTCGAAGCAGATGGAGAATCCTGCCGGAAGCATATATCAGCCCCCAAGCTCTCTCAGGTGAGCAGTCTGAGCAATGGGTTTGATAACAGGGCAGCGGGTAGGGCGTCTGTGTACTCCTGGAGAACTGAGGCCCCCAGGAAGCTGAGGACCAGACGCTCATATGACAGGAGCATAAATACATCCTTTCATCCCTTCTGCCTCTGTACTTTTATATTTCCTTTTATTTTCCTTTAATGTCTCAGTAAAGTTCCTTTTGAAAATTCCAACCCCGCTCCTCTGTGCTGAATAAAAAGGGGCAAAAAGGGGACAGGAACGTTGAGTAAATGGAATTCCCTGGGTAAGGGGGTTGGCAGCCATCAGTCTACTTGGAGATCTGACAAGAGTTGACACTCAGCTGTCACACTAGGGGTGATGCAGTGGCTGCCACCAGCTTATTTCCAAGTGGGATGGCCCCTTATTTCATCTCAGCCACAAGGGGTCATGAGAATCTTTGCCCTGTGCATCACTGAGAAGCACATGTACTTATAGGCTGTGCGCCCAAGACTGAGGAGCAGGGACCCTTTTCAAGTAGCCCCTTGCAAGTGATACAGCCAATTATGAGCTTGGTGAGAAAGCTGGGCTCCTCTGAGCAGCCTCCCTGGCTCCGAGTCGTTGACCAGTAGAATCCAAGTCCTCTCTGGGAAGAACTGCGAAAATCTTAATATGGGGCACAGGTGAAGAAGCTGAAGTGCAGAGAAGGGCAAAAACTATCGTGATCAGACAGCCTCTCAGTGTTGGAGCTGGACCTCAGGCCCCTTGTGCCCTGAACCACCTAGAGGGAGACCAGATGAAGGAGCAGGGCCTCTATCTCAGACCCCAGGAACTGACCAGGGAAGGCCGCAGTGGGCTGGGGCCGCTCACTCAGTGGATGGACAGCGGCAGGCAGCTTCTCCCTTCAATGGTGCCAGACAATCGAATCTTGGCCAGACAGCCATTTGTTAAATTTGGAGCAGAGGACTGTCTTCTGTTAACCCTTCCATGTCTAAGCATTTGGGGGTGGGGTGTTCTCTATTCCTGGAGCCCTGTTTCAGCTGCACTAGGACGGGAGGAGGGTTCTCCTTGGCTATACCTGGTCTCAGAGATCAGAGAATTGGAGTGGTGGCGACCGTGACTGGTCAGCGCCAAGCTGGCCACACCTGAAAGCTCCACCTGAATACTCGAGGGTCAGTTTGCACGGGTCACAGGCCAGAATGAAAGCAGGCAGAGGGCAGAGTGACATCGGGCAGCTGGACGCATGAGAGTAAGGCTGCAGGCCACGGGGAAGCCAGACTGTGGACCGTTAGGAAGCAAGACTATAGCAAAAGCAGGCATCAAGCCAGAAAAAAAGAAAACAGGAATTGTGCCAGATGGTCAAAGGTTTGTGGGTCACAGAGAAATCAGGCCACAGAGGAGAAGGAAATCAGGCTTCAGAACGTCACCTGTGATTCAGAAGGAAGGGAGCTTCGCCTCCCCGTGAAACCAGGTTGCCGGCCACCCAGGCCGCACCCCCAGCCCTCCCTCCAAAGCTGGGCCCCGCCTCACTTGAGCTGCTGGGTAATGAGCTCCTCGTCGTTGAGGTAGCGCAGCCGCTCCTCTTCCACTAGGGTGCGCTGCCGCTGCAGCGGGTCCTCCTGCCGCCGCGCCGCCTCCGACACGCGCATGCTCAGCTCCGCCTCCGTGCCCTTCAGCAGCGCGCGCAAAGACTCCAGGTTCTGTAGCTGCGGGACGCAGATGGACCGATGGACGCGGGTGGGAGGGAACGGAGGCGCGCAGCCGGGAGAGGGCTAGGAGGAGGCAGGCAGAGGAGAGCCCGACGCGGGGCAAGCTCCATGGAAGATACCAATGCTCGGCTGTGGCCGTGAGCAGCAGTGAAAGGGTGGGATGGCGGGGGGGGGGGGCACAGGCCGAGGGCTTAGTTCTGGGGAAGAATAGAGGCAGGAGGAGAACGGCCTGGGATAGTGGAGGGAGGAGTGCCAAGTTGGGCCCTGCAGAAGGTGCAGCTGCATGGCTGTGGCGGTTAGCTGCAGCGAGGGGGTAAGATGGTGGGGGGCGGAGGAAAATGTTTCGTTCTGGGTAAATATTGAGGCAGGAGAACGGGATAGCGGATATTTGGGGGGCAAGGGGTGGCCCTACGTAGGGCCCTGCCCACCTTGCGGCTGCATGGCTATGGCTTCGATGAAGGACTCAAGCACTGGGGTTTGATAGAGCTTCCGTGGCTGCGCCGGGAAAACTGAGTTCTAAGGCCGAGTTGGGGCAAAGGTGGGGGTGGGCGAGATCTTACCCATTGCCCAGATGGCAACTCTCTGCCCCCTCTCCAGCCTGTCTCTACTCATTATTCTCACCTGACGGGCCCTGGGATACTCTCGAGGAGCGGGCACAGCGATGCCAGGCTCCTGACTGGTGGGACCATCTGCCAGGCGGGGCGGGCCCGGGAAGACTGTGTGGGCTGAGGAAGGGAGAGCTGAGGGGATCTGGGGGAAGGGCTTCCGCCCAAGGGAGGGAAGGGGGTAGAGAATGCGGGGCAGGAAGGGACAGGGACTGCCCTGAGGGATACTGACCGGAGAAGGGGGCTCAGTGAGGTGCATTGGGGCTTCAGGAGAGCGGTGAGGATTAAGGAAAGGGGCAAGAGGGCTCAGTGAGGGGGACCCGGGCGAGGGATGGGGGCTTGGTGAGGGAGTAGAGACTCAGCGAGGTGGCGAGAGTTCGAGGAGGGTTTCGGAGAGCAACCCAGTGAGCGGCGGAGGGCCTCGGGATGGGGCAGACTCGCAGGAAGGAGTTTCGTGGGCGGGTTCTGGCGGGGCGGGGTTTGAGGGGGCGGGGTTTGAGGAAGCGGGATACAGGGCGAGGCCCCGGAGAGGGTGGTACCTGGAGCTTCCGCAATTGCTGAAGCTGGCTGCGCAGGTCATTGGTGCTGTTCTGCAGGCCACGCAGGTGTAGCTGCATCTGCAAACGGTTGATGGCAGTGGGCTGCCCCGCAGGCGTGCTGCTGGCCGAGGGCGGGGGAGGGCCGGACACTGGGGTGGCCCCGCTGCTCCGGCTGCCTGACCCGCAGGCTGCAGACAGGGACCACGAGGACGGGAGAAAGGGAATAAATCGTGAGCCTGGGGTAAAGTCCTCCCCACTCCTGACCCCACACAGCAGCCACAGAGAGACGTGGCTCTGGCTCCCTGCCCCAACTAGTGGTCAGCCCTCTGCGAGGAGCAAAGCGCCAGAGCGAAGGCATCTTGGTCTAAGGTGACTACTCATTTATCCACTGAAGCCTGGTGATGTAGCCACTTTACAGATTAGGAATCGGAGGCTCAGAGAGGGCAAGAACCTGTGGGGGAGGGGAGAAGGGTCACTCACGTGCTGAGGGGGTGGCTGCTCCATTGGAGCCTTCAATCTTCTCACTGTGGCACAGGGGAAAGATGGCCATCAGGGGGTCCAGGCCCCAGACTGGCAAAGCTGGGCGAGACCTTAACATAAACTCCTCCAGCCCCCTGATCTCAGGATGGAGTCCCAGAGAAGGGAGGCGATTCACCCAGGGCAAAATGATGAGACCTTGGCTGAGCTGAGCCCAGGGCTCCTGCTGCTCGCCTTCCCTCCCTCTTGCCCACCCACATGCCTGGGCAGTGGTGCTGGGAGAAACACCTCACCTGGGGGTCTCTGGCTCCGAGCCTCGCAGTAGGGCACTCTGCACCAGGCCAGTGAGGCTAGCAATTTGCTTCTCCATGGCCTCCATGCGCTCCCTGGGGAAGACGGTGGCTTTGAGCAACCCCATCTCTGGGCATGGGGTCCCTCCTGCCCAGCGCCCCATTCCTAAGATGGATAATTAGAGGAAATACCATTCCCTCCCCAGCCACCAGCGCACAGACAGTTCAAAGGGTCCCACTGCCTAAGGGTCCACAGCCCACCCCCAACATTGGAAAGGCCCTTCCCTGTCTGACAGTCACCCCCTCCCTCTCCAGACTCATCTCTCATCACTGGCTCCCTAATGGGCCCCACCCAGGTCACTCTGGGTCTCTGCACATGTATTCCCCCTGCCAGCATGCCCTCCTCCCTACCCTCTCCTCTGAAGCCATCGCAGAGTCCCCAACAGCCTTGAGGAGTACACCCTCCCAAGGGAAGAACAAGTATTTTTTGCTGTGTCTCCCTCACTAGGCAGGGCAGGAACCATGTTTGCTCAGCTTGGCATAAACAGTGGCCAGTGCAGTGCCTGGCACACAGGCCACAAGAAAGCTGTGTGAATGAATCGTTTCTTCTCACCTCTTAGCAGTGCTGCTTGAGGGCAGAGGGGGGCAGCTCAGTGCCCTGGTTACCTCCTCCAGCCTTGCACCCTTAGCAGGGAGCTGAATGATGGGCAAGAGTTCCCCAGCTCGGAGGCTACTTAAAGAAATGTGCCTCTCTCCCCATCCCCACTTCTTACCAGCACCCCCTCCCCAGTGGACTTCAGCCGGCCCTGTGCTGGACAGCTCTCATGGCGGCACATTCTGTGTCTGAGCAGGAAAGGCACTAAATAAAGAGTTCTACTTCAGCCTCAATATCAGTTGGGGAAACTGAGGCTCAGGGACCAGATGCAAACCCAGGTTTCCAGGGTCCTTGTCTGGGGCCCTCTCATCCAGCTCTCAGGCTTTGCAGATGAAACGTCTTTCCAGTGCCTTCCCTGCCACGGCCAAGTTACTCTGGCGACCCCTCAAGGCTACTCCGGGTCTACAAGGATTCCCGGGTCTGAGAGTCCAGGACACAACCTGCCACGGACTCTGCCGTGTCCCCTCTCCCCACCCCACCCGCGCAGCCCCGGGCCTCGCCAGCGTCCCTCACCTGGTCTCCGTGTCCTTGGCTGGCACAGGCGGCCCGAACCCCACGAGCGGGCGCTCCCCAGGCCCGGGGAAGAGCTCGGGAGGGGGGACTCCAGCCGTCGAGGAGCCCCCGGTGCTGCGGGTCTTGCCTCCGGGGCTCTCGGCGAAGACAGACGAGGAGCCTGAGTCCTTGCGGAAGGACTGGCGCACCGGCGAGCCGCGGCTGGGCGGCCCGGAGTAGGGGCTGTGCGGCGGTGGGGGGCCCCCGGGGGGCGCAGCCACGTCGGCCAGCTTCTGCGGCGACGAGGGCGGTAGGCGGAAGCCGTAGCCGTCGCCGTAGAGCGGGCCGCCTCCGGCCGCCGCCTTGTACAGTGAGTCCTCCAGGTCGGACTGCAGCGCAGCGGCCGAGTAAGTGCTGAGTGAGCGCACCGAACCGCGCTTGTACAGGCCACCGGCGCCCGGGTAGGCGAATGGGTCGCCGGCGGCCGCGGCCAGGCTCAGGCGGCCCTCGTGGAGCAGCCCGTAGGGGTCGGCGTAGAGGCCCTCGCCCTTCACCAGCACCATGCCGCCCGCCTTGCCCGCCAGGTCCTCATCCGGCTTCACATCGCGCCGCTCCAGGATGGCGCTGGGGCTCGGGCTAACGCCCGGGGCGGCGGGGGCGCTTCCCAGCCGCTCGGCCGCGTGGTGCACGGGGCTGCCGGCGTAGGAGGGCGGGCGCCCCCCGGCGTACGATAGGCGCGAGCGCGACGGCGAGCCCGACGGCAGCCCCGACGGTAGCCCCGGCGGCGGCGAACTGGAGGCCAGGTGCGGCGCGGGCGACAGGTTGTTGAGGCGCCGCGTGGGCGACGACTCCCGCGACGCATACACCATCTCTCTCTGTGCAGAACACAGCCCCCGAACCGGACAGGGCTGGTCACAAAGGGGGATCCCTTGCTTCTTACTTGAGCCAGCATCTCCCCCCTGACGCTTAGGAAGTCCCTTCTGTTCTCTGCCTTCCCACCCTCCTGCTGCATCTTGGGCCCCTTTCCCTTCAGGGCTCTCAGCACGGAGGAAGAAGTGGTGGAGGGAGAGGCACCAGAGGAGCGACCCCCAGCCCACCCTATGGTGGGGGATGGGAAGCGAAAAGGTAAGGGGTGGCTCCTGAGAGAGGTCTCCTAGAATATTTAGAGGCGGGTTCGAGAAATCTGATCGGACAAGAGGGGAAAGTGGCAGATGAGGGGAAGGACTCCTCCATGACTCCACAATTAATGGAGGCCACCCTCTGCTTCAGCCTCCACATTCCCTTCACCAAAGCTGTCCCTGGTGACAAGTGACTAGACTCTGTGCTCCTGGACCCCATCTGCCCAGCCTCCCCAATGCCCGGGGCCTCCCCAGCCATACCCGGAGGTCCCCGTTGGTGAGATGTGAGCCAGGGAAAGCGGCGTAGAGTGGCTCCTTCCTATAGATCTTGATAATACTGCGGTCCTGGATGTCCCTGGGGGCGGGAGGGGTGCAGAGGGTCACCATCCCCCAGCCCTGTGACGAGGAGAGGAAGCTACTCCAGGCAGACGGAAGAGGGGTGGCCAAGAAGTGCCGCGAGCCCCAACCCCTTCCTAACTCCCTGCTCAGTGGATCTCGTGCCTCGGACTGCCTGCCACCAACACACACACACTCAGCAGCTTCCACCCCGTACACCTCCTCGGCCTCACGAGCCATTTTCAGGTTAGCTCAAGCCAAGGCCAATCAGCAGGGGTGGATGATTTAAAGGGAGGGGGTGGGGCCGGGATGACCGAAGAAGGGGGCGGGGCGGTAGGGCTCCGGGAGGAGAGGGGTTACGGCTGAGGTTGGGTCAGGAGGGGGCTGGGGAATGACCGGCGGCGTCGAACCCCCCCTCAGAGGAGGAGTATGGGGAGGCCCACCCCATTCCCCCCCGGGGCCACGCCCACCGGACGTCCTCCAACTCGTAGAAGACGTTGCGAGCCTCGTCCTTGATGAGGATGGCTGTGTTGGGCGACTTCAGCATGCCCATGGTGAGCTTCTGCGGGAACATGTGCGCGATGAGTGCGTGCAGCGTGTCCAGGCTGCTGACCTCGTGCGTGATGTGCACGCGCCGAGTCTCCTCCCCGAACTGCAGGAACAGCACCCCTGCGAAGGAGACGCCGCCCTCGCTGTCAGGGCCGCTATCACCGCCACGCCGGCGGCCCGGGGAGCCTTGGGGAGCCGCGCTGGTCCCGCAGAGGCAGGGTCTGAGGCCGGATGCCGCCCCGGAGTGCAGGTGCACCCAGGCACTCCTCATGCTGCCGGCCCCTTAAGGCACCTCCTCGACCCCAGGTAGGTTGGAGTCTGGACGAGGAAATGGGATTGGGGGCAGGAGCAGGTGGGGCAGAAACTGAGAGTGAGTGGTTGCTTTGGGGGAGAGAGGTGAGAAGGGAGGAGATGAAGGAAAGGGGGGCTGCTGAAGGGGGTGAGAGAGAAGCCTAAGGGAGAGAGGAGGCTTGGAGAGAGAGGGACAGGGCAGGAGGTGCTGAGGGAGAGAGAAGTGAGGGAAGAGAGAAGTGGAGGAAAGTTGGAAAGGGAGCCACAGAGGAGGGAGAGGCCTTGTGGGGAGGAGATTGCTGGGGGGAGGGGGGAAGATGGGTATGGGGGAAGGGAGCCAGAGGCTTACTAGAAAGATGGTTGAGGAGAGAGGGAGTGATAAAGGGGCTGGAGAGGGTTCCAGGGTGAGCAGAGAAGAGGGAGGAGCCAGTAGCCTGGAGGGAAGATGGACAGGCAGTACCTGGAGAGCGCAGCTTCGTCTGGCTGGTTGAGCGGGAGAGGGGCAGGCTCTGTCGGAAGCGGTTCATCCTACTGAAGCCCAGGGGCAGCTCCGCCTCCGACATGGTCTCCAGTGACTCAGCGGAGGCGTACGACAGCTTGGCCGCCTGGTCTGCCAGCCCAGGCTGGGCTCCCTGAGTGTGGCGCGAGCTGCGGGTCTGCAGGGGCAGGGCGGGGCAAGAGGAACCAGGAATGACCCCTTCACTCTGCCCATTACCCCCATCCAGGCACACACACACACACACACACACACACACACACACCCCCACCGGAGGGTCTCCTGGATTCCAGACTCGCTGTGTGGCTGCAGGAGACTTCCCCAACCTCTTGGGGCCTTGGCCTCCCTGGGACACCCAGCAGGTAAGGAGTGGGCAAAGGACTCAGGCACCCTGGGAAGCCAGACAAGAAACCATCTGAGCGGGAGCCATGGGCACACCTGCTATTTTAAGATTCCAAAGGACAACAAGAACACAAATGTGTCACCGAGGTGAGCCGCAGAATCGTTGAGCAAATTGGGGCATTAGTTCCAGACATTAATTAAGCGGCGGATTCGCGAGCGATGAACAACTTATCCTTCGTGGAGTTCAGAGGGTTGGGGTGGGGGCGGGAAGCAGGGAGAAAGCAGAGAGCTAGGGACCCCAGGATCCCAGCTCTGGGAGGTATGGGCCCTCACAGAGCTGGGAACAATGTCCTGGACTTAGAGTGACTGGGAGGACCACCCCAAACCTCCCAAAGCCAGGTGGACCCCAGTTTCGCACAGACTACCTGCCTAGTACATGCAGTGCACATGCTCAGCCCACACGAGCACATGGCATAAGTGCCAGGCCTCAGCCCCTCCCTGCATGGCACACGCTGCCACACAGCCAACCTGCCTGGCTAGCCTCCCAGAAAAGCCTCCTCCAGTACCAACATAGCAGCCCCTTGCCCCGAAGCCACAGCTGAGGGTGATACCTGGCTGGGGCCAGGGAAGGCTGTCACCCAGTGACCACTCCCTGCCCCAGGGACAGCTCGATTACTCTCTCCTTGGGAGAGGGGACACCCTGATTTCAATCGCACTTCAAGAGCCTACTTCTGGCTGAAAGCTGGGGCTGTCACTCAGGGCCACAGCTCCTGCCAGTCTGCTCTAGCCCCTCCCCTCAAACCTGGCTGCTGTCAGAAACCCATCTATTTAAGGGAGAAAGATACTGAATCAGACCTACATCATTCCCTGTTATGTAACGTTATATATATATTAGCTGTATCACACATATACATGTTATCAAGAAAAAAATCATGTTGCCCAATTGTATTTTTCTATAAAATATATTGCCTATCTTCAACAGCAACAAATCATTCAAAACCATTAACACTGGTTATCTTGGGGTTGAGACAGAGCATTCCCTTTCTACTTTATACATTTCTCTGCCGGGTGAACTTTGCACAATCAGAATGTATCATCTTTATAATTTTTTTAAAAACAGTAAAAGTGTCTCTAAAAAGGAAGTATTTATTCTCCTCCTCAGCTCCCTCCATCCCCAAGTCCTGATTAAACCCTAATTAATTTCCATCTTCATATTAACTCCATTTAATGTTCCAGTCGGATTAGCACTCTCGAAAAGAGAGAACATCTTCCTCTGATGGACAGTGTGCCCAGCTGTCCCCAAAGTGTCCTCAAGGGCTTGGAGATACAGCAGGTCAGATTTGGGGACATTAGCGGGCATCCAGCCTCAAGCACAATGCCTTGACCAGCGGGTGGGCATGGTTCTGGGGAGGAGGGAGGCAGCGTAGCAACTGGACCCACTGGGGGAATGCCTGTGCCCAGACTTTGGACCCTGCCGCTCAGTTCTAGGCTGATCACCAGTGCTGGCCTACGCCCTTCTCTCTTCCCAGTGTGGGGAACCAGGCCTGGTCTGGTGGTCATGAGGTTGCCAGGCAACTGGAAGGTCAGTGGTTGCCAGGCTAGTATGGATGAAGGGCTACAGAATTCAGGCAAAATGAGGCAGCTAGCAGGGATGAAGAGTAGGAGGTGGCCACGGTGCCTGGGGGGCACAAGTGAGTTGCCAATAAGAAGATGGAACAAGTGCCAGAATGAAGGAGGGGCAGGGATCCTAGGGACTGAGAAGGCTGCCCAGGGAATCCTGCGAGAAGAGATGCCCACATTCCCTGCCCCACCGGTTCCTGTCTCCATCCTGGCCTCCTGGGCGCCTTTCCATTCTCACAGCCTTTGTAGAAAACCCTCTTGAGAAGAGAGAAAGCCCATTAGCATGTCTCTCCAGCCCTGGGCTGGGACAACAGAGCAGAAAAACAGTGAGACATCCAGAAGGACTTCCTGACTAGAGGGAGATGGCAAGAGAACAAAACAGTAATTTAAGCGGAGCTCTCCAAAGATAGGAAAGGGCTTCCCAAAGATCGGACGCAGTGAGCACCGGTCCCTGGAGATGCTCCAGTGAGGAACCGATGACTCCTGGTCAGAGATCAGGCAGACGGAACCCTGAGTGGGGCAGTCAGACTAGGATCTGAGATTCCCAAAAGCTGTCCACAGGCTAGGACAGAATCACTTGGGAGCTTTTAAAAACACTCTTTCCAGTGCCCCACATTCACTAACTCTGAATCTCTGGGGCTTGGAGCCTGGGGTTCAAGGTTTTTGACAAGTTCCCAAGGTGATTCCAGGATGCTAATAGCTAATGAGGTAAGGCTCGCCATGAGCCAGGCACTGTGCTTAAGACATGCAGTCTCGTGTTTCTTCTACCTTTACAACAACTCTATGATGTAGATACGGTTCCATTTTATGGAGGAGAAACCAAGGCTCAGAGAATTATGGAACTTGCCCCAGGTCACCCAGCTAGTTAGTAGCAGACTGGAATTCACCACCAGGCAGCCTGGCCCTTGGCCGCGTGCATTGAACCCCTATGCTCTACTGCTTCCTCCAGAAAGGCTATATGCCTGATGCCACGACTACAATTCCGTGATTCTCTGATTCAAGAACTTTTCTCTGGGAGGATGCATGCAAACAAGATGTTTGGAGCAAGAAGACACTGGGGGGTGGGCTTCCCTGGTGGCACAGTGGTTGAGAGTCCGCCTGCCAATGCAGGGGACACGGGTTCGTGCCCCGGTCCGGGAAGATCCCACATGCCGCGGAGCGGCTGGGCCCGTGAGCCATGGCTGCTGAGCCTGCGCGTCCGGAGCCTGTGCTCCACAACGGGAGAGGCCACAGCAGTGAGAGGCCCACGTACCGCAAAAAAAAAAAAAAAAAAAAAAAAGATGACACTGGGGGAGTCTGGAATGTATACCTCCCACCCCCTGTCATGGTGCCCAGGATTTGAGGGACCAGAGACTCCAGGACGCAAGCAGCAGTCTAACTCAGTTCAGTTCTGAGCCTGGTGCCAGAGAAGAGGAGGTCCAGGAGCGTGCTCCCTTGGGGGTCAGCAGGATGCCCCTGGAGGGGACAGACATCTCTCCAGCTGTGGATGGTCCAAACTCTCCAGAGGAGGCAGGAAGACACCGTCCCTGAGCCCAGCCCTCCACTTGGGCAATGGGTTTGGGGGTGTAAGTTTGTGCGTCTCTTGCCTGGCACTGACCAGCTTCCCCACAGTGGAAAGTAAGAAAGGGATGAGGGGCCCATTATAGTCACGGGGCCTCCCTGGAAGATGCAGTCTGAGTTCAGAGAACAAGGCCCTCAATAAGATCACGGGGTCCACTTCCGTCCCCTGGAGCCAGCAGTCCCTCCAGGCTGGGGAAAATGCCTCTCTCATTCCCAAATGCTCTTTACGTCCTGGGGAAGCCTGAGCATCCCCAGCCCAGATCCCCAGCACGGGTGGCACAAACTCCCACACTGGATCCACAAGCCCCTGGCAGGCGAACCCAGGCTCTCTCAAAGCAGCAGACCCAGCCTGCAGTCCCACACCCACCACCCACACCAGACGGTCCCTTGCAGATGCACAACTTTGTGCAAAGCATGTGCAGGGAGGGGCAGGGGCGGGAGAGCACATGCGGTTGTCACGGACGCAGAAGCACCACACACTGACCTTGAAACTCCAGTAGTTTGGCTGCTGATGGAAATAAGAGAAGAGATGGTTATGCGGGGGCGCTGGGAGGAGAGAGTAGGGCCAGGGGCAGGTTAGAGACCCTTGGCGCTCAGGACTCAGCCCTGGGACATGGGCCCTCCACCCTCCCAGGAACAGGAAGGAAGCCATGCCTGGTACATCCCATTCTCTACGGAGGCCCGGGATGGCCCTGAGCGGGCTCCAGGCCTGCTGCTGGAGGAGGGGAGAACCATCATTCCAGACGTTTATAAGCCACGTAACCTAGTCACAGTAACTGTCCTCGGAGAGTTACAGGCAGGAAAAGACGCAGATGACCATGATACAGGGAACACGTGAGACACTGGCAGAGCTGAATTGGAGCTGCAGGGTCAGAGAAATGGCATCTGGTTGTGGCTGGCCAGGGAAAACTTCCCGGAAGAGGTGGCGTTTTTGGTGAGTCTTTAAAAAATGAACATTTTTGGTGGGTCTTTTAAAAATGAGCAGCCGGAGGTTGGGAGGAAGAGCCTGCTGAGCAGAGGGCCTGGGGAGGCGTGTGCAGGGGGTGTTGAGGGAACAGTTCAGTTTGGCTGGGGCGCAGGGCCTGGGAAAGTAGCAGGTTAGGCTGCGAAGAAGGGCCTGGGGCCGGAGGAGCGCCCTTAAATGCCAAGCGAAAGAACTGAGACTTAACTGGCTGGACAAGCAGAAAGTATTTGCGTGAAACTGAGTGGGATGGGACTGGACCCCAGGAGGGCTGATGGGGCAGGGAGTGGAAGAGGGAGGCAGGGGGCCAAGCCCAGGGCAGGGAAGCCTGTGTAACACGATGGACCTGGGTTATAGGGAAAGTGGACAGATGCCCATCACCCCACAGCACCGGGCAATGGACGGGGAGCCATGGACAGCAAGGGAGTGTCGGCAATGTTCTGTGGTTGAACAGATGAGAGGGGAGGGCTCCTTGCTCCCCTAGAACGGGGGCCTCAGGTTCCTCCTCATTCACAATAACCTACAGCCACCCTGCGTTCCCTGGAGACCAGAAGGCCCCTCCAGATGGCTAAGGACAAGGGAGGAGTGGCCTGGAGGCCGGATTGGTTCTTGGCAAAGCCGAGGGCACCCTGCTGACCGGTGCCAGCCTCAGCAGGAAGACAGAGGCAGCAGATGGCCTGGCCCTGGGGCGCCTGGCACCAACAGACAAGATTCCCTAGGCCTCAGAGCCACTGGCAGAGGAGACTGACACCAAGGGTCCCTGATGGGGGGAGGACACCACGGCGGGGTGTCCTGTGCCGCCTGAATACTTTAGTGGCAGAAAGGAGGTGGGGAGGGGCCCTGCTGGGCTGGAGGCTTCGGATCCTTAGGGTGGGGGTGATGCCAGGCTAGGGCTAGGATGAAGAGGTTTACTCACCAGGACCATCCCCTCTGGGCCACAGTCCCCACCTCTCCCCCCAGCATTTGCTCCAAGAGAGGCAGAGGAAGGGCACAGCAAAGTCTGGGTGTCAGGGGATGCCCACAGGTGCTGAGGGGAGGGGAGGGGGGGGACTGGAGTACCAGGCTGTAGCCACAGCTGCCTGTGGCCTTGGGGAGGGGAAGGAGAGCAGAGCGAGTGGACATGTGATGGCAGGGGGTGGGGGGCAGGGCAGGCAGAGCCAGGCAGAGGGCAGGGGAAGGTTTACGATGAGAGTCATGTCTGCAGCCCCAGTGGTGACGGACGGCTCTGCAGAGAAGGCCACCGTCCCTCATCCACCACCACCATCACACCCCCTCATCCACCACCACCATCACACCGCGTACACACAGGCCACCCACAGCGCCCTGCAACGACAGGCCCCACACGGAGAGCTGCATACAGACGCGCAGACATCCTCCAGTAATGACATCGCCACAAACACACCCAGAGCAACAAAGACACGCCCACAAAGGGACACAAACACTTGGAGAAAAGCCCTCCATGGTCAGAAACAACCCCAGAAACAGAAACTCAAGAGACAGAGCTATTCAAACGTGGACCAACCCCATTCATACAAAACATGCACCCCCGGCCTGCCCAGGACACTGACCTGTTCACACACACTCCCACAAGCAGAATCACAGAGGGCCCCCTGGCCCCTAGGGAGTCACAGAAACAGACAGAGACATGATGGATACCCATTCACACATACGTACACACATACACGCACACCAGCTGCAGAGACACACACACAGAGAAAGTCTCGCCCCTCCTTCCCCCCACTAGCCAGGTCACGGCGCCTCTGGCCGCCTCGGTCACTGTACCATGCCTGTGATGTCCCAGACATCACGTGGCAGGTAGGTGAACTCCTGATTCAAAAGAAGCAGAAGATGCGCCCCCCGGCCCCCCCCCGCCCCAAATGTCAACACATCAGACTCAGTATGTGCAGACAGCTGGGGCCCACCTCATGTCTCTGGGAGGGGGACAGGGATGGGGCCTGGTTACAGCCACGCTAGCCATGCCCTCAACCTGGACCTGCCTCAGGCAACGCTGGGCACATCCATGGGGCAGCCAGACCTGGAAAGGAGGGCTCAGTAGCTGGGGCCAGGGGAGAGGACTGGGTGGCATCAGTGCCACAGAACAGGCCAGCCAGGCCCCACTAGCGGGTAAAGGTGGAAGAGATGCTGTTTTTGTGCTTGGTGGACTTGGAGTGAGGCTGAGATCAGAGTCCTGGGGCTTCGGGCGCTGGCTGGTCGAGTACACAGAATCCCGCCCCTCCGTCACCTCCCCCTTCAGGCTGGCCCCACCAGCAGGGAGGCACAGAGTCTCCTGGCAACTCAGTGTCCTTGAAGGGGAAAAACCATAGTAGGGAGAGGTCCTTGGGGACGCCGTCTATCCCCCGTCTCTGTCTCTTTCCAGGGTGTTAAACCCATGGGACAGCCTTGGGTGCCTAAGAGCGGAGGGCTCCTCTGTTTGCTAAGGTAGGACTCTCCTCCAATCTCCAGCACCCTTTACTCCTCACCCTCTTCCTGGTTGTCTGTTCCTCCCATCCTGCCACACACAGTGCCTGGTATAGAGTAGGCTCTCAACAAGTATTTGGCCATGAATGGGTGTCAAGAAAACAGGACCAGCCACAGGTGGAAGGGGGTGTCTCTGCATAGTCTGGTACCACTTTCCATCTCCTGGCACTCAGGACAGCTCAGCCTTCCATGTCTTTTCCCTGGGAATTTCCCAGCACCAGAAACCCCCGGAAGGAGGGCAGAGGGCAGGAAGGGCCCAAGAGAGGTCTGGCTCGCCAACCCAAGTGAAAACCTCCAGTATTAGGGCAAAGCTGTCTCCCTCCCCCATTCTCAGAGAGGGGTGTCTCACCTTCCCAAAAGACAGTGAGACAGTGAAAAAAAGAAAGGGCTGAGTAGGAGAGGCCCTTCCAGGTCATCACTTGTAGGGAAGAGTCTTACAGGAGCTGGAGCAAAATGAGAGGTGTTCTAGGAGGATAAGATGGAAGCCAACCCATCCACTCTGTAGGGACCAGGCTTTCAGAAATGCGAGAAGGGGAGCTTCCTGGAGACCCGAGGAAGCAGCGCCAGGGGGTCCTCAAACTCCCTGCTGAGA